>NC_134265.1:331571649-332204149 GCF_031893055.1 Leptodactylus fuscus
CAATTCACACATAGATGAAAAAAAATAAATCAGTGCCAAATGAAGGACGTGTTGGTTCTGTTCTGTGGATTTATTGTGCGATTTCACTGTTTGCAATAAAAAATAAAAAAAAAGCATCAAAATGTGCAAATTTTGTGATAGATTTGCTGCGATATCCAGGCTAGATAATGCTGTGCTATACTGACCAGCTCCACAAGTCTGTACTGTACTCCAAACTTATCTGCACTAACACATTGTACCAAATCCTCAGTAAGACTAGATGAAGAGGCAATTTCAGGCCTGGATGTAAACCGTGTATATGTCTAGTCACTGACAGCATGCAGAGATTTTATAAGTGGAAGCAAAGAAACAGTAAATCACAAAGCAGGGGACATGGCGCTACAGTCAGTACTATATGAACAGCACCATCTTACTTTACTATAGGTGACCGGATAACAGAGGACTAGCTCAGTCATTTGCCGATCTGTGGAGCGTGGATCAGGCAATGTCCTGGCCTAGCGTTACATACCAGTGTGATACCGCAGGGTGTCGCAATAAACATGCATGGAAAACCCGTCACAACCACCACCGAGACGCCGCTCTACTGACTTCCGGGGTAACAAGAATCGCACGAGACGGGGTCTTTCCTACAAACAGCGCCACAGATTATTGACTGCATCAGATATTGTAACATGCACATACACTAAAGAGAATAGTCAGTCGGGACCGGTAATGTCAGTGAGAACCGCCAACTATCTTATGTGTATGGGGGTCTCCCAACAGATGGTATCGGGGGAAGGATAACACATTCATCATCATTGTTCTACTGGGATAAAAAGCCACCAGGAGGGATGCCTGGCAGTAGCTTTACACCCTTTCTTCCAGTGTGCATGTGTTTTGGAAGTTCAGGAGAGACACAGACTGGACCCCTTAAAGGGATTTTCCTATGAACATAACTATTTATATTTGTAGACAAGAGTTAAAAATTTTTGCAAATATAAATAAATCTAAATTTTTCAGAGTCCAACGCTAGGTTTCTGTTCTTCGGGTCCGCTTGGGGACCCAAAAAGCAGAAAGCTCACCCGCTTAAAAAAACGTTACCCACAGACTCCATAGACTATAATGGGGCCCATTGGGTTTACACCCCCCAAAAAAAAATGCATATTTTTTTTAAACATGTTCAGGGACAGAAACCCGAAACAGAATTCGAGTGCTGGTGTGATCCCAGCATTACAGATTTCCTCTAACCATCTTAGTGGTGACAGTCTGTTGTGAATGGATATGACAATGAATGCAGGAACGTTCTATGGTCTGGGACTTGTCAGAATCCGAGCCATGATGTCCTTATTGTGGACAGGTTATCAGGAGGACACTACATGTATGAGAAGATAACCGGACACAATAAGAACATCATGGCTGGTTATCAGGAGGACACTACATGTATGAGAAGATAATCCGGACACAATAAGGACATCATGGCTGATTATCAGGAGGACACTACATGTATGAGAAGATAACCCGGACACAATAAGGACATCATGGCTGGTTATCAGGCGGACACTACATGTATGAGAAGATAACCCGGACACAATAAGGATATCATGGCTGGTTATCAGGAGGACACTATATGTATGAGAAGATAACCCGGACACAATAAGGACATCATGGCTGATTATCAGGAGGACACTACATGTATGAGAAGATACTCCGGACACAATAAGGACATTATGGCTGGTTATCAGGAGGACACTACATGTATGAGAAGATAACCCGGACACAATAAGGACATCATGGCTGGTTATCAGGAGAACACTACATGTATGAGAAGATAATCCGGACACAATAAGGACATCATGGCTGGTTATCAGGAGGACACTACATGTATGAGAAGATACTCCGGACACAATAAGGACATCATGGCTGGTTATCAGGAGGACACTACATGTATGAGAAGATAACCGGACACAATAAGAACATCATGGCTGGTTATCAGGAGGACACTACATGTATGAGAAGATAACCCGGACACAATAAGGACATCATGGCTGGTTATCAGGAGGACACTACATGTATGAGAAGATAACCCGGACACAATAAGGACATCATGGCTGGTTATCAGGAGGACACTACATGTATGAGAAGATAATCCGGACACAATAAGGACATCATGGCTGATTATCAGGAGGACACTACATGTATGAGAAGATAACCCGGACACAATAAGGACGTCATGGCTGGTTATCAGGAGGACACTACATGTATGAGAAGATAACCGGACACAATAAGAACATCATGGCTGGTTATCAGGAGGACACTACATGTATGAGAAGATAACCCGGACACAATAAGGACATCATGGCTGGTTATCAGGAGGACACTACATGTATGAGAAGATAATCCGGACACAATAAGGACATCATGGCTGGTTATCAGGAGAACACTACATGTATGAGAAGATAATCCGGACACAATAAGGACATCATGGCTGGTTATCAGGAGGACACTACATGTATGAGAAGATAACCCGGACACAATAAGGACATCATGGCTGGTTCAGGAGGTCACTACATGTACGAGAAGATAACCCGGACACAATAAGGACATCATGGCTGTGATTCTGACAAGTCCCAGACCATAGAACATTCCAGCATTTTGGTCATATCCATTGGAAACCAATCAAGACAATAGATGTCACCATAAAAAGGAATAGAGGAGAAAAAAAAATAGAGTATAACTGTAAGAATGCTTAACTTGTCTACAAACGTGACTATGTTCATGTCTCCCTTTCCTCATAACAAAAGGAAGCTGAACCTCTCAATTTCAGTACAAGCCACCATCTTACTGGAGACTCCCAATATGTGATATCAATAAAAATAAAAAGGTTTCCTCCTTTATTGTGGTTGGGGGAGATAACCAGATTTCTGGCAGTAGCGCCTCCCGTCTCCAAGCATGTCCAGCCGAACCGAGCATACATGTGCATAGGGGAGACAGGAGAACTAGGTATAGATCAAAGGAGCATCTACCTGACACCTATATAACGTGTATAGGGGAGTCAGGAGAGGTGGCGGCCAATCAAAGAAGCATCTATCTATATAAGGAACCTTAAGGCTGAGATGCAATACCAGATACAGCCACCAGATAAGAGTGGCGCTGCTTCTGACCCTTTTTCCTAACCCGATACATATGGATTGTAAGGTGTAAACATTGTATAGCGTGACGTCACAGAGGCCCACCTCGGCTGTGACTTGTAGTACGACAACCATGGACCACTACCAGTATATAGTTATATACAATAGATGAGGTTGGACAGAGAAAGTGACCTCAGCTCCATCCTATAACCCTACAATGGATGCCGCCTGCCCAGTCTCACTCCATCAACAGCAGCGGTTACCAGGACAACTGCAGCAGCACAATACACATCCCACAGGCAGTAGTAATGCATGGCAGTGCATGGGCAGTGAGGGCACACACCATGGGCACCCCCTGGCACTGAAGGGCACATGGGCAGCAGCCTGGAGCTATGACAGCAGGGTAAACACTGGCACACACAAGCCTGGCTGCACGGCATGGAGCCCCTGGGCCATCCACACCGGCAGGGGATGCAGGGCCCCGGCACTGCGGGCTGGCAGCTCACCTCTGTCCCGGGCGGGGTGGACGAGCTGGGGATGAGGCCTGCTCCTGCTGCGCTGCCCAATCCTCCGCTGCTCCCTCCGACTGCCGCACTGTGCTGTCCCCGCAGTGCCGCCGCCTTCACGTCCCCGGCTGCACTGCTGTTACTGCCGCTACTGCTGCCGCTGCTGCCTCCGCCCCGCTTGTTCTTCCTCCGCTTCGCCCCTCTCTTGGCGTCGGCCGGGCTCATATCTGCGTTATTTCACCGTCTGCTCTACCGAGAGCCGCACACCGGAACTATACGGGAGAGAAGGGGGCCGGGGCGCGGATTTATCCGCAATTATAGCACTCGGGGCGGCGGAGAAAGCGAACAACCGACCACAGCGGAGCCAAGCTAGACTCCAATATGGCGGACTACAAGGAGGAAAGCTATTCCCGTCTTACGCACAGACGTCATCACGTAATCCTACGTTAACGTGCTGCTGGGCTGAGAGCTCACTGCTGCCACCTCCAGGGAATGCGTAGCGTAGACTCTTGTATAGGTAGAAACGCCGCAGTATACGCCTGAGTGAACTACCAATCCCGAAATGCATTGCGCTTGAAATACAGTTAGAGGTGACTGCGATAGAGGGTGAGGAGAAGTGGCTCAGGCATGCCGGGAGTTGTAGTTCCAAAGCTATAGGGATGTGTCAGTAGGAAAAAATGACACATGAATCTGAATTTCTCCTTATTTTCTCACAGACTAGACAGTTTAACACCCAAGTCCTCATTGACTAAAGTTATTGAGCCTATTTTTTGCCCTACTTTGTGCCAAAATCCTGGCGCAGGCAATATTTAACAATGATTTGCGCCACAAAGGATGAATGGGTGCAAGCTCAAATGTGGGCGTGGTCAGATGGCGTCATAATTTGCGCCAAATTCATTATTGTCATGTACTAGTTTTTAGTTGCAAAATTAGGGTTTGTTGTAGTGAACACGCTACATTCACATCTGCGCCGCTGTGCCCATTGTTCTGATCCAGCAGAGGACCAGACCAGCCGACACCAATGGTCCCCACGTGGACCCCATTGGCTATAATGGGATCCCTCAAGGGTCCGTGCTTTTAAACTGAAACCGCTGAGTGAAAACGTCAGATTTGCAGCAGTTTTTTAACTGGTGTTTTTCGGCGGTCACTGCGACGGAGACTTCCAATGCAGATGTGAACCCTGTCTGAGCGTATTCATGCAACATGTCGTGCGTCTTGTGATGGCCTGGACTAACTTTACACTAAGTTAGCTTATTAACGATAGTAAATGTAGATGTTTAGGAAAAAAGATTTTTTTTTTTCTTTTGGAGATTTTACACTTTTTTAAAAATAAAAAATTCGGGTATCATATGCTATGCCTCCAAATCTGCCAATATCTCTTCCCGTACCCCTAGTTGTAGCCTCTACAGTATGATACTCATCATCGTGGCCCTTACACTATAATTACCACCTCATCGTGACCCTCACACAGTACAATGGCCCCTCATCGTGGTCCTCACACAGTGTAATGCCCCCCCTCATCGTGGCCCTCACACAGTATTATGCCCCTCTCATCATGGTCCTCACACAGTGTAATGCCCCTCTCATCGTGGCCCTCACACAGTATAATGCCCCTCTCATCGTGGCCCTCACACAGTATAATGCCCCTCTCATCGTGGTCCTCACACAGTGTAATGCCCCTCTCATCGTGGCCCTCACACAGTATAATGCCCCTCTCATCGTGGCCCTCACACAGTATAATGCCCCTCTCATCGTGGTCCTCACACAGTGTAATGCCCTCTCATCGTGGCCCTCACACAGTATAATGCCCCTCTCATCGTGGCCCTCACACAGTATAATGCCCCTCTCATCGTGGTCCTCACACAGTGTAATGCCCCCCCATTGTGGTCCTCACACAGTATAATGCTCCTCTCATCGTGGCCCTCACACAGTATAATGCCCCCCTCATCGTGGCCCTCACACAGTATAATGCCCCCCCTCATGGTGGCCCTCACACAGTATAATGCCCCCCTCATCGTGGCCCTCACACAGTATAATGCCCCCCTCATTGTGGCCCTCACACAGTATAATGCCCCCCTCATCATGACCCTCATACAGTATAATGCCCCCCCCCCCTCATAGTGGTCCTCGCACAGTATAATGGCCCCTCATCGTGGCCCTCACACAGTATAATGCCCCCCTCATCGTGGCCCTCACACAGTATAATGCCCCCCTCATCGTGGCCCTCACACAGTATAATGCCCCCCTCATCGTGGCCCTCACACAGTATAATGCCCCCCTCATCGTGGCCCTCACACAGTATAATGCCCCCCTCATCGTGGCCCTCACACAGTATAATGTCCCCCTCATCGTGGCCCTCACACAGTATAATGCCTCCCTCATTGAGGCACTCACACAGTATAATAACCCGCTCATCGAGACACTCACACAGTATAATGTCCCCCTCATTGTGGCCCTCACACAGTTTAATGCCCCCCCTCCTCATTGGGGTCCTCACACAGTATAATGACCTCCTCATCGTGGCCCTCACAAAGTATAATGCCCCCCTCATGGTGGCCCTCACACATTATAATGCCCCCCTTCATCATGGCCCTCACAGGTTAATGTTCCTCCATCTCCCCTGTTCCCTTGTAGTCCACTCACTTCTCTGCTGCTCTCCCCGACACATTATGGAGTGAGGTCACTACATTGCACCTCCATGCTTTCAAGCTGGTGCAGGGGATCAGCTATGGGGCACCAGAATTATTAACTAGTTCCAGACAGCCCAATCACATTTAATGGAAACCTGTCAGGGCGATTTTGGACACTAAAACTCTCACAGGTCCTTATAGACCTGTCCCAAATCACCCACTTATAAAGCAATCCACGGCCACATTGAAAATAAAAACACTTTATACTTACCTAGAGATGAATCCGATGAGTCTCAGTGAAGCCGGAGATGTAAATTGAAGACCTGCACTGGTGCAGGGGATACAGCGGATAGGTGAGTGTAAAGCTTTTTTTAATTTCCATGCAGCCACGGATTGTTACAACAGGCTGATTTGGGACACTAAACCCCCGATCAATAAGAAAGTGGTTTCGTGTCCACTTTTCCACTTTTACTTTTTTATTTACATTTTCTTGAATATTAAAATAAAAGAAAAACATGAAAACTAAAAAAAAACAGCAGAAAAATAAAGCTG
The DNA here is from genome assembly GCF_031893055.1 of Leptodactylus fuscus. NCBI lineage: Eukaryota > Metazoa > Chordata > Amphibia > Anura > Leptodactylidae > Leptodactylus > Leptodactylus fuscus. The sequence continues at coordinate 331,578,445 of NC_134265.1, forward strand.
AATGTGCCATTAAAAAAAAACAAAAAGACACAGATATTATTTTAATAACCCAAAATAAAAAAAATTGTTATAGCTCTCCAAAACCTCATGTACAGAAAAAAAACCGATATGTCTCCAGTCCTGAACCAGGGAATAGCCTGGTACTGAAGTGGTTAAAGGGGTTATGGGGTTTCTAATATTGGCGGCCTATCTGTAGCCTTTCACCGTGTTCACCCGCCGACCTCACATATGCAGTTTTTGTATTGGTTCTATGATGCAATATTTTGACCTAAACACAGGACGGGATTCACATCAAAGGTAGATGCTTCCTGGATTTTAAGGTGATTGTAGTGCTGGGTGCCAAACAGACAGCATAGAAGTGAGCAGCGATCCAAAAGAAATTGATTTTATTCAGCTTGCAATTGATTGTAGGAATGAAAACAACCTAGCCCCATGTTGGGTAATACCTCATTTGTTAGACCCTAATTTCTATGGGCAAGATAAATGTACTGAGCTCCCTCTTCAGCACTTCAGCTCACATTCAAGAAAGTCCTTTCGGGATTCCCGTCCTCTTGGGATAGACCACCTGTCTGCAGCAACTAGCTCAGGGCCTACCTGCTCCCCAGAAGACTCTAACAACACCCTCCTGCTATGAGCTCCCTCTCTGAAGGTAGGACACAAGTGTAGTCTAGGTTCTTTTCAGTTCTGTTTTTGGGTCACTCTCCTGTGCCCTCTAAGTTCACCCATTCACATTTATGGCTATATTCACCTCTGGGACCCATATCTGTCTCAAGAACGGAGGATCCCTCTCTCGTGTTACAGCTTCAGTGAAGAGCGACATGGCGGTGTTTGTGCAGGTTTCTCCATTCAGCTGACCCTCGTTCCTGAGATCCCACACTGGGACCTGCAGGTATCTGGAATTTATGGCATATCCAGTGGATGTAGCCATAAATATCAAGATGGGAATACCCCTTTAACTTGCCCCTATACACAGGAGTCACTGCATCATAGTCGGTTATAATATACTGAATTTCCCGCTTGCTATAGTACTGATAGCGTTATGACAGTTCATTACTGTAGCCATTGGGCTGTTCGGGAGTCCGCTACACTATAATGGACTATGATGTAGTGACTCCTAGGCACACGGCCGAGTTAAGTCTACGTACTGCAACCCACCCAAGGACCGATTTCCACGGATGTGACTCGTTCGTGTGAAGGGCCCTTAGACTAGATAGTCTAAGGATGCACTAAAAGTATCCTCCAGCATTGGGGAGGCCCCATACACATTAGTGGATGGCCAATACCAGCAAAATGGGTTGTTTGTTCCTACATACACTGTGATCAAAAGTATCCGGACACCCGGCTGAAAATGACAAGTTCGTGCCACCCTCCATCGGTAATGTTGGAATTCAATATGGTGTTGGCCCACCCTTAGCCTTGATGACGGCTTCCAGTCTCACAGGCATACGTTCAATCAGGTGCTGGAAGGTTTCTTGGGGAATGGCAGTCTATTCTTCACGGAGTGCTGCATTGAGGAGAGGTATCAATGTAGGTCGGTGAGGCCTGGCACGAAGTCGGCGTTCCAAAACATCCCAAAGGTGTTCTATAGGATTCAAGTCAGGACTCTGTGCAGGCCAGTCCGTTACAGAGATGTTATTGTGGTGTAACCACTCCGCCACAGGCCGTGCAGTATGAACAGGTGCTCCATCGTGTTGAAAGATGCAAACGCCATCCCCGAATTGTTCTTCAACAGTGGGAAGCAAGAAGGTGTTTAAAACATCAATGTAGGCGTGTACTGTGATAGCGCCACGCAAAACAACAAGGGGTGCAAGCCCCCTCCATGAAAAACACGACCACACCATAGCACCATCGCCTCCGAATTTTACTGTTGGCACTACACACGCTGGCAGATGACGTTCGCCGGGCATTCACCATACCCACACCCTGCCATTGGATTGCCACATTGTGTACCGTGATTCGTCACTCCACACAACGTTTTTCCGCTATTCAATTGTCCAATGTTTACGCTCCTTACACCAAGCAAGGCGTCGTTTGGCATTGACCTGTGTGATGTGTGGCACCCAATCACCTGACCACGTTCGAAGTCCGTGAGTTCCGCGGAGCGCCCCATTCTGCTCTCTCACGATGTCTAATGTCTACTGAGGTCGCTGATATGGAGTACCTGGCAGTAAGTGGCAGCACAATGCACCTAATATGAAAAACGTATATTTTTGGGGGTGTCTGGATACTTTTGATCACATCGTGTATAACAAATAAAATTCTGGGATAACAAATCCTTGGATCAGTGAAGATCCATCCGCAGAGATAAACATTTACTGTAGCATCGATCATCAGACCAGTGTTCCAATATGTGCCCATTATCGGAGCGGTCATCCTTACACCACCGTAACTGCAGCAATAATGGCCAGAGATGGGAAAGCAAATTAAAGAGTGATAAATGTCCCATCCAATGTCACAGATTATTATTGGAAATGATTGTTGTCTCCCCAAGGACACAAAGATTATCAATACAAGCACTATATATTGATTGGTGCTGTAGCTGCAATGGATTGATGGACGATGCTTCGCGTCTATCCAGGTCTGCATCCCTATAGATGAGAAACCAGTGAATGCGACACATTCCGTGATCTGCGCCTCGCTCGCCACTTTCCGCACAGGTTGCGAGGGGGACGGGGAGCGGGGCAGGGATGCCTTGGCCCAACATATTTGTTATAGCTCACATCAGTGTTCTGGCACGAGTTATGTGGGAAATCTCTGCCAGTTCCCGGTTGACATAGAAATCCATTCTGGAGACTTATTTATAAATAAGATGGAGCATCTTCATAAATTGAACATGTCTTGCTCCTGTCAGGAACTTTATCAAGATAGATCTGTCCCAAAGAGTAGGAAAAGGAGCCTGGTGTGATGCTGCTGCTTATTACAGGTCCTATCAGCCCCTATAGAAAGTAGTACTCTGTAGCAGCCCCATCACATTTGAGTGCAAAAATTGAACAGTGTGCAGCACTTTCCTTATCGTTAAAACAACGGCTACAAATAGAAAACCCCATTGTATACACCATTGTAAATCAACAGCTCGGTGGGGCATTGTTGTCAACTGCCAGATCCAAAAGCCTGTAAGTGCAAGTTCACACTATGGGATTCTGCAGCCACTGTTTCTGAGGTTAGCTGCACATCGGCGAGATGCACAGCGTCGGAAAGTGGAGAGGGATCTGATGCAGAAGAACACCTCAAACTCCTCTTCACTTTCCAACATGTGAATGAGCCCTTAGGGTAAGTTCACACAGAGATTTTTGGTCAGGATTTTGAGGCCGTATCCGCCTCAAAATCCTGACCAAATAGATGGCTCTCATTGAAATCAATGAGAGCCGCTCAGGTGTTTTTTTCTGGGAGCCGTTTCTTCTGGCCCCTGGAAAAAGAAGCGAGGTGTTCATTCTTCAGGTCGAGTTGCCTCGCGATTCGGCCTGAAGACACTCCCTCCTCTGGACTAGGCCCATTTATTGGGCCTAATCTGGAGCAGTGCACCAGCTTTCAGTCGGGGCTACCCGGCTTTTGGTCCAGAACCTAAGGCTGGGTTCACACGATGTATTTTGGCACGTAATGTGGCACGTAGACGCCGCGGGAGCTTTTGCGGGCCGTATACGCTCCCATTGTTTTCAATGGGAGCCGGTACCGTATACGCGGCACTATTTTGCGGGCGTGATTTTGCGGCGGCCGCAAAATAGCGCCGCGTATACGGTACCGGCTCCCATTGAAAACAATGGGAGCATATACGGCCCGCAAAAGCTCCCGCGGCGTCTATGTGCCACATTACGTGCCAAAATACATCGTGTGAACCCGGCCTAAGGCAGCCTCCACCTTAGGTTCCGGACCAAAAAAACTCCGTCTGAACTTACCCTTATAGTTTCTATTATAAACTGGATTCTTGACTCATATGTGAACAGGGCTTTAGGTCTTAGTCACTCAACCAAGAAAAACGTCCATGTGACTACCAATTTTTAATAGCTATCACACGGCTGTGTAAAATCAATGCAGTCCTATGAACCTAGTCATATGTCCGTTTTTTTGTCATCCTGTCCAAAGATAGGACATACACATATTTTGGCTCATAGACTGGGTTCTCATACACATGACTGTGTGCAATATCTATGTGCTAGTCATGTTTTTCCCGGCCCGAGTGTGCGGCAGTGAGCCTGGGGCAAAAATCAAGACAAGTCCAATAGCTGTCTGTTTTGTGGCCTGGGGTCAAGGGACACAGCACATGGATATAGATAGATAGATAGATAGATAGATAGATAGATAGATAGATAGATAGATAGATAGATAATCTTAGATAATGTTCACCTATGAGGGTCTGTGATGCCACATGGATGAAAAATGGCATATTTCTGGTCAATTTGCATCACAATTGTGTGTATGTAGCCTTATAATGGATGGGTTTGGTTGGACATATGTATAGTTAGCCAACCTGGCCTAGGGTCCTTATACAGCCCCTATATCTCTACATAGCCAGGCACATTTGCCATTCTGGACTCTAGAAAATCTGGGTAGTTTTTTCTAATATCCAGAGAGATGCGTATTCATTTCCTGTTCAGCATGAAGAGTAGCCATGAAGTTGGCTTCCATGTGCTGCAGTAGTGATGCTGAACATCTGCAGTAAATCCCAGCGGAGGTCCGTGCGGGTCCTCAGGGCGTATTATTACCGTTAAGCTACAGGTGGAGTCATTATCCCATTAACTTTGCCAGAGCCAGCGAGATCTGCATGTCACTGCCTCTAAATCCCATAATGAGCAGATTTGGGCAAATTACTCCATTGGGAACCATTATCTCGCACTGGCCCCCCTGTTACTAAAGTATAGGCTCTGCAGAACATCACAGGGAATTATTATTACTGCAAATCACTATGTAATATGTGGAAAAGACTTATGTCCAATTCACCCAGAAAGATAGAAAAATGGAATCCAGAAGAAGGTAGAAACCCCTGTAATGTCTAATTCCTGATTTTCTTGTGAATATAGGCGTATCCTTGAGGCTCTTCTCTCCATCAGTTACATATAGTGTAACTCCATGGAATACAACCGCCATATGACTGAGCTACATGAACATGGATCCTCCACAAGCTGTGTGTCGTAGACTAGCTGGGTAGATTCAGAGCTATTGATCCTACAACTCCCCGGCAGTATTAACACTCAATAGGAAGTGATAGATAAATATGAGACGCGTGGAGGTTCCCGCCATCTGCTCCACCGTCTTCAGCTACTTGTTTGGAAGCAATAAATACAAGTAACAGGTTACAATATATAAGCTGCTCCCTAATATTGGTGGTAATCCCAGGATTTGTGTTCGTTTGGATTAAAATTTCTTTACCGCAATGTTAAATATATGGAAAACTTCAGTTTATGGCCAAGGTGGCATATATCACTATACTGCAATGGTCTCCAATCTATCACTCGCTCTGACAGCTGCGGGATATTGGAGCATGCTGGGTGTTGTAGTTTCGCAACAGCTTGAACACCATATGTTGGCGATCGCAGTTTTCAAGTATCTGGGGGATGGTCAGATAACCAAGGACACATCTGCCCTTAGGGTGGGCTAGATCAATACGCAGCCTGCAGGGACTGTGGCTACACAAATAGCAATATGGCCATTACAACAAATAAAAAAATATGCACAATGAACCCCCCCCCCAAACACACCTACCTGTTATGTACCCAAATATGTACCCAAATGATATTGCTATACAGTCATCAAGTCATTAATGGTGCCAAACAGTACACAGATAACATTGTTGCTATGTTTGCTGTTTTAATAATAGCACCATATAGTACACAGATAACACTGCCGCCATTCTTGGTATCTTAATAATAGCACCATATAGTACTCAGATAACACTGCTGCTATTCTTGGTATCTTAATAATAGCACCATGTAACCATGTAGTACACAGATAACACTGCCACAGTTCTTGGTATCTAAATAATAGCACCATATAGTACACAGATAACACTGCCACAGTTCTTGGTATCTTAATAATAGCACCATATAGTACACAGTTAACACTGCCACAGTTCTTGGTATCTTAATAATAGCACCATATAGTACACAAATAACACTGCTGCTATTCTTGGTGTCTTAATAATATCACCATATAGTACGCAGATAACACTGCCACCATTCCTGAAGACTTAATAATAGCACCATATAGTACAGGGATAACACTAGCACCATTATTGAGGTCTTACTAACAGCACCATATAGTACACAGATAATACTGCTGCTATTCTTGGTATCATAATAATAATAATAATAATAATAATAACACTATATAGGACACAGATAACACTGCCACTGTTCTTGGTATCTTAAAATACAGCACCATATAGTACGTAGATAACACTGCCACTATTCTTGGTACTTAATAAAAACACCATACAGTATACAAATAGCACTGCTGCTATTCTTGGCATGTTAATAATAGCACCATATAGTACACAGTTAACACTGCCACAGTTCTTGGTATCATAATAATAGCATCATATAGAACACAAATAGCACTGCCACTATTCTTGGTGCTTAATAATAGCACCACATAATACACAAATAGCACTGCTGCTATTCTTGCTATCTTAATAATAAGATAAGATAATCCTTTAATAGTCCCACATTGGGGACCATATAGTACACAGATAACACTGCCACTCTTCTTGATATCCAATTAATAGTGTCATACAGTACACAAATGACACTCCCACTATTTTTTGGAATGTAATAATAGCACCATACAATACACACTGCAACAGTTCTTGCTGTCATATCAATTGTCACATATAATAGTTGTAAAAGTCCCGTGTGACCCGGGACCACAAGCAGCCTGCAATACAGCAGAGTAGGTCTCAGCTTCTTGGCCAGTTCTACTTAGGTGTGTAAACAAGGAAGAGGAAATTGGTCTATAAATAGAGAATAAGGTGCAATAAAAAAATTAAAAACACAGCTACATGAGCAGCGAATGAATAGGGCGAATCCAAAGGGCAAGATGAAAGAGGACCATGTCCAACTCCTGCGCCAGACTGGAAAGTAACCAGATCACCGAGTTACCGAAGTACGCTTAGGAATAGCTATGGTGGAAATGTGCCCCATAACACTAAAGGGTTAATAGAGTCAATATATGTGCGCCATAAAGATGGAGACCATTATTACCTTGGCGAGCAGGCAGTTTCAATAGCTGTTGGCTGAACACTCTACTATCTGACAGCTATTCATCCTGACTCTTCCTTGCATATACACACTTGTCCAGGTGTGCATGTGTTATAAGGAGAGAGGTGTTAACCGCAACCAGACACTTCCCAACAGAACAAAGGATTAGACATGTTTCTAAACAGTAGACTCCATTATAATCAGTGGGGTCCACTTGTAACCTCCGTTGGCCCTCCGTGATAAGATCCGGAAATATGTCTCCGACACCCCCCTCCCTACTCTCTCGAGCGCCGGTAGGGCTGCACTTGAGGAGCCCTTTTCTTCAGAGGAGGTCTCCCTTGCCATTCAGGACTCCCTTCCGGGCAAATCCCCTGGTCCGGACGTCTTTACCGCACGTTTTTACAAATGTTTTTGCGACTCCCTGGCCCCTGTAATGTCACACGGTTTTAATAGTGTCGGCGACTCGGCGTTGTTTGCTTCGCAATCTCTCGCTGCCCTGATCACAGTACTCCCTAAACCCGGCAAGGACCCCAGTTACCGCCCAATCTCCCTGATCAATATCGACGTCAAAATTTTTGCCAAATTGCTTGCGAATAGATTGTCCCCCCTTATGCCGGCCTTGGTACATAATAACCAATTTGGCTTTATTTACGGTCGCGAAGCTCGGGATAATGTCTGCAAAATGGTACTGGCTGTCTCGGCGGCTCATTCTTCCAAGCTACCTCTATGCTTGTTATCAGTCAACGCCGAAAAGGTGTTTGATTGGGTTCACTGGTGCTTCCTGCGTGAAACGCTCAGCCAGATTGGGTTGGGTTCGGGTTTTTTGGGCAAGTTGCTCGCCCTCTACGGTGACGCTACCACACGGGTCAGAGCTAATGGGGTACTTTCGGACTCTTTTTTGGTTCGAACGGCACTCGTCAGGACTGCCCCCTGTCGCCATTGCTTTACGCCCTAGTCATGGAGCACCTTGCGGTTGCGATCTGGCGCTGCTCGGAAATCCACGGCCTACAGCTGGGCTCCCACCAGGTTAAGGTGGCACTCTATGCAGATGACCTCCTATAGTACATTTCACAGCCGTGTGTGTCGTTCCCGGCCGTTCTCCGCGAGTTTGCCCGTTTTGGCCATCTCAGCAATTTTAAAGTCAATCTTTCCAAGACTAAGGCCCTTAACATTACGCTCCCCCCGACGGAGATCGCCTTCCTCAAGCAAGAGTTCCCGTTTCGTTGGCAATCTGTCTCCCTTAAGTATCTCGGAATCCATATCCTGCCCGATCCGTCCCACCTGTTCCGACTGAACTATCTCCCGCTCCTGGAGAGGGTCACGTCCGATTTGCACTCTTATGGTGTTAAGTCACTATCCTGGTTCAGCCACATCCATACCCTTAAAATGGACATTCTCCCGAGGTTCCTGTACTTGTTTCAGGCTCTCCCCATTCCGTTGTCCCGTGATTTTCCTCAATCGCGTCCAGTCCTTGTTTGGGAAATTCTTTTGGGGCACGTCGAGGAGTAGACTTCGTTTTCGTTTGATCACCCGTTGTAAGGGCAGAGGGGGAGCGGGTTTGCCGGATGTTCCATTATACTATCGCTCCTTGGTTCTGCTTTGTCTCTTCGACTGGCAGTTCCGACGTTGCGACAAGCAGTGGGTCGCTATAGAGGCTGACCTGATCTCACCCTCTCTCTCTGCCCGGCCATGGATCCCGCCGCATTTCCGCCCCAAGTCTCCTGGACATTCTGTTCTTTCCCTCCATTTTCTTAAGACCTTGGACCTGGTGTGTTCCTCTGGGAGGTTGGCACGAGTTCCGGGCCCGTTGACTCCTTTGTTTGATAATCCCATGTTCCCCCCGGGTTGCTCGGGGTCTAGATTCCTCTGCTGGGGTAAGTCTGATGTTCGCCTCCGACAGGTTGTAGGCGACTCCTCCCTTTCGCTCAGCTTTGTTTGACGCACCTGGACCTCCGCCTCTCCTGGTTGGAGTATGGCCAGTTATCATCCTTTCTCAGAACGTTCTCTCTCATCCCGGCTCTCTACAACCTTGTTGGAGCTGGAGTCCGTCACTGTCTCCTCAGTTTCTCCCCGACGTGTGTTGTCTCTTTTGTATGGTCTCCTCCTTGCCGATGTTACACCGGGGCTTCCCTTGTATGTGGCCTCGTGGAATGCTGAGCTTCCCTTGGGTCTTCAGCCTGCCAACTGGGATAAGGCTTTCCTTCTCTCCCACAAATTGGCTTTGCCCTGTCGTGCGCAGGAAAGGAGCTTTAAGATCCTTATCAGATGGTATAGATGTCCTGACCTCATTCATAGGATCTTCCATGCCATTTCTGACCGGTGTTGGCGCTGTGGTACCATACTTCATATTTGGTGGGAGTGCACTGTGCTCCAACCATTTTGGGATGCGGTCTTCTCCCTCTACTCTAGAGTATGTGAATGCACAGTTGTGGTTCCGCCTCAACTGGCCCTGCTTTCCGTCATTCCTGGTAAGTTGTCCATCATTAAAAAAGATTTGCTGGGGCATTTTCTCACGGCCGCCAGGGCTGTCATTCTGAGGCATTGGCGCAGCCCTACTCTGCCTACCCTTCTTGAGTTCCTCCAGGAATTCCTCCTTATCCGGAGAATGGAAGCCCTGGTGGCAGAGGACTCTCCTGACTCCTCTGGGTTTGAGCAGCTCTGGCGGCCCTGGGTGATTTTCCAGGAGTTGTCTGACTTCTCTTCTTCTTTTTCCTGAGTGGGGACCTGGTTGTATCTCCGATCCTCCTTGCTCTCTCTTTTTTGTCTTTTTCTTTCCCTTTTGGCTCTCCCCCTTGTTCTCTTGTTCGTGTTTGTGGTCTTGATTGTTTGTTTGTCTTTCTGGGGCTTTGTCCCCTTTCTCTGTTCCACTGTATGTTTTGCCGCTCATATTGTCTGGCTCTCATGGCCGGTTTATTTCTTCTTCATTTGTCGCTTCAGCATTGAATGTATCCTATTGAGTTTTATCGGTTGGGGGTTCCCCCCTTCGTATGTATATGCTGATCGGGGCCTGCGTGTCCCGTTTCTGGATTTCTCTATTTGTTCTTGTTCTTTTATTATAAAAATTTTAATAAACACCAATAATACATAATTAAAAATGTGACTGCTTTCTGCCTGAAAAAACAGCCACTAGGTGTCTCTCTCTACTTAATTTGCAGTTCACTCCCTGTCGCTAGCTAAGGTCTGTCCATAGATACATCAAATAAGCAAGATTTCTTCATACTGAATGGAGATGGGAGCATATGATTCTCCTCACAGCCTCGACACAGGTCTGTAAACTGCTTGCTCTGTGCAAAAAAAAAAAAACCAAACACCTTCTATGTATTTTTATTTACTTCTGGGCTGCTTGAATGAGCACAGATGGGATATTATTCACAGACAGCAAGCAGGTTTCCTGACTGGGTTTTGATTCCCCCCGTCTTTCAGCTGCTTGGCTGCATGTATTTGTAGGTCAGTGTTCCTGGATCTCCTATTTTTAAGGTCACATGGGCTTTTTCTACAGTTACTCCTGGTAGAATTACGCATGAAGAAACTAGTAGTATCAGTAATGAACAGGGGAGGGGGCTGTGGTGTAACTAGCAAAGACTGAGTGCCATAGCAATCTTTTGAAATGGACCCCCATACAACATAACCCCCCCTTTACTATTCCCCACCCCCCATGGTATAATGCCCATAGTGTACCCTACAATGTTTGTTATGAATTTTACAAAAATTTCGGGTTTGGTTAAACCTGAAATTTGGGGGTTCACCACCCACGAACTATTATTAGACTATAATGGGGTCCGTGTGATTTCTGCTTGTAACTTGCAGAGAGAAAAATCTTGCAAGCAGCACTTTTCTCCCTACGTTTCATGCTGAAACAGAATGGAAACCACATGGACCCCATTATAGTCTATGGAGTCTGAGTGTTTTCCCAGGTAACCACTTTTCTATGCGTATAGCTTTCCGTTCTTGGGATCCCCAAGCAGACTTCCCAAATGGAATCCAGAACGCAGATGTGAACCGGGCCTGAGGCAGTTCCTATTAAAACCAATGGCACCCTGGGACACATTTCCAACATGGTGCTCATTTCAAAACACCCCATTGGGATTCCCAGCAACTAGACCTCACTGATCACCAAATTACCCCTTATCCTTTATATTTCTTGTGACTGAAATATGCCTTTAAGGACCATCCTTACAAGAGGAAGGTCCTGGACCGGTCTCGTCTATAGGTAAGATTGAGAGATCTGGACTTTCCTATGTTGAGATGTGGTGGTGAGTGTTATGCTACAGACGTCATGATGCCGTCTGCTCACCATTAAGTGCGTTCATTGCTACTTCCCCTGTAATACACAATTCCTAAGTGACTGAAGCGTTTCCTTATTACATATGAGTCAGCAGAGTCCGGACATGTGCACAGTATGAGACTGTTTATTTATTTACTAGTCTGCCATTATTGCGCCATCCCCGTGTGAATCAATCTATTGCTGTCGAGGCTTTGAGTCTATCCATAGCAGACAGCGGATTAGATGTCATTTCCTCGGCTCATGCTCTCATGTTACAAAGAGCAATGATAAATCCAATACGATCAACACAACATTGGGGAGAACACACTGCATGCCGCAACAAAACTGATGACATCATAATGACTCATATAACTCAGTCAAGACGAACCTGTCACAAGCTCTGAAAAGCCCAATGACATACCTTATCTGATAAGTGATGTCACACTGAATTTTTTTTTTTTTTTATTCAAATCTGTTCAGCCATTCCAAAGTTATAAGCCTTTTTCATGTTGGTAGAAATTAAAAGGGATCTATCAGCAAAATCATGCTGATAGAGACCCACATATGCGTGAATAGCCTTTAAAAAGTCTACTCAGGCACCGTAAATGTTATATTAAACTACCCCCCCGTTTTAAAATAATACCCTAAAAAAGAGTGTTATCTACTTACGCATCGTGCACCCTGGGCGGGCATTCAGGGTGTGTGTGTATATATATATATATATATATATACACACACTCACCGGCCACTTTATTAGGTACACCTGTCCAACTGCTCGTTAACACTTAATTTCTAATCAGCCAATCACATGGCGGCAACTCAGTGCATTTAGGCATGTAGACATGGTCAAGACAATCTCCTGCAGTTCAAACCGAGCATCAGTATGGGGAAGAAAGGTGATTTGAGTGCCTTTGAACGTGGCATGGTTGTTGGTGCCAGAAGGGCTGGTCTGAGTATTTCAGAAACTGATCTACTGGGATTTTCACGCACAACCATCTCTAGGGTTTACAGAGAATGGTCCGAAAAAGAAAAAACATCCAGTGAGCGGCAGTTCTGTGGGCGGAAATGCGTTGTTGATGCCAGAGATCAGAGGAGAATGGCCAGACTGGTTCGAGCTGATAGAAAGGCAACAGTGACTCAAATAGCCACCCGTTACAACCAAGGTAGCCAGAAGAGCATCTCTGAACGCACAGTACGTCGAACTTTGAGGCAGATGGGCTACAGCAGCAGAAGACCACACCGGGTGCCACTCCTTTCAGCTAAGAACAGGAAACTGAGGCTACAATTTGCACAAGCTCATCGAAATTGGATAATTGAAGATTGGAAAAACGTTGCCTGGTCTGATGAGTCTCGATTTCTGCTGCGACATTCGGATGGTAGGGTCAGAATTTGGCGTCAACAACATGAAAGCATGGATCCATCCTGCCTTGTATCAACGGTTCAGGCTGGTGGTGGTGGTGTCATGGTGTGGGGAATATTTTCTTGGCATTCTTTGGGCCCCTTGGTACCAATTGAGCATCGTTGCAACGCCAAAGCCTACCTCAGTATTGTTGCTGACCATGTCCATCCCTTTATGACCACAATGTACCCAACATCTGATGGCTACTTTCAGCAGGATAATGCAATGCCATGTCATAAAGCTGGAATCATCTCAGACTGGTTTCTTGAACATGACAATGAGTTCACTGTACTCCAATGGCCTCCACAGTCACCAGATCTCAATCCAATAGAGCATCTTTGGGATGTGGTGGAACGGGAGATTCGCATCATGGATGTGCAGCCGACAAATCTGCGGCAACTGTGTGATGCCATCATGTCAATATGGACCAAAATCTCTGAGGAATGCTTCCAGCACCTTGTTGTATCTATGCCACGAAGAATTGAGGCAGTTCTGAAGGCAAAAGGGGGTCCAACCCGTTACTAGCATGGTGTACCTAATAAAGTGGCCGGTGAGTATATATATATGTCAAACAGCAGGATGTATCAATATAAACCACTTTCTAATATACATTGTATAAATTCAGCACTGTTTATCTGAATTATTTTCAAGCCATTGACCTCAGTTGCGATGTTCTGTTTAGAAGCTCACTACCCCTCCATGTGAGCGGTTCAGACAGCAAATGAAATATAACGGCAGCGCGTAACCATGGATGTGTAAGTGAGTACCTGTGATTTCATTGCAGGGGCGAGTGGAGAAGGGAGAAAGCGAGAGCAGGCAGGTGAATCATGGGAATTGTAGTTTGTCCACAGATTCACTACATGTAAATAACAGTAATAAGGAGTAGAGATGAGCTAGTAGTATTCAATCGAATACCTCCCCGCCATAGGTTTCCGTGTAAGTGGCCGAACACCAAGGGGTTAAGCGCATCAAATATTCAATGCGCTTAACCCCTTGTTGTTCGGCCGCTTACCAGAAACCTATGGCGGGGAGGTATTCGATCGAATACTACTCGCTCATCTCTAATAAGGAGCAACAAGGGGAAGTTACGTCAAGCAAAGGACGCACAGGGGAACAGTGTGTATTTAGCACGGTTGTGGATATATTTGCATATAATTTTTAAAAACTGGATAATCAATATAAGACCAAGATCAAGTCTGTAAACAATTGGAGTTTTCTCTGTAGTCCCAATGTTCCTGAGCAATAAGTGCAGGTAGTTTTGGTACCTGATGTGCTATTTAAGCTCTGTAACGTCAGAAGGGCGGTGTCAGTCAGGGGGCATGTGATTCAGAGCTCCAATCAGAAGCAGCCAATGTCAGAGCTCAGAATCACACCCCTTGTCTGCTCCTGCCTGACATTACAGAAGCTAAATAGTATCAGGCACCAAAACCAACTGGATTGATTACTCAGAAATGATGGGGACTAGAGAAAATTAATCCAACTGTGCAGGAGCAGCACCTACAAAAAGATGGACCTGTTGGAGGTAGTGAAATGTCTTCTTTAAATACATAGGGCTCTTTGGACAGACACATTGGAGGCAAACACTGCCGTCCTATATTGTCTGTTTAAACAGTACTGCAGTGTGTTTGGTAAGATTATTGTAGTCTGCAGGATGTTATGTGATACCACGGAGCGACAGGCGAGTTACATACAGAGCTCATTCCTTGTGTATAGCCACTAATGAGAAATCGGCTATCTATCCCAGGGTTTACAGCAAAGCTGAAAAGTGGATTGCTGCAAAGTGAATATCAGCCTGCACCCTAGAGGCCAGTGTGAAAAGCGGAAGGGACATTTTCATTTTTCCAATTCAAATCAACTTTATTTGCCAAATGTTTCCCCCAAAACAAAATAGTTGGCACTTATCGAGATAAATATTTAATAACGCTGGAAATGAGCAATGTATCATAAAAGTAAAATTCAAAAATTGTACATGAATTAACATTGAGAAACGTGACAACGCAGTTACTTGATGACGACATATAAAGTTTTCCTTCTTCTTTTTGGTGTTTTTTTTTTTTTTCTTTGCCGTGGTGGGGAAAGGTGAAATTCACCTTCACAAGCAAATTCATTGAAATTTTTTTTTTCAATAAATTGAATCAACTATCCAAAACATCTTAAAGGGATTCCACCATTAAAAATCTTTTTTTCTGTGGCTAACACGTCGGAATAGCCTTTAGAAAGACTATTCGTCTCCTACCTTTAGTTGGGATCTCCGCCACGCCGTTTCTTAGTAATACCGGTTTTTATACGGTTTAATACGGGTTTTTTCTCTGGCAGCGATGGGGGCGGGCCCCAGCGCTGAAAATGCAATGAGGGCGTCCCCACCGCTGCCCGAGAACAGGATCCTGCGCCGCCTCTGTCTTCTGCTGGATCCTCCCCTTCTTTCTTCGTCGGCTTCACCTCTGTCGGCTCTGACACTAGTAGAGCCGAATGCGCATGCGCGGCCATAGTTCCGAGGCCGCAATTGCGCGCATGCACAGTCGGCTCTACTAGTGTCTTAGTGGCAGAGCCATCTGCGCAGGCGTCAGAAGAAAGACGAAGTAAGAAGGGGAGGATCCAGCAGAAGATAGAGGCGGCGCAGGATCCTGTTCTCGGGCAGCGGTGGGGACGCCCTCATCGCATTTTCAGCGCTGGCGCCCGCCCCCATCGCTGCCAGAGAACTAATTTACATACCAGTAAAAACCGGTATTACTAAGGAATGGAGCGGCGGAGATCCCATCTAAAGGTAAGAGACGAATAGCCTTTCTAAAGGCTATTCCGACGTGTTAGCCACAGAAAAAAAATTTTTAATGGTAGAATCCCTTTAATGAAAAGTTTCCTATTTTCTTTTGTAAGTCCGTACGCAGACCTATGTGTCTCCATGGTAAAAGACAACAAACAAACACTGTGTAGTCGAATCCTGAAGTCACATTTCCTTTCATTGACCATCTATTTGTTCTAACATCCATCTATAACCTGACTGCAGGATCAGACTACACAGGGTTGTCGTCTGTTACTATGGACAGGGAATTTTTCATTGGGACCTATTGCAAAGTTGCTTGATTTTTTAATTTTTTTTTAATTTTAAACATACTGAGAGAATAACACAAAATTGTTCGCGAAGGTGGATATAGTCGTTAAAATGAAGACGCTTTAATAAACATAAGCACAATTTTTTTTTTTCCTAAATTTCCCCCAAAAGCAGAGTATGGCTATTACTTGGTGACACTTCTTAGAAAAGTCACTGTACCCCAAGGAAGTAAGTATCCAAGTAGTAATAAGTCTTTGACTTTTTTTTTTTTTTGCAATGGCTGAAAGTGTATTTGAATGTTATTGCCTGTATTCAAACAGCGACCCCTTATACCGAGAGCAGACGGGTCCATCTGGGGATCACAGAAACTAAAGTCTCTGCAAGCAACGCAGCAGTCTTGGTGCATTTCACAAATACTCACCATCCCTGGGATCAAAAGCAAAAATTGTTGTTCAGCCATTCTGTTTAGCAACGATTGGCTGAGGTCAGGCCATGGCCCAGTTACGTCCTCAGTTCATTGGAGGACACTGCATAGTTTGTTCACCCACTTTATCTGTCCCGTTTGAAAGCAAGGTCACTGTACCCGAAATCTAGCCAACACCCCCAAAAACTCACAAGCTCCAAGTACTCTGTCATCTTCTCCAGCTTTATCGCTATTAGGTCAGGACGTCTTACAGAAAGCTGGGGAGGGTAGTGCATGAGGTAAGGGAAGTCCTGACCACCGATCAGACGTAGATCGGATGATACTGTTTGTGTGTCAGTTTTTTCCGGCAGGTTGGACATGATGTGACATTTTTAAGGGCGTCTCGGATGCACTGACTGCAGAATATGTGGCCGCATTTGGTAGAAACGAAAAGACGTCCGCTCTGTAGAATCTACGAGAGATGGAAAAAGCTGGGATAAGTGGAAAACTTTACAACAGGCATTTTCAGAAGCAAGATTTCCATATATCCATTATTTCTGATTAGTCAATGGCTTACATAATAAACCGCTGTGTTTCTATGCTATACGGTATTATGTCTGCTAAGGTGAAGTTAAAGGGGTTGTCCATAAATTTCTAGGACAAGCCATAAATATCTGATCAGTAACACAGAGGAGCGTATTGTGTGTCTGGACTGTGTACTGCCATGTTTGTTAAAGCGGTTGCCTATGATTATTTTGTACTATACAGTGTGAATTAGAAGCAGATGGCTCTGGACCCCAACAGTGGTTCAGCTCCCATTGACTTGAATTGGAACCCGGTCACTATACAGAGCATGGAGTCATCTGCTCTTGGGTCTGTGCACAAATAATCATGAGCAACCCCTTTAACACACATGGCAGACCTACCACAACAATGCACTTGTACTCCACTATCTGGTTACTAAGGTACCAATGGGAGACAGGGAGTTCCAACCTCTATCAAACCACTTTGGGGTCCCTATTAGGGAGAGGCAATTCATCAAAAAATAACAAACCAACAAGCAATCCAGCATGTTGGTTATTTCGTTTATTCTATTATTTGCAAGCCTTTGCTTGGAGTTTTGTTCGAACACCTCCGAACCAGGCCTGCTCACTGACACCAGGGACCGCTGCGGACCCATCACAGTCCCAGGAGTCATTCAGCAGGCCTGAAGAAGGCCAAGAGCAGCGCCGGAGCCCAGGGGAGGAGAGTAACACTGTTTTTAATGTTTGCTTACCTCCCACGGGCCTCTGCTAATTATAATCTGGGGACTGACATACCTGAAAAGGGGAGTGGCCTAAATAATTGCAACCGAGGTAAAATACCTGAATAATTGCAATTCTGATTCAGGTCATAATGGCCCCACCGTAGTCTCTATTAAGTATAGAAAATGGCTGGGGTCAACATCCCATTCCTCCAATCCCATTGGCTGTAACATATAGCCAACGCCTCCTGCTGAAGGTCTGGGCACAGATTGTCAGTGCGATACAAATACTCACCTCTGAGTAGCCATCCATGCAGATTGGACAACTGATACTGCCGGATGATCTGCAGAGACAAGTACACAATCCATTAAATAGAGGTTATAAGTAGAGATGAGCGAACACTAAAATGTTCGAGGTTCGAAATTCGAATCGAACAGCCGCTCACTGTTCGTGTGTTCGAACGGGTTTCGAACCCCATTATAGTCTATGGGGAACATATACTCGTTAAGGGGGAAACCCAAATCCGTGTCTGGAGGGTCACCAAGTCCACTATGACAACCCAGGAAATGATGCCAACACCTCTGGAATGACACTGGGACAGCAGGGGAAGCATGTCTGGGGGCATCTAACACACCAAAGACCCTCTATTACCCCAACATCACAGCCTAACAACTACACACTTTACACACTCAATACCACCTCTCTGACAGTAGGAAAACACCTTGAAACATGTGTATTTGGCACTTGCAGTGAGGAGAGCTTGTCACCAGCAGTGAATTTGGCCCTTGTAGTAAGTTGAGGTTGGCACCAACATTTGTTTTGAAAATCAGGGTGGATTGAGCCTCTAACCAGCAGAGTTTGGGCAAATTCATGGTGGAGGGAGCCTCTAAAAACCCCAGTTTGGGCAAATTCATGGTGGAGGGAGCCTGAGCCTCTAAAAACCCCAGTTTGGACCAATTCATGGTGGAGGGAGCCTCTAAACAGCCCAGTTTGGGCAAATTCATGGTGGAGGGAGCCTCTAAAAACCCCAGTTTGGACCAATTCATGGTGGAGGGAGCCTCTAAAAACCCCAGTTTGGACCAATTCATGGTGGAGGGAGCCTCTAAAAAACCCAGTTTGGACCAATTCATGGTGGAGGGAGCCTCTAACCAGCCCAGTTTGGACCAATTCATGGTGGAGGGAGCCTCTAAACAGCCCAGTTTGGGCAAATTCATGGTGGAGGGAGCCTCTAAAAACCCCAGTTTGGACCAATTCATGGTGGAGGGAGCCTCTAAAAACCCCAGTTTGGACCAATTCATGCTGGAGGGAGCCTCTAAAAACCCCAGTTTGGACCAATTCATGGTGGAGGGAGCCTCTAAAAACCCCAGTTTGGACCAATTCATGGTGGAGGGAGCCTCTAAACAGCCCAGTTTGGACCAATTCATGGTGGAGGGAGCCTCTAACCAGCCCAGTTTGGACCAATTCATGGTGGAGGGAGCCTCTAAAAACCCCAGTTTGGACCAATTCATGGTGGAGGGAGCCTCTAAAAACCCCAGTTTGGACCAATTCATGCTGGAGGGAGCCTCTAAAAACCCCAGTTTGGACCA
The DNA here is from genome assembly GCF_031893055.1 of Leptodactylus fuscus. Classification (NCBI taxonomy): domain Eukaryota; kingdom Metazoa; phylum Chordata; class Amphibia; order Anura; family Leptodactylidae; genus Leptodactylus; species Leptodactylus fuscus. The sequence goes on from NC_134265.1 coordinate 331,597,580, forward strand.
ATTCATGCTGGAGGGAGCCTCTAAACAGCCCAGTTTGGGCAAATTCATGGTGGAGGGAGCCTCTAAAAACCCCAGTTTGGACCAATTCATGGTGGAGGGAGCCTCTAAAAACCCCAGTTTGGACCAATTCATGGTGGAGGGAGCCTCTAAAAACCCCAGTTTGGACCAATTCATGGTGGAGGGAGCCTCTAAAAAACCCAGTTTGGACCAATTCATGGTGGAGGGAGCCTCTAAAAACCCCAATTTGGACCAATTCATGGTGGAGGGAGCCTCTAACCAGCCCAGTTTGGACCAATTCATGGTGGAGGGAGCCTCTAACCAGCCCAGTTTGGGCAAATTCATGGTGGAGGGAGCCTCTAAAAACCCCAATTTGGACCAATTCATGGTGGAGGGAGCCTCTAAACAGCCCAGTTTTGGCAAATTCATGGTGGAGGGAGCCTCTAAAAACCCCAGTTTGGACCAATTCATGGTGGAGGGAGCCTCTAAAAACCCCAGTTTGGACCAATTCATGGTGGAGGGAGCCTCTAAAAAACCCAGTTTGGACCAATTCATGGTGGAGGGAGCCTCTAAAAACCCCAATTTGGACCAATTCATGGTGGAGGGAGCCTCTAAAAACCCCAGTTTGGACCAATTCATGGTGGAGGGAGCCTCTAAAAACCCCAGTTTGGACCAATTCATGGTGGAGGGAGCCTCTAAACAGCCCAGTTTGGACCAATTCATGGTGGAGGAAGCCTCTAAACAGCCCAGTTTGGGCAAATTCATGGTGGAGGGAGCCTCTAAAAACCCCAGTTTGGACCAATTCATGGTGGAGGGAGCCTCTAACCAGCCCAGTTTGGGCAAATTCATGATGGAGGGAGCCTCTAACCAGCAGAGTTGTGGGAAAGCAGGGTGGAGGGAGCCTCTAACCAGCAGAGTTGGTGGAAATCAGGGTGGAGGGAGCCTCTAACCAGCAGAGTTGGGGGAAATCATGTTGGAGGGAGCCTAGTATTAGCAGAATTGTGCAACGCTTATGGTGGATGAGTATGAGGATGCGGAGGAATTGGAGAGGTTGAGTACAGACATGGAGTTTCATGTTGGGGTGCTTTACACAGGTGGGCACAAAAATGAAGGCTCTATCCAGTGGTGGTTCATTTTTATCAAAGTGAGCCGGTTGGCACTCTCAGCTGACAGACGGGTGCGCTTGTCAGTGATGATGCCACCGGCTGCACTGAACACCCTCTCAGATAGGACGCTGGCGGCAGGACAGGACAGCACCTCCAAGGCATATAGGGCAAGTTCAAGCCACAGGTCCAACTTCGACACCCAATACGTGTAGGGCGCAGAGGGGGCGGAGAGGACAGGGCTGTGGTCGGAAAGGTATTCCCGCAACATGCGCCTATACTTCTCACGCCTGGTGACACTAGGACCCTCCGTGGCGGCACTTTGGCGAGGGGGTGCCATCAAGGTGTCCCAGACCTTAGACAGTGTGCCCCTCGTTTGTGTGGACCGGTGAGAACTTGGTCGCCTACTGGAGGAACTGTCCTCCCTGCCGCCAACATCACATGCTGGAAACATCTCCATCATATTCTGCACCAATTGCCTGTGGCAAGCATTGATGCGATTGGCCCTCCCCTCTACCGGAATAAAAGACGAGATGTTGTTTTTATACCGGGGGTCAAGGATAGCAAAGATCCAGTACTGGTTGTCCTCCATGATTTTGACAATACGCTTGTCGGTTGTAAAGCACCCCAACATGAACTCAGCCATGTCTGCCACAGTGTTAGTTGGCATGACTCCTCTGGCCCCACCGGAAAGTTCAATCTCCATTTCCTCCTCATCCTCCATGTCTACCCATCCGCGCTGCAACAATGGGACGATTCGAAGTTGCCCGGAAGCCTCCTGTATCACCATCACATCATCGGACAACTCTTCTTCTTCCTCCTCCTCCTCCTCCTCCATTAAACGTGATGAAGCGGACAGATGTGTGGACCTACTCTCCAGCTGTGACGGATCGGATGCTATCCCTGACTCCTCTGTGTGATCTGAGTTATCCCTGATGTCAATCAGGGATTCTCTCAGAACACACAAGAGCGGGATTGTAAGGCTCACCATCGCATCCTCAGAGCTCACCCTCCTTGTGGACTCCTCAAACACCCGTAGGATGTCACAAAGGTCTCTCATCCATGGCCACTCATGGATGAGAAACTGAGGCAGCTGACTTTGTGGCACCCTAGGGTTTTGTAGCTGGTATTCCAAAGGTCTCTGCTGCTCAACCACTCTATTCAACATCTGAAACGTTGAGTTCCAGCGTGTGGGGACGTCGCACAAAAGCCGGTGTTGTGGCACATGCAGGCGTTGCTGGAGAGATTTTAAGCTAGCAGCGGCTACTGTCGACTTGCGAAAGTGGGCGCACATGCGCCGCACTTTCACCAGTAGCTCTGGAACATTGGGGTAGCTCTTTAGGAAACGTTGCACCACTAGGTTGAAGACGTGGGCCAGGCATGGAACATGTTGGAGTCCGGCAAGCTCCAGAGCTGCTACCAGGTTCCGGCCGTTATCACAAACGACCATGCCTGGGCCCAGGTGCAGCGGCTCAAACCATATTGCCGTCTCATCGAGGAGGGCATCCCTCACCTCGGAGGCAGTGTGCTGTCTGTCCCCCAAGCTGATCAGCTTCAGCACAGCCTGCTGACGTCTACCAACGCCAGTGCTGCAACGTTTCCAACTAGTAGCTGGGGTCAATCTAACAGCGGAGGAGGAGGCGGTGGCGGAGGAGGAGGTGGTAGAGGAGGAGGAGGAGGGGGGTGTTCTTCTCGTGTCCCTGCCAGGAATGTTAGGCGGGGAGACGAGGTACACCGGGCCAGTTTGGGAAGCAGTCCCAGCCTCAACTACATTCACCCAGTGTGCCGTCAGTGAAATGTAGCGTCCCTGTCCGCATGCACTTGTCCACGCGTCGGTGGTCAAGTGGACCTTTGTGCAAAGCGCGGAACTAAGGGCCCGCCTGATGTTGAGTGACACGTGCTGGTGCAAGGCGGGGACGGCACACCGGGAGAAGTAGTGACGGCTAGGGACGGCATAGCGAGGTGCCGCAGTTGCCATCAGGTCCAGGAAGGCGGGAGTTTCAACAAGCCGGAACGCCAACATCTCCTGGGCCAGCAGTTTAGCGATGTTGGCGTTCAAGGCTTGCGCGTGTGGGTGGTTAGCAGTGTATTTCTGCCGCCGCTCCAATGTCTGAGAGATGGTGGGTTGTTGTAAAGAAGCGCCTGATGGTGCCTTTGATGGTGCAGGAGAAGGAGATAAGACAGGAACAGGGGAGGATGAGGGAGAAGTCAACAAAGTGGCGGAGGCAGATGAAGTGGTGTCCTGGCTCGTCCTCTGGAGTGCATCGCCAGCACAGTCAGCAGTGGCAGTGGCAGAGGCAGTGGCGTGAACGGCAGGCGGCCTTTGTCCTGCCGTTGCTGCCTGCCACTGATTCCAGTGCTTGGATTCCAAATGACGGCGCATTGAAGTGGTGGACAGGTTGCTCTTCTCAGAGCCCCTAATCAATTTCGAGAGGCAAATTGTGCAGACAACACTATATCTGTCCTCGGCGCATTCCTTGAAAAAACTCCACACCTTCGAGAAACGTGCCCTCGAGGTGGGAGTTTTTCGGGGCTGGGTACGAACTGGAACATCTTGGGAGATTCCGGGTGTGGCCTGGCTTCGCCTAAGCTGCTGACCTCTGCCTCTGCCTCTAGCTACCCTTTTTGGTGCTGCACTTGCCTCAACATCCACACTACTTTCCCCGCTTGACATCCCCCCTGTCCAGGTCGGGTCAGTGTCCTCATCATCCACCACTTCCTCTTCCAACTCCTGTCTCATCTCCTCCTACCGCACAATGCGCCGGTCAACTGGATGCCCTGACGGCAACTGCGTCACATCATCGTCGATGAGGGTGGGTTGCTGGTCATCCACCACCAAATCGAACGGAGATGGAGGAGACTCTAGTGTTTGAGCATCTGGACACAGATGCTCCTCTGTTAGGTTCGTGGAATCGTGACGTGGAGAGGCAGGTTGAGGGACAATGAAAGGAGCGGAGAACAGCTCTGGGGAGCAGGGACAGTTGGGGTTATTGTTCTGTGAAGCTTGGGAATTTTGGGAGGAAGGAGGACAAGACTGTTGGGTAATAGGAGGAGAGGAGGCAGAGTCTGACTGGCTGCTGGACAATGTGCTGTAAGCGTTCTCTGACAGCCATTGCAAGACCTGTTCCTGGTTCTCGGGCCTACTAAGGTTTGTACCCTGCAGTTTAGTTAATGTGGCAAGCAACCCTGGCACTGTGGAGTGGCGCAATGCTTGCTGCCCCACAGGAGTAGGCACGGGACGCCCTGTGGCTTCACTGCTACCTTGCTCCCCAGAACCATTCCCCCGACCTCGCCCACGGCCTCGTCCACGTCCCTTTCCGGGAGCCTTGCGCATTTTGAATTCCCAGTTAGAAATTGGCACTATATACCAGTAGCAAAAATTGTGGGTGCACGTTACCCCAATATATTCTTTGAATTCCCAGTCAGACAATGGCACTATATACCAGTAGCAAGAAATGAGGGTATTTATAACCCCAATATATTCTTTGAATTACCAGTCAGAAACTGGCACTATATGGCAGTAGCAAGAAATGAGGGTATTTATAACCCCAATATATTCTTTGAATTCCCAGTCAGACAATGGCACTGTATACCAGTAGTAAAAATTGTGGGTGCACGTAACCCCAATATATTCTTTGAATTACCAGTCAGAAACTGGCACTATATGGCAGTAGCAAGAAATGAGGGTATTTGTAACCCCAATATATTCTTTGAATTCCCAGTCAGAAACTGGCACTGTATACCAGTAGTAAAAATTGTGGGTGCACGTAACCCCAATATATTCTTTGAATTCCCAGTCAGACAATGGCACTATATACCAGTAGCAAGAAATGAGGGTATTTATAACCCCAATATATTCTTTGAATTACCAGTCAGAAACTGGCACTATATGGCAGTAGCAAGAAATGAGGATATTTATAACCCCAATATATTCTTTGAATTCCCAGTCAGAAACTGGCACTGTATACCAGTAGTAAAAATTGTGGGTGCACGTAACCCCAATATATTCTTTGAATTCCCAGTCAGACAATGGCACTATATGGCAGTAGCAAAAATAGTGGGTGTATATAGCCCCAATTCTATTGCTAGGGGACTTGCAGGGTATTTCTGGGGTGAAGGTGGGGGGGCACACCGTTGGAACGGGTATCGGGGGTATATATCGGGTATACGGGAATACACTGACAGTGTATTCCATTCAGGATCCTGGGAAAGCTGGGTTGCGGCGATTGAGCCCGTCAGTGCCACGTTACACTGACAAGCTTCTCCCTGGAATTTAGCTCTTACAAGAGCTGTTGTGGTTGTCTTCTCCTTCCTATCCTAGCCTGTCCCTGCCTACCCAGAATCTAAGCCCTAGCTAGCTGGACGGAAACCTCCGTCCTCGGTGAATTGCAAGCTCAGAATGACGCGAACCTGGGCGGCGCTGTTCTTTTAAATTAGAGGTCACATGTTTTCGGCAGCCAATGGGTTTTGCCTACTTTTCTCAACGTCACCGGTGTCGTAGTTCCTGTCCCACCTACCCTGCGCTGTTATTGGAGCAAAAAAGGCGCCAGGGAAGGTGGGAGGGGAATCGAGTAATGGCGCACTTTACCACGCGGTGTTCGATTCGATTCGAACATGCCGAACAGCCTAATATCCGATCGAACAGGAGTTCGATAGAACACTGTTCGCTCATCTCTAGTTATAAGCATTTCACATAGTGAGGAGATGAGCAGAACATTCCCATAACTAGCTAAGGACAGATTGCAGTCCTCACCGGTGGTGGCTACCTCTCCCAACTATAAGACTTATCCTACTTTTTGGAAGGCGACCCTCCGTTCTATAACAGTATCCACCAATGTGCAAAACTTATAGGTACGTTCATATGTAAGAATTTGCTGCGTATTTGGGAGCATCCCTGAACCCATAGTAGATTCTGCCCCCGAATTTGCCTTCCATCGTTTTGAATGGGAGGCAGAGATCATAGTATGATGCTTTAAGGTAAAAAAAAAAAACATACGTATACATATATATATTTCTCGGCTTGAGACTCCCTGCTGACTAGGCTCATACATTTGGGCCTATACAGCAGCGGAAAGCCAAATGGGGGAATGCCAATGCCCTGTATCAGCATTCAGTTGTGGTTAGGGTTGAGCGATCGGGATCGGAAAAGATCGGATTTTGATCGGCGATTGAATAAATTTCACGATCGCGATCGGAATTCCGATCCCAATCTTATCCGGCAGGATCGAGGTTGGAGGTGATTTCCCACAATGCTTGGTTACTGGCCAATCGTTGTGGGAAAAGCTAACATTAGGGTTGAGCGATCGGAATCAGGAAAGATCGGCTCCCAATAGGCGATCGAGCAAATTTCCTGATTGTCTGGAAAATGATCGAAAATTGGATTTTAAAAACTATCCTGAAATCTCAAGATCGGCTCAACCCTAGTTGTGGAAAATGAAGAAGGAAAATACACACCAAAACTATAAAACCTATTTCCCTCCTTCTGACCTGATATTGTGTGTATATATATATATATATATATATATATATATATATATATATATATATATATATATATGTTTATTATTTTTGGCTTATGCTAATATTCACGTAAGCGGGGCTGCGGAGTCGGCAGGCCAAACCACCAACTCAGAAGATTTTTCCATAGTCAGACTCAGACTCTCCTTTACAAATGACTGACAGCAGTGACCAGTCTGAAGCAGGACAGATTCTCTAATTGATTAAAAATCTAATGACTGACATGCTATGAAAGTACACATGTAACAAGCTATACATTCATTATAACATATTAAATATTAAATAATATAAAATAATAATTTTTATTTTCTATTGAAGCAGAGTCAAACTTTTTTTTTCCAACACCAACTCCATGCAAAATTGGTCCAAACTCTGAAGCTTGTGGCAGCAGGTAAGGGTACTCATGCAATTCAGGCCAGACTATCAGCAATAGATGAAAAAACAAACAAGTCTTATCTATTTGTTCGCATTAATCTGTTACACAGGCGAAGTACATGGGGGAGGAAAAAAATCACTACTGTGTTCAGCCGTACTGATCACACAATAATCATAGTGACGCCTGCAACAGAATAGTGAGTGCAGCTCTGGAGTATAATACAGGATGTAACTCAGGATCAGTACAGGATAAGTAATGTAATGTATGTACACAGTGACTGTACCAGCAGAATAGTGAGTGCAGCTCTGGGGTATAATACAGGATGTAACTTAGGATCAGTACAGGATAAGTAATGTAATGTATGTACACAGTGACTGTACCAGCAGAATAGTGAGCGCAGCTCTGGAGTATAATACAGGATGTAACTCAGGATCAGTACAGGATAAGTAATGTAATGTATGTACACAGTGACTGTACCAGCAGAATAGTGAGTGTAGCTCTGGAGTATAATACAGGATGTAACTCAGGATCAGTACAGGATAAGTAATGTAATGTATGTACACAGTGACTGCACCAGCAGAATAGTGAGTGCAGCTCTGGAGTATAATACAGGATGTAACTCAGGATCAGTACAGGATAAGTAATGTAATGTATGTACACAGTGACTGCACCAGCAGAATAGTGAGCGCAGCTCTGGAGTATAATACAGGATGTAACTCAGGATCAGTACAGGATAAGTAATGTAATGTATGTACACAGTGACTGTACCAGCAGAATAGTGAGCGCAGCTCTGGAGTATAATACAGGATGTAACTCAGGATCAGTACAGGATAAGTAATGTAATGTATGTACACAGTGACTGTACCAGCAGAATAGTGAGCGCAGCTCTGGAGTATAATACAGGATGTAACTCAGGATCAGTACAGGATAAGTAATGTAATGTATGTGCACAATGACTGCACCAGCAGAACAGTGAGGGCAGCGCACAGTGGGGGGATGGAGGTTGATCAAGTCCAGCATTCTGATGTGCCTTGCAACAGAGGAAGATTCACCTGAATCAAGCATCCACCCTATTCAGCATCAGTACTGGATAGGTAATGTATTTACATAATAACCCCACCAGAGAGTACAGCTCCAGAATACAATATAGGCTGCAATGTAGTTTTTTTTTTTATGCTAAACTTCATGATAATGTAATGTATTTACAAAGTTACTCAATGTTGCTTTAGGTGTGGGGTTGGTGAACTGAGGAGCTTCAGGCCTCTCCCATGTTGTAGGGCATGTGCCACATATAGTACCTACAAAACCTCAGCAGATTATACCTTGAGCTGTTATCATTTGGAGGAAGGAGGTCTCTGGATCTTCTGCTTGAAAATAAGTCATTGTCTCTTGTGTCCTCGTCATCGCTGCTTAATATACAGCTGGCTGTCTGGGTGGTGGTGCGAGCAGCATTCCTCCTCCTCCTTGGACTTAGGTGTTCTAGGATACAGAAATCTCATGACAATTTGCCGGCTCATCTATTTCTATAGACAATTCTCTGGTTAGTTTAGCAGGCATTTTACAATATGCTCCTTGGTGCCCCCACGCACAGTATAATGCTCCTTGGTTCCCCCCACGCAAAGTATAATGCCACATTAAGAAATATTTTTGCCTATTTTTTCTTGTGCGTCTTATAGTCAGACACATATTTTTGGCCAACCCCCCTCCCCCATAAAATACTGAACATATTCAGGTCAGACCTTTACTTGATGGCAGACCCCAATCAACAGATCTTTACTAAAAGTAGTTGAGTACCCCTGGGATAAAGAGCAAATATCTGATAAGTGGGGGTCTAACTGCGGAGAGCCCCTCTGATCCTAAGAATGAGGGGGGGGGGTGGGGGGTGGGGGGGTGGAGTGTTCTTCCCCATTGTGCATTCAGCCTGACCATAGCCAGGTTGAATCTTGGCATGTCACATGGTGGACAGCGCTCAACGGGAACACCAAAGAGTGCTGTACTTTGGCTATCTGCAGCGCTCCCACTAAAGTGATTTGGAGTTCGAGTTCATCTGTCCACCAAGAGGCACTCCCATGTTAGACGTGGCTGCAGTCAAGTAGAATGAACGGGGGCCAAACAAAACAACCCCCCACATTTTCTGACAACTGACGCTAGGTTCACATAAGCACTAGATCTCTGTTGTTCTGGTCAGTCGGGGAAACTCAACAACATAGGACCTCTTTAACCGTGCTATACAGAGATCCCAGTGGACCCCATTGACTATAATGGGGTCTGTCGGGTGCCCATTGTGCTTAAACCGAAACTGACAGAGGAAAAAGTCATTCGTACAGGACTTTTTCTTCTGCCAGTTTTCAGCGGACACTGTAATTGTAGACCCCCACCGATCAGTCATTGTAGACCCCCACTGATCAGCCATTGTAGACCCCCACCGATCAGCCATTTATCTTCTATCCTATGAATAGAGGATAAATACATTTTGTTATGTAACCCCTTTAATAATATGTAGAGCAAGAAAGCCAACTTACCTTCAACAATCTGGTCACAAAATACATTTAAAGAAAAAACAAAAAGAATATAAAGTTACATAAGTCATAGATCTTAAGTAAGTAAATAGTAAACATTTTATACAAGATTATTAAAGAAACACTGAACCTACAAATACAGGATACAAGTAATGTCTGCAGCATTTTCTGCAGGATCCTGACACGGACTGACTTGCAGAAATCCTGCAGAGAACACAGGGCTTGGTCTCTCGCTGATCTACTCCATCTTTGTTAGGCGAGAAGGGGTGGGGCTTAACAGTCTCGGGCCTTGCTGCCCCAGCTAGTTGTCTTACAGACAGGACGGTGAGATGGCAGGACAGGAGACTAAATTGATCACTGCTAGCCCTAGCCTATGGGGACGCATGAAATTAGAGGTGATACCACACCCCAACTCTAGTGCAATCCCAGTACTAGAATCCCTATAGAAACATTGCAGAATATATGAGTGAAGGAAAACTTACAACCACAGAGTCATTGTGTGTTAAATCCACAACCACCGGCTCAAGCGATTCACATGTCAGATCAACAACTTCTTCGCCTGTCCGAAAAAGAAATAACACCCTATGTAAAGCCCAAAGGTCCCAAGTTACAGAAGGTAAAGAGTTTGTCTTTCAGGTTAAAGCCCCACAAAATCGGAGCTGAAAATAAACGCTGCATTTTACAGTCCCAGCAAGTGAATGAGGTTTTGTTTAATGGTCTCATCCACACATTGTGGGAGAAAAGGGAGTCTATTATTAGGAAATGACCTCGCTCTTCTGCTCCCCGTCCATTTCTGTAAAAATCCGGTTCGTTATATGCAAATTAGGCTCAGGGAGTGCAGTGAACATTCCCCCTGAGCTCACCCGCGTCATCACGCCACCTCTTTTTTTCTCTTTAGCCCCTCTGCATCTTCTGCCTTGTGTAGGCATCCGACATTGCGCATGCTCCGTCCATCATTTGGGTGTCTGTTACCTGCTCGTGAGCATGCGCACTCGAACCCGAAGTGGCAGAGACGATTGCTCATGCATGGGATTTCATCTGTGTACAATGCAGCTTCGGATGCTTAGGCAAGGCCGAAGATCATGAGAAGATGCAGGGGGCATAAATAAATGAACTAAGGGGCGGCGAGAGGAGATGACGCAGGTGTGCTCGGAGCAAAAAAAAAAAAAAAGGGGGGACGACGACACCCTAAGCTTAATTTGCCTATCACAAGAACCGGATTTTTACATAAACAGCGGAGTGCAGAAGAGAACGAGAGGTAGGAGTAGAGAAGACTTTTTAAAGCCTATTCCAATGTGCCATTACTTCAAAAGGTCATTTTCTAATGATAGACTGCTTTTAAAGAGGACCTTCCACCATTTTGCCCAAAGGCAGTTCCATATACTGCCGGAAAGCTGACAGTGCGCTGAATTCAGCGCACTGTCTGCTTTCCCGATCTGGGCCCAGTGTGAAGAGCTTACGGTCCCGGTACCGTAGCTCTTCTATGATCAGAAGGGCATTTCTGACACTCAGTCAGAGACGTCCTTCTTCACAGCACAGCCAATCGCACTGTGCTGTGAGAGCCGGGAGGAACGCCCCCTCCCTCTGCTCGCAGTACTCGTCCATAGACAAGCATTATCAGGGAGGGAGGGGGGAGTTCCTCCCGGCTCTCACAGCACAGCGCGATTGGCTGTGTTGTGAAGAAGGACGTCTCTGACTGAGTGTCAGAAACGCCCTTCTGACCATAGAAGAGCTACGGTACCGGGCCGTAAGCTCTTCACACTGGGCCCACATCGGGAAAGCCGATAGTGTGCTGAACTCAGCGCACTGTCAGCTTTCCGGCAGTATATAGAACTGCCTGTGGGCAAAATGGTGAAAGGTCCTCTTTAAGCCACTAATGCTCTGATACCTTTTAGTAACAGTAATTGGTGTCACACATAGAAGATGTCCACCCAAAACTTGATTTCTTTGGTCATTGTTGGGTGCTGTGTTGGAAAAATCCTTCATGCCGAATCCACAAGGGCAGGCAGAAAAATCAGGGATTCCTCAACTTAAGGTATGGCATTGCCATCTAGCAATGACAGATGTTACAGACCACCCATGAACCTATTGTTCAGGCATCTGATTTCTGAACACAACACAGTAGTTGCTAGGGATGGGCTCACTGTATTACCGTTTACAGGGGATTGTCAGCCCAGCAAACATTGTATCTCCAACTGTTCAGGACTTTAGCCAAAGGTGGACGGTTTGGTACTAAAATTTATTTAAGAAACTGCGTCTTGTCTACTTAGGGAAGGCAGTGTCCTATTCCAGTGAAGAGGGTGACGTTGCAATATCCTGCATTGCTACTACAAAGATTATGAAATGCAGGAAGGCAGACTATGGTAAACACTGAAGAAGCTGCGGACCCCTAACAGGTGACCAGCAGTAGATCCAAGAATCAGAGCTCCACTAATTTGATAAAAATGGTCTAATCTGGGGGATTTTCTAATCTCAGAAGATTAATGACTGCTCCCCAGAGTCAGCCATCAATATTAGATCTGTGGAGCTCAGACACCTGGCACTCCTACCATTCACTTGTTTGACAAGACCGCAGTGTTGAGACAAGCACTATGGCCTCTTCCCCATTTACCGTATTTTCCGGACTATAAGGCACACATAAAATCCTAAGATTTCCTCAGAAATCGTAAGTGCGCCTTATAGTCCAGTGCACCTTATATATGGAAGCGGCAGCACACGAGTAGTTAAGTGGCGGCCGCCGGCAAAGTCTGCCTGCCGCTTCCATACATTGCAATGGGAGCACGCTATTCAAATAGTATTCGTTCATCTCTAACTTCTTACAATTGAAGTTAGAGATGCGCGAATACTATTTGAATAGCGCGCTCCCATTGCAATGTATGGAAGCGAAAGCCGCCGGCAAAGTCTGCCTGCCGCTTCAAACGATTCTACCATTAAAATAAGTTCTTTCCTCTGACCACGTCGGAATAGCCTTAAAGGCTATTCGTCTCCTACCTGTTACCATAGCCAGCCGCCGCCTTCTTCCCGAGCTGCGTCCTCCCCTTCTGTGTTGTCTTCTATGGGCCTCATGGATGACGCATGCGAAGTCGGCTCTGGCTGCGAGAGCCTGTTAGAGCCGACTGCGCATGTGTCATCCATGAGGCTCAAAGAAGACAACACAGAAGGGGCGGACGCAGCTCAGGAAGAAGGCGGCGCTGGTAAAGGTAGGAGACGAATAGCCTTTAAGGCTATTCCGACGTGGTCAAGAGGACAGAACTTTTTAATGGTAGAATCCCTTTAATTCCTCGCATGCCGAGCGCTTCCATTCATTTCAATGAAAGCGTGCCATTGAAATGAATAGAAGCGGCTGGCACGCGGGGGGTTAAGCGGCCGCCGGCAAAATCGGGGTGCCGCCGCTTTCCATCACATATAAGGCGCACCGGACAGCGCTGCGCCTTATAGTTCGGTGCGCCTTATAGTCCGGTGCGCCTTATATATGGACCTAGGCAGGACTATAAGGCGCTCATGGGCAAAAATACGGTACATTGCTATACATTTTATAGCGGCTGTGCCTTGTATTGCAGCTCAGTCCCATCAATGTTATTAAAAAAAAAAAAAAAAGATTTGTACGTACTGCTTTCTTCCAGTTCAATGGGTTCAGTTGCCGTCGCCATTGAGCTGGTTGCACCTCTCCTCCTCCTCCGAGATCGGGACTTGTTCACCTCTGATCCCTTACGCTTTCTCTGACCCTAACATAAGAAGAAAAAAAAAATGATAAGACCAGAGAGAGGCATTACCTGTGCAGTTTCTTAACCTCCATGATAACCTCCGTCCCAGGGAAAGTGGTATCAACTAGGAGAACTGCGGAAGATCAATACAGCTCCTCCATATGCAGACCCATATATATATATATATTTTTTTTTTTTACCTCTACAACAGGACAGTTCATCTGTATCTGATTGTGGGAGTCTGGATACCCAGGCCCTGCACCGATCAGCTGATGCGGCTACCCTTCAAGTGCCAGAAGCTACCGCACTGGAAGGGGATGGAAGAAGCTCTGCTCCTATGTAAGTAATCATAGACGCTGCAATACCTGTTACCACCATTATACAGTGGAGGTGCTACAGCTCTGCATCTATCTGGAGCAGAAACTCAAAAGAAAAAATCCCCTGCAACTGGAAAACCCCTATAACTTAGGAAGGTTATCACCGGTATACTACAAACAGATTAATTAGTTTTCTGCGAATTTTTATTTTTTTTTTCTAACAAGCAAAATGTTCAGACACCAATATTAATACTTACAGAGTTCATGGTGGTCTTGGATAGCAAGTTAGACACAAAAAAGTGATATAGACACCATAAAGAGTGCAGAAAGAACAGTGCACAGCTCCTTAGAGTGCGTCTCACAGTCTTAGTGACATCTACAGATAAAAATCCAAGTTCTTACGAGATTGCTCTTCAACACCTGGAAAAGAAACAAGAACAGGGCGGCTTTAATAGAGGACATACAGAAGGGGAACCAACATAAACCTAGTGCATGCTCAATAACTCTACAATACATTGGATGTACTGGGGGCCCTGGCAAATTATAACAGAGAGTACTGGGCTTTCTAAAAACTACAGTAGCAGTGTGAGCACTCCTAGGCTCTGTACACATTGTCTGAGCCCCAAATAAAACCTAATAGGGGCTCAGACACCCTGTGGGTGTAACTGGAAGGGGATAATATATGGTCGGGGGGACAGGTTAATTTCTGAGGAGCTACTGGAGACTACAGGTTAATATAAGACAGGGCGACAGGTTGATGTGTGATGGGCCATTATATTATATGGGGCCACTGTATTACATTACAGCACAATGTCAGTCAGCTGCTTCTAAGCTCAGCAGGATACTGTCATGTATTAAAAGGCAAGTAAACTCACGAGACAAGGATGTAATATTACCACTTGACAAGCACCAGTGCTGACCAGCACGCGTATTAATATGCACGAGTCTTTCGGCAGTATTTCAGCACCCAAGCTCTTAACCCTTGCCAACATCTGCCGTAATATTACAATGGAGGTCAGCAGTTTAAATATAATCGCTGGGTCTCCACTGTCACATGACAAGAATGCCCACAATCAAAGTGCCAGTCAGAGCCCCCTCTTCTTAGGGCATGTTCTCACAGAAGAATTTGCATACCGCCGTGTGAATATTCTGTGTGGTTAGCCGCGACAGGATGCCAGTGCAGTGCATTGGTATCCCGTCATGACATTCAAATGAATGGGCCTAATCGGGAGGGAGCCTCGCGCCGCGGCTGACTCAGCTGCAGAATCCGCAGCTAGAAGGGTCATCTCGCTTCTTTTTTCCGCTACTAGCTAGGGGAAAAAAGAAGAGAGCGGCTCCCACTGAAGTTAATGAGAGCCGGTTTTGGCAGCGGATTTTGAGGCGGATTCCATGTCAAAATCCGCTGCCAAAAAAACTCCATGTGAACAAGCCCATACTCTATTTTGCCAGTACGGCACCCACATGATCAGATCGTGGGAGCCGTCCAGTTTATACACCAGCTGTAAAGTCTTAAGGAGACTCCCCGGGTTGTCACAGTAATAACTATTGAAGCTTGCCTATGGCCGGCCTCAATCGTCGTACAGTCATTCTCCCATGCAGTACAGTTGTATTGAAATCTATGGGACAAATGATCGCAGACTAGAGCCCCTTCAAGGGCTTAAAAAACAATAAAGTTAAAATAAAAGCAAGACTCCATACTCAGAAAACATAAAATTACAAGTGTAAGGGTATGGAAACTAAGAAAAATTGTTTTCCCATTTTTCTACGTTTTGGATTTGTAGGAGCTGTTTCTGTATGTCATTAGATGGACTATGTTTCAGACAAAGTGATGCTGATGTGAACGTGGTGATATACTGATCCCATATCTACAGCTTAGATGATATGTGTCTGATCACTAGGTTAAATAGAGCCACTCCACTCAGAAGTCATCTACTTGCCTAACCTACCGTGAGACCCAGTACAAGATTTTGCTGCACTGGTATCATACACCAGCCCTCCTCCATACGCTAAATCCCAATATTCCCTCTACCTATTGGAGGTGCCCCTTCCGACATTGGGATCTTGTTTCATATATTTTGGGACTGTTCTCTGATTTGCCCTTTTTGGCTGGAGGTGAAGTCCATGATGGACAAGATTTTCCTCCACGGTGTCCCCCTGGACCCTCTGGTTTATCTCCTTAACCTCCCCCAGGCCCCTGGGTAAAAAGTCTTCTATACTATTTTTATATGGCCCCCTTCACACGGGGCAAGAGGGGGCAGATTTTGGCGCTGAATCCACATCATAATCCGCCCCCTCACAATAGTGGTCTTTCTTCAGGAGGATTCTGTGGCTGATTCAGCCCCAGCGTCCACCTCACGGCAGCACCCTCCAGACTAGGCCCATTCATTTGGGCCTACTCCAGAGCAGGAAGCCGCGACTGTTGGAAGCCGCGACAGTCGCATTTTGGCCCTATTCAGACGCGGCAGAATCAGGACCAAAATACGTCATATCACGCCACGTGTGAACAGGGCCTAACTCTACAATGCAGAGCCCTTCATTGGAAGAGTACTCAGCCGCCCACAGGCCCCTCCTTATTGGCTCGTATTAAAGACGTGAGGTACCTGGAGTTTCTCACAGCTATATGAATAATACGGTGGAGAAGTTCCAGTCCATCTGGGCGCCATGGGACACGTACTGTACTATCTCTGGTCTCTGACCCCTTCCCTCCCCTCCTATCCCTTTTGTTTCTTGTCTCCACTTCTCTTTCCCTTATGTACATTTTTGGATTCTTGTTCTACGGCTAATGCGGTTGTATTATTTCATGGCTTGTTTTGATCGCCTTTTATTGTTTTTGTTGTAAAATGTTCTCTTTTGAAAAATCTAGAAAAATTACAGTTTTTAATATATATAAAAAAAAGTGGAGGGCAGTGGGGGTCCTAGCAGTCATTTACTTGTCATCCCCTTACTCTGTGTACAGGGGATAAATCGATGTAAGTGTGACACCCCCTTTAAAGATCTGTCTCATCCACTAACGTCCACGAAGTAGTGACTTGACCGCTGTCAACCCCCGTCAGATCGTATTCATATGGCTGTGATTCACCTGTATTATATGGACGGTCAGTATTGATGGCGCCCGGCCACTACACAGGGGATGGAGCTTTGGGCTTTCGGGCCTATAATGTGTATTGGACATGGTTCTGTAAAGCTTATTGGTCCTCGGGCCGGCTCTTAGCCCCCACTAATCAAGTATTTATAGCTTAACCCCTGACAACCATAGAAGATCTGTGAACGTTCAACACTTGGGAGCCCCATGGATCAGTTGTATGAAGCAGTAGTGGCCTTCTATGAGCACCCCTTAATTGCGATGTCACGATTATCAGTCACATGGCCTGATTATAGCCCAGTCCCAATCAAATGAATGGGTTGAGCTGTGGTACCAAACACAGTCATTGTCATGGTATGGTGCTGGGCTTAGTCAAAAACTGTGCGCCTGCATTTCACAATGTTTGTTTGAACACGGACGATCATGACTACTAGGTCAGGAGTTACCTGTGCACAATAAAAACAGCATAAACATTTGCAAAAAATATTCCTACGTGATGTCTTGGCTGCTGGAATGACACGGTGGAGATTCTGCAACGCTGTATATCGGATTAGAAAGCTTCCTACTAAACTCAGACATTGTCACTTTGACGGTGACAAGAGAACAGAAAGCAGGCAGGTAATAAATACAGAAACTAACCTTTTCAAGACACCAGAGAACCAGACGTCCTTTCAGTGACCTGCCAAAATAAGCCAGAAACATGGAATTATTCAGAAGCCAAGGATCAGGGCCACGTCACCAATATAAAGGCTTACTATACATATATCACAGACAGAAGCCATAACACCATCACTACCGGCTGCCCATACACTCACCAGAGAATCTGGCCTCATATAGTCAGGTCTAGTCATCTCCAAATCAGTGTTCCTGTCACCAGAAGTGAGCACCATCAGGGATAGTTCACACGTAGTTATTTAGTCTGGATTTTGACATGGAATCTGCGTCAAAATCCGGGACAAAAAAACCTCCTCCCATTAAATTCAATGGGAGCCGGTCATTTCCTTTTTCCACGAGCGGTATTTTACCGCTCGCAGAACAAAAGAAGCGACCTGCCCTACCTTGACGCAGATTCCGCGGCGCTTCGTCCATGTCAAGGCAATCCCTCCAGACTAGGCCCATTCATTTGGGCCTAGTCCGGAGCAGAAAGCTGCGACTGTTGGAACAATTGCAACTAGCCGTGGCAGGCGCATTTTGGTCTTCCCGCTTCAAAATCCAGACCAAATAACTGTGTGTGAACTAATCCTTAGGCTCTGTTCACATTATACCAGAGAAGATCCCAGCAGACAAGCTAGAAGTGTAACTTGAAGCTCTGATTTGTGGCCCAGGGAGCTTCAAAGTCCCCAATGGGTCCAGGGCCCAGTAGCGGCTACCACCACTGCACCAATACAGCTACAAGACAAGCCAAAACTATCTATATATGACCCCTATGCCCCTAAGTGGAGTTCTTTTGATATATTCAGTGAGCTATGCTCTTAAAGTCTAACTTATTTTTTTCTCTAATGCATTTGGCGGAATTTGGTGATCATTTATGTAATATACTTTATTATTAACCTATCTAACTTCCTCTGTGTGATAAAAAAGGTTGTAACATTTCCTTACAACCTTCTAACTAAGAAGTTACCAAAATCTGTAGACATCTGTATTTTGAATAAGCAGCGCTGAAGCATTTACCAAAGGTGGGGATGGTCACTACAAATGGCTGTATCCCACATTATACAGCATTACTCGAATGTGTATATCCAACCAACTTGTAACCTAGAAATTAGAAAGCTTACAGATGTATACAGTATATCTGCTGGGAGCTCCGCACGATTTAACATGGCTTGTATTCTAGGTCTCTTGGATATGAGGATGCACTGATCCCCCGGGGTACAACCTGTTACCAAGACACCCATGCACATGACTAGTAGTACTCTGTACACATACCGCGCTATTTAGGGAACCAGCTTACTACCTGTCGTCCTCCAGCACTTGGAAAACTACAAATCCCAGCACGCCTAGGGGCCACACAGTAGCTCAGTGGTTAGCACTGCAGCCTTGCAGCGCTGGAGTCCTTGGTTCAAATCCTGCCAAGGGCAAAAAAACCATCTGCAAGGAGTTTGTATGTTCTCCCCGTGTTTGCATGGATTTCCATCCCATATTCCAAAAAGACATACTGATAGGGAAAAATGTACATTGTGAGCTCTATGTGGGGCTCACAATCTACATAAAAAAACAAAAAAAAACAAATCCCAGCACGCCCTGACAAGCTCCATTCCCTAAAAAGTGTGGTGCCCTGTATTCTGTCCACCCCCTCCTATAACATTCGTGATGCATTAAGTCACCCAACACTATGTAGTCCATTAGATTCCTGTGAATAGCTCATGGCTCTGGCATGTACCTACATCTAAACACTGGCACAGTCTATACAGCGCCATGCCAAGCTCCTCCGGCATAGTGACTCGGCAGAGAGCGGACACTGTCACGACTAGCAAACAATGTGGGTGCCCGGATGTCCTGATCTAACAGGGGTTAACACCATCGCTCGCTACTCTGGAGGTAGAAGTTCAATTTCCAAGCAAGGAAACCGATGTATGCCATGTCCCTGAGGGCACGCACCTGCTGGCTTTCTGCCACTTCATCCAGAACCATTCCTAGACCTGCCTCATAAAGCAGCTTAGCATGTTAGTTAAGGGGTTAAACGTATTATGGCCCACACCTCACACAGTTAATGGGGAGGGGTTCATTCTCTTCACAGGCTGCACAGAAATGTCTGCAAACTTTGATGGGTAAAAGACTGAGGATCCTGCAAATCTCACAATTTAAGAAAAGTCTTCTTTGTATCTACTTCTGGCTGCTTGTGTAGTCACAGATGGGATACTATTCACACACAGTAGCAGCTTTACTGACTGTTACATTTTAGTTTTTCTTGTATGGTATCTGCTTGGTTGCATGTAGTTGCAGTCTTGCGTTCCTGGATCTCCTATATTATGGTCACTTGGGCTTTTCTCCTATTTGTCATCTATTTTGTACAATTATTCATGGCGGTACATTATCAACCATGGGGAGGGGGCGAGACTTATTGTACATGTTCCCTGCCCCAGAGACTAATGTAAAATGTGCTGCAGTCGTAATGTGACTATTAGCGGCCAAAATACTGCTAAGACTCCATGTATGAAGGAGAGAAGAGACTGCCCATATTTCATCTTTTCACTCAGATACCCTTTAAAGCCAGTTAGTAGCTTTTTTACCAACTCCACCCAAAATTCGAAGCCCTGAAAGCAACGACACTGCGTTTTCGAGCAGCTAATAGGTCAACAATAAGTTTGGCTATGGTCACAAAACAGAGCTCCGCACTTATAATAGATTGAGCGCACACTCGGGGTAATCCGAGTTCATCCCTCATAGACAGGAGTCTATTGGGGGTTCTGTGAACTCGGCCCAAGAAATGTTAAAAAATCAAAACAAATCCCTTAAAGTGTATGGGGCCACGTGCTGGTCGTCAATACATGGCCAACGAGCCTTGTGGTGTGAATGAGCCCTGCAAAACCCTTCACCTAATCCATAAAATATACCGCCCAGTCCTACATGAAAGCATAGCTCCATGGTGTGAACACGCAGCTAGCACCACTACACTGCACAGACAGAACCCTGCACTCCATGATGTCCTATCATTGCAGCATTACCATAAAGCAACCTGTCACTGCGGTGTCACCAGCACATCCATGGCTATGGCCCTCCCTGTCAGTGTTAGGATCAGACTGTGCACAATGGACATCGCTCCTGATCTAATCTGGGACAGCCTGTCTTATCACCCTGCTTTCTCAGGCTCCTGAAAAGCAAAGCTATCTTGGTATACAATAGGAGAAAGGGTTATGTAAGTGTATGGTCAGAGACTAGGAAAGCTGGGTGACCACCATAAGAGCTGCATTAGAGGTTACCCATCTTTCCCAGGACATACATGAGCTGCAGTGACCCCCCCCTCCCCCATGTCATGACCTGTACACATTCCATATTATACATATATATATATATATATATACATATATATATATACATATATATATATATATATATATATATATATATATACTATATACCACCCGTGGTCACGTGTGCAGGCCTAGCTCTGGGGCCCGCCACAGAATAACATGGCTGACACCCTTCCCTCCCGTTCCCCTCTGCTCACCCTCATCAGTGGCTCTCCCGGTCCCGCTTTCGTCCTCACGGTAACCCGTTCACGGTGACATTATGCAACTATCAACTGTCTAGTTTTCAAATCAATTCGGTTTCCGGTTCCGTGAACCGTATTCTGGGGATTGTAGTCTCGGAGCTGAAACGCTTTAGTGCGCATGTGCAGTTTTACCATGGCGCATGTGTGCTAAGGGTTTAGTGTCCGAGTCAGGAGCGTGTACTGCTTCAGTTAGACGGCAGAGGGCAGCAGAGTGACGTCAGACGTTACTGCAGGATTACCTGTGTCTCATCATATAATGTATAGGAGAGGGGTGACCGAGACGGCATAGCAGGGATCTACATGAGTGGTCACATATTGGGACTGGTGGTTTTTTTTGCAATAATGTTAAAGGGATTATATAGATTTTTTTTTTTTCCATTGAGGCTGGGGGAGGAGAAAATAAAGACAAAAAAATCATACTCACCTATCCCCGGAGACTCCCAGCGTGGTCCAATCCTGTTACGCCCATGTTTCCACGAAAGTCCCCGCCACACGTGACTGCTGAAGCTAATCGCGGCCTCAGCAAAGGGCACGGGACGTCACTACTGGCGAGGATTTCCACCGTAAGGAGTCATCGTAGCTGTTGTGGGGCCCATGACCACCATGGGGGCCTGGTGGGCCCCTGTTGTGTTTGATTTGTAACTCCTTCCCGCCGAAGCCAGTTTTTGACTTTCTGACAGAGCTCGATATTTCAATTCAGACATGTGTCACTTTATGCCGTAATAACTTTGGAACACTTTAACTCACCAAAGTAATTTTGATATTGTTTTTTCGTGACACATTGGTTGATATTAGAGATGAGCGAGTACTGTTCGGATCAGCCGATCTGAACAGCACGCTCACATAGAAATGAATGGACGTAGCCGGCACGCGGGGGGTTAAGCGGCCGGCCGCCATCAAAGGGGAAGTACCAGGTGCATCCATTCATTTCTATGGAGCATGCTGTTTGGATCGGCTGATCCGAACAGTACTCGCTCATCTCTAGTTGATATGTTTTGTGTTTAATTATGAAAAAATAGGAAATTGGATGGAAATTTTTAAAAATATGCATTTTATAAAGTTTGAAATAATGTGCATTGCATACAGATAGTCAGACCGCCAAAATTATATCAGAAATCTAATGTACCAGATCTCAAACTTTAGTCATCATTTTATTTTTTACGGACATTATAAGGTTTACAAGTGTAACTTCGAGACCTTGGGGGGGGCTGGTTACCAGGCAAGTAAGACACGTGGAGGGTTGTCTGCAAAGTCACGCTGATGCTTTATTGGGAGGAGTTCACACAGTCCAAACACAAATGGCTGCCAGCAGTAGAAGGCAACACAGAACAACACGGCTTAATGCAGCCAAGTGGCAGACGAGTCCAGCAACATAACATTCTTTGTGATAGAAACAATCCCACAGGTTCACCAGGTTAGCAACATGTCTCCACTTTTGGCCTCCACACAGTCCAAGTGTTTGTAGATCAGAGCCACCATCAGATTAAGGAAGGACAGCGAGACGCATCATCCTATCTGGACAGTGTTAAAGGGGTATTTCCATGACGCTTGTTCACCAACCTGCAGGCTGTTGTGCTCTCTTCACTTCCTGCTTTTCTCGGCACATTGGCGGGCGGGGTTTCACTTGCACGGGATTGGTTGTAAATGAATTACCAAAGTGTGAAGCTGATGTAGCAGAGCTGGATTTGAGTCAGTTTGCATTACATACAGAGGTAAGGGGCTCCCTATCTCAGCCCTTATCAGCCAAATTCAATTAAACCGACTGATAACAGCTCAGAAATCCCCGAGCTCTCACCTCCCCTATCTGAGAAGCTCCACTACTTAAGACACAAACAGCTCAGAGCTGCTCCCAGCCCCTCCGTCCCCCCCTGAGAGCAGGCAGCTACATCACTTGACAAATGAGCAGATAATCCAAAGGGCCATAGAAACAGAGTGTAAACAATGAAGTGAATAAATTAGGATAGCGGCCAAACAAAGCAGTTTTGATAAAGCAATTCATTTAGGAAAAGTCTTAAATCCACATAAACTAGCAGTATAGATAGGATCCTTGTGATGGGACAACCCCTTTAAGGCTCTAACCAAACCCAGGACTAGAGCTTTGAGTCCGGGTCTATAACCAAACCCAATTGTGACAGAAGACACACTCCAAAAGCTGATAAGGGGGTTATCCTTAGTATAACAGCCTTTGGAGCGTTTGTCTCTGACACAAGCCGGGCACAACATATTATGCAATGAAATGACATATTCCTGGAATTGTCATTTTTACTCTGTGCAGCGGATGGTTCCTTTCATTTCTAGAGAATAAATTAATTCAACACTTGGGGGTAAAAATGCTCCCTGTTCCCCTGGATAAATTCCATGAGGGGTGTAGTTTCCAAAATGGGGTCACATGTCAGGGGATTCCACTTTACTGGTATTTCAGGAACTCTGAAAAACTGTCATGACGTCCAAAAAGCAAACCGTTCCAAAACCCAAATAGTGCTGCTTCTTTTCTGCCCCCAACTGTGTGCCCAACAGCACTTTGTACCCCCATATATCGGTTAAGTGGGGTTTCCTGGGTACAACAATGTGAAATATGTGGCATAAACTGCTGCTGAGGCGACAGCAAGGCACAGGTGGGAAGAAGTGCTGTTCAGCTTTCAGAGCACAGATGGTTTGGTTTTTGGACGCCATGTTTGCAGAGTCCGTGAGGTGCCAGTATCTGGAATCTGCCAGAAAGTGACCTCATTTTGAAAACTGCACCCATCAAAGAATATATCAAGTGATGTAGTGAGCCTTAGTACCCCAGAAGTGAATATGTAAGCTGTGCGGAGTAAATTGGGTACACTAAACCCTATGCTATTTTCCCACTAGCTCCTATGACACGGACGGGGAAGTAAGGGGGGCAGCGCTGGTGTATTCTCTCTCATAAGTTGTAAATCTGGAGTGTCTCCTGATATTCGTTCGCACAGCTTATACATTTCCTTCTAGTCCCAGCCAGTTATGTCCTAATGATTTAATGATTTTTGGGGGTTTCGTCTTTGCATTCTACAAGCTATTGTTTTGTTTTTTGGCGATGTGGCCATATGAGGGCTTGTTGTTTGCGATATGAGATGTACTTGTCAATGCCATCATTTTGGGGTGCCTGTAACTTATTGACTAAATTTTATGAATTTTTTTTGTGGGTGGGATGTAAAAGAAAACATGAATTTTCGCATTGCTTTTTAGCATGTAATGTTTTTTTCATGTGCAGCGTACACCATAAGTAACACATTACCTTTATTCTGCGGGTCCGTACGATTACGGTGATACCTCATTTATAATGTTTATTTAATGCATTGCTAAATGTGCAGAATAAAATTCAATTCAGGGAAAAAAAAACATTTTTGCATCACCATCCCCTGTTGGTGTAGCGTTAGGCCAGTAGCCTCAGGGAAGGGGGGAAGGCAACAGCCATATGTATCTACTGGACAAGTGAGCTCTTTTTGAGTTTGCATTACGGCATACAATTACTATTGATTGAGGGAGACAGGATATATACCTATAGGGATATTGAAGGGATATTTTAAGTTCATTCTCTACCCCACCCCTCATAGAAGACTGTGTAGAATCTATTCAATAGTAGACACATTTTTTGACCACCAGAGTCAGGTTGATGGTCTGACATTATTTTAACCTTTCAGAAAAATTTTGCTTTCTCTAATAATCAATAAAGGTGAAGTTTTATACATATATATTTTTTTTTCCTATTTTGGGGAATGGTACCCTTCAGTGAACATAAATTGGGGTTTGTGTCCATCCATTTGGGGAAGAAAGAAGGTTTCCAGGTATTTTCCCACTTTGATAGAGGTTTTTTTGAGTGTGGGAAGTGTGTAGTTGTTAGGCTGTGATAGTGGGGTAATACTGGGACTTGGGCTTGTTAGATGCCCCCAGACATGCTTCCCCTGCTGTCTCAGTTGCATTCCAGAGGTGTTGGCATCATTTCCTGGGGTGTGATAGTGGACTTGGTGACCCTCCTGAGTCGAATGGTGGGATTCCCTGAAACTAAGCATTTTCCCCCATAGACTATAATGGGGTTCGATATTCGATCGAATAGTCGAATATTGAGCGGCTATTCGAAACGAATATCGAATATTTTACTGTTCGCTCATCTCTATTAGGCATCTTTATCTTGTCGGTGGTCAGTATGTGCTGGCATGTTTTGCAACCTTTTCTGTCTGCATGGAAACGTTACTGTTGTGGTAGGAGGTGACAGAGAGCTGTTAATAACCATGTTCCTGAGATTTGGTGGTTGTCTATAGCACAGGAGAGGGAAGTCTGTTGATTTGTTATCTTGTATGTACTAATTACCATCTATTCTCTCACCAAACATTCTATTCCTATGTGTCCCCTTTTTTGCATAAATATGCATCCTTCAGAAATTGTGTTTAAACTATGCCTGACGAAGGGGCCTAGTAGCCTCGAAAGCTTGCAATCTGTCATCCTTTTGGTTAGCCATTAAAAAAGGTATTAACTACCGAAGAATCTCAATTTTTATATTACTTACTTTAAGATTCTTAATACTAGGCTGTGAAATGCATTCTGTAGCCTGCAGATGGCGCTATAATCTAATCGCAAACACAAGTTGTATTAACCTTGCAGTCACACTGCCTAGTTTCAGTCCTGTCCCGTGCACGCCCTAACCACATCTCTTTTTCAGGAACGTGCTCAATGCGGTGCAGAAATGAAAAAAAAGTCGCCATCGGGAGTTTGTGCAAAAATTGTGATTTATTTTTTTTAATGCCTTCTGCACTAGAAAACTGACATACAAGGCATAATAAATATGTATTATAAGGCATTATTCCATGTATGATATGTGGCGGATTATTCACCCCACAGACAAGTCGTTCAGCTCTTATGTGTCTCCCCCTCCTCCCACAGTGTGCACACTTGGATTATTTGTTTGGCAATGCTCCCTGCACCTTCGCCAGTTGTCACAGGTCAGCTTGTCACTGGCGACGCAATGAGGGGTTCTTCCAGAGAGAGCACACACTTGAGCAAATGCGCTCCCAACTTAATACATTTTTTACACTTAATAAAGGGTCGGTCTTGTTGGAAGAGACACTTTGGGAGGCCCATAAAGCCGTAAGGAGTGGTCGCTGCATAACTCTATGCTCCCATCTGAAATGTCTGATAGACCTCTGCTCTCAGTTACATCGTACTGAACAACGTATGTCTGTCTGACCTACCAGAAGTCTCCTTAAACTCTTAATAGATTTACAGGCCCACATCATAGACCAGACCTGGGCAAAGTCCGGCCCCCGGGCCATATCCGGCCCTCTGACTGATTCAGGGAGGCGTGTCTAGGGGGCGTGTCTTAGTGCCGGCCGAAGATGGAGATGTGGAGTGTGTCATAAGGTACTGAGAGATGTAAGGTGAGCTGCAGGGTGGAGAGAGAGAGAGGAGAGAGAGAGAGAGAGGAGAGAGAGAGAGGAGAGAGAGGAGAGAGAGAGGAGAGAGAGAGAGGAAGGAGAGAGAGAGAGAGAGAGAGAGTGTGTGTGTGTGTGTGTGTGTGTCTATATGTGTGCCTGTCTATATGTGTCTGTCTGTCTATGTCTGTCTGTCTGTGTCGCAGCAACCTAGGGGCAGAGATGGAAGGGGAATGTTATACTAGGGCAGAGATGGCAGATGGGGGGGGACATGAAACTGGGGGAGAGATGGAGGGGGGGGGACATGAAATGGGGAAAATAAAGGGGGATATGAAAACTGAGGGAGAAATGGAGGGGGGGGGACATGAAACTGGGGGTAGATGAAGAGGGCACTTAGACTGGGGGGACATTAAACCGTGGAGGAAGCTATAGGGGGACCTGTCTACCTCTAGTTGCCCCCCGTTTAATGTCACCCTCCAGCTACCCCTACGGTTTATTGTCTGCTTCCAGCTTCCCAATTTTAATGTCCCCCTATAGTTGCCCCCAGTTTCATGTCCCGCTCCAGCTGTCAATTTATTGCCGCCCTCCAACTACCCCCACTGTTTAATGTCACCCTCCAGCTACCCCTACGGTTTATTGTCTGCTTCCAGCTTCCCAATTTTAATGTCCCCCTATAGTTGCCCCCAGTTTCATGTCCCGCTCCAGCTGTCAATTTATTGCCGCCCTCCAACTACCCCCACTGTTTAATGTCCCCTCCAGCTGCTCCAGTTTCATGTCCCCTCTAGTTTCCCCCAGTTTATACTGGGGCACCAGGAGAGGGGCTTAATACTGTGGGGCAGTTGGAAGGGAACATTATAATGTGGGGGCATTTAATGTACGGGTGACTGTAGGAGGATTATACTGTGTGGGGGTACATGGAAAGATGATTGGGAATGGGCGGAGTCAATGTAGAAGTGGGTGGAGCTAAATTTGCCTGGCACGGCCCTCTAGCATAGTTTCAATTTCTTATACGGCCCCATGAGAAAATTAATTGCCCACCCCTGTCATAGACGGTCACATCAACTTTATTCCAAAAAATAGATAAACTTTTGCTCTACTCCCAACAACATACTCTTCTGGCTAGATAGCTTAGAGACCAAGCGGAGAGGAGTACAGCTTATGACCTTCAGCGCCCTGATGGTGTGGGGGTCTGTGATCCTACCACAATGGTCAATATGTTTCATGAATATTACTTCAAGCTGTATTCTTTGCCGACTGGCCTTCTATTTACCCCTGGGGAGAAAGATGCTGCCCTCCTCACATTTATCAAATCGTAGCTTACCCTCACCCTCACTCACTCTACTGAATAAGCCCATTGCTGCGAATGACCTAGATCAATTAATTAAAGATCTCCCAAACAAGAACTCATCGGGGCCTGACTGTTTTGCATATATCTAATATAAGGTTTTTGGACATATTCCTTGCATTACTTCCTTGTTCCACTCCTTTCTGGAGGATGCTCCTGTCCTTAGCTCTCTCCTCCACTATTTTCTCACCCTCACTCCTAAACCCGGGCGAGAACCCATTTACCGACCCATTGCACTTTTAAATATGGATCTCAAACTGAATCATAAGGATCAGGTTGGATTTATTCCTTGTCGACAGGGCAGAGACAATAGAAGGAGGGTGACTGATCTTATAGAAGTCACCTCTAAGTCTGACTTTGAGTTGTTGATGCTTAGTTGCGATGCTGAGAAGGCCTTTGATCGCTTTGGTTGGCCCTTATTGTTCACTATGTTGTATCTTTTTTGTATCATGGGTCCATTCTTAATGGCGATCAGGGGCCTTTACATGGCTCCCATTGCTACAATAGAATTACCCCGCGCTTCTTCCCCACTGTTTCCCCTCCACAACAGAATGGGACAGAGGTGCTCGTTGTTCCCATTACTATTTATCCTGTGCGTGAATTCATGTTCCCCCTGCTCTGCCAAGCTAACTTCCCTCATTTACACGCACATACGTGCATTTCTCACCATGTGGCCGACCCTCCCTTTACCTCTCTTCAGCCCGTATTTCCCCAATTAAAATGATGGTTTTGCCTAAATTGCTTTATTTAATTGAGTCCCTCACAATTTTGATCCCTTTAACGAATCTGCAGTCCTTATGAGGCTCTATCCTGCACTTTGTCTGGGTCAAAGGGAGACATAGGACCTCTAGGTTACTTTTAATGGCCCTCAGAATCAAGGTTGGTCTTTCCCTTCCTAATCTCATTCTCTATTATTGGGCAGCCCAATTAAGGAGACTTCCAACATGGTCCACCCTTTTATCCTACTCTAAGTGGATGGACATAGAGAAGTTGTGGCTAGCACCAAATGACCCTAACTCACTTATATGGTCAAACCCTTAGAGTACACACTCTAATGCCCATTTCGACCCTGACAGTATTTTTTGTGTTGCGTTTTGTCTTATCCTCCCCAAGGCCTTCCTGATTCATTCACACTATCAGCTGGGACTCACAGCAGTGGCTTCTACCCCATGGTTCTGTGTGGCAGATATTGAGGACTATTAAACACGTTCCCTACTGCCCTTTGCCAATCTACGAATCTAAGTTTAACCTCCCTATCAATAGTGAGTATTTACTATACTATATTCAGATCAACAATTTAGCTAACTTCATTTTCTGAGGCCTCCAGGCTCCTCTTCCTACGGTTTATGAGAAACCCTGTAAAGCTGATCGGTCCAGAGCTGGTCTTATCTCAGAAATTTACAGGATTCTCTCAGAGCCGGCCCTGGATGACATTCTAAAATATCCATTGGGAAAATGGGAAACCTATCTGGGACTGGGACTCTGTCCGATGTGTACATAGGGGCAGTATTATAGTAGTTATAATCTTGTACATTGGGGAACCTAGCCTTTCTGCTGCCTGAGGCGGATGACAAAAAGGCGCCCCCATCGGACTGAATACCGGGGGGAGGGAGGGTGATAGTGGTAACATTACAGTGAATACAGTGCGTAACATTTTGTGGTGACTTACCGGAGACTTCTCTGACTAATAGCTCACATTTCCCTTCTCTTCCCTCTGGACCGCCATGAACACTTGTTCCAGCTGTGACTTGTCTCTGTAAAGTTTGCAACATAGACATCTTTGACTCCTCACTTCTCCAGGCACCCGACCCATATTGACCTCGCCTACACAAAGCCCCTTTATTAATAATACCCCCTTGTATTAATAATGCCCCTAATAGCACTTATATAAATACCTCCCTTATATTAACAATGCCCTTATATAAATCCCCACTTGTATTAATGATATGTGGTATTTATATAAGGGCTATTAGGGGCATTATTAATACAGGGGGGTATTTAAAATTCCCTCCCTTGTATTAATAATGCCCGTAATAGCTCTTACATAAATAACACCTGTTAATAAATAGAGATGAGCGAGTACTGTTCGGATCAGCCGATCCGAACAGAGCGCTCGCATAGAAATGAATGGACGTAGCCGGCACGCGGGGGGTTAAGCGGCCGGCCGCCGTCAAAGCGGAAGTACCAGGTGCATCCATTCATTTCTATGGAGCGTGCTGTTCGGAAGGGCTCATGTTAAGGGCCAGAAAAGTGAATTTTTGAAGGTCTTACCACATCACACACACACACACACACACACACACACACACACACATATATATATATATATATATATATATATATATATATACAATGCCAGTTAAGGGTGGGGGCCTTTGGATTTCCCATTGCCTATTCCATCTGTAGTTGTCATGGGCAACGTGATTTAAAGGGGTGCTTGTTAATATTTCTTTAGCTTAAATTTGGGTTTCTGTCCATCCATTTGGGGAAGAAAGAAGGTTTCCAGGTATTTTCCCACTTTGATAGATGTTTTTTTGAGTGTGGAAAGTGTCTAGTTGATAGGCTGTGATAGTGGGGTAAAACTGTGACTTGGGCTTGTTAGATGCCCCCAGACATGCTTCCCCTGCTGTCCCAGTTGCATTCCCAGTTGCAGTTGCAAGTCATAGTGGACTTGGTGACCCTCCTGATTCGAATGGTGGGATCCCCTGAAACGAAGCATTTTCCCCCATAGACTATAATAGGGTTCCATATTCGATCGAATAGGTGAATTTTGAGCGGCTATTCGAAACGAATATTTTACTGTTCGCTCATCTCTAATCCCGAAGTCTTAGGTGCCCTATTCCAAATAAGGGACCAATCAGCGCTCGAGAGTCTGGCCCAGATAGGTCTCCCATCATGACACATAGGGGTATTTAGTAAAACATCAGGGGTAGGATCCGAGAGAAGGCGATATATATCTGAAATCAACCCCTGTGTCCCAGCACCAGGCTTACAAAGCCTCTCAAAAAATGTGGGGATAGGTGCTACCAGCCCCCAGAAAATAAAGGAAGCCAGAAGGGAGATCTGGATACACGTGAACTCACTGGACCCAGGGAGGCCAAACCTAGATCGTAGCTCAGCAAATGATAAGAGAGGAATCGATAATATCGGCTAGCCGAAATAGGCCCGCTCTCAGCCATGGGCCAACCACAGGCCCAGTGAGTCCAGGCAGGTAGTTAGGGTAGAGGAGAAAAGCAGAAGAATGCGAGGAAGAGATGGGAAAACGAGCCAGTCCCCGGGGCAAGGTGTGGATTGGACCAAATCAGGGAGCTAGAATGTTGTGGGGCCAAACACGATTTCTGTATCTCCATCCACTTGGAGTAGGGGTGGAGAGTGGTTCAGGCTGGAATCCTGCGCAATTGGACAGCCCAATAATACAAAATTAAATTGGGAAGGGAAACGCCTCCCTATGCTCTAGGAGTCATCATAAGCTGCTCAGAAAGCCTATGTCTCCCCCCGACCCACACATAAGAAACACATTCAACTTTACTTTATGTTTTCTTTGTTTTACACGTGTAAAAAATATGTCATTGAAGTCAATGGGAGTCTTATTTTTACACATGTATTTTTTACACGTGTATTTTGCCAAAATGAGCGCGCGTTTACTCTGTGTGAATGGACCCTAACAGTTTAAACACACAAATGAAGCTTAGGACCAGGGGCGTAACTACCGCAATAGCTGTGGTAGCGGCTGCCAGAGGGCCCAGGACATTAGTGTGCCCGGCAAACCCCACAAACACCGCTATCATTATACTCAGAGTGTCTTTTCAGACCCCAAAGTATAATGATCGGAGGCCCAGGGGAGGTGAGAGAACATAAAAAAAACACTGTTACTTACCTCTCCTGGCTCTGGAAGGCATCAGCCCTACTTGGTGATGTCCCAGACATCAGGTGGGTCAGGCTTGCGTCCTTTCTCGCTGCCCCAGAGCCCAGGAGAGGTAAGTAACAGTGTTTTTTTTATGTTTGTATTCTGCCCTGGGTCTCTGATCTATGGGATCTGAAAAGAAACCAGACTATAATAATTGTTCATGGGTGGTCCATAATGGGGCTTAATATTGTGTGCAGGGGCCACTATGGAGCATAATACTGTATGCAGGGGCCACTATGGAGCATAATACTGTGTACTGGGGATACTACTGAGCCTAATACTGTATACAGGGGCCACTATGAAGCATAATGCTGTGTGCAGGGGCCACTATGGGGCATAATAGTGTGTGCAGGGGCCACTATGGGGCATAATACTATGTGCAGGGGCCACTATGGGGCATAATACTGTGTGCAGGGGCCACTATGGAGCATAATACTGTATGCAGGGGCCACTATGGAGCATAATACTGTGTTCTGGGGATACTACTGAGCCTAATACTGTATGCAGGGGCCACTATGAAGCATAATGCTGTGTGCAGGGGCCACTATGGGGCATAATAGTGTGTGCAGGGGCCACTATGGGGCATAATACTATGTGCAGGGGCCACTATGGGGCATAATACTGTGTGCAGGGGCCACTATGGAGCATAATACTGTATGCAGGGGCCACTATGGAGCATAATACTGTGTTCTGGGGATACTACTGAGCCTAATACTGTATGCAGGGGCCACTATGAAGCATAATGCTGTGTGCAGGGGCCACTATGGGGCATAATAGTGTGTGCAGGGGCCACTATGGGGCATAATACTATGTGCAGGGGCCACTATGGGGCATAATACTGTGTGCAGGGGCCACTATGGGGCATAATACTGTGTGCAGGGGCCACTATGGGGCATAATAGTGTGTGCAGGGGCCACTATGGGGCATAATACTGTGTGCAGGGGCCACTATGGGGCATAATACTGTGTACAGGGGCCACTATGGGGCATAATACTTTGCGCAGGAATGCGGGTTGTGTGTGTGCGCGGGGGCCCCGCCATTCCTAGTTACACCACTGAAGGAAAGCCATTCATATCCGCTGAGGTAAAGGACAACACCACGTCTGAGAGGGCCTCATTGGCTACTGTGGGGGCCTGCAGAAATGGCTCCATGGCCATGCTGGCTGCTTCTCTATGTGTAACCCCTTCTTACTCCTCTCTCCACACAGTATAATGACCACTTATTGCCCCCACACTGGGGCGGGTTTAGACACAGTGTGGCCCTGGGCAAGGGAATACATAAAACTACAATGGCTGGCTGGCTTTGTTTCTTTTTTGTTGTTGTTGTTTATATCGTTTGTTTGATTCATTTGTATACTATAAATAAAGAAAGTATAAAAAAAAAAAAAACAACAGTGGCAGCTATGATGACATCACTGGGCAGGTGACATCACAGATTCCACACTACAATAGGAATGGTGTATAGTTGTACACTGGCACTATCTTGGGTCCCCTGAGATTGATAACATGAAGAGGACGGTATGTCCAGGTAGGCGGCTCTTTAGTCCAGGCTGAGGCTTCGTTCACACACGGTATGGCTGGGGTTGATGGTGCGGCACAGAACGAAACCATTAGCTCCCAAACATCTTGGTAACGTCAGGTTCATACTGAGCCCAGATGTGGCCCCGCTGACGGACCCGAACAACAGAGAGCCGGGCCACTGTCTCCATGATAACATATGTACACGGGCGGACCCTATTGACTATCATGGAGTCCCCTGGGTGTCTGTCCGGTGTCCGCCATTTCACCATGCAGGACATTTCTCTCAGATGTGAACCTCGCCTAAGAAGCCCTTTCTCCTTTCCTGCAGAGATTCTCAGGAGGTCCCAAGATGAAGTCCAAAGCCGTTGTGAGAAGGGCTACAGGTAATAAATTTGGCTCCATGGTTCTGTTAGACGTCTCTGATCTGTCATTACATGTTGTCTGTCTGTCGCTTGTGTGACGTTCTAATCTTTGCTTCCTCTTTTTTTGCCCTATGTACTGTCGCTTTATCTGGAGACACCCGGACGTCTTATTCATGGTTTGGTTTGGTTTTATTATTATTCTAACAAGGTAGATATTATCTTAGGGGGTGCATACAGTGCATATGGGGTGCATACGGACACCGGCGCTCACCTTTAAAAACCCATTCAAATGAATGGCTTTTAAAGCTGATCGCTGGCAAGTCGTCCCCTGTCCAGTTTCCCCGGGGTTTAGG
The DNA here is from genome assembly GCF_031893055.1 of Leptodactylus fuscus. Lineage (NCBI taxonomy): Eukaryota > Metazoa > Chordata > Amphibia > Anura > Leptodactylidae > Leptodactylus > Leptodactylus fuscus. The sequence goes on from NC_134265.1 coordinate 331,631,282, forward strand.
ACGGAAACCCCGGGGTGGACAGCGGTGGTAGTGTGAATGCCCCCTTAGAGAAATTCCGGTAGATTATTTGTATGCTGTGCCTCATTTATAGATTTCATCAGATAATAATCTTGTGTGTTTGTATATTGCACTTGTATAGAGTATAAGAATTCCTATAAGTTGTTATTAAGGTGAGCGTTAGTGTGGAAGTGGGCAGTTTCCACACGATCCCCTTGTCATGGCCAGCCTGGCTGGGTGACTCCTGTCCTGGGGCTGCGTTTCCCGGCTAGCGGTTGTTGGGCGTCCAACAATGTCAGCGAGTACTGTCAGCCCCACATAGGCGTACTGTGTGAATGGTGGAGACAAGAATCCCTGACTGTTGTGTGTCTGGGCCCTGGTGTGTCTGAAGTGTGATTGTGTATGAGGGATTCAGGCCTTGCGGACATTCTCATAAGTGTCCCAGGGCCAAGTGTGCGAGAATATAAAGAAGGGTCGAATCTCACGGTAGACATCCCCTTCTGTGACAGGCGAGCACTTTGTGTTCTGATAAAGGAACTCTCCAAGAAGAGAGGTGTCATAAGACTTTATCCTGAAACTAATGCCTGCCAGCGCTGTGTGATTGTGATTAATGTAATGATGTATTGTATTAGATTGTAAGCTCTTAGGAGCAGGAGGTGTATTGTATTAGATTGTAAGCTCTTGGGAGCAGGATGTCTCTTTCTTTCCTTACAGGGTCAGATCTCCAGAACAAATAATAATATACACAGCAATATGCAGCAGGACAGTTTGGATCCAGGGAGATATCCGATCGCCACATGTGGGGTCAGGAAGGAATTTTTTGCCCCCCTGAGGTATAACGCTCCGGGGAGTTTGTTTCGCCTTCCTCTGGATCTTCAGGTTGGCTGGCTTTTGAGTCAGTGACCCATTTTATAATATAGTAAAGGGCCAGTAATAACTTTATTACAATGTTGCTTATTGCTGTTCAATAAAAAAGAAAAAAAAATCTATATTGTGTTTGTCTTTTGTCTGGTCGTTCCTTACACACGAGCAGGGTCGGACTGGCCCGCCGGAGCACCGGGGAATCCCCCGGTGGGCCCCCGAGCCTGACTATTAGTTTTAGCTAAATGCACTTGTCAGGGGCCCGATCGGGATCTTCAGGGGCCCGATCGGGATCCTGACCGTGCCAAAATGGGCCCCTGTAGCAATCAGTGCGAGTGTGCATCTCTGCTCCCTGCACTGTACACTGCCGTCACTAGCAGGAGCTGTGCTGCCCCTCCCCCACACAGATCGGAGTGTGCAGGGGGAAGTCTGCCGGCTGCTGTAAATGAAGAGCTTTCACCACAGCCAGACAGGACAGACAGGACACAGCCAAATGTAAGTACATTTTTTGAGTAAAATATGTATATTTAATGTGTGTATATTTGTGTAAAGTGCTGATATACTGTGTGAATCGATAGGTGTGTGTGTGTGTGTGTGTGTGTGTGTGTGTGTGTGTGTGTGTGTGTGTGTATGTATGTATGTTATATGTATTAGGCCTGGTTCACATCTTCCCTTTTCGGGAAGTCCACTGTGGAGAATAATACAGTGTGCAGGGGCCACTATGGGACATAATACTATATGCAGGGGACACTAATGGAGATAATACTGTGTGCAGGGGCCACTATGGGACATAATACTGTGTGCAGGGGCCACTATGGGGCATACTACTGTGTGCAGGGGCCACTATGGGGTATAATACTGTGTGCAGGGGCCACTGTGGGGGATAATACTGTGTGCAGGGGCCACTATGGGACATAATACTGTATGCAGGGGCCACTATCGGTCATAATACTGTGTGCAGGGGCCACTATGGGACATAATACTGTATGCAGGGGACACTAATGGAGATAATACTGTGTGCAGGGGCCACTATGGGGCATAATACTGTGTGCAGGGGCCACTATGGGACATAATACTGTGTGCAGGGGCCACTATGGGGAATACTACTGTGTGCAGGGGCCACTGTGGGGGATAATACTGTGTGCAAGGGCCACTATGGGGCATAATACTGTGTGCAGGGGCCACTGTGGGGTATAATACTGTGTGCAGGGGCCACTATGGGACATAATACTGTATGCAGGGGACACTAATAGAGATAATACTGTGTGCAGGGGCCACTATGGGACATAATACTGTGTGCAGGGGCCACTATGGGACATAATACTGTATGCAGGGGCCACTATGGGTCATAATACTGTGTGCAGGGGCCACTATGGGACATAATACTGTATGCAGGGGACACTAATGGAGATAATACTGTGTGCAGGGGCCACTATGGGGCATAATACTGTGTGCAGGGGCCACTATGGGACATAATACTGTGTGCAGGGGCCACTATGGGGAATACTACTGTGTGCAGGGGCCACTGTGGGGGATAATACTGTGTGCAAGGGCCACTATGGGGCATAATACTGTGTGCAGGGGCCACTGTGGGGTATAATACTGTGTGCAGGGGCCACTATGGGACATAATACTGTATGCAGGGGACACTAATAGAGATAATACTGTGTGCAGGGGCCACTATGGGACATAATACTGTGTGCAGGGGCCACTATGGGGAATAATACTGTGTGGAGGGGCCACTATGGGGGATAATACTGTGTGCAGGGGGCCACTGTGGGGTATAATACTGTGTGCAGGGGGCCACTGTGGGACATAATACTGTGTGCAGGGGCCACTATGGGACATAATACTGTGTGTAGGGGCCACTCTGGGGGATAATACTGCGTGCAGGGGCCACTATGGTGCATAATACTGTGTGGAGGGGCCACTATGGGGGATAATACTGTGTGCAGGGGCCACTATGGGGGATAATACTGTGTGCAGGGGGCCACTGTGGGGTATAATACTGTGTGCAGGGGCCACTATGGGACATAATACTGTATGCAGGGGACACTAATGGGGATAATACTGTGTGCAGGGGCCACTATGGGGCATAATACTGTGTGGAGGGGCCACTATGGGGGATAATACTGTGTGCAGGGGGCCACTGTGGGGTATAATACTGTGTGCAGGGGCCACTATGGGACATAATACTGTGTGCAGGGGCCACTATGGGACATAATACTGTGTGCAGGGGCCACTGTGGGGTATAATACTGTGTGCAGGGGCCACTATGGGGCATAATACTGTGTGCAGGGTCCACTATGCGGGATAATACTGTGTGCAGGGTCCACTATGCGGGATAATACTATGTGCAGGGGCCATTCTGTGGGATAAGTACATTTTTGGGGTAAAATATGTATATTTAATGTGTGTATATTTGTGTAAAGTGTCTGATATACTGTGTGAGTCCTGTATATTTGTAGAATGGTGTGTGTGTGTGTGTGTGTGTGTGTGTGTGTGTGTATGTATATGAAGGTATGTGTGTAAATGTATGTTATATGTATTAGGCCCGATTCACATTTTCACTTTTCGGGAAGTCCACTGTGATGCATAATACTGTGTGCAGGGGCCACTATGGCGCATAATACTGTGTGCAGGGGCCACTGTGGGGTATAATACTGTGTGCAGGGGCCACTATGGGGCATAATACTGTGTACAGAGGCCACTGAGGGACATAATACTGTGTGCAGGGGCTACTATGGCGCATAATACTGTGTACAGAGGCCACTGAGGGACATAATACTGTGTGCAGGGGCCACTATGGGGCATAATACTGTGTGCAGGAGCTACTATGGCGCATAATACTGTGTGCAGGGGCCGCTCTGGGGGATAATACTGTGTGCAGGGGCCACTATGGGGGATAATACTGTGTACAGGGGCCACTATGGGGGATAATACTGTGTGCAGGGGCCACTATGGGGGATAATACTGTGTGCAGGGGCCACTGTGGGGGATAATACTGTGTGCAAGGGCCACTATGGGGCATAATACTGTGTGCAGGGGCCACTATGGGGTATAATACTGTGTGCAGGGGCCACTATGGGACATAATACTGTATGCAGGGGACACTAATAGAGATAATACTGTGTGCAGGGGCCACTATGGGACATAATACTGTGTGCAGGGGCCACTATGGGACATAATACTGTATGCAGGGGACACTAATGGGGATAATACTGTGTGCAGGGGCCACTATGGGGAATAATACTGTGTGGAGGGGCCACTATGGGGGATAATACTGTGTGCAGGGGGCCACTGTGGGGTATAATACTGTGTACAGGGGCCACTGTGGGGTATAATACTGTGTGCAGGGGCCACTATGGGACATAATACTGTGTGCAGGGGCCACTATGGGGCATAATACTGTGTGCAGGGGCCACTATGGGACATAATACTGTGTGCAGGGGCCACTATGGGGCATAATACTGTGTGCAGGGGCCACTATGGGACATAATACTGTGTGCAGGGGCCACTATGGGGAATACTACTGTGTGCAGGGGCCACTGTGGGGGATAATACTGTGTGCAAGGGCCACTATGGGGCATAATACTGTGTGCAGGGGCCACTATGGGGTATAATACTGTGTGCAGGGGCCACTATGGGACATAATACTGTATGCAGGGGACACTAATAGAGATAATACTGTATGCAGGGGCCACTATTGGACATAATACTGTGTGCAGGGGCCACTATGGGGAATAATACTGTGTGGAGGGGCCACTATGGGGGATAATACTGTGTGCAGGGGGCCACTGTGGGGTATAATACTGTGTGCAGGGGCCACTATGGGACATAATACTGTGTGCAGGGGCCACTATGGGACATAATACTGTGTGCAGGGGCCACTATGGGGGATAATACTGTGTGCAGGGGGCCACTGTGGGGTATAATACTGTGTGCAGGGGCCACTATGGGACATAATACTGTATGCAGGGGACACTAATGGGGATAATACTGTGTGCAGGGGCCACTATGGGGCATAATACTGTGTGGAGGGGCCACTATGGGGGATAATACTGTGTGCAGGGGGCCACTGTGGGGTATAATACTGTGTGCAGGGGCCACTATGGGACATAATACTGTGTGCAGGGGCCACTATGGGACATAATACTGTGTGCAGGGGCCACTGTGGGGTATAATACTGTGTGCAGGGGCCACTATGGGGCATAATACTGTGTGCAGGGTCCACTATGCGGGATAATACTATGTGCAGGGGCCATTCTGTGGGATAAGTACATTTTTGGGGTAAAATATGTATATTTAATGTGTGTATATTTGTGTAAAGTGTCTGATATACTGTGTGAGTCCTGTATATTTGTAGAATGGTGTGTGTGTGTGTGTGTGTGTGTGTGTGTGTGTGTGTGTGTGTGTGTGTATGTATGTATATGAAGGTATGTGTGTAAATGTATGTTATATGTATTAGGCCCGATTCACATTTTCACTTTTCGGGAAGTCCACTGTGATGCATAATACTGTGTGCAGGGGCCACTATGGCGCATAATACTGTGTGCAGGGGCCACTGTGGGGTATAATACTGTGTGCAGGGGCCACTATGGGGCATAATACTGTGTACAGAGGCCACTGAGGGACATAATACTGTGTGCAGGGGCTACTATGGCGCATAATACTGTGTACAGAGGCCACTGAGGGACATAATACTGTGTGCAGGGGCTACTATGGCGCATAATACTGTGTGCAGGGGCCGCTCTGGGGGATAATACTGTGTGCAGGGGCCACTATGGGGGATAATACTGTGTACAGGGGCCACTATGGGGGATAATACTGTGTGCAGGGGCCACTATGGGGGATAATACTGTGTACAGGGGCCACTATGGGGGATAATACTGTGTGCAGGGGCCACTAAGGATTAGGCCCTACTGAGCAAAACACAGTTAACACTAGGTTCACACCAGCTTCTGGTCTCCATTCTGAGGTTTCCATCTTCTGCATGTAGAAGACGGAAACCTATCGGTTCGAGTCTGGCCGTGAGCGCCGGTGAGTGTTTTATGCTCTCTGCAGCAAAACCGTTTTTTTTTTAAACCAGACACAAAGTCCTGCATGTCCGACTCTGTGTCTGGTTAAAAAAAAAAAACGTTTTGCCGCGGTGAGCACAAAACGCTCACAGGAGCTTACGGACACACACTTCATTTGAATGGGTTTGAAAAATGCCTGCAGGGCGGAGACCCCGGGCGCAGATGTGAACGAGCCCTTAAAAACACTTTCTATTTTTTTAAGCACACTGCCGATCGGGGTGTGCAGGGGGAAGTCTGCCTGTCTCAGTGTCTCCCAGTGCGGTCCAGTCCGGCATGTAACTAGCAGCAGAATTGCAGGACTGGAGCACTGGGAACAGATGAGTGCGGGGTTTTTTTTATGTGTGCTTCGTTTTTCACCTCCCAGGACTAATTATAAACCAAAAAAAAATAAATTATGCTGGACGACCTCTTTAAAGTGTGGGGCATTTGGGGGGGAAATTAAAGGGGTTGTCCAGGCATAATTTTCTATGGTTTATAGTCAGGATAGGCTATAAATGCCTGATCTGTAGGGGGCCCACACCCAGCCCTCAGACCGATCAGCTGTATGGAGCCACTTTTGGCACCAGTCCTGTACACAATATGGGGCCAGAAGCAGAAAGCTCTGTCCACTGTATATCAGCCGGCACCTTCTCTGCATCTCGGCACTTATTGAAGTCAGTGGGAGCTGAGCTGCAGTGAATCTGCCAGGCAACTATACAGTGGATGAAGCTTTCTGCTCCCAGTCCTGTGTCGTGTACAAAACGAGCGCGGAAACGGAAACCTCTGTGGAGTTCTGCAAAAAGCGCTGCAGGAAAAACTGATGTGTCGGCGCCGGGGGTTTTCCCGCAGTGTTTTTTTGCTGTGGGACGCTGTGTTAGGCCTCATCCTTATAGTGTGATGTACAGTATATTGAGATGGTAAAGAAGAGCTCTCACCTTCTGGGGCAGGTGCGGTTTAATACACTGCTAGAGAGCTGACAGTGCGATGATTTCAGCGCACTTTCAGCTTTCCCATTCTGTGCCCCCGGTGAGGAGCTATCAGTCCGTAGCTCTTCACTGTCAGAAAGGCGTTTCAGACAGTCAGTCCGGAACGCTCCTTCCTCACAGCAGCACCTATAGCCCTGTACTGTGAGAGCGCTATAGGCGCTCAGCGTCATCGCTGGCCGGTAAGCAACGACCCCTCTCACAGTACAGCGCTATAGACGCTACCGTGAGGAAGGGCGTTCCTGACTGACTGTCATAACGCACTTCTGACAATGAAGATCTACGGTACCGGCACAGAACGTGAAAGTCAATAGTACACTGAATTCAGCGCACTGTTGGCTTTCTAGCGGTGTATTAAACCTCATGTGCCCCAGATGGTGAAAGGTCTTCTTTAAGGATTAGGCGCAACAGCGAGATGCAGCTAAAAAAACATTGTGGGAAAAAATTGCAGTGAATCCCAATATATTTTTTTCCACAGTGTTTTTCATTGAGCTTTTGTCCCCAGCACTCCGTTGTCCCCGCCTGTGTCTGTTAGATACAGGATTTCCAGAAATGAGACCTAATTGGTTTCAGAGGTGCAGGACTCCCAGCATGGGTGCATCGGTGCGACACTGAATGGACACTGGCAGCGGACAACGGAACAACAGGAACAGGTGAAGGTGCTTTTTATTTATTTTTTTATTTTACACCTCCCTCCCAGCACAATTCCTGGACAAATCTTTAAAGGGTTTATCCATCTTTGTAATATTGATGGTCTGTCCTTGGGATAGACCAGGGGTAGGGAACCTTTGGCTCTCCAGCTGCTGTGAAACTACAACTCCCAGCATGCTCCATTCACTTCCATGGGAGTTCCCAGAACAGACGAGCCAATATGCATGCTGGGAGTTGTAGTTTTGCAACAGCTGGAGAGCCGTACGTTCCTTACCCCTGGGATAGACCATCAATATTACATCTGTGATGACACAACAGCCAGGACCTCTGCAGATCAGCTGTTCCAGGACAGCGCGGCTATAGGTAATGGTAACATTTCTAGGAGCCACGCTGTTCACTTTCCATACAGTATGTAGCAATAGGTTTAGGTAGTGCAGTGTTGCACATTGTATGGCGGGTGAGCAGCATGGCTCCTGATATGTTATTACCTTCAACCGCCCTGTCTTGGTATCGCTGGTTTGCAGGGATCCTGATGGTGGGCCCCTAGAAATAATTCCACTGGTGGGCCCTAGACACCCCAGTCTGACACTGCACACGAGCCATAATGAGCGTGATGGCGGCCGCAAGGTAATCCAAAACTAGATTCGTTGCTGATCCAGTATATAATAAAGTGTATTGTCTCCTACATACATGGTGGCAGGATTGGGGACTATGGGAGGCGCCATATACCAAGAGCAGATCACACGTAATTCCATGTCATAATGTCAACTCCTGTTCTAAGTGTTATGGGGGTCAGTCTCTGTGATGGGGACAATACATTGTGTGTCCTCTCTTCTATACACAACATATTACCTCAAAGAAGACTGAAGACTGGGTCACCAAAAGCCACCAAATACAGTAGACACCAGGGGTCATATCTTCAATCTCATGTCTGTCTGTTATGAGTACAGGGGTCGGCAACCTTCAGCACTCCAGCTGCTGTGAAACTACAACTCCCAACATGCTCCATTCACTTCTATGGGAGTTCCAAGAACAGCAGAGCAAGTAAGCATGCTGGGAGTTGTAGTTTTACAACAGCTGGAGTGCCGAAGGTTGCCTGCCCCTGTTGTAGTATATAGTATTCTATATTATAGTTTTTGTCTTTTGTCTGGATCTCTCCTTACACATGGCCATGGCCATGCAGAGCTAGACTCGGCTGCTGATCCAGTATATGATAAAGTGTATCATCTCCTACACACATGGTAGCAGCTGCTGCAGAATTGGAGATTATAGGGGGCGCAGTGGCATAACTACCGCCATAGCAGCGGAGGTAGCAGCCACAGGGCCCGGGACATTAGGGGACCGGTGACAGCCGCTACCATTATACTCGGGGGTCTTTTCGGACCCCCGAGTATAATGATTGGCGGACTGGGAGAGGTAAGAAACATAAAAAACATGTTACTTACCTCTCCACGATCCTAGACAGCCCTAGACTGTATAAGGAAAGGGCTTTGGACTCATTGGCTGGTTTTCTTATTCTATTTTCAAAATATTGGTGACGTTTTTAGTATTAGTCCATAAAAAGGGGGCACGTAGGCGGGTCACTCACCTTCTACCAGCACGCGTGGTGAGAGGAACAGGACCTGCAAATGGCGGACTCTTTGGAGCAATTGATCCAGGAGAGGGTGGCCAGCCAGGGCCCTGGCTGGTTGTTTAGCCTCCTTCAGTGGTCATGCGAATCGGGGGCCAGCGGATCGGTTTCCAGGGCGGACGGGCGGCCGCTGAGGGTATCTCGCCCTCCATCTCGGCTGAGTCCCAGCCCGCCGGCGCGCGGGGGTGTCGGCGCTGCAAGGCAGAGAAGGGAGGCCGGGGTTCGTGGTCGGCAGTCAGCCTCTGGCAGCGGCAGCACAGGTGAGCGTTCCGGGAGACCTTCGATGCGTGCCCGGGGGAGGGTGGGAGAGGGTCCCCAGCGTTGCCTCTGCGTGCCTCCTCTGATGCTAATATGGCCGCCGCCACGCGGCCTGAAGCAACGGTCGCTGCCGCGGCTGCTGTGGGTGGTGCTTCCCCTCTGCTCTTTGATGATGCGCCGCCGGGGGGCGTGCCCCTGGCGTGCGTCGCTGAAGCGGCCGGAAGTGACGGGGCGGAAGGGGCGGGGCTCAGCGCTTCTCTCGCCGGAGCTGCTGGAGACGCAGCTCCGGCTGCTTTCTCTGCCACAGCTGCTGCCGCAGGCCCCTCGGGTGGCGGTATGGATCCTCCTCGTCCGGCGGTCTATGCTCCTACAGTTCAGGTGGGTGTGTGCGGCGCAGGTCATGGGGGCGGGGCCTCCGGGGTCGGCGGGGGGGCGGGCCTACATGATGCTGCGGCCGACGGTGCGGTGGGGGTGGCGCGTTCTGTGGCATTAGGGGAGGGTCCCGCAGGTCACAGGGGTCAAGGGGTCACCCGAGGGGTTCGGTCGGCCCTCCTTCACAGCGGGGCGTCTGCGGGTGTAGGGGACTGGGTGCGGGAGGGCAGGGGCTCGCGTCATCGCTCTAACATTTCGTCTTTCTCTGAGTCTTCATCAGAAGACGACAGGTACCGCCGCGGAAGTGGGCGTCACTTGGATGCATCGCGAAGACACAGCAGCCGTAGGAGTTCTCGTAGTCGCAGGAGCCGTACAAGACATCGCACCCCGCGCAGTCGTTCGTCCTCCAGGTCAAGGCGGAGCTACAGTCGTTCAGACCGAAGGCTGCGGGACGGGTCGCATCGTGCCTCTTCGCATCGGGAGAGTCGTCGGGGTTCTGTAGTGGACGGCCGTCCGGAGAGGGCTACATCTTCGGCTGGACTACGACATCAAGACGCACAGCCTCTACCGACCGCTCCTGTCCAGGCTCCTCTTCCGGTCCATCCGGGGCCGCAACCTGGTGAGTACGCCTGCCGCACGGCTTGGGCACCTCACACCACGACACCCACACCGACACTTGCACCTGGCCAGGATCTTTCATCCTTCATTAGGCAGTTGTTAGAGGTTTCAAGTAGTCCTCAGGTTAGGGCGGACCCGGTGTCCGCCGCTGCACCCGGGGGGGCTGCTCCTGCCCCGGTCGCGGACTTAGCATCGAGTTGCATGCTCCGGGACACTATGTTCTGCGGAGTCGCTCCGCTGGGGACACACGTCCCAGCGGAACTTAGGGATAAGATTGTCAAGGGAGACTTCATAGACATCTGGTCCTTGTTGTCGGCAGACCATATTGCCGTCGATAAGGAGCGGACTTTTGAAAAAGGTTCGGAACGTAAGCAGAGAGTGGCGAAAACTTTTGGCAACTGGTTACAGGCCTTTGCCACTCTTGCTTATATTACGTGTCAGGCTTCCCCGGTGAAGGGCCCTGAGCTCTTCATTTATATGGATACAGTTTACAGCGCGTATAAATTGCATGGGGGTTCGGCCTGGTGGCGGTACGATGAGGAGTACCGTCGCCGCCTGGCCCTGACCCCCTCCGTCGGTTGGGCCTCTAAGGCTACCGACGTTTGGATCCAGCTGATCCTTTCCCAACGCCCCCAGCGGCCTTTTCAGTCAGGTGCCGCCGGTGCGGGGCAGCAGCCCGCAGCGACGGCACAGCGTCAGAGTGGAACCTGCTGGCTCTACAATGAGGGCCACTGCAGATTTCACTCTTCCTGCCGCTTCAAACACGAGTGTTCGATCTGTGGCGGGTCGCACTCTGCCTTGCGCTGCTTCCGCCGTAACCGGCAAGGCGGCAAGCTGGGTGCTGCCGGCACCACAGAGAACACCGGTGAACGTGCGGCTGCTGGAACAGTGGCTCGCCCTCTACCCCAGGAGGCAGGAGGCAAGCCTGCTTCTTGAGGGTTTCTCTGACGGTTTTTATATTCCCCACGCCCCTTCTTCGGTTATGTTTCTTTCCCCTAATTTAAAGTCTGTCAGGGATAATGAGGAGATGGCGTGGGAGAAGGTCATGAAGGAGGTGATGTTGGGCCGGATGTCCGGCCCCTTTTCCGATCCCCCGCTGTTGAATTTACGGGTCTCCCCCTTGGGCTTGGTGCCCAAAAAGGAGGCGGGCAAATTCCGGCTCATTCATCACCTCTCTTACCCTCCTGGGTCATCAGTTAACGACGGCATTTCGAAGGAGAATGCGGCAGTGTCGTACACCTCTTTCGACAGGGCTGTTTTTCTGGTTGGTAGGGCTGGTCCGGGTGCTCTGTTGGCTAAGTCCGACATTGAGTCGGCTTTCCGGCTGCTTCCGGTGCACCCTGACTGTTTCCACTTGTTAGGTTGTAGGGTTAAGGACAGTTTTTTTGTCGACATGTGCTTGCCTATGGGATGCTCTATTTCATGCTATTATTTCGAGCTTTTTAGCTCCTTTTTGGAGTGGTCTTTGCGTTATGAATCGGGCATCCCATCAGTCTTGCACTATCTCGACGATTTCTTGTTTGTTGGTCCGGGAGGGTCGCCTGTTTGCGCGTATTTGTTAGCTACCTTTAGGTCCTTGATGTCCCGGCTGGGCGTTCCCCTTTCTGCCGAGAAAACGGAGGGCCCGGGTACGCGGCTGTCCTTTCTCGGTATCGAGATAGACTCGGTCGACATGGTGTTCAGGCTCCCGCCTGACAAGCTCGACCGTCTGCTGGGTATGATTGGGGATTTCCTTCTCGCCAAAAAAGTTACGTTGCACCAGATGCAGTGTCTCCTCGGCCTGCTGACATTCGCATGCCGGGTTCTGCCCATGGGGCGCGCCTTTTGTCGCCGGCTGTCGCTGGCTACGAAGGGCGTGCTCCACCCCGACCATTTTATTCGCATTACGCGTACATTGAAGGAGGATTTGCGTGTTTGGAGCGTTTTTCTTTCTCAGTTTAACGGTCGGGCTGTTTGTCAGCAGGAGGAGGTTACAAATGCAGAGCTTTCTTTGTTTACGGACGCGGCTGGGGGCGACGGTTTCGCGGCTGTCTTCGGGGATGAGTGGTGCAGGGGATCTTGGCCTCCGCAGTGGGTTGAATCGGGCTTGGTTAAGAACATGGCCTTGTTGGAATTTTTCCCGATTGTGGCCGCGATAGAGCTTTGGGGTGATGGGATGTCCAACCGTAGGATAGTTTTTTGGTGTGATAACCTTTCGGTAGTGCAGGTTATAAATAGTCAGTCTTCTTCCTCACCTCCGGTGCTGGCGCTGCTTCGGCATTTAGTTCTGGTTTGTTTGCAGCGTAACATTTGGTTTAAAGCTCGCCATGTGCCTGGGGTGCAGAATAGGATTGCTGATGCTTTGTCTCGCTCACGTTTTCAGGTCTTCCGTGCCCTGCATCCGTTGGCGAAGACAGAGGGTTGGAGTTGCCCCGATTCCTTGTGGAGCCTGGTAGGGAACAGCTGCTAGAGCTCATTCAGGGGTCGGTATCTGCTTCTACGTGGAGGAGCCACCACAGTGCCTGGGTCCTTTGGTTGTCCTTGTCTGGCGGTTCAGTACCCGCGGACGCTCAGATGTTGTTAGATGTTTCTTTGGAATTTTTAGTCAAACTGAGGAGCCAGGGGCTGTCTTATTGCGCGGTTGTTAAAAGGTTAGCTGGGGTTGCATTTATGCTCAAGTTGTTTGGTCGTTTGGATGTTACAAAACACTTTGCTATCCGACAGGTTTTGAAGGGATGGAGGAAGGAGAAGTGTGGGGGGGATCGGCGGCGGCCGGTCTCGTTTAGTTTGTTAACTCGCTTGTTTGGGGTTCTGGAGGTCGTGTGTCCGGATGGTTTCGAGTTGGTTTTGCTGAGGGCCGCTTTCGCTTTGGCCTTTTTCGCGGCCCTCCCTATTGGGGAGTTAGTCAGTCCCAGTAAAACTAGGCCCGGGGGTTTGGGCGCGGATGATGTGGTTGTTTCCGATGCAGAGGTTAAAATTTGTCTTCGCCGCTCGAAAACAGACGTTTTCGGGCGGGGTACTTGGATTACCATTGGACGCACGGGGTCTGAGTTTTGCCCCGTGGTTTTGATTCGGGATTATTGTGCTAGGCGTCCCGCAGGGGACGTCCTTTTATTGCATGAATCTGGTTCGCCTCTCACTCGTTTCCAATTCCTGTCTGTTTTTCGTGCATGTTTAGTTGCTGTGGGGCTGGAGCCTCGGGACTTCGGCACCCATTCCTTCCGCATCGGTGCCGCCACGACGGCCGATGCTTGTGGTTTGGGCGATGAGGCGGTAAAACGCTTGGGGCGCTGGAGATCCGACTGCTTCCGGTCTTACATTCGGCCCGACCTGATGACTCCCTAAGCCTCGGCGTCCGCTGAGTGCGATGGGGTGCTGATCTGGGCCTTTATGTCTTTTTCTTGCATTTTTCTTCTATGTCTTGTGCCTTTGTTTTTTCTGTGTTTTCTCTATAGAGGCTGTTCCGGTAGTGGTGTGGCTCATAGGCCACTCTTTCCTGTATTGGGCGGAGAGGAGAGCGGCGGTTCGGCCTGGGGGTCTACATTTCGGCCTGGACGGAGTGGACGTTCGTTGGAGAGGTTGTCGAGGTCTGCAGTGGAGGCAGGTTCTGCCCGAAATAGTGGCCGCGAGCCGTTTGACGGTAGGTCCTGCAGTTATTGTAGTCCATGCCGGAGGTAATGATCTGGGTCATGTGAAGCTAGCCGAACTCATTACCATGGTAAAGCAGGATCTCCGCCGAGTATATGACTTTTTCGGTAAGGTGGTCCTGGTGTGGTCGGAGGTTGTGCCTCGCCTTTGTTGGAGAGGCGCGTGAGACGTCGCCGCGATTGATAGGGCTCGGCGGGTTCTGAACATCCGGGTTTCCAAATTTGTTAGGTCTTTGGGTGGGGTAACCATACGGCACTTGGATTTGGAGGGTAATAACGAGAAGTTGTTAATGAGGGACGGAGCGCATCTCAACCCCATAGGGTCTGATATTTTTCTCTCTGGGCTGCAAGATGGGCTTGAGAGGGCCCTGGTTCTTTTGGGTGGGGGGGCCAACAGGCAGGTGTAGGGAGGGAGTGGTACACTGCCTGTTGTGTGGCGGGGGTGTCCATGCCCAATTTGAAGTATGGTAACCTACATGCTCGCTGGATCGCAGCGGAGCATTCAGGGCGAATTAAGAAGACAGGAAGAAGAAGAGCCGGAGGCGGGCATGGACGGTTTATCTTTTGGTTCTCGTTATGAGGTTTTTTATTTACCTTTGTTATCAGGTATAAATAAAGCTGTGGCCTACCCCACTTATACCACACTTAAGTTTCTGATGGTCTTTATTGTTAGTGAATAGTCACCAAAAGAGGGGTGTTATACACATAGATGGGTCCAATGAGTCTGTCAGGCCTCCTTCCTGACGTCCTTTCTGATGTCTCTGACGTCACATGAACCCGGCCTGCGTCCCGAGTCATGTGACGTCCGACGTCATTGAACAAGGACAGCAGAGCAGAAGGCAGCGTAGGAGCTTGGGGACAGGTAAGTAACAGTAGTTTTTTATGTTTTTATTCCCCTGGGTCTCCAATTATTATACTCTGGGGTCTGAAAAGACCCCAGAGTATAATAATTGTTTATGGGTGTCCACAGTGGGACATAATACTGTGTGCAGGGGCCACTATGGGGGATAATACTGTTTGCAGGAGCCACTATGGGGGATAATACTGTGTGCAGGGGCCACTATGGGGGATAATACTGTGTGCAGGAGCTACTATGGGGGATAATACTGTGTGCAGGGGCCACTATTGGGGATAATACTGTGTGCAGGGGCCACTATGGGGGATAATACTGTGTGCAGGGGCCACTATGGGGGATAATACTGTGCGCTGGGGCCACTAGGAAGCATAATGCTGTGTGTAGGGGCCACTATGGAGCATAATACTGTGTGCAGGGGCCACTATGGGGCATAATACTGTGTGCAGGGCCCACTATGGGGGATAATACTGTGTGCAGGGGCCACTATGCAGCATAATTCTGTGCGCAGGGGCTACTATGGAGCATAATACTGTGTGCAGGGGCCACTATGGAGCATAATACTGTGTGCAGGGGCCACTATGGGACATAATACTGTGTGCAGGGCCCACTATGGGGGATAATACTGTGTGCAGGGGCCACTATGGAGCATAATTCTGTGCGCAGGGGCTACTATGAGGCATAATACTGTGCGCAGTGGCCACTATGGGGTATAATACTGTGTGCAGGGGCCACTATGGGGCATAATACTGTGCGCAGCAGCCACTATGAAACATAATACTGTGTGCAGGGACCACTATGGGGCATAATACTGTGTGCAGGGACCACTATGGGGCATAATACTGTGTGCAGGGGCCACTATGGGGCATAATACTGTGTGCAGGAATGTGGGTTGTGTGTGTGTGTGCGGGGGAAGGGCCATGTCAAATGTTCGCGTTGGGGCCCTGCCATTCCTAGTTACACCACTGAAGGAAAGCCATTCATATCCGCTGAGGTAAAGGACAACACCACGTCTGAGAGGGCCTCATTGGCTACTGTGGGGGCCTGCAGAGAGGGCTCCATGGCCATGCTGGCTGCTTCTCTATGTGTAACCCCTTCTTACTCCTCTCTCCACACAGTATAATGACCACTTATTGCCCCCACACTGGGGCGGGTTTAGACACAGTGTGGCCCTGGGCAAGGGAATACATAAAACTACAATGGCTGGCTGGCTTTGTTTCTTTTTTGTTGTTGTTGTTTATATCGTTTGTTTGATTCATTTGTATACTATAAATAAAGAAAGTATAAAAAAAAAAAAAAAAAACAGTAGTGGCAGCTATGATGACATCACTGGGCAGCTGACATCACAGATTCCACACTACAATAGGAATGGTGTATAGTTGTACACTGGCACTATCTTGGGTCCCCTGAGATTGATAACATGAAGAGGACGGTATGTCCAGGTAGGCGGCTCTTTAGTCCAGACTGAGGCTTCGTTCACACACGGTATGGCTGGGGTTGATGGTGCGGCACAGAACGAAACCATTAGCTCCCGAACATCTTGGTAACGTCAGGTTCATACTGAGCCCAGATGTGGCCCCGCTGACGGACCCGAACAACAGAGAGCCGGGCCACTGTCTCCATGATAACATACATACTCGGGCGGACCCTATTGACTATCATGGAGTCCCCTGGGTGTCTGTCCGGTGTCCGCCATTTCACCATGCAGGACATTTCTCTCAGATGTGAACCTCGCCTAAGAAGCCCTTTCTCCTTTCCTGCAGAGATTCTCAGGAGGTCCCAAGATGAAGTCCAAAGCCGTTGTGAGAAGGGCTACAGGTAATAAATTTGGCTCCATGGTTCTGTTAGACGTCTCTGATCTGTCATTACATGTTGTCTGTCTGTTTGTCTTTCTTAATGTTGCTTGTGTGACGTTCTAATCTTTGGTTCCTTTTTTTTTTGCCCTATGTACTGTCGCTTTATCTGGAGACACCCGGACGTCTTATTCATGGTTTGGTTTGGTTTTATTATTATTCTAACACGGTAGATATTATCTTAGGGGGTGCATACAGTGCATATGGGGTGCATACGGACACCGGCGGTCACCTTTAAAAACCCATTCAAATGAATGGCTTTTAAAGCTGATCGCTGGCAAGTCGTCCCCTGTCCAGTTTCCCCGGGGTTTAGGATGGAAACCCCGGGGTGGACAGCGGTGGTAGTGTGAATGCCCCCTTAGAGAAATTACAGTAGATTATTTGTATGCTGTGCCTCATTTATAGATTTCATCAGATAATAATCTTGTGTGTTTTTGTATATTGCACTTGTATAGAGTATAAGAATTCCTATAAGTTGTTATTAAGGTGAGCGTTAGTGTGGAAGTGGGCAGTTTCCACACGATCCCCTTGTCATGGCCAGCCTGGCTGGGTGACTCCTGTCCTGGGGCTGCGTTTCCCGGCTAGCGGTTGTTGGGCGTCCAACAATGTCAGCGAGTACTGTCAGCCCCACATAGGCGTACTGTGTGAATGGTGGAGACAAGAATCCCTGACTGTTGTGTGTCTGGGCCCTGGTGTGTCTGAAGTGTGATTGTGTATGAGGGATTCAGGCCTTGCGGACATTCTCATAAGTGTCCCAGGGCCAAGTGTGCGAGAATATAAAGAAGGGTCGAATCTCACGGTAGACATCCCCTTCTGTGACAGGCGAGCACTTTGTGTTCTGATAAAGGAACTCTCCAAGAAGAGAGGTGTCATAAGACTTTATCCTGAAACTAATGCCTGCCAGCGCTGTGCGATTGTGATTAATGTAATGATGTATTGTATTAGATTGTAAGCTCTTAGGAGCAGGATGTGTATTGTATTAGATTGTAAGCTCTTGGGAGCAGGATGTCTCTTTCTTTCCTTACAGGGTCAGATCTCCAGAACAAATAATAATATACACAGCAATATGCAGCAGGACAGTTTGGATCCAGGGAGATATCCGATCGCCACATGTGGGGTCAGGAAGGAATTTTTTGCCCCCCTGAGGTATAACGCTCCGGGGAGTTTGTTTCGCCTTCCTCTGGATCTTCAGGTTGGCTGGCTTTTGAGTCAGTGACCCATTTTATAATATAGTAAAGGGCCAGTAATAACTTTATTACAATGTTGCTTATTGCTGTTCAATAAAAAAGAAAAAAAATCTATATTGTGTTTGTCTTTTGTCTGGTCTTTCCTTACACACGAGCCATGATGAGTGTGATCGCGGCCGCTCAGTAATCCAGAACTAGATTCATTGCTTATCCAGTATATAATAAAGTGTATTGTCTCCTACATACATGGTGGCAGGATTGGGGACTATGGGAGGCGCCATATACCAAGAGCAGATCACACGTAATTCCATGTCATAATGTCAACTCCTGTTCTAAGTGTTATGGGGGTCAGTCTCTGTGATGGGGACAATAACATTGTGTGTCCTCTCTTCTATACACAACATATTACCTCAAAGAAGACTGAAGACTGGGTCACCAAAAGCCACCAAATACAGTAGACACCAGGGGTCATATCTTCAATCTCATGTATGTCTGGTATGAGTACAGGGGTCGGCAACCTTCAGCACTCCAGCTGCTGTGAAACTACAACTCCCAACATGCTCCATTCACTTCTATGGGAGTTGCAAGAACAGCAGAGCAAGTAAGCATGCTGGGAGTTGTAGTTTTATAACAGCTGGAGTGCTGAACGTTCCCTACCCCTGTTGTAGTATATAGTATTCTATATTATAGTTTTTGTCTTTTGTCAGGATCCATCCTTACACATGGCCATGGCCATGCAGAGCTAGACTCAGCTGCTGATCCAGTATATGATAAAGTGTATCATCTCCTACACACATGGTAGCAGCTGCTGCAGAATTGGAGACTATAGGGGGTGCTATATACCAAGAGCAGATAACACATAACTCCATCTCATAATGTTTACTATGTTATGAGGGTCAGTCTCTGTGATGGGGATCAGGGCCGGCTCCAGGTTTTTATGGGTCCTTGGGCGACAGAGCCTCAGTGGGCCCCCTTGTGAATCAAATCAGTGGGCCCCCTGCCTCTCTTCCCCCCTCTCCCTCTCTGCCCCCTCCCTCTCCCCCCTGAAGAATACTCACCAGCGGGAAGCCCGGTCCTGTCCTTCTTGCTTGTAGGAGGCGGGAGCCGGGACACTGCGCGCCGCTGCGGCCGGACGAAGCGAGTGACATTATGTCGTCATGCAGGAGCACGGCGTCACCTATGCAGCTGGCCAGCGAAGACGCTCCGGAGCGATGAGTAAGCATACCTCCCAACTTTTGAAGAGATGAAAAAGGGACAATATACAGTATCTGCCCCAGTGCCATGACGTTCTCCCCCCTTATCTGCCCCAGTGTCATGCCATTCATCTGCCCCAGTGCCATGCCATGCTGTTCTCCCCCCTTCATCTGCCCCAGTGTCATGCCGTTCCCCCCCCTTCATCTGCCCCAGTGTCATGCCGTTCTCCCCCCCTCATCTGCCCCAGTGTCATGCCGTTCTCCCCCCCTTCATCTGCCCCCAGTTTCATAGGCCCCCTACATTATGTTCCCCTCAATGTTTAACACAAACACTTGTACTCACCTCCCAACGCTCCCCCGTCACTCTCTCCGCTCTCTCACTCCACTCACATAGTTGTAGGACCGATGTGACGTCATCACATCGCGCCTACACACGCCGAAGCTGGAGCACAGCGGTAAGGCAGGAGCTGAGCTGTGACAGCTCCTGCTTTACTCGCTTATATGTTCAACTCACCGGCGTCCTCCGCCGATGAGTTGAAATTGGGACATACCTCCCACCGGCCGGGGGAAGGGGGTGCTGACGGCAGCCAGGCATCAGCACAGAACGCTGTACCGGTGTTCTGTGCTGGGGCAGGCAAGTGCCGGGGGGCCCCCAGAGGCTCTGTGGGCTCCGGCACTTGCCCGACTATGCCGTGTGCTGACGCCGGCCCTGATGGGGATAATAATATTTTCTGTCTTCTCTTCAATACACAACTTACTACCTCAAAGAAACCTGAAGACTGGATCACCAAGACTCAAACAATACAGTTGACACCAGGGGTCTTGTATAAAATAGGAAACAAACTAAAGAGGTGTCGAACACAAAAGGTACAAAGAGTCGCCATTGGGCCCCATAACAAAACTTGGACTACTATTTCCAGACAGTGGTCACAGTTGCAGGACTCTACATAAATGTGCATTTATAAACAGCCAGAAAATCTCATGCTAAGTCTGATATGAGTAGGTGAATGGGACTGAGCTTGCAGCAGGGGCATAACTACCATAGAGGCAGCTGCCACAGGGCCCGGGCCATTAGGGGGCCTGGTGACAGCTGCTACTGCTGCGTTTTTTTTTGTTTTGTTTTTTTTTTAAATAGACCGTTAGGGCCCTATTCACTTGCCGATCCTGGCTGGGCCGGGATCAGCAAGTGACACTGCGGGCCCCACAAAGGCTATCATTATACTGCAAAGACCCCCGAATATAATGATTGGCGGATCGGGAGAGGTAAGGGAACATAACAAAGTGTTACTTACCTCTCCACGATCCTGCCAGGTCTCCTTTCTGACGTCTCTGACGTCACATGAACCCGGCCTGCGTCCCGGGTCATGTGACATCTGACGTCATTTCATAAGGACGCCAGCGGAGAAGACCGCGTAGGAGCCGGACACAGGTAAGAAACAGTAATTTTTTATGTTTTTATTCCCCCGGGTCTCCGGTTATTATACTCTGGGGTATGAAAAGACCCCAGAGTATAATAATTGTTTATGTTTGTCCACTATGGGATATAATACTGTGTGCAGGGGCCAGTAAGGGGGATAATACTGTGTGCAGGGGCCACTATGGGACATAATACTGCGTGCAGGGCTTACTAAGGGACATAATAGAGTGCGGAGGAGGGGGTCGGTCAAGGTCTTCGACATCTGTGTTGGTTGGGGGGGGGACCCCATGTCAAAAGTTCGCCACGGGGCCCCGCTATTCCTAGTTACGCCACTGGCTTGCAGTAAATGTTTTGGCCACTACACAGCTCTGCTAGTGCAAACAGCTGATCAGTGGGGGTGCTGGGACTCAACTTCTGATCCAATATTGACTGAATTATGATAAGGATAAATAATCAGTATTAGGCTATGGCCCTACATAGCAGGCTGCAGCAAAAATGCGCTGTGGGAAAAACCGCTGCACTTTTTCCTGCAGCACTTTCACACAAAGTCTGCAGAGACATTCTGCTTCCATTATAACTATAGGGAAACAGTCAGCATTTCTGTAGGTATAATTGACATGCTGCAATTTTCAAAACTGCAACCGGTGATTAACATTTGTGTTTTTGTCGCAGCCAAACTGCAGCGTTTATGCCACATGGGGTCCCAGCCTTAAAATCCTGAAAGACTTGTTTAGGTCTGCACTAAATGCTGCAATTACACCCATTGATTGGTCCCGAAAACATACCTCCCAACCGTCCCGATTTCCGCGGGACATTCACGATTTCGGTGATGTGTCCCGCGGTCCCGGTTGGAGGGAGGTATGTCCCGATTTTAACTCAGACCTCCAGACGCAGATCTGAGTTGAATACATTCGCGGCTAAAGCAAGGAGTTGTCAGAGCTCAGCTCCTTGCTTTGCCGCTGCACTCCGGCTACTGGCTCTGTAGACATCATCACATCGCGCCTACAACTGTGTTAGCGAGACTGCAGAGAGCGCGGTGGGGGAGCGAGGAAAAGATGAGTGTAAATGTTTTTTGTGTGTACACAGTGAGCTGGAACATGAAACTGGGGGCAGATGAAGGAGAGGACGGCATGACACTGGGGGCAGATGAAGGAGGGGACGGCATGACACTGGGGGCAGATGAAGGAGGGGACGGCATGACACTGGGGGCAGATGAAGGAGGGGACGGCATGACACTGGGGGCAGAGATGGGTGGCATGAATCTGGGGGTAGAGATGGGGGACATGAAACTGTGGGCAGAGATGGAGGGGACATGAAACTGGGGGAGAGATAGAGGGGGGACATATAATTTACGGGTGACTGTAGGAGGATTATACTGTGTGGGGGCACATGAAAAATGACTGAGAATGGGCGGAGTCAACATAAAAGTGGGTGGAGCTAAATTTGCCACGGCGCACTACGCGCGCCGCACATTTTATCCCTCTTTCAGTTCTTTGAAAGTTGGGAGGTATGCCGAAAATGCAATTAAGAAGAAATAGGAAGTGAGCGCCAGGCTTCCACTAGTTCAGGTTGCACAAAAGTGAGTTCAGACTATGCGACCTGTGACCTGCCCTACTGATTCTCTGCTAACATTGGTCCATATAGATAGAAAAGTGCTGTACCCGTTTCACATTCATTTTTATTTTCATCCTAGGAAGTCCAAGTTTATAGTTCACTAGATTTTTTTCTAGGAAGTGAGGGATTGCCAAGATCTGTGTATTTATTTCCATCACAAATATATTTGCTCAGTTTTATATTGATAAGACCAGTGATGTAACTGTAGAGGGTGCGGTGGTAGCAGGAGCACCAAGGGCTCCCAGTTACACCTCTGGATGAAGAAAAACCTGACCTACACAGCAGTAACATATTCTGCTCACCCATGCCATAGGTGCCAGTGTTTCAGATTGGAGAATTGCTACTTCCTGCTCCCCAAATAACCAGTGATACCACATAGAATCTAGGGCAAAACATGGACATATCCAGGGACATAGATACCATGATGGCAATGGTAGCAGCTGCCACAGGGCCCAGGATATTAGTAACTCCAGCAGATAATGAGCCCCATGTACTTACCTATCCTGGCTCCTGCTCACAGCTGCTGGCGCTTCCCCTTCTGCGGAGGTGGCTGTGAGCAGGAGCTAAGATCGGTAAGTGAGGCCACGGGCCCGCAAATCCCACAAACACTATCATTATACTAGGGGGTCTTTTCAGATCCCCGAGTATAATGATTGGAGGTCTAGGAGAGGTGAGGGAACATAAAAAAACACTGTTACTTACCTCTCCTGGCTCTGGAAGGCTTCAGGTCTACTTGGTGATGTCACAGACATCACATGGGCCGGGGCTTATCTCCTTATGCAATGCGACACAAGCCCCGGCTCAAGTGACATCTCTTCCATCATTGAAGATGGCCGACATCAGCAGGAAGTGCGCTGGAGCCCAAGAGAGGTAACATTGTTTTTTATGTTTGGATCTTCCCCTGTGTCTCCGATTACTCTGGGTTCTGAAAAGACCCTAGAGTATAATAATTGTTCACGGGTGGTCCACAATGGGGCATCATACTGTGTGTAGCAGCCACTAAAGGGCATCATACTGTGCGCAAGGGCCACTATGGGGCATCATACTGTGTGCAGAGGCTACAATGGAGTATCATACTGTGTGTAGCAGCCACTATAGGGCATCATACTGTGTGCAGGAGTGCGGTGAGGGAGGGGGGCTCAGTCAGTCGAGGTCTTTGGGGGGACAGGGCCCATGACAAAAGTTCACCATGGGGCCCCGCCATTCCTAGTTACGCCACTGTTTGGGACATCATTGGGCTGTTTGGTAGCCCTTGAAGAGCCTAGTTATAAGGGCAGAGATTATGGGGTGGGTTTTGTTATATATATGCCCCCCAAGTGTTTGTATGTGACGCCTCCATGTTTGTTTCTTCTATTCACCTCACCTCACCTCTTCCCCCCCCCCCCCCCATTGCCTTCCTTCCTCGTTTCGTGCCTTTGCGGAGGCTTAGTGTTAGGAGTATTTTGTGTCGTGGGTATTGGTGCACACCTTCTGACTTGCTCGCACGCACTGTTGGTAGGCAGCTTGATTTCCTGGTTCATTAGTCTGTCCTCCCATTTGCACCTGGGAGGAGTGGTCTCTACTCTGTATATAAACCCATGCCTCCCATGGTTCTGTGCTGAGTGTCGCTTTTACAGAGCTAGGCCTTAGCAGGAGGAGTAGGTGGTTATCTTGGATAGAGGAAGTTCCGTGGTTGGTTTTTGGGAGGTTTTGGGTGAACAAGTTGGTTTGTGTGTTTTCCCTTCTGTGTTCACCAATCCTCCTTCCGTGTATAATTGACTGTGTGAGTGAATTGCCTTATCCTTTGATTTCTACTCAGTTTCCCTGTGTTTGTTTCCTAGTGTACGGTTCCTTCCCATATTGGTTTGGGGAATTCCTTTCCTACATGTTTCCTGTGTGCTGCTTGTGTTGTTAGTCAGCGCACACCCTTGTCAGTCCCTGTCAGTAGCAGCTTCACTTGTTCGTTAGGGGTGACCCCCTTTAGTCTCCAGTCCCTAGAGATCTTATAGGGCATTCCTTCTCCCACTTCCCTCTAGGCCTACGGTGTCAGTGAGAGAGGAGCTGTCGGGGTCAGGTTTAGCCTGAGAACAGCCGACCTACACCCGTGAGGCAGGGACCGGGTTAGCTAGTGGGAGTAGTGCAGGGCGAGATTCCCTACTGCAATCCCTTAGCCCCGTTGCAGCTACCTGGACTGACATAACAGTACACTCAGCCGGTAAAAAAAAAAGAAAAAAAAAAAAAAAAGGTTCGTTTGCATTATGACGGACCTGAAACAGTTGTACCAGGCGGTGCAGCAGATCTCCACTGAGATGGAGGGGATCAAGCTACGAATGGATGCCATCCAAGCTTCTGGCGTATCTCAAGTACAGCAGTTGGCTCAACACACAGCCTCTCAGGTGGAGGGCATACAGAGGCAGGTGAGTAGCGCCCCTGTGGGTCGGCCTCTGGAGCCAAAAGTCAGCTTACCTGAACCCTTCCGAGGTAAGAGGTCAGATTTTTTCCGATTTCAAAAGGACTGTCTTTTGTATTTCCGGCTACGGCCGTTTTCCTCCGGTTCTGAGGTACAGAGAGTTGGGATTATTATTACTTTATTGAGAGATGATCCCCTCATCTGGGCACATTCGTTACCAGCCGACTCAGCTTGCTTACTAACTGTAGAGGCGTTTTTCTCCACAATGGGGTTACTGTATGACGACCCAGACAGGGTACGCACGGCTGAGTATAACCTACGACGTGTGGTGCAAGGGGATCACGCTATAGAGAAATATTGCACAGAGTTTCGTAGGTGGGCAGCAGAAGTACACTGGAATGACCCCGCTCTACTTAGTCAGTTTGAGACAGGGCTCTCGGACCAGGTTAAAGATCATCTAGTTTCTCACCCTGTTCCTGGAGATCTAGATGAGGCCATGCAGCTGGCAATTAGAGTTGGACGGCGCCTCCGGGAGCGTGGAGACAAGAGTCCTGGGGGGGTTAGCCCTCCTCAATTCTCTGTTTTTGGAGAGGACCCGGGGGACCAACCCATGCAGATTGGGGCCACTGTGCGAAGTGCTAGACCCAAGAGTGAAGGGTCCCGCACAGTACGCTGTTTTGTGTGTGGAGGAATGGGACATTTAGCAAGGGTATGCCCCTCCAGAGAATGGTTCGCCAAGGAGGGTAATAACCCCAGGTCTATTGAGAGTAAGGGGAGAAAACCTACTAAGGAGGGAGGTGTGCATATTTCCTGTACTCAGACTGCCGGGTTGACCCTTGATGGATGGGTAAATGGGCAGAAGTGCCGGATTTTGGTTGATTGTGGTTCGGCAGTCAACCTTATTGACTCAGAGTTTTGCGAGCAACTAAGGGTGAGTCCTTTGGTCTTGAAGTCTCAGATACCGGTGTGGGCTATTGATAAGACCCCTCTACAGCAATCTGTCATCTCCAAACAGGTGGAGGGTCTGGAGTTTATTGTGGGTGGCCACAGGGAAGAGATTGACTTGTTCTTGTTGTCTAAATTACCAGCACAAGTAGTGTTGGGGTGGCCCTGGCTGAAGCAGCATAACCCTATTATCAACTGGGAGACCGAGACAGTAGTTTCTTGGGGGCAGGGGTGTAATGGTCGATGTCTGCCCATATCCGTGATGTCTTTGTCTATAGATAATTTGCCTCAAGAAATATGTGAGTTCAGGGAGGTCTTTGAGGAAAGGGCAGCCAAGACATTACCACCACATCGCACCTATGATTGCTCGATTAAATTTATACCAAATGCTGTGCTACCCAAGACAAGGTTGTACAATCTCACTATTCCGGAGAGGGAGGCGCTCAAAGAGTATATTGAGGGGAGTCTAGAGGTGGGGCATATTCGCCCATCTAAGTCCCCAGTAGCAGTGGGGTTTTTCTTTGTTAAGAAGAGAGATGGAGGGTTGCGCCCTTGTTTGGATTTTAGGGAGATTAATAAAATCACGGTGCGGAATCCCTATCCCATCCCGTTGATCTCGGATCTTTTCAGCCAGATTACGGGAGCTCGCTGGTTTAGTAAAATAGATTTACGTGGGGCGTATAACTTGCTGAGAATCAAGAAGGGGGATGAGTGGAAAACAGCGTTTAACACACCCCTAGGACACTTTGAGAATCTGGTGATGCCTTTCGGTCTAACCAATGCGCCCGCGTTTTTTCAGAATTTTATTAATGATGTACTAAGTGCCGTCATAGGGAGGGGGGTTGTGGTCTATCTGGACGATATACTCATTTACACCCCGGATTTGGAGACTCATTGGGAGAGAGTGAGAGAGGTTTTAAATCTCCTGAGGGTTAACCAATTAAGTGCTAAGCTGGAGAAATGTGTGTTCGCGGTCAATAAATTATGTTTCCTTGGCTATATCCTATCGGACAAGGGGTTCGAGATGGATCCTGAGAAGGTCAGGGCAGTCTTGGAGTGGCCGCGACCTGAGAACCTAAAGGCGGTCCAACGGTTCTTGGGATTCTCCAACTATTATCGCCAGTTTATTAAGGGATTTTCTGAGGTTGTGAAACCCATCTCGGACTTGACTAAGAAGGGGGCTGACTGTGCTAAGTGGTCGCCAGAGGCGCTAGCCGCGTTTGAAGAATTGAAGAAGCGATTCTCCTCCGCTCCCATTTTGAGACAGCCGGATGAGAGGTTGGCCTTCCGAGTGGAGGTGGATGCCTCCTCGGTGGGGGTGGGTGCAGTACTTTCTCAGGAGTTCGAGGAGGGTACGCATCCCTGTGCCTTCTTTTCTAAGAAATTCTCTGCCTCTGAACGGAATTATGACATCGGAGATAGAGAACTACTGGCAATAAAACTAGCGTTCGAACATTGGCGTCATTTCCTGGAGGGGGCCAGAAGGCCAGTCCAGGTATTTACCGATCACAAGAATTTGGTTTATCTTGGGTCGGCGAAGAGATTAAATGCACGGCAGGCCAGATGGGCTCTATTTTTTGCGCGGTTCCATTTTACCGTGACTTATGTGCCGGGTTCAAAGAATGTTAAGGCTGATGCTTTATCCCGGTATATGTCGACTGAGGAGGAACGAGAGGCGCCGGCCACTATTCTTGGGGATGGAGTGGTGGTAGCAGTATTGGGCACGAAATTGGAGAAAGCCTTGATCGAAGCGCAACACGCTGCACCTTCCAAGATACCTAGAAACAAGCTGTTTGTCCCAACTACTCTCCGACAAAGTCTACTGAGGGAGTGTCACGAGTCGGTTCTTGCTGGTCACCCGGGGGTTTCAGAGACCATGAGATTGGTGTCTAGGAATTTTTGGTGGCCAGGGTGGAGTAAGGATGTCTTGCAGTTTGTTCAAAATTGTTCGGTCTGTGCAAGAGCCAAGGCGTCGCATACCCGTCCCCACGGTCTTCTACATCCGTTAGAACCTCCTAAGGCACCTTGGACTCATCTGTCTATGGATTTCATCACGGGCCTTCCAGTGTCTAAGGGTTTCACGGTCATTTGGGTAGTCGTTGACCGCTTCACGAAAATGTGCCATTTGATCCCGTTTTCCAGGCTGCCATGTGCCAAGACACTATCAGGGTCATTTATTAAAGAAATTGTAAGGTTGCATGGTCTTCCTGAGGAGATCGTTTCGGACAGGGGTCCGCAATTTGTGGCTAAATTCTGGCGGGCTTTTTGCAGCAGGTTGGGAGTTACACTGTCGTTTTCCTCCGGGTTTCACCCGGAGTCTAACGGGCAAACAGAGAGGAAGAATCAGGATGTGGAACAGTTTTTGAGGTGTTTTGTTCGAGAGAATCAGAATAATTGGGCTGACTTTCTTCCCCTGGCAGAATTTTCCTTAAACAACCATGATTCCAACGCCACAGGTACCACACCTTTTTTTTGCTCCGGTGGTAGACATCCTGTTTTCGGAGTATTTTCTTCCATTTCGTCCCCAGTTCCGGAGGAGGAGCTATTTTCTAAAAAGCTGCAAGGGGTATGGTCCCGTATCCGAGAGAATCTGGTGCGGGCGTCGCACCAGGCTAAGGTCCAGGCGGATAGGAAGAGAGGGGAGTTGCAGTTCTTCCCTGGTGAGATGGTTTGGTTGTCCACCAAGAATATCAGGTTGAAGGTTCCTAGCAAGAAGCTGAGTCCCAGGTTTGTGGGTCCTTTTAAGATCATCAAGATGGTAAATGAAGTGGCGGCGCAGCTGCAACTACCTAAAAGGTGGAAGATAAACCGGGTGTTTCATGTCTCCTTGTTAAAGAAGGCCAAGAAGGGAACGTCTCCAGTTAAAGTTCCACCAGTTTCTGAGTCCGGGGAGTATGAGATATCCCGAGTTCTGGATAGCAAATATGTTCGGGGGAAGCTACGGTATCTGGTGGCATGGAAGGGATACGGTCCTGAAGATAATTCTTGGGTTCTGGAGTCGGATATGTCAGCCCCCAGACTCGTGGAGAAATTCCACAAGGAGTTCCCGAAGAAGGATGCTCCTAGAGAATCCGGAGTCTTCTCCTTGAGGGGAGGATCCTGTTAGGAGTATTTTGTGTCGTGGGTATTGGTGCACACCTTCTGACTTGCTCGCACGCACTGTTGGTAGGCAGCTTGATTTCCTGGTTCATTAGTCTGTCCTCCCATTTGCACCTGGGAGGAGTGGTCTCTACTCTGTATATAAACCCATGCCTCCCATGGTTCTGTGCTGAGTGTCGCTTTTACAGAGCTAGGCCTTAGCAGGAGGAGTAGGTGGTTATCTTGGATAGAGGAAGTTCCGTGGTTGGTTTTTGGGAGGTTTTGGGTGAACAAGTTGGTTTGTGTGTTTTCCCTTCTGTGTTCACCAATCCTCCTTCCGTGTATAATTGACTGTGTGAGTGAATTGCCTTATCCTTTGATTTCTACTCAGTTTCCCTGTGTTTGTTTCCTAGTGTACGGTTCCTTCCCATATTGGTTTGGGGAATTCCTTTCCTACATGTTTCCTGTGTGCTGCTTGTGTTGTTAGTCAGCGCACACCCTTGTCAGTCCCTGTCAGTAGCAGCTTCACTTGTTCGTTAGGGGTGACCCCCTTTAGTCTCCAGTCCCTAGAGATCTTATAGGGCATTCCTTCTCCCACTTCCCTCTAGGCCTACGGTGTCAGTGAGAGAGGAGCTGTCGGGGTCAGGTTTAGCCTGAGAACAGCCGACCTACACCCGTGAGGCAGGGACCGGGTTAGCTAGTGGGAGTAGTGCAGGGCGAGATTCCCTACTGCAATCCCTTAGCCCCGTTGCAGCTACCTGGACTGACCTAACACTTAGGAGGCGGGGGAGGGAAGACAGAGTTAAGGCGGAGGAATGGATGTTCAGGTTTATTCACATCCCAATAATCTCTTACAATAGTCACTCCACAAGGAATATCAAAATATCCAGCTCTTGGCAATCCCTCACTTCCTAGAAAAAATCTAGTGAAATATAAATATAAATGAAAATAAAAATGAATGAGAAATCAGACTGGGCATGTGTAGGATCAATATGGCAGCACCATCACTCTCTGTTGGTCACTCAGGGCTAACAGGCACAGCAGAAATACAGTCTATATGGCCAAGATACTAGAATAGTTTATACAATTGCAGGTATTGCTCTGGACCACATAGGGGTAAACACAGTGGTGAACCTAGCCTCTCTGCTGCCTGAGGCGGCCGATCAAAAGACGTCCCCCATTGTCTTTTGATCGGCCGCCTCAGGCAGAACAGATGGATAGGGATAAATACTTGGAAAATACTGTTTTCATGAAGCAGAAGCTTACCTACTTGTACTAGCCAGCCAGCGTAGCGGTCTTATACCAGGAGCGCAGACACACGTCAGGTAGGGGCCTTAGCTTAAGTGGTCACATCACCCGGCATGTAGTAGAGCGCTCAGAGGGAGTGTGGGGGGAGAGCAAGGAGAGCCCTGCCGACTATCTAGAATAGGGGGCGGCCGCTGGAGCAGCGCTGCTGCCGATAGGTGAGTGGTGAAGCACCACTGTCTCTAGGGCCGGTTTTAGACAAAATGGGGCCCTTGGCAAAATTAAAAATATTTATATACATTGAGTTATCAAATAGGACCACTATACCAGGACTAAATACTGTCACATCACCCGCTGACAACTATACCAGGACTAAATACTGTCATGTCGCCCGCTGACCACTATACCAGGACTAAATACTGTCACATCACCCGCTGACCACTATACCAGGACTAAATACTGTCACGTCACCCGCTGACCGCTATACCAGGACTAAATACTGTCACATCACCCGCTGACTGCTATACCAGGACTAAATACTGTCACCTCAAACACTGACCTCTATACCAGGACTAAATACTGTCACGTCACCCGCTGACCGCTATACCAGGACTAAATACTGTCACATCACCCGCTGACCGCTATACCAGGACTAAATACTGTCACATCACCCGCTGACCACTATACCAGGACTAAATACTGTCACATCACCCGCTGACCACTATACCAGGACTAAATACTGTCACGTCACCCGCTGACCACTATACCAGGACTAAATACTGTCACGTCACCCGCTGACCACTATACCAGGACTAAATACTGTCACATCACCCGCTGACCACTATACCAGGACTAAATACTGTCACGTTACCCGCTGACCGCTATACCAGGACTAAATACTGTCATGTCACCCGCTGACCACTATACCAGGACTAAATACTGTCACGTCACCCGCTGACCACTATACCAGGACTAAATACTGTCACGTCACCCGCTGACCGCTATACCAGGACTAAATACTGTCACCTCAAACACTGACCTCTATACCAGGACTAAATACTGTCACGTCACCCGCTGACCGCTATACCAGGACTAAATACTGTCACGTCACCCACTGACCGCTATACCAGGACTAAATACTGTCACGTCAGCCACTATCCATCATTATATACCATTCAACTTTGGTGTTATGCATGCTATATAAGTCAGCATATGCCATACAGTAATGGAGCTTATACATGTCAGTATATGCCATTCAGTGATAAAGATACACATGTCAAAATCTGCCACATCAGTATATACCATTCAGAAATGGAGCTATACAGGAAATTAATCATTTGCCTTTGTTCACACAGTGTCCATTCTATCCTATCCTATCCTATTAATCCTATCCTATCCTACTAATATTATAAATGTGAAAGTTTGTGGGTTTGGATGTTTGTGAATTTGTATGTTTGTTCCTCAATCACACAAAAACGGCTGAACGGATTTGCATGAAATTTGCCACATACATAGATTGGAACCCACATAGGCTACTTTTTATCCCAGTAAATGACGTCACTACATGACCGCAGTGAAGGAATTTAGGTTCACACTACACTAAAGGACCTGTGATGACGTCATCACAGGTCCTTGAGCCATTCTCAGATAGGATCATGCTAGGCAGTGGGTGGAGCTACACACTCTTTTGTGGGCAGAGCTATATAGCATGAAGCTGGACAGTGTGAAAGCTGAAGAAAATGGAGTCTCATAGAAGATCAGGAGACTACAGAACATGCAGGCTGTGTGAGGGCAAGAGGACTATATTGGGTGTGGAGTTTCAGTGAGTACTACAGGGAATGTGTTGTTCTGCCTCTGATGGGGAGGGGGAGAACTTTGGCACACTTCAGCAACATCCGTTCAGCCCTTTGTAACACAGAAGCTGCTCACGCAGTCATATAACAAAACCCCTGTAATAACAATTTCCCGATGTAGCAGAGTTTAGGAAGCGCTGTAGCACACCTCTATAGGCTCTCCATATGCAAACATGTACATACAGCTGGGTATCCTATGCATATGAATTGATGTAACAGATCCGAGACGCGGGAGCAGGCTGATCGAAATGTGGCAAATTTCTGCAACATCCGTTCAGCCATTTCCAACACATTTCCAAGCTGCTCAGACACTGATATAAGAACACCTCTCTAATCCAAATGGCCAGATGTAGCAGAGCTTAGGCAGCGCTGTAGCACAGCTGAGTATGCTCTCCATATGTAGAGATATGCATACAACTGAGTATGCTTCGCATATGCAACGATGTAGCAGAGCTGAGATGCGGGAGCAGGCGGATCATCCACAACAGCAATTGGCTAAATATAAGAGGCTCAGCGCCAACACCAACCTGCAGACGAAGTCGCGGGCAGATGCTAGTATGCCATATAGAAAAACAGCATATAACAAATACAGCAAGGGTCTCTCTGCTTTTACCATAGCAGACCAGGTTTGGTCAGGCCTCAGCCTTGACATTACTCACTGCGCCCTTTGAGGATGTGGCTTGTATTAGCAGGTGGTGATCAGACCAGGCCAAACTTTACTGAGTCCTGCCAGACAACGTTGCACAGGCACATGTGCAAAATGTTTTTTCAGAATCCAAGATGGCGCCGGCTTCACATGAGGTAAGCATTTCCAGGCTTCCTCCTTGGACACTTTTCCTCAGCAGAATCATCTACCTAAGCAGGATTCTGTGGGATAGCCAGCAAACTGGACTGCTACATAGTGAAGTAGCCATACCCTCCTCCAGAAGCAACTGCTACACACAGGCTTGCTGGGAATCTGCCAGCCAGATCTCAAGAGATCTTTACCATGTCTGCTTCCCCTGCCTGGACTTTTGTCTTCAAAGTGGGGAAAGCCTCATATAAGCAAAAGAAACAAATAAAAAGAAAGACAAAGAATAAGAGTCCTGCCTCTTCTAAGGCATCAAGAGAAATAAAAATAGTGAGGTTGAGTAGGGCGGGGTTCCTCTTATAGGAGGGCCTTAATTGATTAATTAATGACTATTGCTTGTTAACCTGTCTCTTCTAATTGTATCTAGGGGGGATAATATCCCGTGTGTACTGCCGACGGACGAACAGGAAAGTTGTTATATTCTTGTACATAGGAGCAGTATTATAGTAGTTATATTCTTGTACATAAGAGGTAGTATTATAGTAGTTATATTCTTGTACATAGGAGCAGTATTATAGTAGGTATATTCTTGTACATAGGGGGTAGTATTATAGTAGTTATATTCTTGTACATAGGAGTGGTATTACAGTAGTTATATTCTTGTACATAAGAGCAGTATTATAGTAGTTATATTCTTGTACATAGTAACAGTATTATAGTAGGTATATTCTTGTACATAGGAGGTAGTATTATAGTAGATATATTCTTGTACATAGGAGCAGTATTATTGTAGTTATATTCTTGTACATAGGAGTAGTTTAATAGTAATTATATTCTTGTACTTATGATGTAGTATTATAGTAGTTATATTCTTGTACTTATGACGTAGTATTATAGTAGTTATATTCTTGTGTATAGGAGCAGTATTATAGTAGTTATATTCTTATACATAGGAGCAGTATTATAGTAGTTATATTCTTGTACATAGGAGCAGTATTATAGTAGTTATATTCTTGTACATAGGGGGTAGTATTATAGTAGTTATATTCTTGTACATAGGAGCGGTATTACAGTAGTTATATTCTTGTACATAAGAGCAGTATTATAGTAGTTATATTCTTGTACATAGTAGCAGTATTATAGTAGGTATATTCTTGTACATAGGAGGTAGTATTATAGTAGATATATTCTTGTACATAGGAGCAGTATTATTGTAGTTATATTCTTGTACATAGGAGTAGTTTAATAGTAATTATATTCTTGTACTTATGATGTAGTATTATAGTAGTTATATTCTTGTAGTTATGACGTAGTATTATAGTAGTTATATTCTTGTTTATAGGAGCAGTATTATAGTAGTTATATTCTTATACATAGGAGCAGTATTATAGTAGTTATATTCTTGTACATAGGAGGTAGTATTATAGTAGTTGTATTCTTGTACATAGCAGCAGTATTATAGTAGTTATTTTCTTGTATATAGGAGCAGGGACCACTATGGGGCATAAAACTGTATGCAGGGGCCACTATGGTGCATAATACTGTGCGCTGGGGCCACTAGGAAGAATAATGCTGTGTGTAGGAGCCACTATGGAGCATAATACTGTGTGCAGGGGCCACTATCGGGCATAATTCTGTGCACAGGGGCCACTATGGGGCATAATACTGTGCGCAGGGGCCACTATGGGGGATAATACTGTGTGCAGGGGCCACTATGGGGCATAATACTGTGTGGAGGGGCCACTATGGGGCATAATACTGTGTGCAGGGGCCACTATGGGGCATAATACTGAGTGCAGGGGCCACTATGGGGCATAATACTGTGCGCAGTGGCCACTATGGGGCATAATACTGTGCGCAGGGGCCACTATGGGGGATATTAATGTGCGCAGGGGCCACTATGGGGCATAATACTGTGTGGAGGGGCCACTATAGGGCATAATACTGTGCGCAGGGGCCACTATGGGGCATAATACTGTGTGCAGGGGCCACTATGGGGCATAATACTGTGTGCAGGGGTCACTATGGGGGATAATACTGTGTACAGGGGCCACTATGGGGCATAATACTGTGTGCAGGGGCCACTATGGGGCATAATACTGTGTACAGGGGCCACTATGGGGCATAATACTTTGCGCAGGAATGCGGGTTGTGTGTGTGCGCGGGGGCCCCGCCATTCCTAGTTACGCCACTGAAGGAAAGCCATTCATATCCGCTGAGGTAAAGGACAACACCACGTCTGAGAGGGCCTCATAGGCTACTGTGGGGGCCTGCAGAGAGGGTTCCATGGCCATGCTGGCTGCTTCTCTATGTGTAACCCCTTCTTACTCCTCTCTCCACACAGTATAATGACCGCTTATTGCCCCCACACTGGGGCGGGTTTAGACACAGTGTGGCCCTGGGCAAGGGAATACATAAAACTACAATGGCTGCCTGCTTTGTTTCTTTTTTGTTGTTGTTGTTTATATCGTTTGTTTGATTCATTTGTATACTATAAATAAAGAAAGTATAAAAAAAAAAAAAAACAACAGTGGCAGCTATGATGACATCACTGGGCAGGTGACATCACAGATTCCACACTACAATAGGAATGGTGTATAGTTGTACACTGGCACTATCTTGGGTCCCCTGAGATTGATAACATGAAGAGGACGGTATGTCCAGGTAGGCGGCTCTTTAGTCCAGGCTGAGGCTTCGTTCACACACGGTATGGCTGGGGCTGATGGTGCGGCACAGAACGAAACCATTAGCTCCCAAACATCTTGGTAACGTCAGGTTCATACTGAGCCCAGATGTGGCCCCGCTGACGGACGACAGAGAGCCGGGCCACTGTCTCCATGATAACATATGTACACGGGCGGACCCTATTGACTATCATGGAGTCCCCTGGGTGTCTGTCCGGTGTCCGCCATTTCACCATGCAGGACATTTCTCTCAGATGTGAACCTCGCCTAAGAAGCCCTTTCTCCTTTCCTGCAGAGATTCTCAGGAGGTCCCAAGATGAAGTCCAAAGCCGTTGTGAGAAGGGCTACAGGTAATAAATTTGGCTCCATGGTTCTGTTAGACGTCTGTGATCTGTCATTACATGTTGTCTGTCTGTTTGTCTTTCTTGATGTTGCTTGTGTGACGTTCTAATCTTTGCTTCCTCTTTTTTTGCCCTATGTACTGTCGCTTTATCTGGAGACACCCGGACGTCTTATTCATGGTTTGGTTTGTTTTTATTATTATTCTAACAAGGTAGATATTATCTTAGGGGGTGCATACAGTGCATATGGGGTGCATACGGACACCGGCGCTCACCTTTAAAAACCCATTCAAATGAATGGCTTTTAAAGCTGATCGCTGGCAAGTCGTCCCCTGTCCAGTTTCCCCGGGGTTTAGGATGGAAACCCCGGGGTGGACAGCGGTGGTAGTGTGAATGCCCCCTTAGAGAAATTCCGGTAGATTATTTGTATGCTGTGCCTCATTTATAGATTTAATCAGATAATAATCTTGTGTTTTTGTATATTGCACTTGTATAGAGTATAAGAATTCCTATAAGTTGTTATTAAGGTGAGCGTTAGTGTGGAAGTGGGCAGTTTCCACACGATCCCCTTGTCATGGCCAGCCTGGCTGGGTGACTCCTGTCCTGGGGCTGCGTTTCCCGGCTAGCGGTTGTTGGGCGTCCAACAATGTCAGCGAGTACTGTCAGCCCCACATAGGCGTACTGTGTGAATGGTGGAGACAAGAATCCCTGACTGTTGTGTGTCTGGGCCCTGGTGTGTCTGAAGTGTGATTGTGTATGAGGGATTCAGGCCTTGCGGACATTCTCATAAGTGTCCCAGGGCCAAGTGTGCGAGAATATAAAGAAGGGTCGAATCTCACGGTAGACATCCCCTTCTGTGACAGGCGAGCACTTTGTGTTCTGATAAAGGAACTCTCCAAGAAGAGAGGTGTCATAAGACTTTATCCTGAAACTAATGCCTGCCAGCGCTGTGTGATTGTGATTAATGTAATGATGTATTGTATTAGATTGTAAGCTCTTAGGAGCAGGATGTGTATTGTATTAGATTGTAAGCTCTTGGGAGCAGGATGTCTCTTTCTTTCCTTACAGGGTCAGATCTCCAGAACAAGTAATATACACAGCAATATGCAGCAGGACAGTTTGGATCCAGGGAGATATCCGATCGCCACATGTGGGGTCAGGAAGGAATTTTTTGCCCCCCTGAGGTATAACGCTCCGGGGAGTTTGTTTCGCCTTCCTCTGGATCTTCGGGTTGGCTGGCTTTTGAGTCAGTGACCCATTTTATAATATAGTAAAGGGCCAGTAATAACTTTATTACAATGTTGCTTATTGCTGTTCAATAAAAAAGAAAAAGAAAAAAAATCTATATTGTGTTTGTCTTTTGTCTGGTCTTTCCTTACACACGAGCCATAATGAGCGTGATCGCGGCCGCTCAGTAATCCAGAACTAGATTAGTTGCAGATCCAGTATATAATAAAGTGTATCGTCTCCTACATACATGGTGGCAGGATTGGGGACTATGGGAGGCGCCATATACCAAGAGCAGATCACACGTAATTCCATGTCATAATGTCAACTCCTGTTCTAAGTGTTATGGGGGTCAGTCTCTGTGATGGGGACAATAACATTGCGCGTCCTCTCTTTTATACACAACATATTATCTCAAAGAAGACTGAAGACTGGGTCACCAAAAGCCACCAAATACAGTAGACACCAGGGGTCATATCTTCAATCTCATGTACGTCTGTTATGAGTACAGGGGTCGGCAACCTTCAGCACTCCAGCTGCTGTGAAACTACAACTCCCAACATGCTCCATTCACTTCTATGGGAGTTCCAAGAACAGCAGAGCATGCTGGGAGTTGTAGTTTTACAACAGCTGGAGTGCCGAAGGATGCCTGCCCCTGTTGTAGTATATAGTATTCTATATTATAGCTTTTGTCTTTTGTCAGGATCCATCCTTACACATGGCCATGGGCCATGCAGAACTAGACTCAGCTGCTGATCCAGTATATGATAAAGTGTATCATCTCCTACACACATGGTAGCAGCTGCTGCAGAATTGGAGACTATAGGGGGTGCTATATACCAAGAGCAGATAACACATAACTCCATCTCATAATATTGACTGTGTTATGAGGATCAGTCTCTGTGATGGGGATCAGGGCCGGCTCCAGGTTTTTATGGGCCCTTGGGCAACAGAGCCTCAGTGGGCCCCCTTGTGGAGCAAATCAGTGGGCCCCCTGCCTCTCTTCCCCCTTCTCCCTCTCTGCCCCCTCCCTCCTGAAGAATACTCACCAGCGGGAAGCCCGGTCCTGTCCTTCTTGCTTGTAGGAGGCAGGATTTGGGACACTGCACACCGCTGCGGCCGGACAAAGAGAGTGACATCACGTCCTCATGCAGGAGCACGGCGTCACCTATGCAGCTGGCTCCCAACTTTTGAAGAGATGAAAGAGGGACAATATATCTGCCCCAGTGCCATGCCATTCTCTCCCCCCTTCATCTGCCCCAGTGCCATGCCGTTCTCCCCCCTTATCTGCCCCAGTGTCATGCCGTTCCCCCCCCCTTCATCTGCCCCAGTGTGACGCCAATCTCCCCCCTTCATCTGCCCCCCAGTTTCATGCCGTTCTCCCCCCCTTCATCTGCCCCCAGTTTCATAGGCCCCCTACATTGTTCCCCTCAATGTTTAACACAAACACTCGTACTCACCTCCCAATGCTCCCCCGTCGCTCTCTCACTCCACTCACATAGTTGTAGGCCCGATGTGACGTCATCACATCGCGCCTACACATGCCGGAGCGCAGCGGTAAGGCAGGAGCTGAGCTGTGACAGCTCCTGCTTTACTCGCTTATATGTTCAACTCATCGGCATCCTCCGCCGATGAGTTGAAATCGGAACATACCTCCTTCCGACCAGGGGAAGGGGGTGCTGACGGCAGCCAGGCATCAGCACAGAACGCTGCACC
This sequence comes from Leptodactylus fuscus, assembly GCF_031893055.1. NCBI lineage: Eukaryota > Metazoa > Chordata > Amphibia > Anura > Leptodactylidae > Leptodactylus > Leptodactylus fuscus. Next base: position 331,669,720 of record NC_134265.1, read on the forward strand.
AGTGTTCTGTGCTGGGGCAGGGAAGTGCCGGGGGGCCCCCAGAGGTTCTATGGGCCCCGGCTCTTGCCCGACTATGCCGTGTGCTGACACCAGTCCTGATGGGGATAATAATATTTTCTGTCTTCTCTTCAATACACAACATACTACCTCAAAGAAGCCTGAAGACTGGATCACCAAGACTCAAACAATACAGTCGACACCAGGGGTCTTGTATAAAATAGGAATCAAACTAAAGAGGTGTCGAACACAAAAGGTACAAAGAGTCGCCATTGGGCCCCATAACAAAACTTGGACTACTATTTCCAGACAGTGGCCACAGTTGCAGGACTCTACATAAATGTGCATTTATAAACAGCCAGAAAATCTCATGACAAGTCTGATATGAGCAGGTGAATGGGACTGAGCTTGCAGTAAATGTTTTGGCCACTACACAGCTCTGCTTGTGCAATCAGCTGATCAGTAGGGGTGCTGGGACTGCTTCCATTATAACTATAGGGAAACCATTAGCATTTCTGTAGGTATAATTGCATGCTGCAATTTCCAAAACTGCAACCGGTGACTGTAACATCTGACAGAGCCATGCAGCAGCAGTGTTTCATTTTTTGGCCCTAGGGGTGAGCCCTAAAACATTAATTTTCAGGCCCTTGGGGGGAGCCCTAAAACATTAATTTTCAGGCCCTTAGGGTGAGCCCTAAAACATTAATTTTCAGGCCCTTGGGGGGAGCCCTAAAACATTAGATTTCAACCCCTTGGGGGTGAGCCCTAAAAAATAATTTTGAAGGCCCTTGGGCTGGATCTCTAAAAAATTGAGTTGCAACCCAATGGGGGGGGGGGAGGGGAAATAATGGAAAAAATATTTTTTTATATTTAAAAAAAAAAAAATTCACATGCAGAATTAGGGGCTGGGGTTGGAGGAGGAGGATTATGGGGAGGAAGAGTAAATTGTTTGCTGACTGAATCTCACCAGTACCTGGGCTCTGGAGTGGATACCCAGCTGGTTATCCACGTCCTCACCCATGTCCCCTGCTGCTGCTGGCAGCCCCTCTCCAGTACCTGGACTGTGGAGTGGATATACAGCTGGGTATCCACATCGTAGCCCACGTCCCCTGCTCATGATGACGAAGGACATTCATTGCATCCCCTCTACAGTAGCTGGACTGTGGACTAGAAACCCAGCTGGGTATGCACATCCACGTCCTCTGCTGCTACTTTTGAGAAGCAATGCTGGCAGCTCCTCTCCAGTACCTGGACTGTGGACTACACACCCAGCTGGGTATGCACGTCCATGTCCTCGCCCATGTCCCCTACTGCTACTGATGAGAGACACTTACTGGCAGCCCCTCTCCAGTACCTGGACTGTGGACTACACACCCAGCTGGGTATGCACGTCCACGTCCTCGCCCACGTCCCCTGTTGCTACGCTGCATGATTTGCTAGCTAGCTAGCTATTATTGAGCTCTGAAAAGAGCTGTTATTATTGACAATTCCTGCCTAACCAAAGCACTGTATCGCACTGACAGTTTGACACAAATATGGCGGCGGCCGTACTTATAAATGGGAGGTCACATGTTTTTGGCAGCCAATGGGTTTTTTCTATTTTTTTCACTGCCTCCGTTGTCGTAGTTCCTGTCCCACCTCCCCTGCGCAGTTATTGGTGCAAAAACGCATGAGGGAAGGTGGGAGTGGACACAAATTTTTACTGCATATGCGGCCTTGTATTCGATTGTGAACGAATACATCAAACGTCATGATATTTGATCGAATACCTATTCGATCGAACGGTGTTCGCTCATCTCTAGTCGTGATATATTCATACTATATGTGCATTGCCAGATTTAGAAGTTTTACTATTCTAGTGCTGTATAATAACATAGGCTGGCTTTTTACTACCGCCACATTGTTACACATTAATACATAATATCCTTTGTTCCCTTTATCTTTACGAGCAGTGATCTGCTATTGAACACAAAAAGAAAAAAATTGCCTCCTGTAAAAACGTCCAAAGTGTGTGACCGCATATCGATAAAACACAGGCCGGCCATAGAGCTGAGCCGACCATTTGTCACCTTCATCCCCGGCTCTTCTCACATCTAGTGTATAAAGCCAATACACATTGTTTACAGATTAGTACGAGCGCGCCAAAGGTATTAGGGCAGGAATCAGTGGCGGTGCATCTGTCGCTACATTGTACCTGACACAAATAATGAGGGATTATTGCTGAGAGCTGCGGTGACATCTCCTTACATCAGGGTTACAGCCTAGAGCCTGGAGAGGGACATAAAGCATCAGGGTGTAAATGCCATGTTATCTCAGTAAGTGTGCAGCTGTAAGCCTGGACGACTTCTATCACTTCTCAACAACCTGTTACACGGTTAGGCGTAATTCACATTCATGTTTATTTTGTTTTTTTTTTCAGAATGAATTTGCTTTTGCAGCTTTTAATACGCTTTTCAAGATCACTGCTTGTTGTTAGTGAATGGCAGCATTCTTAAAAGGGTTTTCCATCCATATACTCTTCCAAATCAGGAAAATGGGGCCTACAACTTTCCCTAAGTAGCCCATGATGGAGCAGTGATGCGCTGTCCCTTAGATGAAAATGGAGAGGGGGTAACACATGCACCCGACTGCTCCATTTTTTTATGCATAGGCCCTCGAAGCTTCCAGCACTATCGACTGCAAATAGATGCAGCAGTTTGCGGAACAATTTCAGTGAATGCACAGAAAAGACACAGCCAAGGAAGAAGTTACATGATTACCCATGTGACTTCTACCATTCTGAGTGCTTTGAATTTGGCTGTGAACCAGAGGCGTAACTTGAAGATCCCGGGCCCCAATGCAAATTCTGTAATGGGGCTGTCGCTTTCCATATGGTATCTGCAATAATGGTGTCTTGTTGTTGTACTGAAAACTTTGCCCACTCCCAGGTTCCAGGGCCCGATAGCGGTTACTATATCTGCACTTGGTATAGCTATGCCTCTGCTACACTTTGGAGTACTTAAAGGGGTATGGCATAATCTCCTGTTAGGCGTGGGTCCCACCTCCAGACCAAGACCCTTACCAATTAGAAGAATGAGAATCCCATGATCCCCTTTGCTGATTTCTACTGATCACTTTACCCATAGAAATCATTAAGATGGGATTAACCCTTTCAATGTAACGACAGGACAGCTGGGACAAGAGTAAATCTTTTCAGAGGTCAGAGGGAGTTCTTGTCACTGTCTCCAGCCTGAAGTAGCTGAGAACAGGGGACAATAAAGATAAAATACATTTTACGTTTAATGTAGTTCAGCGCAAGAAGAAAATGATCCAAATTTCATCCTCAATATTTATTCAGCTGTAACAATATATGTCACTTGTAAGGCTCCATGTTGACCTGTAGGGGCACTCTCCCTTGATTGTATGACTGTATCACACCTAGCCAATGGGAGTTTCTTCTTATAGCTCATCTATATTGTCAGTCTTGTCATAAGCCGTAATATAACCCATGTGCCACTTACTTACAACCTGTCTGCGATTTTGATGTTTCTTTACAGCCAAATCGCAACTGTAAAATAGTCATGTGACAGCAAGGTACCGGCAAATCATTCTTTGGATTCCTGACTTATCCAAGACTCTATTTGTCATGACCAAAGTTGCTATGTAACCTTAGAAATAATACTATATAATAATATTATTGTAATTCTGGAGTGACAGGCACAATTCTACTGGTTGTCATTGGAAACAGTCAACAAGCTTGTTGTCAGACACACCCCTATAGTAGGAGTATACAACCACATTCTCTTCTATTATACTACTGTATATGGGGGATATATACAGGTTATATGGGGGATATATACAGGTTATTATTAGAGATGAGCGAACACTATTCGAAACAGCCGTTTCGAATAACACGCTCCCATAGAAGTGAATGGAAGCGACCAGCACGCAGACTTTGCAGGCGGCCGTCTGCTTAACCCCTTGTGTGCCGGCTACGTCCATTCATTTCTATGGGAGCGTGCTATTCGAAACGGCTGTTTCGAATAGTGTTCGCTCATCTCTAGTTATAATAAAACAGGCAATAAAGCATCTACATCATCAATGGACAATAGTGCAGAAAATATTTTAGCCATTTGATATCTTTTATTACTGTGTTGTCCCTGCAGTCTGCCGGACAGAGGAGAACATGAAGTCCATAGATGTAGCTATCCTATGACGGCATCATACAGGCTTGTGAGGTCCCGTTTCTTACAGCCTGATAAGCGGCCATCTTGTGAGCGGTTTCTCTTGACACCACCCCATACTGGAGTAGCTGAGCCTGGCGCTCCCTGCTCTCTTCCAGTTCCTTCCAATGCTTCTCTTCATACGAGTTCTGTAAAAAAGACGAATTCACTGAAACTGATAGACAAAAATAGCAGCAATACACAGGGCAGTGACATAAACCTACGTGTCGTCTTATGATTTTTCAGGTTAAGCTGACATATGTTTGTGCATGAAAAATAACACGATTCCTGGCCATCATATGACCTGTGTTCTCCAATTTTAGTAATTTTCCCTTCTGCAAGCTCTAGCTGTAGTTTGCAGTTCTCCGATTCAGTTGGTGGGAGACTAGTGGCCATAGATGGCACACAGTGGGGAGAATGTAAGGCTGGTGTCAGTTATGTTAGTGTTATATGAATTGTCAAGGATATATATACACACATATATATAATTTATTTTTTTAATTAGGCTGAGGGAGGTTAAAAAAATAGAAAAAAAAAACCATATTCACTAGAGATAAGCGAACACTGTTCGATCGAATACATATTTGATCGAATATCAGGCTGTTCGAGGTATTCGATTCCAATCGAATACCACGCCACCTACGCAGTAAAAATTCGTATCCCCTCCCACCTTCCCTGGCGCGTTTTTTGCACCAATAACTGTGCAGGGGAGGTGGGACAGGAACTACGACAACGGAGGCATTGAAAAAAAATTGAAAAAACCCATTGGCTGCTGAAAACATGTGACCTCCCATTTATAAGAACGGCTGCCACCATATTCGTCAGATTTGCGGTGAGAGATAGGGAGAGAAACATATCTGCTGAGGGCTAGATAGGCATTAGTTTCCCGTAGGCAGGAAAAAACCAAAGAAAAACAACAGTTCTTCTCAGAGCTATACACTGCAGGGAGAGGAGTGGAACTTTCCACGGAAAGCTCCACAGTTTTAATGTATGTGCGGCGGACAAATATAGTGCGGTTTGCACACTCTGCAACTCGAAACTGAGTAGGGGCTCTGAAAAGAGCAACGCTACAACCACTGGCATGCACTGTCTTTTGGAAGGCAAGCACTGGGCTCAGTGGCAGAGAGCAAACGCAGGATAATCCCGTCCGGCGTTGCCGCCACTGCCTCTCCCACTGTTGCCAGGGCTGGCGCTGCAGTGCCTGACTAGCCTTTATAAAGGCTATTCGTGCATATATGGGGCTCTATCAGCATAATCTTGCTAGATAGAGCCCCTTTAATAATAAAAATTTCTAAATATATATATATATATATATATATATATATATATATATATATATATATATATATAGTGGAATACTATTGCAGCTTGGTATAAAAAAGAATATTATTATTGAAAATAATAGAGCCTGCTTTACGGCTAACAGTCTGGCATACTATGCTTCTCAGGTTTGAATCCTGGCTCATACCTAATGAAACAAAATAATAAAGTTAAACTTTAATTATTCAGAGAACTGAGGTGAGGTCACAGAGCAGTGAATACTAATGCAGGAGTCGGGACTTGTAAACTGGGAATCCAGGGTGAGCTAACACAGTGGTACAGTATAGCTGTGGCGCTATTGCTTCTGGCTATATACCTAGTATATGGCCTCTGGCAGCCAAAACAGATGATCTGTGTTGGACTGGGTGTCGGACCCTGACCAATCTGATTCTGGATAGCATTACTTACCGCCATATCTTTCAGGAGTGCCCACACCAAGCTCAAAGCCCCTATCAGTCATAAGACTATCCTATACTACCCATTTACCTTAGAGGATTTGATAGTATTACGTTGGGGGTTCAGCTTTAAGGTTTCAGCCTGTCTTTTGCGTTCGGCCGCTTTCTCTTCGAGTTTCCTCTGCAGTTCGGTGATACGATCATTGTTCGCTAGAGCGGCTTTTCCAAGCTGAGATTTAGACTTTTTCTCTTCCAGCCTGTCAAAAAGATAAATGAAATATAAGAGATCCAGCATATACTTCTAGAAAAAGAAGATGGAAATGTGTATTTTTCTCCTCCTAATAAAGCCGGGTTGTTTTAATCAGGTGAGGGCTCACAAATAGCGGCACATTTTTGGCCGTCACACGGGTGATTCATGGTTACACTTAACGCCAAGTTTACCCTGACTCTGCAGCTTCGAGTTAAGGCGGCAGCTGAAGTGGAAAATTACATCGCCTGCCTGTGAAAATGAACATTCACAGAGAACAAGGTTTCCAGCCCATCCCTTTATCTGTCCGCAAAATATTTAGTGCTCATTTAGAACTTTTTTTTTTCTTAAAATCCTGGAAATCTCGGAGATCACGTCATAAATCAGGACCACTTGTCTGTATGTAGGAAAATTAGACAGATAAAGGATGGATGGATGGATGGATATATGGATAGATAGATAGATAGATAGATAGATAGATAGATAGATAGATAGATAAGTGAGGGATAGATAGATGATAGATAGATAGATAGATAGATAGATAGATAGATATGAGATAGATAGATATGAGATAGATAGATAGATATGAGATAGATAGATAGATAGATAGATAGATAGATAGATAGATAGATAGATAGAGTATATACTCGAGTATAAGCCGACCCGAATATAAGTCGAGGTCCCTAATTTTACCGCAAAAAACTGGGAAAACTTATTGACTCGAGTATAAGCCGAGGGGGGGGGAAATGCAGCAGCTACTTGAAAACTTCATAAATTAAAATGGTTGGAGTTTTTGGGTGCAGTAGACGCTGGGGAGGGGGAGGGGGTGTTTTGGTTGTCTGTCTGCCCCTTCTCTGAGCTTGAGGACTGGGATTTTTCCCCCCATTTGGAATTCAGCCTGTCTGAATATAGGGTATCTGCAGTGCTCCTATTAACCCCTTCCTGACGGAATAGGAGCACTGCAGATACCCTATATTTAGCCTGGCTGTAGTCAGGCTGAATTCCAAGTGGGTGGGTGGAACTCAGTCTCGGGGAGGGGCAGTTAGACAACTTTTTTTTCCAGCTACGGCATTTACCATACAGGAAAAATATATTTATAGATTTGTAGAGCGGGCGTTTTCGGACACGGGATACCTAACGTGTATGTGTTTCACAGTATTAGTTATTAATTATATGTGTTCTAGGGAAAGGGGGGGGATTTGAATTTTTAATACTTTTTTTTACTAATACTTTATTTTTATTTATTTTTTATTTATTTATTTTTATTTTTTTTGCATTTATTAGACCCCCTAAGGGTCTTGAACCCCAGGGGGGTCTGATCACTAATGCAATGCTAATGCATTGCACTACATTGCAAAAGTTGTCATTTCTTTTGCAGGCTGCATAGAGCAGCCTGCAAAAGAGAAGCACTGCAGCCAGGGAGCCTTTACAGGAGCTCTGAGAGGAATCCCCGGCAGAAGCGCTTCTGCCGGCGGCTGGCCACAGTTCCTATCTTAAGGATCGCCCTTAAGAGAGCAGTCGCGCCCGCTCCCTCCTCCCTTCAGCAGCATAGCGGCACCTGCTCGGACCGGGACATCATTGGAGAGCATCTCCGTTGTAACACTTACAGTGGAGATGTCACAGCTCATGCCTGCAATCTCTGATTGCAGGGAGCTCCGGCATTATCGCTGTAAAAGTTACAGTGGAGGTGCCGGTTGGTAGGGCGACTGCTCTGAAGCTGAGCGGCGCCATTATAGTTACAGACCCGGCATCCGGACCCAACATACAGACACCAGAGCGGGTGCCGGGCCGCAGCATCGCCACGCTCCTGCTATGAGTGTTGTAATGCTGTTCATTTCAAACTGCAGAAGTACTTACAGTACTGCTAGCAGGCATGGAACGCAGATACACGCCGGGTTCGGGCCTGAGGTTAAATGGCAACGTCACCTGGCGTGTGATGGAGTGGGGGGGAAGGGGGTCTGTATTCCGGGCCTGCTAGCAGACGTACCGTAAGTACTTTTGCAGTTTGAAATGAGCAGCATCGCCACCGTCCCGGTGTCTGTATGCCAGGTCCAGATGCCGGGTTTGTGACTATGATATTGCTGAATTACCGTAATGACTCGAGTATAAGCCGAGGCGGACTTTTTCAGCACAAAAACAGTGCTGAAAAACTCGGCTTATACTCAAGTATATATGGGTAAATGAGATAGATAGGTAGATAGGTAGATAGATAGATAGATAGATAGATAGATAGATAGATAGATAGATAGATAGTTCTCCTTATGGAGAGTCTTACATGCAATCGTCACTGGGAAAATGTATACGGTTTCCCCACAGCGCTTTTCACAGAAAGTCCTCAGAGGTTTCCATTATATCTATAGGGAAAATGCTGGCATTTCCGTAGGTATAATTGACATCCTGCGATTTCAAAAACACAGTGTGTCCACTGCTTGTATCTTTTTGCAAGGTGTGGATGGGATTCGCTAGACTGTAAAACGCCACATTTTTTCCATTTATGCGATGTGGGGCCCCGGCCTGAAGATTGTATACAGCCGATCGTATTCAGTATGAAAAAAGACAGCCAGAAGAAAAAAAATGAATGAATAGCATAAAGATTTCAGGTGGAATTTTTAAGTGGAATCCGCCTGAAATTCAGCTCCAAATTCAGCCGTGTGAACCCATCTCAGCACCTGTTCGTCCGTGAATAACAATGGACATGTGAATAGCTCCATTGACTATAAAGGGTCCTTGTGTTGTCAGATCTTTCACGGTTAGCACATAGAGTAGTATGAAAGGGGCCAAAAGGCTCCACGGTAGAGATGAGCGAGTAGTATTCAATCGAATACCTCCCCACCATATGTATCCGTGTAAGCGGCCGAACACCAAGGGGTTAGGCGCATCGAATATTCAATGCGTTTAACCCCTTTGTGTTCAGCTGCTTACATGGATATCTATGGCGGGGAGGTATTCGATCGAATACTACTCTCTCATCTCTACTCCCCGGCCCTATATGCGTCGCCATGCCGGTGTCGCCAGCGATTTACCTCTGCACTAAGCTGGGATACAGCTGCGATATGTAAATAAGTCTCTGGTACAGCTTGAACTGTATTTATTAGTGCAGCTGTACCGCGTCTGCATGTAAATGAGCTGTCTAGAAAATGAGCTAATTATGCCGCCGCTGGTACATAAATCAGGTAATGGGGGATTTTTATGGGATATTTTAAAATTAGCTGCTTTTCTAAAACCTTTTAACATAAGTAATGCACTCGGCAATCTAACACCTGAAGGTTCGGGTCACCGGCAGCTCGCGGAGTGCACGGGGTAATTACATATCTTTCATTATTGCTCCATGTTAAATAAAACATGAAGTAAATAATCAACAAACACGGAATAATATGGAGCATACATATGGATCTGGCGGAGTAGGTAGATAAGAGATCCCAGGTGCCAAAAATGGATTGAATATCCTCATATCCGTATCTGATTGGTGAGTGTTGGGCGCCCAGACCCCCACAGATCAGCTGCTTGAACAAGCAGGTGAACACCGGTCCTAAATCAAAGGCCAGTTCATTTGTTATGTGGCCTGTATGCAGCTCAGTCCCATCCAAATGGGCGGCAATACCAAGTTCAGTTGGTAGACAATGTATGGCACTGTGCTTGGTATTTAGGGAAGAGGTTGCAAGCTCAGGACCCTAAGTGATATCGGTGACCTATCTAAGGATGGGGTCTCAATATTCAACACCTGAAGAACCTCTTTAAAGTGAATCTCTATAATTTATCATCATCGGCTCTGACAATCTGCTCTTTTACAAAAAAAAAATTAACGTTGTTGAAGCTCCATTTTTAATGATAAATAGCTCCAGATTATCCAGCATGTTGATGTATATCTGAATCCTCCACTAGGGGAGCTTAGAAACTTATGGCAGACAGGGAAGATTTATGAAGCCTGGAGTATTGAATGCCAGTCTTCATATCTCTTTCATTCGTGAATGAGGCTCATTTATAACAAGGCACAAGCCTCATTACAAATGAGAGGCAGGGGCGTAAGTACCAGGGTAGCAGCAGTGGCAGCTGCCACAGGGCCCGGGACACTAGGGGGCCCGGTGACAGACGCTACTGCTGCAGATTTTTTTTTTAATAGGCCGTTACCTGCTGTAGTAACTCCAGCATGTAACGGGCCCTATTTACCGTAGCACTGGGTGCTGCCTGAAGATGGAGAGGAGCTGCCTCCTCCACAGTCCATCTTTTAACAGCAGTGAAGCCAGAAATTGCTGGCTTCACTATTGTACCCAAGCAGGGGCCACCTGCTGTCTGGGCCCCTGCCGCCCAGCACTTGCATAATGACAGTGGGCAGGAGAAACTTCTAACTCCTGCCCACTGTCCCCAACCCCGTTACCTTGTGCCGGCATCTATCCTAGTAGGTTAAGGACCTGTGTTATGATGTCATCAAAGGTCCTTTAACCTACTAAGATAGAATCAAAGTATTGTGTTGGCGGAGCTATCCGGATTGTAAAGGTCAGTGTACAATGGGGGGAATGGGTTAAAGGCTGTGTGTGAGCAAGAGGGGTACATGGGTGTGCAGGCTATGTGTGAGAAAGTCTGCACCCCCATTCCCCCCTTTCTCACACACAGCCTGCACCCCCCACTTACCCCTATGTGAGCAAGAGGAGGGAATGGGTGGTGCAGGCTGTGTGTGAGCAAGAGGGGTACATGGGTGTGCAGGCTGTGTGTGAGCAAAAAGGGTGACGTGGGGGGCAGGCTGTGTGTGAGAAAGAAGGGGGAATGGGTGGTGCAGGCTGTGGGTGAGCAAGAAGGGGGAATGGGTGGTGCAGGCTGTGGGTGAGCAAGAGTATGGTGGAATGAGGGGTTCCCTACTCCACACCCCACTGTTTTTCATACATACCCTGCACCCCACATCACCCTCTTGTTCACATACAGCCTGCACGCCCACATACCCCTCTTGGAGGGGTCCCATGTCAAAAGTTCGCCACGGGGCCCCACCATTCCTAGTTATGCCACTGATATAAGGCATCCTCTGGCATGGCCATGTCTGCATTGAAATCTACCCCAGCTCATGGCATCATATACAACACTACAACGGCATAAATGATTGCAAATCTGATGGGTCTGGTGGCCACGACTATGTCGCCCTTCCGGGAAGTGGCAATGGTGGCATAAATAAAAAGAATTTTTTTTTTCTGCAAAAATCTGACTTGTTCAAAACATTGCAAAAATAGTCCCCAGAAAAGTGGTGTACAGGGCAGGATGAATCTGCCCTGATGAATATAAACAGGAAAGATGAGCGAACACTGTTCGGATCAGCCGATCCGAATAGCACGCACCCATAGAAATGAATGGAAGCACCTGTGACTCCGGCCAGCTGCCGGTAAAGTCAGCGTCACAGGTGCTTCCATTCATTTCTATGGGTGCGTGCTGTTCGGATCGGCTGATCCGAACAGTGTTCGCTCATCTCTAATAAACAGTAGACAGTAAGCTCCCTCTAGTGATGGGTGCAAGTAGTGAGAATTTTATCACTGACATCCATGTCTATGAAGCATCTTTTCAGATAAAGCTATAATAACTCTAATAATATATGTATATAATGATGAATACTACCAGCAACCATCCAGTCCACAAGTTGAGAACAACGGCATTAAAGGGCTACAGGGAATCCCAATTCTCTCTGCAAATTCAGATTTCCTATTTTTTTTCAGTTTTCTTTTCCTTTTTCCAACAGGTGTAATACACAGAATGACATCTAAGGAAGATCTGAGCCTAGCCACATGTCTATAAAAGCGATCATGTCGTATTGTTATAATTCGGCTGGGGGTAGACCATTCCCTTTCTACCAGTAATTGGTTTCCAGCCACCGCTAAGCAGACAATTAACTTTGTGGCGATCCTCTCGTGGCCGGGGAGATTTGTAGGACAATGAGGCACATGCTGATGAATGGCACGCTCCGCTGATCTCCCGACTCATTGTGGAAATGATATTGCAGAAAAATCCAGGAACAGATTAACAGTCCATTCCTCATAGGACAAAAATGACATGAGAAAAAATGACTTCTGTGAATGCATGTGACCAAAATTGAAGAAACCCAGCTTATAGGTGGACAGAAAGAGGATCTGCAGCAGCAGCAGCAGCAAGTCGATGTGAGCTTCTTCACTGCTCGACCTCAAACCATTGACTTCTATGAATATTACAAGGAGATTATCTAATCCATAATATGGGAGGATTAACACGTGAAAATCTCTATTGGCAATAAGCTGCATTATATAGAAGCCATGTTGCTTGCATAAGTTCCAACACCAATGATTTATCTTTGAGCTCAGGGATGAGAAGGTGAATTCAGGGGAGAGTGAAAGAAATTGAACTCCCAAAAAACATGTATTACCTGTCCACAGAGGTCAATAGAGGGGTCAGACCCCTCCCATGATGAGGGTGACAGTCGCACATGCACACTACCCCTCCATTCAGTCTCAGTGATCAGTCCCCCATATGTTGAATGGAGTAGTATTATGCATGCGTGACCACTAATCCACTCAAATTAGGAACTGGGGTCCCCAATTCTTGTGGTCCATGGGGGTCCCAGTGGGCATTCCCTATGCAACATACATTTATCACGTATGTATGATTGTAAGGTCTCAAAAAGTAGCAAAAATCTCAGGACAATGGATCTTAGACCTCAGCGCAGCAGTCAATAGGCATCACACTGACATAATACAGAAAATGTGATATTTTCAGAACCATGAGCGCTCATATACTTACAGATACATGTGACTACACACAGTAAGAGGGGAGGACACCTCACCGACCTGAGGAGAGCAGCTTTGCTTTGGGCGGCTCTGTGGAGAGAGATCTGCTCCAGAGTATCCAGAAGCTGCTGCTGTTTTGACTGCTTTTCCTCAAGGATCTGGTCCCTCTTTTCCTCCTCTGCGTTTCTCTGCGCTTCCTTTAGCAAAGCCAGACGTTCCCGGAGCTCCACTACGGACATCTCACAGTTTAATCCATGTCCAGCAGTCTGAGGTGTAAAGTAAGCCAAATATTAATCTGGTAGTATCCATCTTTACAACACTGCTAACCAAAAACAGCCAAACACTTAAAGTGACTGTCCAGCTGGGAGCTCAAAAATTATATTTAAGTCACTACCTATAGATGATGCTTATCTGATGAGTATTTACTGTGCCAACATCACCCTAAAATATAATACACTATATAGTGCCAAAGTAATAGTGTCACAGTGTAAAGTAAATGCCACCATAGAGTGCTCATATAGTACAAATATACACTGAGGAGCAAAAGGGTAACAATGGTTAGAACTTGTGACTTTCAGGCTCCAGCTCTCACCATTCATTCATGAGACTACCATCATTTTATAGACAATCCTCTTGGCTATCTAATACATAAATGTGACTTGTAACTATTTAGCATATTATTAGTTATGCAGATTCTTGTCATGTAACTGTATTGTTACTGTTTTGCTCCTGGTGGTAGAAATATCTTTTTCTTTTCACAAGTTGTAAACATTGTTACTCTTTTGCCCGTCAGTGTATAACAGAGCCATACAATGTCTAACTAAAACTGCTAATAAATGATTAATATTAGGACTCTAGTGGGGGTGATACTTGGGTGCCACGCTCTCCTTATGCCTTCCTTAGCAGTGGAGACTGTTACACCCCTTTGCACCTGCACAGGTCACAGATGTTTGGTCTGGGCACTATGCCCATGGGTTCCTGCAGATAATAAAATCCTGCTGGTACTGAAAGCTGGCTCTATATACACCACTGACCACAGTGATCTATCATTACACTATACTTACTTGTGTCAGATCCACAAACTTCTGTCTGATGACTGGCACTGACTCCATGGCTCGTATCTCACGGATCAGCTCAAATTTCTTCCTTAGCTCCTCTTGTGCCTCTTCTAGGGCTTGGCGTAAGAGCTCCCGACTCTCCTCTGCTACTTCTTGTACTAGAGAAAGATAAAGCCAAACAGTGGTATAAGATAGTGCTGTCCTCGAAGGAGTCACTGGTCTTATGACTTATGTTGTGGAGGTAAAAGAAGCCATCATGGATGTACTGTATACCTCTGCATGTATACACTGATAGAAGAAGAACAGGACACTTTAGGATATTGGACTGAATATGGTTCACATTTTAGTGCGTAAACCCAAAAAAGTGCAACTCCTGTGAGGGACAGTTATGTTTTCTTGGGCACAGACTTAGTTTATTTCCATATCCATCCATCTAAATACCACAGCAGGGTATACTTCATAATGGACACTCAAGCACCACCAACCTCCACCACCAGCTACCCCAAGTCACAAGTAACTATAAAACAAGGGAAAAGTGCCGCTATATACCCTGGTGAACTCCCAGCAGATGTTTTTTTTCTTGTCTTCTGTGATAAGATATCATGCTGAAACAGTTTAACCAATTACAGAAGTTGGGGTTAACTCTGCTACATCTGTATATCTATCAATGAACGTCATCCTACTAACTCGATTCTACCCCATATATGCCTGTACATTGTCGTCTCTTTTGCTAACACAACTGAATTTGTTTGTGTTCACATTTTGTCTATTCAATACATTTGCTATATACGACATATGTACTGAAAAGTATAGTCATAGACAGTGAAGATACGATATGCCACCTCATACCACCCTAATGTATGCCAAATGGAAGCACGGCCTATATAACAAAGCCTATGGATGCGTTCCATGGAGCATTTGCTAAATATAGGACTAAACCCCTGTCAGAAGAGTTTAGGCATGTGCCGTCCTCGGGGATCCAGTGTACGTCTGACCTCATTCCTGGATCATTATTGTGGCGTGCTGGTGAGATACCTATTTGTTGCTTGTATTTCTGGAGCCTCAGTCGCGCTTGCTTCGTGTTTTTGTGCCCCTCAGACACTTGCTCCACGAGGTCCCTCATCTCCTTCTCCTCTTGCAGACGTTTCTCGGCATACTGCCGCATCAGCTTCTCTGTCTATAGAACAAAGGGAAAGAAGATACATTTATTAGGGAAAGTCTTATTTTCCACCGGCTTTAGACTAAGGCCCCATGTTGTGGCTTTTTTGGTTGCAGATTTTGCTGCGTTCTTTTGAGCCAAAGCCAGGATTGGATTGAGCAGAAGGTAGAAGTATAAGAACTTCTTATATATTTCCTATTCCTTTTGTAGCCGTTGTAAGCCAATGGCTGGTCAGGTAATGGAGGGGGTGTACATCTCACCCAGACTACTCAGGTGGGTGAGATGAGAAAACGCCAGGATTGTTTGTTCTCGGAAGATAACTTTCGTTTGCTGAGCATTTTGGTAAATTGTCAGTACTGGGCTGGATTTTTAGGAATGACAGGTAGGATTGGTAATGGGACCTGTCATTCCACCCCCCTCCAGTCCACACTTTGGGGATGTTCCGGCAGTGACTCAGCTGCAGAGAGTCTGCTCATCAAGGAGGCTTAAGAAGTTGCTCCAATAGCAACACTTTGGCAGAGCTTGGCTGGAGAGCAAACAGAGAGGTCATATTTTTGGAGCTGTGTCCTGAATGATTCTACTGGCTTTTGGATTTCTGTTCTTCTAGGTGAGGTAACCTATTCTATGTTTAGTTACAGCCTAGCCGGGCAGGGATTTATTTTTTTATTGTTTCCTTTTGTTGCTGCACTACCTTTTTGAGTGAAAATAAACTCTACCTTTGTTTTTGGACTAAAGAATCTGGACTTTTGTGTCTATGCCGCCCCACCTAGCGACCCCAGACCCTGACACCGTTCTTGGCACTGTATAGCGGTGGTTCCAGGGAAATGCAGCATTGCTCGTATTACTTTAATAGGAGCAGCCTGCACACGCTCCCCATCCACTTCTGTAACTGTGGGGGAGTTCAAGTGTTGGACCCCTATAGATCACATACTAATGATCTATCATATAGGCATACTATGTAGGAGCCATAAAAACAGGTCATATACTGTGTGGGGAAAAAAAAAGGGGTCATATACTATGAAGTGGGCTAAAAAAAAGGTGTCATATACTGTGTGATAGGCCAGAAAAAGGGGGTGATATATCGTGTGGGGGGCCAGAAAAAAGGGGGTCCTATACTGTGTGGGGGCTATGTTATAGGTCAAAAAAAGGAGGTCATGTATCATGTGGTGGACCAAAAAAGAGGGGGGTTATATTAAGGGGGGCGAAATAAGGTGATTTTTTGATATGCCAATGGGAGGGGTGTCCTATTTAGGTGGACCCTGTCAAACAACCAAAGATAGCCAGTAGAAAAATGGGTACCTATGGGTGACATGCTCTTGCATAGTTGCCATCATGGC
Organism: Leptodactylus fuscus; assembly: GCF_031893055.1. NCBI lineage: Eukaryota > Metazoa > Chordata > Amphibia > Anura > Leptodactylidae > Leptodactylus > Leptodactylus fuscus. The sequence goes on from NC_134265.1 coordinate 331,686,169, forward strand.
CTGTATTAAACATGTACATTGGCGGCTAATCCAAGTGTATAATGAAATGGAGATCATTAATGCAATATACAAGCGGTCTACATTATAAGAAAATAGTAGACAAGGAACTAAGAGTCCTGCAGCAGGATCCTCTCCCTTTGTGCCTGTGCAACACTCATGCTGTGAGAGGGGAAGGGGAGGAGCTGAATAGACTATGTATATACTGTATATGCCTAGGCAGATATTTTACTATTATAACAGGATCATGTTCTTTGACAATGGCGGATCCCCTCACTTAGGGGCTTATCTTTGTAGATACAGCAGATTTGTCGCCATGTATACATAAAGGCTTCTGTTAGCACTTTTATTAGTAATAGGACTAGGAAGCCATGGTACGTGTCATTTCATTAACGCTATCCCAGGATGAAAGGCTTTACAATATTGTGTAGAATTACATAACCAGAGCGCCGATCATTAATATCCCCGGAAACTGCTGATACAGTAATTCTCAAGCAGCGGCTGAGAGTGAGCGCTCTGTGCACCCGGCCTTCTTTATAGGACTTTTAGCAAAATGATAATTGAAAGACATAATAATAAAGTACTTGAAAAGCCAGAGCATTGTAATAATGGGAAGAACAAAGAGGGTGAAAAACAGGGCACATGCGAGGGAGGGTGTGATGGTGTGACCTCCAGCGGGGGCATCTAGTCTCATCATTGTGTGTCCCACAGCCATTATTATAATGGAGTAATAGAATATAGACAATAAAATAGTATACAATGGAAATCATCTACACTGGAAATGCCAGTGGGCATCTACGTCTTATACCGAAGCTAGAAGTCGGACCACTGTATATACTACGGCTAAAATAGATGGTCCCGCTCTGAAAATTCCCACCTCAGTATCTCCCTATACCCTAATAGGGGGCATAGAACAAAAACAAATTGTGAAATTGATCGACTACTGTTGGACTGTATAACAGATTAAATTGCCATTGTAGTGCTTGACACAAGGGGTGTAAGAGACACGCACGATGACCATCTTCCTACTTCAAAAGTGGATGGAGCCATGCAAGGCCTCGTGCACACAAATGCCTGCACAGTCAGTGCGCTAGCCGCGTTTCCACACCTAGCACACTAACCCATTCATTTCTATGGCCCCAAACACATGACCATGTATTGCATGGGGCTGTATGCCGTGAGCTGAACTCAGATCCCGTATTGCGGAGAGTGCTCACTGACCTCAATGAATGGGGCTGCGGAGGCATGGGCAGCTCACAGATATCATCCATGTGCCATCTATGCCGCTCAGTCTCGTCCTGTGGACGTGCATGTTGCTTTAGGGTCTGAAAATCAGAGCCAGAGCCTGGACTGACAGCAGAAGTGGGGGTGCAGGTATCAAAGTGGGCATCCAACTAGAAGTTGGCCCCACATTGTGCCTATTTCTCCATAAGGGATTGCTCAGTGGTAATGTTAGATCCCAGAACTGGGAGAATATGCTCAATGGTGACAGGTATATTATGGGTCAATGTAAATGGGGGTGAGGCTAAAGTGGGCTACATGATTATTTTTATGACCTCCAGGTAAATGTCCAATCCCCAAGTGCCCTGGGGTTTTCAGAGTCTTAAAGTGAGTCCACACATAGTTGGGGTAAGCTTAGTAAGATGGGTGCCCTGACCGGCACCAGATGTGTCTGAATTATTAAGCACTAGGGTTGAGCGATCGGGATCGGAAAAGATCGGATTCCGATCGGCAATCGAGTAAATTTCACGATCGCAATCAGAATTCCGATCCCGATCTCTTCCAGCGGGATCGAGGCTGGAGGTTAGTTTCCACAATGCTTGGCTACTGGCCAATCATTGTGGGAAAGGCTAAAATTGGGGTTTAGCGATCGTGAAAGATCGAATCCCGATCGAGCAAATTTCATGATCGGGATCTGCTGGAAAATGATCGAAAATCGGATTTTAAAACGATCCTGAAATCTCAAGATCGGCTCAACCCCATTAAGCACCCCCAGCCCCTTAATAAATCAAGTGAACTCCTGTGCACAAGCATGGAATCTATGTCGGGCAGGAACTTGGGTAGATTTCTTATAGAACTCACACTAGTTTTCGGGCATGAGTTATTGTGAATTTGTCTGCTCAAGGTATCCTCGCCATACACTTGTCTTTGCTCCCACCCCCTCTTGTCGGTCGAAGTGGCTGGCTTTGGCTCAAAAAAATGCAGCAAAATTTGCAGCAGAAAAGCAGCTTTTCTGCAACGTATGGCTTTAGTCTAAAGGAAATTTGTCACCACCAGACTAACTTGTACTTCAAATTACTTTATTAGGAAATCCAAAGTAATAGGTGGGACGTTTCTCTGACCACCAGACCTTTTTCAAACCATAGGATTTCAACCGAGGTACATGATTAAAGGTGGATCGGGTACATGCCAATAGTATGTAAGCACATGCTGCTGCTCCATTTACATACATGTACCTCTGCTGCAACCCAATGGTTTGAAAAAGGTCTATTGGTGACCAACATGTCCTTCCTATTATTCTGGATTTTCCAATAAACTGCAAGTCGTGTGCAGTTAAACTTTATATCACAGGTGAATAGGATAGAGGATTGCTGTTGGTGTAACTTTCCCACCGCTGCACATTCCAGGCTGAATTTAGGCATGACTGGTAGTGGACAGTCCTCCCATTGACTTCACAGTGAGCGCCGGAGATAGCTGAAATAAACCATTCTGCTCCCATTGAAGTGAATAGGAGTACAGTTCATCTGGTCACCATGCGTCACTCCTACATTCAGCCTGGCTGCGGTAAAAACACCCCTTGTTTTGTGAATTCCACAATACGCACTTTGCTACCCAATCTGCGTAAGTGCAACACAAACATGTATATATCACTGCCTACAATGAGTAATAGGCCATGTACTGTACATACGTATATCCCCCTCTTCTGCTCTTTTATTATTGCTCTAAACCTCTAATGGATTAAAAACCGAGCGCTGCGGTTTACGACCGCCATGCGCCTATTCACAATTTTTATTTATTTCTCATTGTCACTCTTAAGGCGAGGCTGTTTGTCTTAGAAATTAGAATAAGGATTAATGCTGTGTGCATACAATGGCGGCAGACTACGGATAATTGAATCCCTTCTGCCTTAAAGCCATACATTAGTTCAGATTAATTAGATGCCCGGGCGGCGCTGCCAATGTGCTTTATGTCTTTAAGCAGTGACATAGTAGCTTCAAAAATCTGCGCACATCTCTGTCTTACCTCCTCTTTCTTCATCAGAGCTTTTTTCTTATTCTCCTGGATGAGATTCTGCCGTGCCAGAACGGCTTCCTCCCGGCTCAGCTTGCCTTCTAGACGCCGGCACTCTATATCGGCTAGTTGTCTTTCCAAGTCCTTTGCCTGCATTTGCCTCTGCCATTCTAGAAATTCACTAGGGTCCCGGGCCCCATCCAGCAGCTTCTCTATTCTAGAAAACACAGTACAGATTAGCCGATTTTGTAGACTGTATACAGAGACAGGCATGGTTTTCAGAGGTGGCAAACTAGGCTACTGCCCAGGGCTTCCATATCCCCGGGGGACCCCTGAGGACAGAGACTGCAGTGGCAACCTGTATGAATTTACCATTGGTCTTCTTTACACTTTATAATAGACCACCATGAATTCTGAAATAATAAAGTATGGCAAGCAGGATGGGGGTTCAGTGGATTACTTTGCTTAATGTCTAGCACCCTACAAAACTGCTGAGAGCACTGGACAGGAGTTCTGCAGAGTTGTGTGGCTGTTTTTAATAACACTGGACCACTCACTTAGTACCACTGTAAAAAAATAACCTTTAGGCCCCATACACATGACTGATTTTGCAGTGGAATGGACTTGGATGACGCTCAGAGTGACATCCGAGTGTCATCTAAATACATTCTGTGATGCACTGACCTCTACAGGGGCTTCCAATCAGTTCTGCAGCGATGACATGGAGCAGTAACAGAAGCGCAATAAATAACTCCAAGAAACTCACTGTGTACCAGTCACTGCAAAGAGACTACACCATGGCCACCTACCTGGAGAGAATACGCCACCCCAAACACAGACAGACCCTGAGCCGGTACAGACTGAGCGCCCAAAACCTGGAGATGGAGACTGGGCGACACAGGCAGACGTACAAGCCACGGGAAAACGGACTGTGCCAGCACTGTGACCTAGAAGGGCCCTAGAAGACGAGGCCCACTTCCTGCTACGCTGCACCAGATACTCAGCTGTGAGGGCCGTCTACTACCAAAGACTCTCTGCCCACATCCCAGACTTCACATCTGCAGACAAGAGGAAACTCTACATCCTACTGGGAGAAGAAGAGGCCACTGTGGAGATCGCTGCCCAATACGTGTCCAGCTGTCACCAAACAAGAGGATGATGAGACCCCACGGACTGTTATACCCCAAACCACCCACCCCACCTCCCCATATAGTGATCACCAACTAAGAGGAAGATGAGACCCCACGGACTGTTATACCCCAAATCAACCCCCCCATACCCCCCCCCCCCATTTTACTAGCTTTGGCAATGCCAAATATCTATTCGGACGTGCCAATAAAGCCTGTTTGATTTGATTTGATCATCTGATGCTCCTTGGGGGGTATCGGCCTGCAGACTTGGTTGTGTATTAGGCTATAATCTTACATAAGCTGTTCTCATAAGTGCACTTCAGCACTTGGGTCCTCCTTGTAGGTACTTGCTGGAGTGGCAGATTACAAGGTCTGGACCACACATAGGTCAGAAACCTGGGGCTGATATAGCGGGACTCCGCCTGTCACCTTCTCAATCTTGACATGGACTCAAGTCTTGTATAAATACAATATATGAATTCAAAGGGAATCTGTCAAGGCGATTTGGGACACTAAACCACCCATAAGTTCTTATGCACCGGGGGTTTAGTGTCCCAAATCGACCTGTAATAAAGCCATAGGGTCAGCCTGATCTCTAGGGTCAGCACAGTACACCACTGACCGGTATTTAGCTCATTTACTACCTCACATCTTTTGCGTGCCTCTCCTCTCTGTGCAGTTTTCAAGGCAGCATGTGATTCAGTTATGTGAAATATATGCCGCTATCTGCAGAGGAAGTTGCCAGATGGGGAACACAAATCAAGTCAGGCAGATTTGCTGCCATTTTTGTGGCTGTAAAAAAAAATAATTAAAAATCTCAGCGGAAAATGAGTAATTGCTGGTTAGGTGATAGAACTAAACTAAAACGTGTGAGTATTATCATGCTATGCACTGAACGGCCACGTTATTAGAGACACCAATCTAGTAGAAGAGTGGAACTCCTTGGGTCAACGGAACCACAGAAACTGTTCATGATATACTAAGGTATCGGAGGAGGTGATAAGAAAACTTCCCCGCACCATAACTTTACCTCCACCAGACCTGGCAAGTAGGGTTCATCGATTCATGCTGCTTGTGCCAAATTTTGTCAGTGAGTTGTTTAGGTCCACTGGATCCCCTAACTAATGGATGTTTTTCCACGATCGCACCTTTCTTGATATACCCTCCACACTGCTGCACCAGAAAACCCCATAAGTGGCAGTGAATGAAATTCTGGCCCCAGAAACTGAAACTGAGACACTGAAAACTTGATTTTATGCCGCGCTCTGGGGTCACGGCTGTAATGTCCATACAGGGCAAAGCCAAACCTTAAAGTACAGCGATCTCTAATAAAGTAGACATTCAATGTATATCAATTGTAGCAGCAGGTGTGCACCATATAATTCTTCCTTCCAAGTAGTGGTGTAACTACCGGGGTAGCAGCTGTCACAGGGCCCGGGACATTAGGGACCCGGCGACCGCTGTGTTTTTTTTTTTTTTTCTTAATAGGCCATTACCAGCTGGAGTTACTCCATTTACTCCACTCTATTTATTTACCGATCCTGGCAGAGGCCAGGATCGGTAAATGATGTCACGGGCCCCACAAACACTATTATTATACTGATAGTATACTGATAGTATAATGATCGGAGGCCCGGGAGAGGTAAGTGAACATAAAAAACTGTGTTACTTACCTTTCCATGCTCCTGGAAGGCTTTGGACCTACTACTATGAGGTTCCTGACGTCATATGACCGGGGCCTGCGTCTCGGGTCATGTGATGTCCGAACGTCAAGGAAGATGGCCGACACCACCGAGGACTGCAGTGGAGCTGGGGATAGGTAAGTGACAGTGTTTTTTTATGTTTGTATTCCCCCTCTTGGGTCTTCGATTATTATACTCTGGGGTCTGAAAAGACCCCAGAGTATAATAATTGCTCATGGGTGTCCACAGTGGGACATAATATTGTGTGCAGGGGCCACTATGGGGCATAATAGTGTGTGCAGAGGCCACTATGGGGTATAATAGAGTGCGCAGGAATGTGTGTGTGTGTGTGTGTGTGTGGGGAAGGGGGTCGGTCGTTGGGGTCTTCGGCGTCAGTCGGGGTGGAGGGAGCCCCATGTCAAAAGTGTGCCACGGGGCCCCGCCATTCCTAGTTACGCCACTGCTTCCAAGTATCCCATGAAACAGTGCTGCACTACATAATACTCCTCTGCACACTCTACCTGTTCAGCTCTTCTTCCACCTGCCGCTGGTAAAGTGCACCTTCTCTTAGTATGGCTGCAGCATTCAGTCTTACCGGGACATTATCCACCTGGAAGGAAAAATAGGTAAGAAAAACTGCACATTCCCCAAATATACCCTGATCCAGTAAACCTGCAGGGCTTTTCCCAAGTCATGACATATTTCCAGGATGTGCCAGAACTTGAATAGGAAGACACCGCAGATCTGATTTAACTTTTCCTGCACAAGAGGACGCTCAGACACCCTCAATGCAAGGCACAGACACACAGCGCCATTCAAATGGAAGGCATTTAAAGGCTCTTTAAAACGGATTTCCGGTGCTCCAGCAAGCACCCCATCATTTTTAAATGGAATGTCCAGGAATTGGTGGGGCCAAAGAAAAAAGCATCCTCACCTGTCCCTGGTGCTCCATTGTCCGCTGCTGGAGTCCATTCATGTTCATGCCGGTTCTCATTACCAGAGGTCCTGCACCTAACATGGCCGCAGGACCAATCAGTGGCCTCATTGGTTGCTAGTAAGGAACCGGTGAGGTACGTAAGTGATGTCACCAGTCCCTCTCCAGTGAATGATTTTGGTCTCATGAGGTGTAGGACTTCCAGCATCCAGCTTGAACACGCACCAGTGGCAGACAATGGAGCCAGGGGACATGTGAATATTTTCCCTAGCTTTCCCAGGGGTTGCTCCAATTCCTGGAGAACCCCCTTTAATTCTTCACAGGCATAGCGCCATACTTTTCTTAGTGGCTGCTGTATTACCGTGCATTACAACTTCATCCCAGGATCAGGGGATAACAACACTCCTTAGGAAGTGTGCACCTCGCAGGCGTATGGAGACTTACAAGCCATTTTCGCTCCACTGGTGGATTATGGGAAGAATATGCAAATCTGTTTTCCAGGATGTAATTAGGAAAACAATGCCTCTGTTTGCTGCCCTCTAGGGACAGCCCCCTTAAACATCATGCATGACTTTTTTAATAAGCCTAATAACATATTGCGGGGATTATTGCCAAACTAGTATTTCTATTCCAAAAGGAACAGATTCCCAGCCGCGGACAGGACTGTTTTGATCTGTTGGATCTCTTCAGCACAGCGTAGGAATACTAGTTTGGCAGGGTGAGAGACTATAGACCAGGATTAGGGGATAATAACACTCCTTAGGGAGTGTGCACTTTCACAGGCGTATGGAGACTTACAAGCCACTTTCGCTCCACTGGGGGATTATGGGAAAAATATGCAAATCTGTTTTCCAGGAGGTAATTAGGAAACAATGCTTCTGTTTGCTGCCCTCCTTTTGGAATAAAAATACTAGTTTGGTAATAATCCCTGCATTATGTTATTAGGCTTATTTAAAAACTCATGCATGATGTTAAGGGGGCTGTCCCTAGAGGGCAGCAAACAAAGGCACTGGAAAACAGATTTGCGTATTCTGCCCAACTTCATCCCAGTCAATTGAATAGTCCTGTATCTACAGTAGTACACAAGAGGAGACAGGGTGCTCACTAACATGCCAGTCTCAGAAATCCAATTAATTGCTGTTATAGGACTCAATATTAGCTAAAAGGAGCTACACTTAGTGGTAACAACAAGCTGTACAGATCATAAAATCATAGGAGTTTTTTGGGACCACTATGTGGTGTTCACACATAGGAATTTGATGCTTATTTGGGGGCATCCCAAATCAATGGCAGATTTCATCCAGATTCTGCCTCCTATTGTTCTCAATGGGAGGCAGAGATTGCACCATGGATGCCAAAACTGATTTGGCCACCAGAGATTCCATCTGGTCCTATTCAGTGGCCGAAAGCTGTGTGCAGAGCATTGGAGCTGTTGGCTGGAAATGAAGAGGAATCCAAGGTGGACGTTGGCCCTGAATGCCTCCTTATTTTCAACCTTGTGAACAGCCCCTCGTACCAATGGCCTATCTTTAGAAAAAACCATCAATATTAGATCGGTAAAGTCCAATACCAGGAACCCTTCCGAACAGTGATAAAAAAAATCCTGGACAGCCCCTTTAAGAATAAACCTGAACAGGCCCGATGACAAACACTACAGCTCTGATAGCATTGCCCAATGGGTAACTACACCGGGTCTTTACTCAATAATAGTAGTCTACAAAGAACTAATCTCTTACCTTCTTCATTGGAACCTGCTGCGCTTTCGTTTTATTAAACGCCAATTTGTCATCTTCTTCTTTCATTATTTCTGACAAAACGCGCTGTAAAGACATGAACACAATATTGTGATCCCCATAGTCATCCTCTGACGGCAGAGGAGGCAATAGCTATAGCTTTCTGTCCTAAGGGGGACCTCTGTGCACACAGGACGACTCTGCTGCAGAATCTCCATCATCAAAATCTGTCAGCAATTTTTTTTTTTCTGTGAAAAATTTTTGTACTGTAAAGGTTAAAGCCACAAAGTAAATCTGCAGCATAAATAGACATACTAAAGGCTCGTCCACATCTGCACCACAGGTCTCTGTTTTGCAGGTTTCCGTTTCCTGCCCGAAACTGGGCAGGAGACGGAAACCTGCGGTCATGATAGTCGGACATGCAGGACTTTGTGTCTGGTTAAAAAAAAACGGTTTTGCCACGGAGAGCACAAAACACTCATCGGCACTCACGGCCAGACACGGTCTGCCAGGTTTCCGTCTTTTGTCTGCAGAAGACGGAAACCTGAAAACGGAAATGAAGCGCTTTTTTGAACTCAGCGTAAGGCTACATGCAACATCCGTTTTTTCAAGGCCGTTTTTGTATCTTCCATTTTCACAGAATCCCTCATAGACTTGAGGCTATTGATGAATCTGTGAAAACAGACAAAAACCAGATGCTGGCCTATTTTTTGACAGTCTATAAAAACAGACCATTAAAAACACAGATGAAATGTGAATAGACTGATTGAAAGCAACAATATGCCTTTGTGCAATATAAGTTGTCACATGGCCGCTCTGTTATGTGCATGAGGCCTTAAGGTTAAAGACCCGCCACACAGGTCAGATCGAACTGTCGGATTTAGCTGCAGCATGTGGATGAGATTTGGTAAAATGACAACTCTGTATTGTATTATTCCTCTGTTATTCTTCCTGGTAATGAACAAATTAATTGACAATTAGATGTCTGTCAATTAGTACAAGGACAGATGACATTGACAAGATGAATGGTAATATTCATGTTTGGAGGGGGTGTCCACAATTACAAGGCAGTTCGGCCAGTGGCTTGGTCAATTCATTTAAATTGTACGGGTCAGTGAAAATCACAGATGACACACGGACCGAGTCAGTACTGATCAAACCTGTACACTAGAAGTCTATGGAAATGGGAGGGGCAAGGAGGAAGAGAAGAGCTCCTGAAAGCAGAGAGACATCTGCACTGTAGAGAGACAGTTTTCCTTCACAACACAGCTTGGTTATCACTATGCAGATATCTCCTGACAGAAATGACCCATTAAATGCTGTAAACAACCTCATATCTGTTTGTCTCTTTCTCCTGCCCTCTGCCTGCCCTCTCCATAGACTTCACTGTAAACTGACACTGCTTGTGTATGGACTGTGCATCAAAATGACTCACATAAGAAGATAGGCGTAATAGTTAGAGGCACTGGTACTTTTCTTTAGTGAAGTGTATTGCATAGTTTATTCCCTTCATTTGCACCATTGATTTATGTAAAAAATAAAGGTCTACTTACACATTACGCCTTTCAATCTCAGGTCTGTCCCGGTAGTAGGAACATGTAAGATAGCGGGTATAGACGAAGCATGGAAGCATGGCACATACACAGCTGAACAGGACATACCTTGGCTTTCTGTGACTTCTCGGGATTGGCGCATCGAAACTGCACCATGTTTGATTCGATCAGGAGCTCCTGAAATTGAGAGGATGACACGGATAATATAAAGACATTATAGAAGAGCATGTAGGTGTCATAGAGAAGTGTCCTCCCTGTATTAGTGAGAGTGGAGAGCTGCCGCAAACAGGAGCTCTGGCTCTGGCAGACCAGGCACATTTTTTTTCAGAACGACAGGTAGGTACTGAATAGGTACTGAATGTAACTTACCACAATGTAGATTCTTGCTTGATTTAGGAATAAAATAAACTGAAGGAAAAATGTATCACAAGTGACGAAAAAACTAAATTGGAACGCATCCCTACTATCTCATAAAAACAAAAAACTCCCAAGATCCTGCAATGTATAGTTTGCCCACTAGATGGCACAGCTCTGAAGCCATTTATTGCATGCACAGATGACAATGCACTGCAATGCATGACAAGGCAATATGTGAACAGTGCAACGGATGGGGAAGAATCAGAGGGGCAGCTATTCTGAGGGTGAGACACAGCCCAGAGGTCTCATCGATAACAAGTAACTAGATGTCCTTAGCCATGATCTGTAGAAGAGGAGTAATGGCTCCGGTCTCTTAATTCTGGTGCACTTCGGGAGGTCCCATAAGTCAGGTTTCTGGCGTGGGTAACAGTAAATCTGAATGACCTATCCATCCCCAGCCTGATCTGCCCAGCTTTCTCAAAAGTGGCATCCAGATTGGAAACGGACAAAGTGGCACATTTGGCCATGTGCAAAAATAATAATGACTGCATCCATTTACAACAGATAGGCACAGCAATGGGGAGCAAAATGGCGCCACAGTATGCTAATATTTTCATGGCCAAGCTGGAGAGTGACTTCCTATCCACCTGCACCACCAGGCCTCTGGCCTACTATCGCTTCATTGACGATATCAGAATCCTTTGGACTGGGTCTGAACAACAGCTGAAAACCTTCCATGAATATTTCAATCAGTTCCATCCCACCATCAACCTGACGCTCAATCACTCCTTCACTCAAATAAACTTCATGGACACCGTCATCAAGACACAGAGCGACAAAGTTGAGACATCGCTGTATCGGAAGCCAATTGACCGCCCAACCTACCTAAGATGGGATAGCTTTCATCCGAAACACATAAAGAACTCTATTGTATACAGCCAGGCTATCAGATACCATCGCATATGTTCAGACCCGGTGGACAGAGACAAGCACATTGGGGGCCTCAAAAACACATTCTGGAGGCAGGGTTACCATCCAAGAACAGTTTGACAACCAAATCACCAGAATACCAAGATCGGATTTATTAAAATACAATACCAAAAAGGAAAACAATCGAGTGCCCCTGGTCGTCACTTACAACCCACACCTGGAAATACTGAGAGGAATTACACGCAAACTACATACACTACTGCAAAAAGACAACCGTCTAACATCCATATTTCCAGACCCCCCTCTCCTGTGCTACAGACAGCCACCAAACCTCAGGAATATACTCATTAGGAGCCCCCTGTCACCTCAACAGGAACGTTCCCATGCAAAACATGCCAACACATACTGACTACTGACAAAATAAAGATCCCCAACTCCAATCAGGACTACAAGATCCCAGGTACCTTCACCTGCAGCACACCTAATGTGGTGTATTTAATAATATGTACCAAGTGTCCCACTGGAGGCCTGTATGTAGGAGAGACAGGACAGACACTCGGATGAACTCGCACCGTCACACCATTACAGAGCAGACAATGGACCTCCCTGTGCTAAAAACACTTCTGCAATCAAGATCATAATATCATCAATGACATGAAGAGTTTGGATTTAAGGGGGAATTTCAAATGTAAACGTGACAGGAGAGTATGGGAGTATAAACTCATGACCACCTTCAACACATTCCAGAGGGGGTTAAAGCTGCCGCATGGATTTATGTCCTTCTATAAAAACTAAACATCACATCACCAATCAAAGGCACCATAAAAACTCAGAGGGCCGTCCTGTGAACTGATAATTTGTTTTTTAACTTGTTTCTTTGTGTGTGTATACTGAATTAGTGTATAAATATGCATGCCTTCAGAAATTGTGTCATACCATGCCTGAGGAAGAGACCTAGTAGTCTCGAAAGCTTGTAATCTGTCATCATTTTTTGTTAGCCATTAAAAAGGTATCAACTACTGAAGACCCTCAGTCTTTATATTTCCTGTACTACTAGTCTGCGTCCTCTTGTACTACTAGTCTACATCCCCTTGTACTACTAATCTGCTTGTCCCTGTACTACTAGCCTGTGTCCTCTTGTACTATTAATCTGCAGGTCCCTGTACTACTAGTCTGCATCCCCTTGTACTACTAATCTGTTTGTCGTTGTACTACTCGTCTGCATCCCCTTGTACTACTAGTCTGCATCCCCTTGTACTACTAATCTGTTTGTCGTTGTACTACTCGTCTGCATCCCCTTGTACTACTCGTCTGCATCCTCTTGTACTACTAGTCTGCATCCCCTTGTATTACTCGTCTGCATCCCCTTGTACTACTCGTCTGCATCCCCTTGTATTACTCGTCTGCATCCTCTTGTACTACTAGTCTGCATCCCCTTGTATTACTCGTCTGCATCCTCTTGTACTACTAGTCTGCATCCCCTTGTATTACTCGTCTGCATCCTCTTGTACTACTAGTCTGCATCCCCTTGTACTACTAATCTGCAGGTCCCTGTACTACTAGTCTACATCCCCTTGTACTACTAATCTGCAGGTCCCTGTACTGCTAATCTCCACATCCCTATATTGCTATCCTGCAAGCCCCCTGAACTGCCGCCTGCATACCGCTTTGCTGCTATCCTGCATGCCCCTGCACTTCTGTTCCACACTTCCATCCTGTATATTCCTGTGCTTCTACCCTAGACATCCCTGTGCTACCATCCTGCATATCTGGTACCATGTACTCTACTATTCTGCTATCCTGTATATACTGCACCTCCCCCTATTGTTATACTGCACATCCCTGTACTACTAGATTGTGGGTCTATATTCTGTATACTTCAGGTCATTGTGCTGCTACCCTGTATTTCTGTATAATACTACCCTGTATTTCCATGTACTGCTATCCTGATCTTCTTGTGCTGCCACACGTGTCCTTATAGTTCTTCTACATCTTTTACTGTTAGTCTGCACCCTCTTGCACCACTGCCCCGTATTTCGTTCAGCCAGTCTCTGTGCAGCCAGTTTATCTGTCCTTGTTCTGCCGTCCCCTCTCTCTCTGTATTGTGTCTGTACGGGAAGCTGTGTCCACTATTCTGGGTCTTTCAGTGTATGGTGCGATGATCCCTGTGAATAGCTGCGGTGCCTATCCATTGTGTGACCTGGGCTGAATCCTGCTGCATGGACGCTTTTCCTCCTGTCTATGGGTAATCGTATTAATGGGTGCGCTCCTATTGACAAGCTGCTCTGGTGATTTAGAAGCTTTTATAAGGAGAACAATTGTCCTTGCAGCGTTCCCAGTCAAGATCGTGTTTATCACATGTGCTGACACATTGCAAAAGAGGCATTGACAAGACGCTGCCAAAATAATTACCAGGGAACGTAATGCCGGGAATTTCTGATGAGGCAAGTGGCACCGTAGTGTTCACCACAGGGCGCTAACAGATACAGAAGGTCCAACTGATGACAAGATCAAGGTTTAACAATAATATTTATCCCCAGCTTTTTTAGACTCCTGAATAGCAAATCTTAGTGGCTAAGCAATGATACAGATGGTGGGTAGCAGTTGCACCCAGGCCCTGGTGCAGCAGGACACCTAAAATCTCCTCAACACATACATAGCAGAAAGCATGCGAGCCTCATTGCAGATTTTGCATTTTGCCTATATCAGGGTACATCCTCGCATCAACAGGGCTCAGAAGCCTTTGTGGGTCTGTATGTGCTATGTCCTGTATTACTGGCAATGAGCACCTTCTACCTACCAGGGGTATAACTATAAGGGGTACAGAAGCCACAGATGCCCCCGACCCTTGGACATGAGGACACCCATGAAGATAAATGCCACAGAGTAGACCAAGTGCCATGTTACAGATGTTGCATTGGAGACTAGGAACTTCAGGTTATCCCCGGGCCCATTCACTCTACAGAGTGAATTTGGTAACCAGCAGGGCACATACCTTGTTGTTGAATCTGACTTAGACTACACCTGCCAGTGGAGGAATCTCTGCTCACAGTAAAAATCCCTTCTGCTGTTTCCTTCCCATAGTTAATGGGGGTTTCCTGCACTGGTTAAGCTTTATTACTAATATATAACCTGATTTTTCAATGAAGAGATGCTAGCCCTTGTCCAAAAGCCACAGTCTCTTCAAACGGCACATCTGTGAGGGGCCTGTCCTTCAACTGATGATCTATCCAAAACATAGGTCAATCACATAAGCATGGAAACATCCCCTTAACCCGGATTGTACCTCTGCTTTCTGTCGATTTCTCAGTTTCTTCCCTTGAAGGACTTCTTGCTCTTTAGGATTTTTGTATGTACTCTCGGGCACCTGTATTAGAGAAATACAGATGTACATTTACAATGGGTTTCCAGAAAATACGCAAAAACTTATGGCTACCGTTCTCAGAAAATATCCTTCTCATGTAGGAATATTTCTGGTCTCTCACTTATTGGCCATTATTAGATTTAAAAAGAATGCTCAAAACTATACCAAGTCTGACGGCAAACAGAGGGTTAAATTGATGCCAGCCTATCGGATGTAATTTCATGTAGGGCTCCTGATAGAGACTCACACCTGCTGACTACTCACCGGTTGGTGCGGCTTTTGAGTGGGTATTTTTTGTGGTACTGGTATAGATCTGGGCTTAGGTTTTGTTAAACTGAACTCCTTCACCTCTGTTACTTTAGAGGCTTTCACTAGGTTAGAAGCATTGACCATCTTGCTTTCGATGGTATCCATCAAATCCAGGACTTCAGGCTGCCACCTAGGGTATAAAAAAAAACAACAAAAATACATTTATTTAAAGGTACAACCTACGGTCCATAAGATATAGGACATAAGATCCAGCCTGTGTAGGGAACACCATAGTGATATGTACAATGAGAATATTAGTGGCACCCGCCACATGGTGTAGAATATCATCAATTCTTGTAAGTTGTATAATAGACTATTATGTCCATACAGTAAAAGTCTTCCATATTATGTAGATCTGTTATATTATGGAGGTAAGTGTAACTACGAGGGTGCCCACATAGATGGGAAAGTCTACCCTGGTTTGTTCAGTCCAGTATTGTCATGGGCAAGTTCTGCCATTTACAAGTTCTTAAAACGATCTACTAAAAAGTTACAATATTAATGTATATAGTATGGCGCCACCTGAAGGAAAACATGCAAAGTGTTGCCCTGATCGGAATCAACCTCAGAATCTCAATGCCACAAGACTGAGCCACTGTTGTGGCCCCTTTAAAGTGTACCCCCAATCATAAAACAACTTTTCAGAAATGACTAGTACAGGGGAATATAAGAAACTTTGTAATATATCTTATTAATGGAAATTGTTTCATTCTTTGTTTATCAGACTGAGTTACAGTCCTATGAAAAAGTTTGGGCACCCCTATTAATCTTAATCATTTTTAGTTCTAAATATTTTGGTGTTTGCAGCAGCCATTTCAGTTTGATATATCTAATAACTGATGGGCACAGTAATATTTCAGGATTGAAATGAGGTTTATTGTACTAACAGAAAATGCGCAATATGCATTAAACCAAAATTTGACCGGTGCAAAAATATGGGCACCTCAACAGAAAAGTGACATTAATATTTAGTAGATCCTCCTTTTGCAAAGATAACAGCCTCTAGTCGCTTCCTGTAGCTTTTAATCAGTTCCTGGATCCTGGATGAAGGTATTT
This sequence comes from Leptodactylus fuscus, assembly GCF_031893055.1. NCBI lineage: Eukaryota > Metazoa > Chordata > Amphibia > Anura > Leptodactylidae > Leptodactylus > Leptodactylus fuscus. The sequence continues at coordinate 331,702,445 of NC_134265.1, forward strand.
TGGACAAACAATTCAAGTTCAGTTAAGTTTGATGGTCGCCGAACATGGACAGCCCGCTCTCAAATGATCTGAAAACAAAGATTGTTCAACATAGTTGTTCAGGGGAAGGATACAAAACGTTGTCTCAGAGATTTAACCTGTCAGTTTCCACTGTGAGGAACATAGTAAGGAAATGGAAGACCACAGGGACAGTTCTTGCTAAGCCCAGAAGTGGCAGGCCAAGAAAAATATCAGAAAGGCAGAGAAGAAGAATGGTGAGAACAGTCAAGGACAATCCACAGACCACCTCCAAAGAGCTGCAGCATCATCTTGCTGCAGATGGTGTCACTGTGCATCGGTCAACTATACAGCGCACTTTGCACAAATAGAAGCTGTATGGGAGAGTGATGAGAAAGAAGCCGTTTCTGCACGTACGCCACAAATAGAGTTGCCTGAGGTATGAAAAAGCACATTTGGACAAGGCAGCTTCATTTTGGAAACAAAAATTGAGTTGTTTGGTTATAAAAAAAAGGCGTTATGCATGGCGTCCAAAAAGAAACAGCATTCCAAGAAAAACACTTGCTACCCACTGTAAAATTTGGTGGAGGTTCCATCATGCTTTGGGGCTGTGTGGCCAATGCCGGCATCGGGAATCTTGTTAAAGTTGAGGGTCGCATGGATTCCACTCAGTATCAGCAGATTCTTGAGAATAATGTTCAAGAATCAGTGACGAAGTTGAAGTTACGCCGGGGATGGATATTTCAGCAAGACAATGATCCAAAACACCGCTCCAAATCAACTCAGGCATTCATGCAGAGGAACAATTACAATGTTCTGGAATGGCCATCCCAGTCCACAGACCTGAATATCATTGAACATCTGTGGGATGATTTGAAGCGGGCTGTCCATGCTCGGCGACCATCTAATTTAACTGAACTTGAATTGTTTGTCCAAAATACCTTTATCCAGGATCCAGGAACTGATTAAAAGCTACAGGAAGCGACTAGAGGCTGTTATCTCTGCAAAAGGAGGATCTACTAAATATTAATGTCCCTTTTCTGTTGAGATGCCCATACTTTTGCACCGGTCAAATTTTGGTTTAATGCATATTGCACATTTTCTGTTAGTACAATAAACCTCATTTCAATCCTGAAATATTACTGTGTCCATCAGTTATTAGATATATAAAACTGACATGGCTGCTGCAAATACCAAAATATTTAGAACTAAAAATGATTAAGATTAATAGGGGTGCCCAAACTTTTTCATAGGACTGTATATAGAAGTCTATGGAGAGTGGAAAGGGGAGGAGAATGCTGATGGAAAAGACACACACATAGGATAGGTTCATGTGAGGGAATGTGGAGCCAATTTTGAGGCAGATTCCGCCTCAAACATCAGCTCCAAATTCTGCTAGAAATCCGGTTTCCATTATTGAATGGCAGCGACAGGTGCTTTTTATTCAGAACGCTGAATGTCTCGCTGAATCTTTCATCAGATTTCGTGGTTGATCCGCACTGTGAGTCTCAGTATCATGTGTCTAGGGATAATCAGAGTTCAAAATCTGAAGTTCTGCTTCAACTTTCTGCCATGATATGCATAGGGACAGAATCTGGAGAGGAATTTGGGTATGTTCATATTGAGTTTTTTGCAGGCGGATTTTGACGCGGAATTCGCCTGCAAATACGTCTCCCATTCATTTCAATGGGAGTCACTCGCTTTTTTTTTATCTAGTGGGAAAAAATGCGGCATGCCCTATCTTCACGCAGATTCTGCGGCTGAGTCAGCTGCGGCATCTGCGGCTCGAGACACCCTCCTACTTAGGCCCATTCATCCAGGCCTAATCAGGAGCGGGATGTACCCACGGGAGGGGGTGCCATGGAGTTTTGTTCATGATATAACCCCCCCCCCCCTTCATTATCAGAAAGTATACTTGCCATTTAACCCCTTAGATGCTGTGATGAATGCTGACTGCAGCACCTAAGTTGTTTTACATTAAAATAAATAGACTTTTTTCCCCCTTGTTAATGATACAATTGGTATTGCCACATCTGAACAACCCCTATAATAAAATGTGTTCATACATATTTCATATTTATTCTGTATGATAATCGCCATAAACCTTAAAATTCACATGCTAGAATTTATGTTTTCTGATCAGTTCATCTCTCAAAAACAGGATGTAATAAAAACTGATCAAAAACTCAAATGTACCCACAAAATATAAGGTCTCATAAAGCTAAAATATTACTGGTTGAAGGTTAAAATGTGCTAGATCGCTAAAGGGTTAAAATGTACATACGGCCCTGGAGTCATGTGTCAGGTATATATACATAAGCCATAAATTCAAAATCTGCAATAAAAAAGTGACACTTTTTGGAAGGTTTTTACAATTGTAATGTGACTGCTAGATGGGTACGGGACTCGTGGCCTCCATCCAAACCCAGACTTACAACCAATAGACACAGGCATTATACTTACTTTAGCAATGGATTAATCCAGTTTTCCTTCACATAATTGGAATCGTATATCTGACTCCATTCATCCTTTATCCATGTGTGCAGGTTTAGGACATTAAAGAAAAACCTAAGAAACTGAGAAGACAAATTCATTAGTGGGAGGACAAGAAGGAACTTATAGGAAGAAATCTATCCCTCTCAAAACAGATCATCATCAAAGGGCCTAACAAAGTATATCAAGACATAATCAATTACTAACTATACATTTCATTACTTATCTGGATCCTGAGTTATATTCCAGAGCTGCTTTCACGGATCTGGGGAGGTGGGGGTGGAATTGATTTAAAATGTGTTGACAGGCTCACCTTTTAACACACCCTAACCCCTTAAAGGAAGTCTGTCACCGATACCCAGCATATCAACCCAGCCCCACAGGTAGATAGGTTAGGGTCACCAGAACCAGCATATCAACTCAGCCCTACAGATAGATAGGTTAGTGTCACCAGAACCAGCATATCACCCTGGCCCCGCAGATAAATAGGTTAGGTTCACATGAACCCAGTATATAACCCCAGCCCTGCAGATAGGTTAGGGTTACCCGATTCACAGAGTGTTTTCCCCTTGTGAATCGCTGACTCCATTGCTTAGAAATCACCATTTTGGCCCAAGGCAAATTAGTTCTTTGAAACGACAAGTCTGTTATTGCTTATCCCTTTGGAACAATGGCAATATCCTTGCTGTTCCAAAGACCTCATCTGCATATTGACAAAATGACAATTTCTAAGCAATGGTGGCAGCTATTTTCAAGGTAAACACAAAGTTTGATTTAGGTGAGACCCTAACCTATCTCCTGGACTGGGTTAATATGCTGAGTTCTGGGGACAGACTCCCTTTATGTTCTGTGGGTGTGACAACCTCTTCAATGGCTCCCTTCATCTTTGCATCCAAATTAGTTTTTATTGCTTCAAAGCATCTACAATAAAAAAAAATAAGCAGTAGTGGAAATAGTCCTTTAAAATTCCCTACTGTTTGTGTCTACAATTTTTATGAAAACGTATCTGTCTCTATGGCAAGAGACAACAAACAAGCCCTGTGTAGTCTGATTCTGCAGTCATTTGTTCTTCTATTAGTCCCCTTTTTTCTACTAATCTACTACGAAAGTAGGGGACACATTGAAAAAACAATGTGTCTACAGGTTCAGACTACACAGGGTTTGTTTGCTGTCTATTACCATGGAGTCTGCAGTGAATCTGTAGAAACAAAACAGTAGGAAATTTTTAATGAAGACTGTTATAAAATGTTCTTTATTGCTCACTAGCCTCTGCCCGCGACTTCGTCTGCGTGTTGTTGGCGTCGATGATCCGCCTATATTCAGGAAATTGGAGCCGTCGATAGTTTGCCTGCTCCAGCATTTCAGCAGCTCTCAAGCTGTCCTGCTGCTGAACTTGTTCCTCACACCGTGCCTGTGATTGTTCTGGCATCTCAGCAGCTCGCTGGGACACCATATAGGTAGCGTGTTGTTGGCATTGGTGATCCACCTGTTCCGGCGTTTTGGCAGCTGTCGAGCTGGCCTGCCGCTGAACACGTTCCACCCGCTGTGCCCGTGACTGTTCCAGCGTCTCAACAACTCGCTGGGAAGCCATATAATGAGCGTGTTGTTGGTGTCGATGAACCGAATGCTCCGGCGTTTCAGCAGCTCTCAAGCTGGCCTGCCACTGAACTCATTGCTCACGCGGTGTGATCTCAGCAGCTCGCTAGGACCCCATATAATGAGTGTGTCGTTGGTGTTGATGATCCCCCTGAGCTCCTGTGTTTTCTCATCCAGTGTGTCAGCACTGCCTGGAGCAGATCAGATAATATACAAATGCATGTACACAATGGACTGAGGGTTATCAGCCTGCTGCCAAGAACAGTTTAATATAGTATGTAAACATAAATTCATAACAGTTGTGAAGCCATGTCATTTACCGGGATAAAAAGTAGCCTATGTTTTAATCCAGGTTACAAACTATCTATGTGCCAAATTTCATCCAAATCCGTTCAGCCATTTTTGTGTGATTGAGTAACAAACATCCAAACTCACAAACTTTCACATTTAATATTAGTAGGATAGGATAGGATAGGATTGTAGATAAATTTAAACAACTAAACAATGGTTGTAAGGCATAGATAATCTTTAAAAGTCCTGGTGACCAGGGGCCTAAGGTACATAACACACTTGTGAATATTAGGATTATACATACAATATACTGTATAGTGTTATGCAATATATCATAGTCATTGTGGCCCTGTAGTTTCCATTCCAGATATCACACATAAACTCCAGGCACATATATGGTTCCATAGGACTGCGTATTTCTCTGTGCTGACGTAAGGGCGCTCTGTTCCTGGCAGACGACAGCTATTTTGGTAGTAAATGAGATTTTCAGAGTGGCAGTGAAGTCTAATTATAGGTGCTAATTTGTAAGATGCATATGTTCATTACTGTGGAAATTGTGGTGCAGAATGTGATGTCACTGGTGAGTGGGTTCAGATCCCACCTGGTGCACCAATCTTTTCTCCTATTACTGCAGCAACATCTGTGGGAGCTCGGTCTGTTTCTACATCTCATAGAGTGCCATAAAAACAATCCACGCCTAAACTGACAAACAGCACATTATCAACTCCTTGTCAATTCGGAGTGCACGAGGAGGCTGCAGCCTTATCTGACATAGTGAGGGATATATATATATATACAGTCCTATGAAAAAGTTTGGGCACCCCTATTAATCTTAATCATTTTTAGTTCTAAATATTTTGGTGTTTATAACAGCCATTTCAGTTTGATATATCTAATAACTGATGGACACAGTAATATTTCAGGATTGAAATGAGGTTTATTGTACTAACAGAAAATGTGCAATATGCATTAAACCAAAATTTGACCGGTGCAAAAGTATGGGCATCTCAACAGAAAAGTGACATTAATATTTAGTAGATCCTCCTTTTGCAAAGATATCAGCCTCTAGTCGCTTCCTGTAGCTTTTAATCAGTTCCTGGATCCTGGATAAAGGTATTTTGGACAAACAATTCAAGTTCAGTTAAGTTAGATGGTCGCCGAGCATGGACAGCCCGCTTCAAATCATCCCACAGATGTTCAATGATATTCAGGTCTGGGGACTGGGATGGCCATTCCAGAACATTGTAATTGTTCCTCTGTATGAATGCCTGAGGATTTGGAGCGGTGTTTTGGATCATTGTCTTGCTGAAATATCCATCCCCGGCGTAACTTCAACTTCATCACTGATTCTTGAACATTATTCTCAAGAATCTGCTGATACTGAGTGGAATCCATGCGACTCTCAACTTTAACAAGATTCCCGATGCCGGCATTGGCCACACAGCCCCAAAGCAAGATGGAACCTCCACCAAATTTTACAGTGGGTAGCATGTGTTTTTCTTGGAATGCTGTTTCTTTTTGGACGCCATGCATAACGCCTTTTTTTATAACCAAACAACTCAATTTTTGTTTCCAAAATGAAGCTGCCTTGTCCAAATGTGCTTTTTCATACCTCAGGCAACTCTATTTGTGGCGTACGTGCAGAAACGGCTTCTTTCTCATCACTCTCCCATACAGCTTCTATTTGTGCAAAGTGCGCTGTATAGTTGACCGATGCACAGTGACACCATCTGCAGCAAGATGATGCTGCAGCTCTTTGGAGGTGGTCTGTGGATTGTCCTTGACTGTTCTCACCATTCTTCTTCTCTGCCTTTCTGATATTTTTCTTGGCCTGCCACTTCTGGGCTTAGCAAGAACTGTCCCTGTGGTCTTCCATTTCCTCACTATGTTGCTCACAGTGGAAACTGACAGGTTAAATCTCTGAGACAGCTTTTTGTATCCTTCCCCTGAACAACTATGTTGAACAATCTTTGTTTTCAGATCATTTGAGAGTTGTTTTGAGTAGCCCATGATGCCACTCTTCAGAGGAGATTCAAATAGGAGATCAACTTGCAATTGGCCACCTTAAATACCTTTTCTTATGATTGGATACATCTGGCTATGAAGTTCAAAGCTCACTGAGGTTACAAAACCAATTTTGTGCTTCAGTAACTCAGTAAAAAGTAGTTAGGGGAATTCAAATCAATAAAATGATAAGGGTGCCCATACTTTTGCACCGGTCAAATTTTGGTTTAATGCATATTGCACATTTTCTGTTAGTACAATAAACCTCATTTCAATCCTGAAATATTACTGTGTCCATCAGTTATTAGATATATCAAACTGAAATGGCTGTTGCAAACACCAAAATATTTAGAACAAAAAATGATTAAGATTAATAGGGGTGCCCAAACTTTTTCATAGGACTGTATATATATATATATATATATATATATATATATATATATATATATATATATATGGAGCAAGCATACAATGAGTCTAGCGCAATTACTATAGCTACACAACGGTCTATAATTACCAATGTTTCTTTGTTACAACCACATAAAGGAAAGGATAAAAAAAAACCTAAATGGAGCCTGTGAACCAGGAGGCGAAGGGAGTGGGGTGGCAAGATCATTGGGCCATTGTCCATCTCTTTTTCTTGTCACCACCCATAGGCAGAGTAAACAAAATCAACCTGGTCTAGGCTATATAGAAGCTACAAGTGCTACAACAATATGTGTACAATGCAGGACAGGACAGGACACTTTTTTACAACCACTTTCCATTCTTCCCCACAGATAAGGATCAAGAACAAGGTAAAATAATCTAATCTTACAAAATAATACTAATTTCAAATTTATTATTATTATGATACTAAATAATACAATTTGTAATAATAATAATAATAATAATAATAATAATAATAATAATAATAATAATAATATTTTTATCATATTAAAAATGTTGTTATTTTATTATTTATCATATTATAATATAAAATTATATTATATATATATATATATATATATATATATATATATATATATATATATATATGTGAAAGTTTGTGTGTTTGGATGTTTGTTCATCAATCATGCAAAAATGGCTGAACGGATTTGAATGAAATTTGGCACATACCGTATATACTCGAGTATAAGTCGATCTGAATATAAGCCGCCCCCCCCCCCCTAATTTTACCACAAAAAACGTAGAAAACTTATTGACTCGAGTATAAGCCGAGGGAGGAAAATGCATGACATTCTGTTTGTGCTCATGTTAATCCTAGCAGGCTTCAGGCCTATATGGTAATATCCCAGACGTCACGTGGTCTTGGATATTACCATATAGGCCCAAAGCCTGTGGTAGTAGTAATAGCCTGTTACTGCTAGCACAGGCTTTGGGCCTGTATGTTAATGCCCCAGACACACTCATTATGTGGCGTCTCAGCAAGCTGCTGAGATGCTGGAACAATCACAGGCACGACGCAAAGAACAAGTTCAGAGGCAGGCCAGCTTGAGAGCTGCTGAAACGCCGGAGCATGCGGATCATCGACGCCAGCAACACGCTCATTATATGGCTTCCCAGCGAGCTGCTGAGATGCCGGAACAATCACGGGCACAGCGCAAAGAATGAGTTCAGCGGCAGGCCAGCTTAAGAGCTGCCAAAATGCCGGAGAAGGCAAACCATCTACAGCAGCAATCTGCTGAATATAGGCAGATCATCGATGCCAACAACACGCAGACGAAGTCGCGGGCAGGCGCTAGTATAATATATAATATAAAGAAATTTTTATATTATATATTTTTTTGTAGAATATTTGTCAAGTTTCACAATAAAGTAGATAGAATGTGTGCAATACCAAGAAATGCAATGTATTTTTGTAAACAACAAACTTTTTTATCCTTAATATTGTTACAGTCTAAAAAAATCAAGTTTATCCAAGTATGGCCTATATTTACCTTGTCCATCTTGGAGAAATCTTGGTACCTGATAATTCTGCCAAAGGTTTGAAGACCAAGATCTTCAAGCCTAAATATGGCGATATAGCTTATGACTGGAAATAAAAAAAAGTAGTATTAGTGAGCAATAAAAATAATAAGACACTAGCGTCAATGTGCTGTACAGACATAGATGCTGATATGTAACCCTAAGGCCCCATACACATGACCATGATTTTTATGCAGCCTGGATGTAAAGTTCAGGACATGTGCTTTTTTTGCATTGCATGCTCATTCACTGAAGTATATGGGTCTATGGAGAACACGGACAGCACACGGATACCAGTCATGTGCCAGCCATTCCGTTTTCCGCAGACCTGTCCAGGGCACATGACAATAATTTTAGTAAAAGTTTAACCCTTTCATGCCCATCATTGTCGACCTCTCAATCACTTTGCCTTCCCTGCATCAAGTCTATCCATTATACTTACCGGTATACAAGCACTGCTCTGACAGTAGATAAGTCTTCCCATCCCGGGCATAGAAAGCTCGTACAACAACATCCAGTAGATTTTTGTATTGAACACATCCAGAAAGAACATCGAGGACAAATTGTTCTTCTTCATCATTAAGAACCTAGCAGATAATGGTCATGCAATAAAAAAATGTATTATTTTCCACACGTAAAAACATACATGAGCCCTAAAATGCCCATTTCCGCTGCCTATGGCAAAGTGGATTGATTTACTAGTAATACTAAGGCTAATGATAAGAAGGCGCTTCTGGTGCACTGACTCTTGTTGGGTGGTCTGCACATTAAGGAGGTTTTCTGGGCAAAAAAAAAACGTATCTTGTCTACAGCATATAAAATAATAAGGCATGAAGCCTTATGATTGTGAGTGAGGGTTCATTAAAGAGATTCTAGTATTAAAATGCTTTTTTCTCTCGATAACACGTAGGAATAGCCGTAAGAAAGGCTATTCTTCTCCTACCTTTAGATGTCTTCACCGCGCCGCCGTTCGGTTGAAATCCCGGTTTTTGTTGGTATGCAAATGAGTTCTCTCGCAGCACTGGGGGCAGTTCCCAGCGCTCAAACAGCATTGGGGCATCCCCAAGGCTGCGAGAGAACTCTACAGCGCCGCCTCCATCTTCTTCAGGAACAGCCTCTCTGTGCGTCTTCTTCCGGAGGTGGGTTTCTATCTTCTAGGCCTCGGGCAGAGCAGACTGCGCATGCCCGCAGCCACAAGAAATTGCACCAGTAAGCATAAAAGGCCATTTTCTTGTGGCTATGGGTATGCACAGTCTGCTCTGCCCAAGGCCCGAGGCCTAGAAGATAGAAATCCAGCTCTGGAAGAAGACGCGCAGAGAGGCCGTTCCTGATGAAGATGGAGGGGGCACTGGAAAGTCCTCTCACAGCATTGGGGACGCCCCCAGTACTGTTTTAGCGCTGGGGCCCGCCCCCAATTGCTGCAAGAATACTAATTTGCATATTCAGGATTTCAACCAAACGACGGTGCGGAGAAGACATCTAAAGGTAGGAGAAGAATAGCCTTGCTTAAGGCTATTCCTATGTGTTATCGAGAAAATAAAAGCATTTTAATGGTAGAATCCCTTTAATATATATAAGGTATATTTGCCATCTCTCCTGGAATTTCTAAGAGGCTTCCAAACACGTGTTTACGTGTCAGAATGAGCGGCGCGTCACTCCATGTGAATGCAGCCTTAGTTGCAAATGCTTGCAATATTTCAGTGAGAATTTTTCCACCTAATGGTGTGTCAGGGTCTGGGGGATGCTAGGTGGGGTGGCATAGACACACTAGTACAGTTTCTTTAGTCCAAAACAAAGGTAGAGTTTATTTTCACTCCAAAAGGTAGTGCAGCAACAAAAGTAAACGATACAAAAATAAATACCTGCCCGGCTAGGCTCTAACTAAACATAGCATAGGTTACCTCACCTAGAATCACAGAAATCAAAAGTCAGTAGAATCATTCAGGACACAGCTCCAAAATATGACCTCTCTATCAGCTCTCCAGCCAAGCTCTGCCAAAGTGTTGCTGCTGGAGCTGACTTCTTAAGCCTCCATGATGAGCAGACTCTCTGCAGCTGAGTCGCTGCCGGAACATCCCCAAAGTGTGGACTGGAGGGGGGTGGAATGACAGGTCCCACTACCAACCTACCTGCCATTCCTAAAAATCCAGCCCAATACTGAGCATTTACCAAAATGCTCAGCAGACGAAAGTTGTCTGCTGAGAAGAAACATTCCTGGCGTTTTCTCATCTCACCCACCTTAGTAGTCTGGGTGAGATGTACACCCCCTCCATTACCTGACCAGCCATCGGCTTACAGGGGTTACAAACCCTAAATTGTATACCATAAAGTAGTTGTGTGACTTCAATTGCAGAAACATTGCAAATATTTTGGTTGCACAACCAAAATTCCCTTGTAGCCCTAGCCTCCGTCCGCCTCCCCCTGCAGATATTCCGTGTGTAAATGACCGACTAATCACATAAGAACGGCTGTCACACTGTAATCGCCCGTATATATCACATCCCGCCGAGCACCTAACTCACTTCTTAGAACGTGGATTAAACATCTGTCATTAGACAAAGAAATACTCAGAATTTCGGCGACTGCGGATGATTCAGATGTTCATCAGGATTTCAATTATATTTCTGGATTTGCCGGTGACAGATTTATGATTCCAAATTACATCTGTTTGACATTGTAATATCAGATCTCCAGCTCTGCCGCTCGCTGTAAGTGAGAGGAGCGCACAGGCTTCAAGTGCACAATTAAATGACTCATTATGAATGTCACTCCAGCGCTGGCAGGCAGACAAAAACCTACTGTACCAGGATTAAGATGTCTCGCTGGAGCAATTAGACTGCGTCTTCTACCCCGATAGTGTTATACCGCTGAGAGGAGATTGTGTCGTGTACAGAGGTCAGGGGCTACCAGCCTAAATACCTAACTAAAGCCCCATGTACACTGGACAATTATAGGGCCAAATATCAGGAACTGGTTGACCCATTTAAACATACGAAGCCCAAAAACGCAGGCGCTCCATTCATCCGTCACAGAATCTGTCTGAAATTGCAGACAAAAATGTGCTACGATTTCTCATCCGTTTGGATCCCATTACTGTTGTTGCTGTCATTTGATGGATCTGTCTTTTGGTCCTGTGATAGACTAGAACAGATTAGGGTATGTTCACACTAAGGGCTAGTTCACACGGGGGCAAGTAGGCGGATTTTGATAGCGGATTTCGACTCAAAATCCTCCTCCATACAATGGTGGTCTATGGAGACCACTAGCGTTCATTTTTCCGCTAGAGGCAAGTTTCCACTAGCAGAAAAAAGAAGCGAGCTTCCCTTTCTTCAGGCGGATTCCGCGGCTCGCTGAGCCACGGCTTCCGCCTGGCGGCAGCAACCTCCGGGCTCTTCCCATTCATTTGAGTCAACTCCGTAGGGGGAAGCCGCAACCGCGATGGTCGTGGCAGGTGGGTTTTGACCCCACGTCACTCTTGATGCCAAAATCCGCTCCACCGCCCCCGTGTGAACGAGCCCTTAGTTTTTTGAAGAATCCGACTCAAAATCTGCCTAAAAAAACACCTCCCATTCATTTCAGTGCAGATTTTCTTTCCTCTAGCTAATTTTTATAGCTAGAATAAAAAAGAAAAAAAAAAAAAAAAGCAACATGACCTATCTTCAGGTGGTTTCCACCGTTAAAAACCCATTGAAATCAGTGGGAGGCGGAAATAAACACGACGTGGATTTTTGATACGCCTTTTTTGCAAACACCTCATCAAAAAAGTTAGCGTTTTTAAAAATGATATATTAGAAATAGAGATGAGCGTGTACTGTCCGGATCAGCACGCTCGCATAGAAATGAATGGACGTAGCCGGCATGCGGGGGGTTAAGCGGCCGGCCGCCATCAAAGCGGAAGTACCAGGTGCATCCATTCATTTCTATGGAGTGTGCTGTTCGGATTGGCTGATCCGAACAGTACTCGCTCATCTCTAATTATAAAGTTTCTTATATTCATCTGCACTATTCATTTATGATACTGGTTTTATAATTGTAGGTATACATTAAAGTATACACTCACCGGCCACTTTATTAGGTACACCATGCTAGTAACGGGTTGGACCCCCTTTTGCCTTCAGAACTGCCTCAATTCTTCGTGGCATAGATACAACAAGGTGCTGGAAGCATTCCTCAGAGATGTTGGTCCATATTGACATGATGGCATCACACAGTTGCCGCAGATTTGTCGGCTGCACATCCATGATGCGAATCTCCCGTTCCACCACATCCCAAAGATGCTCTATTGGATTGAGATCTGGTGACTGTGGAGGCCATTGGAGTACAGTGAACTCATTGTCATGTTCAAGAAACCAGTCTGAGATGATTCCAGCTTTATGACATGGCATTGCATTATCCTGCTGAAAGTAGCCATCAGATGTTGGGTACATTGTGGTCATAAAGGGATGGACATGGTCAGCAACAATACTCAGGTAGGCTTTGGCGTTGCAACGATGCTCAATTGGTACCAAGGGGCCCAAAGAGTGCCACGAAAATATTCCCCACACCATGACACCACCACCACCAGCCTGAACCGTTGATACAAGGCAGGATGGATCCATGCTTTCATGTTGTTGACGCCAAATTCTGACCCTACCATCCGAATGTCGCAGCAGAAATCGAGACTCATCAGACCAGGCAACGTTTTTCCAATCTTCAATTGTCCAATTTCGATGAGCTTGTGCAAATTGTAGCCTCAGTTTCCTGTTCTTAGCTGAAAGGAGTGGCACCCGGTGTGGTCTTCTGCTGCTGTAGCCCATCTGCCTCAAAGTTCGACGTACTGTGCGTTCAGAGATGCTCTTCTGGCTACCTTGGTTGTAACGGGTGGATATTTGAGTCACTGTTGCCTTTCTATCAGCTCGAACCAGTCTGGCCATTCTCCTCTGACCTCTGGCATCAACAACGCATTTCCGCCCACAGAACTGCCGCTCACTGGATGTTTTTTCTTTTTCGGACCATTCTCTGTAAACCCTAGAGATGGTTGTGCGTGAAAATCCCAGTAGATCAGCAGTTTCTGAAATACTCAGACCAGCCCTTCTGGCACCAACAACCATGCCACGTTCAAAGGCACTCAAATCACCTTTCTTCCCCATACTGATGCTCGGTTTGAACTGCAGGAGATTGTCTTGACCATGTCTACATGCCTAAATGCACTGAGTTGCCGCCATGTGATTGGCTGATTAGAAATTAAGTGTTAACGAGCAGTTGGACAGGTGTACCTAATAAAGTGGCCGGTGAGTGTATATGACTGCGTCTATCATTAAAGCAAAGCAAACCAATTATTAAACTGATTTTCTGGGCTTTAGAGATCAATGACCTATTGTCAGGAATCTCAATTCAGTTGCTATAGCTTTCAGGTTACTATATCAACCTGGGAAGCTTCAGCACTTTTAGACATTCCCTGGGCTTGTCCAATTGGCAGTTGATGAGGCATATATAATACCCCTCCCTCTTGAAACAGGTACCTGCTAATTTAGTTCTCTAGTTTGGCTACCTGTGTGTATCTGATTGCTGTACTGACCCTTGGCTTGTTCTTTGTAAATCTTTTTGCCTGCTGATTCTACCTTTGACATAACCATTCTGATTGACCCTTGGCTTTCTAATGGATATCGGTTTTGTCTCCTGATTGTGCCTCTGACATCTTCTCCTAGTTTTGACCCTTTCCTTGGTTTACTATTCTCCTGTTTCTGATCTACCCTGTACGTCAATTGTGGGGTCTGGTTTGGTTTCAGTATTGGAGAGCATGTGTTATCTGTACAGTTCCTGGTGGTGACCATTCAGATCCCCAGATTCAGCAAAAATCCAACTGTTCTTGCGACCAGCACTGGTGAAGGCATTTTTGGGTCTGTCTCTGGCTTGCAGCGCTGTAATGATTTTAAATAGCTGCTTGACTGCTCGCTGTTATCAGCCAGTTCCTGATTTTGCTATATTTTGACCTTGCATCTCAACCATAATAGCTATCCCTAGGAAAAATCATCAATAACAGATTAGTGGGGGTGGGGGGTCAATTGATTGTACAATCTGCCCTTCACACATACTACCAATGATAATTTCATGTGACCTACCTTTAAGTTGTTGAGCGCTTACCTCTGCCAATAGAAATATCAGAACGAGGACCTGTTAGTGGTGGACTCAGGCAGCTTAGGACCCCTGCAGTTATGGGCCCCGTCTCTCTAACAACCCACAAGTAATTAATAGCCATTAAGTTCATTAGCTTAGGAATTTACCAACCAACTAATAGACAGTAGAAAACCACTAGTAAGATAATAGGCCCCCCTGACGTACAGGGCCCCAATAGTCTGTCCACCCCTGGAGCAGTGTATCATAGGTAGCACACATGCCAGGTTCCTGTCTATATCAATGCACTCAGCATGCCAGTCTCACATGTATGTAAAAGTCCAACCATCTATGAAATGGGAGCTTTAATTAGACTACATATTTGATCATGTGGCCTCATCTTTTTAGATTAGAGCAGACGACCAAAGTTTAGAGGTGTTCTATAACTTTTCTGCGATCCGTCTGAAAAGAGTGTGTAGGTGGCATATGGGGAGGAGGACACTTCATCGGCACATGATGGATGATTGGTGCTGCAACTGTAACGTAAGGAGTGTTTCGACTGAAGCAATTCAAAAGTAATACTTCATGATTGGTGCCTGGAATAGTATTTGGATCAGGAGAAATCCAGAGCGAGCATTTCCGGTGACGACACTTCCATGGAACATTTTTATATGACACAAGTCTGTTCCTTACATATGAACCGGGTCCTATGGTAGTTGGGGAGCCCTTAACTAACAGAAGAGACGACGGAATTCCAGCAAACACCAGGCATGGATGAATTAAAAAACTTGAACCTTTATTCTTCAATCCGTAAAAACCAACAAACCATCCTATCCACAGGGAGTAACAAAGCTTAATCACATTTGGCTACGCGTTTCGGAACGGGGGTTCCTTCTTCATGGCCCTTAACTAACCCAGATCGAGCGGGACAGATCCACATTTTATGGGATAGATGGTGCAGTTTTTCAGCGGTCTAGTTTCTTCCTGGCTGACACACTACAAAGCGTATCTTGGCTTATCATCAAAAGTCCCCTGAAAATATGGAGCTCCACAGGGTATGGTGTTATCCCCAATTCGGTTTGCAGAGGCAAATTAATCTGGAGTCATGGCCTGACCAACTATATATATATATCCTTCAAGCCCGGAGTCAGTGGCCCATGTCCAGCCATAACTTCATGCCATGTTGAACTACAAGAATGTATGAATGCCAGCTGGCTAAAGCTGAACCCGGACAAAAGTTCTCATGGTTGGAGGTCAGAACTTATTGGCAAAATGGCAACTTGTACATCCACCACTTCTATCCCTAGGAAACACAACCCTTCAAAGATCACACTACCGTATATACGAAATTTGGGCATAGTTATTGTATGCTTAGAAAACATATTGTTAAGTATACAATGTAATGGTGTATAGAAATTTCTCTATATACAATACATTATGTAGGACTTGATATAAGAAAAAAACTCCTACTGAAGCTAATAGGGCTTGTGCCTCAGTCAGTAGAGGAACAGCCTTGTATACTCTGTGTCTTGGTTTCAAACCCTGGCAGATACTAAATGATAATAATAAATTATTAAATAAAATGGAATAGCGGATCTCCCGGCAACTTTCTCATTAATATTCACTACACCAAGGTGACGTCATTGTGCCGTGAATATTAATGAGCCAGGAGCAAGGAGAAAGAGACTAGTCATCGGGTGACTAGGTTAAGGGGCCTGAAAACTAGGTGAATCCTAGGAATTGTGTTGCATCTCCGCACCATTCACTTGAATGGGATTGAGTTGAAAACAGGCCACGTGACTGAACATGATATTACAGACCTGTTAAGTGGAATTGGTGCTCACCAGACCACTGCCGATTTAGGATTTAGCATAGATCAGTTTTCTTGAGAGGAGTACTCCTCAGCTTCAGTGCACATAAGCCAGACGTTGGACATATGCGCAGTGATACCCCGGTGTACTTCCTCGGATTCATTAAAGTTGCAGCGTAGTTGCTGGGAGTACCAGAAATAAGTCCAATGAGACTCATCTCTACATAAATAAAATGGGCACAGGCAGCTTTACAAGAGGTCAATGTGGGACACTAAACTCGCCGCTCCATATGCACCTAGATGTGGTTTTGTGTCTCAAATCGACCTAAGAAGTTTCCTTTAAATCCGGGAATAGCCCTTTATAAATAAAGGATTCAAACTGAACATCCCCTTTAAAACAGACTCTTCTCTGGGCTCTACAAATCACCTTTCCATGAAAGGTACTGTCAATGCTGTTTTTTATTAGAGCAGAATATTGATTAATTTTACCTCATTTTGTAGCCCCAGGCTCAATTCCATTAACTGATAAACTAATAACACTTCTATTTCTGAAAGCATTCTTACCTTGCAGTATGTCTCCCCACCCCCACCCCACGCATATCTAAAACTTTTGCACGTCACTGTATGTCATGCAAAGTGCTGCTTCATTCTAGCTCAGGGGTCTTCAAACTTTTTAAACAGTGGGCCGGAGGCAGAGCAGGTCGCACAGACATCGGGAGCGGTGCCCTCCAATACGTAAAGTGAAGTGCGCTCCATGGCCTGGCCTGAGCTCCCCAGGAGCTTCATTATAAATGCACTCCTGCCGGCGTTGTCGGCGGGGCCAGACAGAAGTGCTTGGCGGGACGCATGTGGCCCTCGCGCCGCAGTTTGAGGACCCCTGTTCTAGCTCCTTGGCTTTTACATTACACCAAGTACCTGTATATAACCTTTATGTTATTTGGATGTGTTGGCTAACTTTGCTTTTGCAACCTAAGGGCCCATTCACACAGAGTAACGTGCCGCGTGACCTGGCACGTATACACCGTGTGAGATTTTGCGGGCCGTATACGCTCCCATTGATTTCAATGGGAGCGTGGATCGTAAATGCCGCGTTATTTTGCGGCCGTGATTTTGCATCATGATGAGGTCACTAGTCACTTCTGACTCTTTATTGACTAGAACCTACATGAAATGATGATGTCATCATAATAAAAACATAATATAGTGTATACTCTTACCTGTAAGTCCTCTGCAGATTCTTCCAGGAAATGCTCAAGACTCTGGTTGTCTGGATTATACTTGTGAAGGAGCTGCACTATCAGGTTAATGCATTTGCCGTAGTGAGTCATCTGTAAACACACAAGACAGTACACCGTAATTCACCGCTATGACGTTAATACCCTGAAATGCGCAATTAACCATTTCCAGCGTGATGCGTGACACTTCGCACTTGTACTTTAATAACATCATTTCAGTCATTATAATACTATATTAGCTATAAATTCTGTTATTTTTTTCTCAGTCGGTAATTACTAACATCACAGGAAGTGTAAAGTTCGTAGCAGGGATAAAAGTTTTATGTAGATACAAAAAGTGCTGCGAGTATCAGTATCGCACTAAAGCCTTTGCTACACCATTGGTTTTACTCTAAGGGGGCATTCACACGGAGTAACGCCGGGCGTGTATCACAGCCGTACAAGCCGGCGTTACTGCAGACTGCCGAACACTTCCCATTCACTTCAATGGGAGCGTTCGTAAATGCCGCTGTTACGAGCGCTCCCATTGAAGTGAATGGGAAGTGTTCGGCAGTCTGCAGTAACGCCGGCGTGTACGGCTGTGATACACACCCGGCGTTACTCCGTGTCAATGCCCCCTTAAAGGGGTTTTATGCCCATAACCCCCACAGATCAGCTGCTTTAAGTGGCAGCGGCCCTTAGGTATGCAAAAAATCCGCTTTATAGGTCAGTGACATCATACATACATGTTTGTTACATGACTTGATGACAGCTCAGTCCTATTCAGGTGACTGGAGCTGACGCTAGGTTCACACCTGCGTTCGGCACTCCGTTCTGTGGTTTACGTCTTCTGCATGCAGAAGACGGAAACCACAGACCAGGTCCGGCCGTGAGCGGTGGTGAGCGTTTTATGCTCTCCGCCGCGAAACCGTTTTTTTTCATCCGGACACAGAGTACTGCATGTCCGACTCTGTGTCCGGATTTAAAAAAACGGTTTTGCGGCGGAGAGCATAAAACGCTCACCGCCGGACAGCTTTCTCACCCATTCAAATGAAAGAGTCCTGCAGGTTTCCGTCTCCTGCCTCTGTTTTGTGCAGGAAACGGAAACCTGCAGAACGGAGACCGGGCGCAGATGTGAACGAGCCCTGAGCTGCAATACTAAGTTCAGCCACTATACAGTGTATGGTACTCAGTAAAAAGGCTGAAGCTCTCATCTGAACACTGTAACATCTTCAGACAGCTATGGGTGGGGGTCCCAGGTGTCTTCCCCCACTGATCTCATATTAATGACCTGTCCTAAGGATAGGTGCTGGGGCTCAAGACTCCACTGAGGCTTCCGGCCCGCTCTGTGTGCAGTGCCACATTGGTGCTTATGTCCCTCCATAATAGTCTGCAGCGATTCCGGTTTCCTCCTGGGACTGGAACTTGGTGTCCAGGTAACTGGGGGTCAGCAGTGGGCCGGAGGCTATTTAGGCCTTGTTTTGGCTCGAGCCCACCGCTGGTTATTCCGTTTCTTGGTGACAGTTCCCTCCTGTATTGCTGCTCAGCTCCTGACCCCTGAACCTCCTGTGCCTCCTTCAGTGCTCCCATTTTTTGACCTTGGAGAGGGACTACCTCTCCTTGACCTCCCGATTTGGATACCTTCTGACCTCCTGTGGATGACCTCGGCTTGTTTCCTGACTACTCTTGCTTGACCACTGCTTGGCTACTCCGTGAGCTCTTGTGTATGACCCGGCTCTACTGACTACCCATTTGCTTCTCCCTCCTGCTACCTCGTGACCTCTTGTGTACAGAACTGGCTTGATTGACTTAGTTTTGGCTATTCCTGGAACCTGCAAGATCTCTTGTGTACCGACTTGGCCTGTACGACCTTCCTGCAGTGCTTCCGCTATCTCCTGGCATACCTCAGAACATCTCTCCCCTTGCTGACCAGCTCTTTCCATTTCTTCATCTGCTGAGGTTAGTGTTATTGGGTTTTCTGGGTCCTCTGCTACTTGGGGTGTGCCGAGTGTGCGGCGCTCTCTGGGTGGTTGCAGTCCTGGGTCCCAGAATTTACTAAATCCAACTCCACCATCAGAAGCTCTGGTGAGGACCTCTGGGGCCTGGTTCTGCTCTGGTTAGGACAGTATTGTACACTTGTACACACAGTACACATTTTTATGTAGATTGTGAGCCCCATACAGGGATCACAATGTACTTTTTTTTTTTCCTATCAGTATGTCTTTGTAGAATGGGAGGAAATCCACGCAAACACACGGAGAACATACAAACTCCTTGCAGATGTTGTTCCTGGCCGGATTTGAACGCAGGACCCTGTTGCTGCAAGGCTGCAGTGCTAACCACTGAGCCACCGTGCTGCCTCAGTGTTTGGGGATTCTAGTTGCCCAGGGCTAACTGTCCGTTATTGTCGCACCTAACAATAGGTATCCGATAATACAATCCTGGAAAAACCCCTTTAAAGGATCCCATTGAGGGTACTAGTGACAATGCTATATAGAGAGCAGGGAGAGAAGTCTGTATACCAGGAGTGGTGGTCATATACAGTATACTGCACAATCACATTTTAGGGTCCCATTTGACATTCCCCAGACCCCTTCTCACAAAGTAAAAGCTCTATCACCCAATGAAGAGACAGCTAGAGCCATCAATTATAGTAGTGGGGAAGAATTCAGTGTTGAGAGCCCTGGGCATTGCATATGAAGGGGCAGCCTCCTGGGCACTTGTGCAAGGGCATGACCATGAACATAGGAATGTTTACACCGCTACCCCCATGCTCGAAATAGAGGTCAAAACTGCCAACAGACTCCCTTTGAATGGGTTACAAAACACACATCAATTTGATGCCAGAACATGCAAATATTAACATAGACCATGAAACCTTTTCCAGTCCACCCCCGAAAAATGCATGAAAAAATGGTCAACTAGAGAGGTGGTATTCTCCAAGAAGATGGATAGTGGGGGAAACTGGAAATCGACACAGAAAAGGTGCTCTAGATAAGGGGGTAGCCTTCTGCAGAGGTTTCACTTGCAAATGCTTGCTGGGCCTAGTTATGTAACTCACGTTGTTCTTATAGCTCCCCCTATTGTTAATGTTCATCATTTTTTGGCACAACCTTCACTTCACTGTCAACAACTATGGTGACAGATGAGAGGTCGCTATTGGTGAGAAAGCTTATGTAGTCATTGGCACAGAAGCTGCAGATACCAAGCAAAGATGCCAAGTGAAAATTTGGCTTCGGAGACCTCGCCAGCAGGGATCCCTTACCCACCTGGAAGTCAAATACATACATAGATGAAGAGCACAGAAGGTGGTCGTGGTGAAAGGGGATGAGTGCGCCATACAACTTGTGCAACCAGTAAATTTATGTGACTATTCTAGAACTGGGGTCAGGGAATAATCATACACATTAGGGAGAGTGTGTGCCTACATAGGCGTACGGAGACTTACAAGTCATTCCTGCTCCGCTAGGGAATCTGGGTAAAAAATATGCAAATCTATTCTCCAGGATGTAATTAGGAGAACAGTGCGTCTGTACGCCGCCCTCTAGGGGCAGCTCCCTTAACATCATACATGACTCAGTTAATAAGCCTACTGATATGATGTGGGATTTATTGCCAAAGCAATATTTCTATTCCAAAATGAACAGATTTCCAGCTATGGACAGCGCTGTTTCGGCCTATTGGGCCTCGTCAGCATAGCGCAGGGATACTGGTTTGGAGGAGAAATGACCTGTAAGTCTCCGGACGCCTATGTAGGCACACACTCTCCCTAATGTGTATGATTATCCCCTGACCCTGGTCTATAGTCTCTCACGCTGCCAAACCAGTATCCCTACGCTATGCTGACGAGGCCCAATAGGCCGAAACAGCGTTGTCCATAGCTGGGAATCTGTTCCTTTTGGAATAGAAATATTGGTTTGGCAATAAATCCCACATCATATCAGTAGGCTTATTAACTGAGTCATGCATGACGTTAAGGGAGCTGCCCCTAGAGGGCCCTAGAGGGCAGCATACAGAGGCACTGTTCTCCTAATTACATCCTGGAGGATAGATTTGCATATTTTTTATTCTAGAACTGCAATATGTCTGCAAAAAAAGAAAAAAAATTGCAATAACTTTGCATGCACATTGCACCAACATGCAAGTTAGTCCTCATAGGCCTTATTCACATCTACGTTCGGGTTTCCAATCGGGGTGTCCACAAGCGGAAACCTACATGCATTAAAAAGCGGTTACCTAAGCAAATCCGCGGACCCCATAGACTATAATGGAGTCCATGTGGTTTCCGCATGAAACATGCAGAGAGAAAAGCGCTGCTTCGAGCGGAATTCACACGGACTCCATTATAATCTATGGGATCCGCGGGTTTCCCAGGCAACCGCTTTTTAATGTGTATAGGTTTTAGTTCAGTGTGTCCCCAAGCGGACTCCCCAAACAGAAACCTGAATGCAGAAGCGAATCGGGCCTTAGAACACAATGTCTAAGTCACACTTAAGAAAGGTTTTACTATACTTGAGATTATAGGATTTCACCACTAAACCTTTCAGTGATGTCTTTAATCGTCCTTAGAAAGCAGAATGTATAAAATAAAGGCAGAATTTGTGTTTTGTGTGACTGTACCGCATAAGTGGATTTTACAACCCCATTGAGCGCAATGTTCTCTATGGTCATATTAAGCGTCATCCATCCCCGTCCACAGTAAATCTGACAGTCCTAACCTATATGACTGTCACGGTCACTGATCCGATCAAAAGTTTTCATGTACTTTATAAGTGTTTCTTTGCTTTGCGAATATTGGATTGTGGCTAATGAGCCAGCAGAATGATGGGAGCAAGTAGTGCGGCGCGTGAGTAATGGCGCAAGACCTGCAATAACTGGCGGTGGAGATGGGCCCACGTGACCCGCGTTAGGGCTCTATGGTACTGATTTAATTGGCTTATTTGAACAAAATGGCTTTTTCATATTGATGATGGCCGAAACACAAACTGCATGGAAATGACCGCATTGAACTGGAGAAAACGTTTCATCATCTCCTCAGCCTTGTGAAGTGGCACAGGCTTCATATGTTCAGCGAGGACTGGCAGACGCTATACAGACGTTACAAACATATCGTGAAGTGTCTACAAATGTAAATGCACGATGGATATAATACAGTCCTATGAAAAAGTTTGGGCACCCCTATTAATCTTAATCATTTTTAGTTCTAAATATTTTGGTGTTTGCAGCAGCCATTTCAGTTTGATATATCTAATAACTGATGGACACAGTAATATTTCAGGATTGAAATGAGGTTTATTGTACTAACAGAAAATGTGCAATATGCATTAAACCAAAATTTGACCAGTGCAAAAGTATGGGCACCTCAACAGAAAAGTGACATTAATATTTAGTAGATCCTCCTTTTGCAAAGATAACAGCCTCTAGTCGCCTCCTGTAGCTTTTAATCAGTTCCTGGATCCTGGATGAAGGGATTTTGGACCATTCCTCTTTACAAAACAATTCAAGTTCAGTTAAGTTAGATGGTCGCCGAGCATGGACAGCCCGCTTCAAATCATCCCACAGATGTTCAATGATATTCAGGTCTGGGGACTGAGATGGCCATTCCAGAACATTGTAATTGTTCCTCTGCATGAATGCCTGAGGATTTGGAGCGGTGTTTTGGATCATTGTCTTGCTGAAATATCCATCCCCGGCGTAACTTCAACTTCGTCACTGATTCTTGAACATTATTCTCAAGAATCTGCTGATACTGAGTGGAATCCATGCGACCCTCAACTTTAACAAGATTCCCGGTGCCGGCATTGGCCACACAGCCCCAAAGCATGATGGAATCTCCACCAAATTTTACAGTGGGTAGCATGTGTTTTTCTTGGAATGCTGTTTTTTTTTGGACGCCATGCATAACGCCTTTTTGTATGACCAAACAACTCAATCTTTGTTTCAACAGTCCACAGGACCTTCTTCCAAAATGAAGTTGGCTTGTCCAAATGTGCTTTTACATACCTCAGGCGACTCTGTTTGTGGTGTGCTTGCAGAAACGGCTTCTTTCTCATCACTCTCCCATACAGCTTCTCCTTGTGCAAAGTGCGCTGTATTGTTACCGATGCACAGTGACACCATCTGCAGCAAGATGATGCTGCAGCTCTTTGGAGGTGGTCTGTGGATTGTCCTTGACTGTTCTCACCATTCTTCTTCTCTGCCTTTCTGATATTTTTCTTGGCCTGCCACTTCTGGGCTTAACAAGAACTGTCCCTGTGGTCTTCCATTTCCTTACTATGTTCCTCACAGTGGAAACTGACAGATTAAATCTCTGAGACAACGTTTTGTATCCTTCCCCTGAACAACTATGTTGAACAATCTTTGTTTTCAGATCATTTGAGAGCGGGCTGCCCATGCTCGGTGACCATCAAACTTAACTGAACTTGAATTGTTTTGTAAAGAGGAATGGTCCAAAATCCCTTCATCCAGGATCCAGGAACTGATTAAAAGCTACAGGAAGCGACTAGAGGCTGTTATCTCTGCAAAAGGAGGATCTACTAAATATTAATGTCACTTTTCTGTTGAGGTGCCCATACTTTTGCACCGGTCAAATTTTGGTTTAATGCATATTGCACATTTTCTGTTAGTACAATAAACCTCATTTCAATCCTGAAATATTACTGTGTCCATCAGTTATTAGATATATCAAACTGAAATGGCTGCTGCAAACACCAAAATATTTAGAACTAAAAATGATTATAATTAATAGGGGGGCCCAAACTTTTTCATAGGACTGTATATATAGTTCACAGCAGGTGGAGCTTGCAGCTTTGGTACTGTGAAATCACTGTATGTATTATACCTGTACTGTGACATCACTGTGTGTATTATCTCTATACTGTGACATCACTGTGTGTATTATCCCTGTACTGTGACATCACTGTGTGTATTATCCCTGTACTGTGACATCACTGTGTGTATTATCTCTGTACTGTGACATCACTGTGTGTATTATCTCTGTACTGTGACATCACTGTGTGTATTAACCCTGTACTGTGACATCACTGTGTATATTATCCCTGTACTGTGACATCACTGTGTGTATTATCTCTGTACTGTGACATCACTGTGTGTATTATCTCTGTACTGTGACATCACCGTGTGTATTATCCTGTACTGTGACATCACTGTGTGTATTATCTCTGTACTGTGACATCACCGTGTGTATTATCTCTGTACTGTGACATCACTGTGTGTATTATCCCTGTACTGTGACATCACTGTGTATTATCCCTGTACTGTGACATCACTGTGTGTATTATCCCTGTACTGTGACGTCACTGTGTGTATTATCTCTGTACTGTGACATCACTGTGTATTATCCCTGTACTGTGACATCACTATGTGTATTATCCCTATACTGTGACATCACTAGGTGTATTATCCCTGTACTGTGACATTACTGTGTGTATTATCTCTGTACTGTGACGTCACTGTGTGTATTATCCCTGTACTGTGACATCACTGTGTATATTATCCATGTACTGTGACATCACTAGATGTATTATCCCTGTACTGTGACATCACTGTGTGTATTATCCCTGTACTGTGACATCACTGTGTGTATTATCCCTGTACTGTGACATCACTGTGTGTATTATCCCTGTACTGTGACATCACTGTGTATATTATCCATGTACTGTGACATCACTAGATGTATTATCCCTGTACTGTGACATCACTGTGTGTATTATCCTTGTACTGTGACATCACTGTGTATATTATCTCTGTACTGTGACATCACTGTGTGTATTATCCCTGTACTGTGACATCACTGTGTATATTATCCCTGTACTGTGACATCATTGTCTATATCATCCCTGTACTGTGACATCACTGTGTGTATTATCCCTGTACGGTGACATCACTGTGTGTATTATCCCTGTACTGTGACATCACTGTGTGTATTATCCCTGTACTGTGACATCACTGTGTGTATTATCTCTGTACTGTGACATCACTGTGTGTATTATCCCTGTAGTGTGACATCACTGTGTGTATTATCCCTGTAGTGTGACATCACTGTGTGTATTATCCCTGTATGGTGACATCACTGTGTGTATTATCCCTGTACTGTGACATCACTGTGTGTATTATCCCTGTACTGTGACATCACTTTTTACTGTTTACTACCATGTTCTGTGACATCACTATGAGGTAAATTTTTTATTTTTCTTTAAACTATCATTTTTATTGAAATTTTTTTTATAAAACACACGATAACAATATAAAACAACAAAGTAATTCTGCCAAAACAAGTGGCCAATAAACTCAACATTAACTACGCAGACAATGGGGTAAAATTTATGAAGCAAACAAATATTCTGCATTTGACCACCAAGAGCTCCTGTGTGCACCACGTCTGTTCTGTCATATCATGTAGTATATTATCTTTGTATGGTGACATCACATAGATATTATCCCTGTACTGTGATGTCATAGTATTTATTATTACGGGGTGCAAAAGATCAAAGCTTTCCATATTCTAGACCTGAGCGCAATCCTTGTGGATTGGGACCCCATTATGGTTACTTGTTAAAATGTCACAAAAGTGGACAAAGACCATTATCATAATCCCACAAAAACACCAGGGAGAGGGAATGCTGCAGACCGAAATGAACACAGGGTTACATAGAAACCAAGCCCTACATGATATCAGAACAATGAAAGCTCTACCTCTGATCTGCTACATGTGAACACAGTCTTACTAATAATCCTAAATGAGTAAGAACAGTGCCGATCTTTCCTTCTGCACACTTGACCCTATTTGTACCAATGTTCTCTTGTCTCTATGTTTGGTTTTGTGTATTTCTATTGCATTAGACAACCAACGTGACATCTGATCTGGCTTTTCCTTGCAGTGTGCCCACGTGCAACCCACACGCTGTCTGTCTCTCTTCTAATCTGTTAGCTGCCAGAGTATGGTCTTCCCAGCCTGTAATCCTTCTCTACAGCAGGCACTGAAGATCATATTTTGGTGGTGATCACAAGATCATTTTACAGGTGGCCCCTTATCTCTGTGTATAGTTGTACTACTGACCACTGACATCAGGAAGACTACAAATATCCACAACTACTTGTTATACATACAATTTAGAAAGCACGACTCAATGATATCCTTCTAGGAAAGCTGGGTGGTCTCATCCAACAGGGGCATAACATATAACCATCAGGCTCTACAGCAAAACTTGTAACCGGCCCCAATTCACCCAGAACACCTTCCGCACTAAGTTCAGGATATGAGAAGTTCATGATTATTTTGGTTTTCTTAATGTAAAACTGTAATGCATAAAGTGATGTCATAGTACAGGGATAATACACACAGTGATGTCACAGTACAGGGATAATACACACAGTGATGTCACAGTACAGGGATAGCACACACAGTGATGTCACAGTACAGGGATAATACACACAGTGATGTCACAGTACAGGATAATACACACAGTGATGTCACAGTACAGGGATAGCACACACAGTGATGTCACAGTACAGGGATAATACACACAGTGATGTCACAGTACAGGGATAATACACACAGTGATGTCACAGTACAGGGATAATACACACAGTGATGTCACAGTACAGGGATAATACACACAGTGATGTCACAGTACAGGGATAATACACACAGTGATGTCACAGTACAGGGATAATACACACAGTGATGTCACAGTACAGGGATAATACACACAGTGATGTCACAGTACAGGGATAGCACACACAGTGATGTCACAGTACAGAGATAATACACACAGTGATGTCACAGTACAGGGATAATACACACAGTGATGTCACAGTACAGGAATAATACACACAGTGATGTCACAGTACAGGGATAATACACACAGTGATGTCACAGTACAGGGATAATATACGCAGAGATGTCACAGTACAGGGATAATACACACAGTGATGTCACAGTACAGGGATAATATACGCAGAGATGTCACAGTACAGGGATAATACACACAGTGATATCACAGTACAGGGATAATACACAGTGATGTCACAGTACAGGGATAATATACACAGTGATGTCACAGTACAGATATAATACACGCAGTGATGTCACAGTACAGGGATAATACACGCAGTGATGTCACAGTACAGGGATAATACACACAGTGATGTCACAGTACAGGGATAATACACACAGTGATGTCACAGTACAGGGATAATACACACAGTGATGTCACAGTACAGGGATAATACACACAGTGATGTCACAGTACAGAGATAATACACACAGTAATGTCACAGTACAGGATAATACACACAGTGATGTCACAGTACAGGGATAATACACACAGTGATGTCACAGTACAGGGATAATACACACAGTGATGTCACAGTACAGGGATAATACACACAGTGATGTCACAGTACAGGATAATACACACAGTAATGTCACAGTACAGAAGTAATATACATAGTGACATCACAGTGCAGAGATAATATACAAGTGATGTCACAATACAGGGATAATACACACAGTGATATCACAGTACAAGATAATA
Organism: Leptodactylus fuscus; assembly: GCF_031893055.1. Lineage (NCBI taxonomy): Eukaryota > Metazoa > Chordata > Amphibia > Anura > Leptodactylidae > Leptodactylus > Leptodactylus fuscus. Next base: position 331,730,470 of record NC_134265.1, read on the forward strand.
CACACAGTGATGTCACAGTACAGGGATAATACACACAGTAATGTCACAGTACAGAAGTACCGTAATATACATAGTGACATCACAGTGCAGAGATAATACACAAGTGATGTATACAGGGATAATACACACAGTGATGTCACAGTACAGAAGTAATATACATAGTTACATCACAGTACAGAGATAATACACAAGTGATGTATACAGGGATAATACACACACAGTTACACCACAGTGCAGATATAATATACACAGTACAGAAATAATGTAATGTCAAACATTTGTAATGCACTTTTCTAATGGAAGCTCAAAGCGCAGGCAGCATTGCAGAGTAGGGGAGTCAGTGGCTGCCATACAGACGCTCATCCCCAACACCTACAAGGGTCAGTTGTTTGTACAGAGAGCCAATACAGAACTATGCACACAGTGACTTCTTAAGGCAGCATTCACACTGAGTAACGCTGGCGTTTTTTGTGCTTATTTTGGCACGTAGCGCCGCGTAAACGCCGTGTAGACGCCGCAAACGCGGCGTTTACGCGGCGCTACATGCCAAAATAAGCACAAAAAACGCCAGCGTTACTCAGTGTGAATGCTGCCTAATAATGCACATCATCACTCCTGTACAGAGGAAAACAAGTTTCCTTAGGAAATCTCAGTCTTCCCCGTAGGTGTCTGATTTTGATCTCACTGAAGTTTCCGTGGGTGCAGGTTACTTCAATGGAAAGTGAATGTAGCATTTCTGTATGTAAGTGGCTGTTCATTGGATGACTGTAAGATGCGCTTGGAGTCGAAGGAATAAGCTGTTACGCCCAAAGTACTATAGTGACATCACTAACATTAAGGCTAGGTTCACACTAGTGTTTGAACTAAGTTCGGGGTTTCCTTCCCCGAATTCGCTTGAGAAATGTAAGCAGGACTTTTCTCTCTGCATTTTCAGGGTGCATTCACACTACGTAACGCCAGCGTGTATCACAGCCGTACACGCCGGCGTTACAGCAGGGCTGCCAAAGACTTCCCATTCATTTCTATGGGAGCCGGCATACGAGCGCTCCCCATAGAAATGAATGGGCTGCTTCTTTCACTGCGAGCAGTCCCATTGAAGTGAATGGGAAGTGCCGGCGTGTATGGCTCGGCATGAGCAGAGCTTGCCGTATACGCCGGCACTTCCCATTCACTTCAATGGGACTGCTCGCAGTGAAAGAAGCAGCCCATTCATTTCTATGGGGAGCGCTCGTATGCCGGCTCCCATAGAAATGAATGGAGCTGCTTTATACGCGTGTTTTACGTTCAGAATAAGCTTCAGGAAACGTAGTGTGAATGCACCCTTAAGGTGGAAACCTGGCAGACCCCAAGCGGAGCCGAAGAACTGAAAGCTGAATGCTAGTGTGAACCTAACGTAACACATTTTTTTTTTATAACAAAATATCTCTATCTATCTATCTATCTATCTATCTATCTATCTATCTATCTATCTATCTATCTATCTATCTATTATATCTATCTATCTATCTATCTATCTATCTATCTATCTATCCCTCTATCTATCTATCTATCTATCTATCTATCTATCTATCTATCTATCCCTCTATCTATCTATCTATCTATCTATCTATCTATCCCTCTATCTATCTATCTTCTATCTATCTATCTATCTATCTATCTATCTATCTATCTCCTATCTATCTATCTATCCCTCTATCTATCTATCTATCTATCTATCCCTCTATCTATCTATCTATCTATCTATCTATCTATCTATCTATCCCTCTATCTATCTATCTATCTATCTATCTATCTATCCCTCTATCTATCTATCTATCCCTCTATCTATCCCTCTATCTATCTATCTATCTATCTATCTATCTATCTATCTATCTATCTATCCCTCTATCTATCTCCTATCTATCTATCTATCTATCTATCTATCTATCTATCTATCTATCCCTCTATCTATCCCTCTATCTATCTATCTATCTATCTATCTATCTATCTATCCCTCTATCTATCTATCTATCTATCTATCTATCTATCTATCTATCTATCTATCCCTCTATCTATCTATCTATCTATCTATCTATCTATCTATCTATCTATCTATCTATCCCTCTATCTATCTATCTATCTATCTATCTATCTATCTATCTATCTACTGTAGTCCATTATGGAGTCTACCATAAGGATATGTTCACATCAGGATATGGAGACTCCATTGCAGTGTCACCTGAAAATAATGAAAAAGTCCTGCGCACACAGCTTTCTTGTTCGCCGCTTCTGACGGATTCCATTATAGTCAATGGGCTCCATATTGACCACTATTTTGTCTATTGTTCAGGCCCTATGACGGACAAGAACAACGGACAGCCAACACTAAACCTATACAGTTTACGATGGATTGTCCAACACATACAGTATTGGAAATAAAATGATCACTTATATGGTTGTCACCCAGCTTGCCAAGAATCCTAAAAGCACAAATGCACCCTAATGCCACTAATATTCAAGCAATCCAGGAACTTAGGAAAGCTGAGTGATAAGTGCACTGAGAAGTATACTGCGTCACCCAGCTTTCCCAGAAACAGATACAATGTATGTAGAGAACAATATGACATTCACATAACGCAGTGATTTACCCTGTGCCGTGTTCGCTGGTTATTTAGCACCTCGGAAAGCTACAGAACTTCAGCCGCCGTTTCTAATGCAGTGCGATGGCTTCTGGGTATTGTAGTCCTCACAGTGTAGCGCTTCGTTTGTAAATAGAAGATTCCCGCAGAGAAAAACTACTTTTCCCAGAGTGCAACTCGGCCTAGTTACCCTTCGTGTGTTTGATCGTCGCCCTAGTAACCGGAAAATATAGACGCTGCTGATTAGTAGAATGGGGAACACGTGGTATATGTAGGAGCCTATTGTTCATGCTCTGGCGATTTTGTTAATAAAGTTGGTTTGGTGCTAGCTTGAGTTAGAAATGTTGCTTCAGCCTTTTACTAGCATTACATTGTTAGTGTTAATTTTAATTACTGCTTCAGAGAAGTCAGAGCCCCCTTTATACAGTTTCAGAGTGCCCCCATAACATAATAAGAGTAACACCGTGATAAACAGTGTTCACTAAAGTGTTCACATAAATGGCCTTACACTAGTTTCACGCTAGTGTTGTATTTCCCTGGACCAAACAACGGAGTTGTGAACCGCTAAAATAGCAGGGACACACAGAGCCCATGCGAACCCAATGAACTATAATGGAGTCCGTAGGGTATCTCCATACCTCCCAACGTTTAAAGAACCAAAAGAGGGACAAAATGTGCGGCACAGAAAAATTAGCCCCACCCACTTTATGTTGACTCCGCCCATTCTCATTAATTTTTCATGTGGCCCCACACAGTATAATCCTCCTACAGTCACCCGTAAATTATATGTCCCCCCTCTATCTCTTCCCCAGTTTCATATACACCCTTCATCTGCCCCCAGTTTCATGTCCCCCCTCCATCTCTGCCCCCAGTTTCATGTCCCCTCCATCTCTGTCCCAGATTCATGTCCCCCATCTCTACCCCCAGATTCATGTTCCCCCATCTCTGCCCCAGATTCATGTCTCCTCCATCTCTGCCCCCAGATTCATGTCCCCACATCTCTGCCCCCAGATTCATGTCCCCACATCTCTGCCCCCAGATTCATGTCCCCACATCTCTGCCCTCAGATTCATGTCCCCCCATCTCTGCCCCCAGATTCATGTCCCTCCATCTTTGCCCCCAGATTCATGTCCCCACATCTCTGCCCCAGATTCATGTCCCCTCCATCTCTGCCCCCAGATTCATGTCCCCACATCTCCGCCCCCAGATTCATGTCCCCACATCTCCGCCCCCAGATTCATGTCCCCACATCTCCGCCCCCAGATTCATGTCCCCACATCTCTGCTCCCAGATTCATGCCCCCCCATCTCTGCCCCCAGTGTCATGCTGTCCCCTCCTTCATCTGCCCCCAGTTTCATGTTCCACCTCATGTGTACACACAGAAACCACTTATACTTACCTTTTCCTCGCTCCCGCGCCGCTCTCTCCACAGTCTCGCTAACACAGTTGTAGGTACGATGTGACGTCATCACATCGCGTCTACACAGCCACTAGCTGGAGCGATGCGGCAAAGCAAGGAGCTGAGCTGTGACAGCTCCTTGCTTTAGTCGCCTATGTATTCAACTCAGATCTGCATCTGGAGGATGCAGATCTGAGATGAAATCGGGACATACCTCCCTCCAACCGGGACCGCAGGACACGTCACCGAAATCGTGAATGTCCCACGGAAATCGGGAAGGTTGGGAGGTATGGGTATCTCTGCTTTTGAAGTTGAAAGCGGCAAAGAAATCACAAGAAATGTGCAAGAAATCGGCGGTCTCTGCAACAGTCTCCAACAGAGATGTGAACCCAGCCTGAGGCCTCATGCCCATGACCGAGTGTGAAGGCCAAGAAGAGTCCAAAATCGAAATGCCTTCCATCCATCATTGATTTCATTGGGGGTTCAGCTCCGTTTTCACAGACCTGCTCTATACATATCTGAACGAAGCATTGGATCTGCCCCTCGAAAGATCCTCGGGCTGCACGCCCTCCATTTGGAGACTCCATCGCAGTATTTCAAAAGTAGCTGTACGAAACAGTCCTGCAAGTCTCACTTTTTTATCCGACAGTTACAGTTGAAAAGAACGCACACCTGACAGATCCCATTATAGTTTGTATATGACCAGGGTAGCAGCCCGCCTGTCTGTTGTTCTGGCCTTCCAATGGACCAGAACAACAGATAGGACAATGCTAGTGTGAACCCAGTGTAAGTTAGGCCCCTTGCACACGACCATGGGCTAATTGAGGGTGCTAGCTGGGTTGTTCCCAGATACGGTAGCATATTGACTAGAGATGAGCGAAAGGCGTTTGATCGAATTGGTATTCAATTGAATATCAGGCTGTTCGATATATTCGATTCCAATCAAATAACACGCGGCAAACGCAGTAAAAATTCGTATCCCCTCCCACCTTCCCTGGCGCGTTTTTTGCACCAATAACTGTGCAGGGTAGGTGGAACAGGAATTATGACAACGTTGGCATTGAAAAAAAATTGGAAAAACCCATTGGCTGCCGAAAACATGTGACCTCTGATTCATAAGAATAGCGTCGGCCATCTTCATCTCATTTTCGTTTTGGAGTGATAGGGAGAGCTTGTTCTCAGTGTGAAAAACATACAGTGAACCTGCCAATCATGCAGCAGGGTAGCAGCAGGGGACGTGGGCGAGGACGTGGATATCCAGCTGGGTATCCAGTCCACAGTCCAGGTACTGGAGAGGGGCTGCCAGCACCCAATTCCCTCATCATCATCGTCCTCCTCCTCCAACCCCTTCACCCTAATGTAATTCTTAAAAAACTTTAATTTTTTTTAAATTTTAATTTTTCATGGATACCCCCCAAGGGCCTGCAAAATAATTTTTTAGGGCTCCCCCCAAGGGCTTGAAAATTAATATTTTAGGGCTCACCCCCAAGGGCCTGAAATCTAATTTTTTTAAGGTTCACTCCAAGGGCCAAAAAATAAAACACTGCTGCTGCATGGCTCTATTCACCCCAAGGGCCAAACAATAAAACACTACTGGTGCATAGCTCAACTCACCTGATGGTCAAAAAATACTGCTGTTTAAAGGCTCATCTAACCTCAAGGGCTAAAAACACTGCTGGTGAATTTTGTTAAATTCCAAAGGACTCCGTGTTTAGATTTGGCTCAGTCGCAGCTCCAGGACATGCCTTTGAAGGCAAGGTTTCCTTTAGTGGTTCCATCTCAGCAGGATGATGATGATGATGATGATGAAGCTTGGTTAAATCTGATGTCGGAAGGGGAAGTGGTTTCTGATCTACATCTAAAGTACTGGAGCTTGTTGTTTGGACTATTAACACCTGATCAGAACCCTGTAGAGGTAATGTAGAGTCCGATATTAGAGGACTATTACCGCTAGTAGTGGTTGCAGCCAATTCTCCACCTTTGCGGTCCTCTAAATAAAAGTTACCCCGAGGACTTGATGCCAAAATGTTATCAATTTCCCAATCACAATCAAGGTCAATGTCTGGGTCCTCAGTCCAATCCACTGCATCAATCCCACACAATGAGAGTGATGGTTCTGGAACCACTGTTTTAGGGGCTAACAATTTTAAAGGGGCTAACACTGCTGGTGCAAGGCTCAACTCACCCAAAGGGCCAAAAACTCTGCCGGTGCAAGGCTGAACTAAGTTAAAGGGCCTATAACGCTGCTGGTGGAAGGCTGAAGTCACCTAAAGGGCCTCAATCTCTGCTGGTAGCTCAGCTTAAGGGCCTCTAACTTAATTTGGAAGGGCTCACGTTAAGGGCCAGAAAAGTGAATTTGAAGGTCTTACCACATCACACACACACACACACACACACACACACACACACACACACATCCACAATCAGGGTAGGTACTGTTGAATTTCCTGATGCCTATTCCATCTGTGGTTGTCATGGGCAACGTGATTTGAAGGGGTGCTTAGTAATGTTTTTTAGCTTAAAATTTGGGTTTCTGTCCATCCAATTGGGGAGGAAAGAAGGTTTCCAGGTATTTTTCCACTTTCATATTGTTTTTTTTTTGTGTGTGTGTGTGTAGAAAGTGTGTAGTTGATAGGCTGTGATGGTGGGGTAAAACTGTGACTTGGGCTTGTTAGATGCCCCCAGACATGCTTCCCCTGCTGTCCCAGTTGCATTGCAGAGGTGTTGTCATCATTTGCTGAGGTGTCATAGTGGACTTGGTGACCCTTCTGAGTCAAATTTGGGTTTCCCCTGAAACGAACGGTTTTTCCCCATAGACTATAATGGGGTTCGATATTCGTTCGAATAGTCGAATATTGAGGGGCTATTCGAAACGAATATTGAATATTTCACTGTTCGCTCATCTCTAATATTGACCCATTAATTTCTGTCAGCCCACGCACATGACTGAGTAGGACGTCCTATTTTTGCCTGGTGTTGCAGCCGTGCTTCTGCAGCCTGAGCTCATTGAATGACATCTGCGTGCTGCCCGTGCACTGGTCGTGCCTTTCAATCAAGGCCAGTGGCCTGCACTTGGGCGACACATATGGAGAACTCCACTATGAGGCCACTGTGACCTACATTGTAAGGAGTTAATTTTTGAAGAAGGTTTAGCTGATATTCACACCACTGTAATGATTCTTGGCTGTGTTTTTCATGGCTGAGTCAGCACCAATGTGGCATCTTATTTTTCCAAACAGATCCATTGACTTTAACTCGGGGAGTCAGGGCCAAGGAAACAGAGCCATGTTTCTGCTCTATTTTTTTAATGACTTGCTGGACGCATGTATATATATATACCCCGTAGAAATTAGGTGACTAGAATATTAACCCTTTCAAAGAAAACACACTAAACCATAAAGTACGTGGTATATGTGGGAAGGCCACAGCTTTATTTATTTAGTAAACATTGTAAATCAAAATAAACCAAAATTAGACCAACCATGCCCAATCTTCAAATCCGGATCACTTTAACCTGAATGCCCTGCTCTAACAGCAGGCATGTAGTACTTTCTGTCAGCTTCCTGGGCATGGTAACCCGCCATGCTGTGACAACAAAATCCTAGAAAAGAAAAATAACCAAGACAAACAAAAACGGGTCAAACACTAAACCAGAAGGGCAGGGTGGGTGGGTGTTCCTCTCATCAGCCTAGGCTAAGCAGAAGGTTAGCACCCACCTACGTGCCCCCTTCTTAAATAGACCCTTAAAACAACTCCTCCTCTACCTTTCATTCATTCGTCACCTTTTCAAAATATTTACAAACATCTTCTAAACCCAGCCAGCAAGTCCAGAGCCCTTTCCCTATACGGTTCAGGGCATCCCAGACTTGCTGGACGCATGTATATATATATACCCCGTAGAAATTAGGTGACTAGAATATTAACCCTTTCAAAGAAAACACACTAAACCATAAAGTACGTGGTATATGTGGGAAGGCCACAGCTTTATTTATTTAGTAAACATTGTAAATCAAAATAAACCAAAATTAGACCAACCATGCCCAATCTTCAAATCCGGATCACTTTAACCTGAATGCCCTGCTCTAACAGCAGGCATGTAGTACTTTCTGTCAGCTTCCTGGGCATGGTAACCCGCCACCCAGCAGGCAGTGTACCCCCTACACCTGGCTGCTGGCCCCCCCACGCAAAAGCACTAATGCCCTCTCAACACCATCACGCAGGCCCCACAAGAATATGTCGTTACCAATGGGGTTCAAGTGTACCCCATCACGCTGCAAAAGACCACCATTATCACCCTCAAGATCCAAATGCCGTATTGACAGCCCTCCAATGGAGCGCACAAATTTAGACACTCGTATATTAAGAACCTTCCTGGCCCGTTCCAGGGCGGCAAGGTCCCTAGCACCCCTCCACGCTTTACGGGGAACAACCTCGGACCATACTAAGACTACGGAATCAAAAAAGTCATAGACTCGTCTCAAGTCCTGTTTGATCATCGTAATGAGTTCCGCCAGCTTAACCTGACCGATGTCATTACCTCCGGCATGAATCAACACCACCGCTGGACCACTAGTAGATCTGCTAGCCGAAACAATCTCCGGAAGTACCTGACGCCAGCGAAGTCCTCGGAAACCACGCCAGAAAAAATCAACATCAGGGAAACCAAAGGTAACGCCACCAGGACGAGCCCCAGCTCTCTGTTCGGCCCAGTACAGGTAAGAGTGACCAATCAACCAGACCGTAGGACGGATATCTGGAAAGACAGAAAAACCAAACGTGAGATACAAACGGTGAAGAGCAATAAAACAGTTAATCAAGGCCGAATCAGCATACCCAAAATGCCCAACGGACGCCGGACATCAGGGAGTCATCAGGTCTGGCCTTATGTAGGATCTGTAGCAGTCGGACTTCCAACGACCCAGACGTTTCACAGCTTCCTCACCCAGACCGCAAGCATCTGCGGTGGTAGCTGCACCAATCCGAAAAGAATGGGTCCCGAAATCCCGAGGCTCCAGACCCAACTCCACTAAACAGGCTTTGAAAACAGCAGAAAACTGGAAACGGGTAAGGGGGGAACCTGTCTCATGCACCAAAAAGGCCGGCGCCTGCGGGCGCCTAGCCACATACTCCTGCAAAAGTACAACAGGGCAAGGCGAAGTACCGGATCTCCCAACCGTAATCCAAAAACCCCTACCATAACAATCGGTCTTGGACCGACGCACACACAGTTTAACGTCAGAATCGGAGACAACTACGTCGCCCGCCGACAAACCCCCCGGCTTAGCTTTGCTAGGACTAACAAGTTCCCCGATACGCAGGGCCGCAAAGAAAGCTAAGGAAAAAGCGGCCCTGAAAAGCAACACCTCATAATCATCCCCACAAACGATAGCCAAAACCCCCAATAAGCGTCCCAACAAACTAACCGAAACTGGACGTCTACGATCACCCCCACCCTTCTCCTTCTTCCAACCTTTCAGAACCTGACTGACGGCAAAATGTTTTGTTATGTCCACCCTCCCGAATAACTTCAGCATGAAAGCTACCCTGGCTAACCTTTTGACTACCATGCTATAAGAAAAACCCTGACGGCGCATAGCCGCCAAAAAATCTAAGGAAACAGCTAATAATTCGTCTCTGTCTGCGGGTACCAAACCGCCCGACGAAGACAACCAGAGGACCCATGCAGCAGAATGACTCTTCCACGTAGCAGCAGACACCGATGCCCGAATCAACTCTAACAATTGCTCTCTGCCAGGCGCCACAATATATCCGGGCAGCTCCAGCCCACCGGGTGCGCGGACGGATGGAGGGAGTGGAACACCTGAAAATGCGAGCGAGAAAGGGCATCAGCAATCTTGTTCTCCACCCCAGGGACATGGCGCGCCCGAAACCAAATGTTATGGACTAAACACATCAGAACTAAACGTCTCAGCAACGCCAGGACCGGAGGAGAGGAAGAAGATTGACTGTTGATCACCTGCACTACCGCGATGTTGTCACACCAGAAACAGATCCTACTGTTAGCCATCCTATTACCCCATAGCTCGATCGCAGCCACGATCGGGAATAGCTCCAAGAGAGCCATATTTCTGACTAAACCTGAATCAAACCAATGCCTCGGCCAAGATCCCCTGACCCAGTCATTGGCAAAAATGGCTGCGAACCCATCACCCCCCGCCGCGTCAGTGAACAGCGACAATTCAGCATTGCAGACCTCTTCCTGTTGACAGACGGCCCTGCCATTAAAACTAGACAGGAAAATCTTCCATACACGCAAATCCTCCTTAAGGGAGCGAGTAACGCGTATGAAATGATGAGCCTTCTGAACGCCCTTTGTCGCCAGCGATAACCGGCGACAAAAGGCGCGGCCCATTGGCAACACCCTGCAAGCGAAATTCAACAAACCCAAGAGGCTCTGCATCTGATGAAGTGTAACCTTTTTTGCCGCGACAAACTCATCAACCAGGGAAACCAAATGACTAAGCTTTTCAGGAGGGAGCCTAAAAACCATATCAACAGAGTCAATTTCAATACCCAAGAAAGAAAGACGAGTTGTCGGGCCCTCTGTCTTCTCTTGGGAGAGGGGAACCCCCAGCTGTTTCATCAGCGATTGGAAGGTAAAGAGCAGGTATGCACAAACATGGGTACCACTAGGACCGACAAACAGAAAGTCATCCAAATAGTGCAGCGCCGATGGGATGCCCGTCTCAAAACGCAAACGCCACTCCAGAAAGGAGCTGAAGAGCTCGAAATAATAACAAGAGATGGAACATCCCATGGGCAGGCACATGTCTACAAAATACTGCTCCTTTACCATACAACCCAGAAGATGAAAACAATCCGGGTGCACAGGCAACAAGCGAAAGGCAGACTCTATATCAGACTTAGCTAACAGTGCACCTGGACCCGCGCTACGGACTAGGAGGACGGCACGATCAAAGGAGGTGTACGACACAGCCGCATCCTCCTTTGAAATACCATCATTGACGGATGACCCGGGAGGGTAAGAAAGGTGGTGGATGAGCCGGAATTTGCCGGCCTCCTTCTTGGGCACAAGACCCAAGGGGGAAACCCGCAAGTTAGACAAAGGGGGCTCAGGAAACGGCCCAGCCATACGACCCAACGCAACCTCCCTAAGTACCTTCTCCCAAGCCAAATCCTCATCCTCCCTAACCGACTTCAGATTCTGAGAGAGGACCAAAACAGAGGAGGGGTCGTGAGGGATGTAGAATCCGTGAAGGAAACCATCAAGCAGAAGGCTTGCCTCCTGCCTCCTGGGGTACAGTGCGAGCCACTGTCCCAGCACCTGCCCGTTCACCGGCGTTCTCCGCTGCGCCGGACGCACCCAGCTTGCCTCCAGACCGGTTACGGCGGAAGCACCGCAAGGCCGAGTGCGTTCCCCCACATATGGAACACTCGTGTCGAAATCGACACGTGGCATGGAATCGGCAATGCCCCTCATTATAAAGCCAGCAGGCACCGCTAGGCTTCTGGGCCGCAGAGCCGGGTTGGCCACCCGACCCGGCGGCGCTGGCTTGAAAGGGGCGAGGAAGAGAAGGGCGCTGAGCTAAAATCAACTGAATCCATACGTCGGCGGCCTTAGTGGCCCAACCGACAGAGGGGTCAAGAGCCAGGCGGCGACGAAATTCTTCATCGTACCTCCACCAGGCCGAGCCCCCATGCAATTTGTAAGCATTGAAAATAGTGTCCATATAGACAAAGAGCTCGGGGCCCTTAGCCGGACACGATTGACAGACAATATGGGCAAAGATGGCGAAGGCCTGCAGCCAATTGCCGAAGGACTTGGCCACCTTTGATTTACGCTCAGCGCCCCTCTCAAAGGAACGCTCCTTATCCACAGTCAGTTGCTCAGCTGAAAGCAGGGACCAAATGTCTATATAGTCCCCGCGCACAATCTTATCCCTGATCTCCGTGGGAACATGAGTTCCCAGCGGAGCTACCCCACAGTACATGGAATCCCTCACTAAACAACTAGCTGCGAGGTCCCTGGCCGGCGAGGGGGTCGCCCCCCCGGGTGAGGCTGTAGAATCTTGGATTCTTCCTTCCGCTACCTCAAGCAGTTTTCTAAGCATAGAAGTAAACTCCCCTGAACTAGCGTGTGTTGGAGTATGAAGAGGTGCCCACGCCGGAAGGCAGGCGTACTCACCGTCCTTCGTCCCAGCGGGGACCTGAAGAGGTTCGGCCGCCGCAGCGGCTGCAGGCGGAGGCAGCGCCTCCGGGCGAGGAGCCATCGATGTCGAAGGGGCCCTCCGCTCCGAAGCAGGTGGCGAGGTTCCGCGACGACTACGGCCACTGGACGAAGGGGCACGCGACCCGCCAGACAGTCTCCGGTCCCTCTGAATCCGACAATGCCTTGATCGCGAAGACGAACGGCTGCGCGGGGTACGTCTGCGGCTTCTTCTACTATCACGGCTTCTGCGATCACGAGAACCTCTGGACACCTCCTGGTGACGCCCACTATGGCGGCGGTAACGACCATCCTCTGAGGAAGAAGAAGGAGAAGTCACAAAAGCGGAAGAGCGCCTCCCAGATGACGTAACGGAAGGACCCCTGTCAGCCCGGCCCCGCCCCCACCTCCGCCTACGAGACCCGACGCGGCCACCCGAAGAAACCCCAGGGCCCCCCACAGCTATGGCTGTGCTGACCAAATCCGCCGGAAAAACAGGAGGGAAATTAATGGCAGACCCCAGGAGCCCCCCCTCACGATCTAGCAAAGAGAGGGGCGGGGCCGGGGCGGAGCCAGCGCCGACCAAGGGAACGCCCCTCTCAGAGGTGGGCCGACCCAACACAGCCCCAAGAACAACATCCCCACCCGGGACTCGAACCTGCCGCCTACCTGGGGGGGTCCGACGCAGACCCGACAGCAGCAGGGGGAAAGCCGGCAAGCGCAGCTCCGTCCGCGCTGCCGGCCATGGTAACGGGAAGCCCCGCCCCCGTAACTAGGGGAGGGGCCGGAGCAGACGCCGAGACCTCTAAGCCGGCTCCCACAGCAGAGAGAGCCGGCGGCAGAGGAGACACGCCGGGCGCGTCATCAAAGAGAAGGGGAGAAGCCCCGCCCCCCGCCTCAGACCCGGGAATCGCAGAACCAGGGGCTGCGCGCGGGCCCGAAGCGGACGCCATTTTGGGAACAGGATGAAGGACAGGTAAGACAGCCGCCCCTCCCCCCGTGGCGCCGGAGCCCGCACCCCGCCGCCCGCCGCGACCCCGTCGCTCACCTGACACGCTGGGACTATCTCTAACAGGGGGCCTACCGCGAACCGCCGCACCACCCAGGCTAGGACCACGGACCCCCCCCGCGCGCCGGCGGGCTGGGGCTCAGGCGAGATGGCGGGCGAGACACCCGCTGAGGCCTGCCGTCCACCCGAGAGGGAGCAGCCATATCCACCGGGGCACCGCTTCTATGGAGCATATCCAGGAGCCAGCCATTGCCCCGACTAGCCACACGGTCCAGAATCAGCTTCTCCAGAGTGTCCGCCATTAGCAGGTCCTGTTCCTCTCATCAGCCTAGGCTAAGCAGAAGGTTAGCACCCACCTACGTGCCCCCTTCTTAAATAGACCCTTAAAACAACTCCTCCTCTACCTTTCATTCATTCGTCACCTTTTCAAAATATTTACAAACATCTTCTAAACCCAGCCAGCAAGTCCAGAGCCCTTTCCCTATACGGTTCAGGGCATCCCAGGATGATGGGCATCACTCTCCCATGAACATCATTAGTGTGAATAGAGCCTAATTTGAAAGGTACAATAGGACTATAGCAAACCAGAGGAACTCAGAGTACTGACTGGGCTGATACACTGCAATGAACGCTAAGCTGTACTACAATAGAATAAAACAGGAGGCCTAGGAGCAGTGAATTATAAGCGGACACACCTCCTGCGCTGTAACATGCAGCTGGAAGATGGCGCAGAAGTCCGAACGGGCAAGGATGTTATTTCAGGACGTTAAAATGACTCTTTTTGCAGATGACGTTCTCCTTACCATTATGAACATTCATACTTCCCTTCCCAATCTCATGGGGCCTTTCATGATTATGGTAGTCTGTTGGGTTACAAGATCAACCCTTCCAAAACTGAAGCCCTCCCCCTGAATATTCCTAGGGCCACTATTCGGCTCCTCCATGCTAATTTTGATTTCTGCTGGGAAGAGCAATCCATTATATACTTCGGTATCCATTTATCCTTGGATAGGTGGCTGCTCCTGAATATCTCCCTAGTGGGTAGGATTACTTCAGTGAGAATGACCCTCCTTCCTAAGCTTTTTACATTTTTTTAAACCTTTCAAGTGGTGGTGCCTCGCTTGAATCTTCAAGATCTCCACTTCATTTGGAATGGTCATCGCTTCCCAGATCAGTCATGTTGCCGGGGAGAGGGGTTGGTGGGCCCATATCTTCTCCAATATTACTGGGTCACCCATTTTAGCTGCATTTCATTTTGGGGGGCATCGCAAACATACACTAAATGGGTGCAGATTGAAAACCTGTTCACCCTTATGCTCTCTTGTGGTCTTGGTCTTCCCTATGCCTTCTGCCTCCCACTCTTGGGCCATTTGGGTCACGTGTTCTGGACCGTTCCCTTTTGCATTCTGGAATTCCATCATGATTTCCTTCCCAAATAACCCACTCTTCCCGGAGGGACTATCTTCTTCCATGGTTCATGCCTCGTCTAGGGCGGGCCTGTTCTGCTTAGCTGATATAGTTGATCTGCGGACACTGGAGCTCAGGCCCTTTGACTACCTTTTGGTAGAGCTGAACATCCCCTGGACTGAGTGGTTTGATTACTGCCAAATTACTGAAAGTTACCACCCCCACGAAATTTGAGAGATTGTCAACATTTGCACCGAAATGTATGGTGCCCAGCCTTTACAACAAATTCATGAACAGTGTTCACCAGAAAGAACAGAAAAATACGACAGGCTTGAGACTTTGGAAAAATGTTCCCCAGAATTAGGTTTCCCCAGGTTTAGAAGTGTTTAACGTTACGACACATTTCTGAAACAGTAAAGAACAAATATGGGCCAGATATTCTTGTGCAAAGTAAACCAAGCTTCAAATGGTTTAAACTTATGAATTTATGACAATTTACTTTGTGTACCATAAATTCCCGTTGTGCGTCATATACTTGTCTCCTCAATAAGCGAGAGATGATTTGTCTCAACTTATTTTGTGCCAAAAATGGTTGGGTTTTTGATGGGTGCACCAAATATTTATTCCTCACAGAATACAAGTTAAGTTTTTTGCCTACAGTTTTTGCGCCGAATATTTGTCTCATGGTGAAGCTCGACACTTTTAGTCACTCCATATTTACGAAGGTCTGTACGAAAGACTCATAAATATGTCTCACACTACAAACGAGATTAGTAGTTTTACAAAGTTCTACAGTATTGATACATGTGCCCCTCGTGTGTTGTGTCTTATACTGGGTGTTACGAAGCGATATGGTTGTGACTACTTCAGGTCCAGCAGTGTAATGGATACTGTGCTCCATTCCGTTCTCTGAAGTGCAGACATTGGGAGATTTATCAATCCCTTTCTGACAATATTAAGACTGGCATATTGTGTGCCAGTCTTAATTAAGGCCCGAATGGCACAGGGAACAGAAAATTTATGAAGAAGCCTTTTCATGAATCTGCTGGAGATGCCTGCAACTCTACGGAAATCTATGTCAGGTAAGAACTTCCATAGATTTCATTACCCTGTTTCCCTGAAAATAAGACAGTGTCTTATATTAAATTATCTTCCGAAATATATGACCTGTCTTATTTTCGGGGGATGTCTTATGGAGCGGCTGGAGCGGGGGACAATCGGCAGTCATGCCGGCGCTTCCTTAATGGAGTGCCGGCATGACTGCCGGTAGTAGGTGGTGCAAGAGGTGGTGGTGGTGGTGGGAGGTATGCTAGTTACCTTCCCCATCTTCATAGCAGTGCTGGTGCTGCTGTTGGTTACGGTGGTGGAAGTGGTTGGCGGGGCTTAGCAGAGATTAGCGAGGCTTCCGGCGGTTGTGCCGGAGAGCCTCACTTAGGGGGCATTGCAGCCGGCTGAACACTGTGCTCCGTGTGCACAGGAAAGCTGGCTGCCTCCTCTGCTGTGATACCACTGTTTCGGCTGCTGTGGGATGAGCTGGGAGAGTGGACTGCCCGCAGCATACGATGCTTTCCCAGCTCATCTTACAGCAGCAGGAACAGTGGTATCACAGCAGAGGCAGCAGCCGGCATACCTGTACACACGGAACATCGTGCACAGTGTTCTGCCGGCTGCAGTGTTTTTGGGGATGTCTTATTTTCGGGGGGTGCCTTATATTAGGCAATTTAACAAAACCTCCCCCCATGCCTTACTTTTGGGGGATGTCTTATTTTCAGGGAAACAGGGTATAACTCATGCCAGAAAATTGATGTGCGTTATAATAAATCGCCTGATTCCCACTACACTCTGCCCACCAGTGGTGTATCTAGGAATGGCTGGGCCCCAGGTGAACATTTGACATGGGCCTCCTCCTCACCCCCCCATACCCTTTTCTCCCAAACCGCATTCCTGCACACACTATTAAGCCCCATAATGACCCCAGCAAACACTATTAAGTGCCATATTGGCCACAGCACAAACTATTAAGCGCCATATGGCCCCAGCACACACTATTAAGTGCCATAGCGGCCCCAGCAAAGACTATTAGCACCATAGTGGCCCCAGCACACACTATTAAGCGCCATAGTGGCCCCAGCACACACTATTATGCGCTTAGTGGCCCAGCCATGACCAATTATTATACTCTGGGGTCTGAAAAGTCCGCGTACCGGTGGCCTTACTTACCGATCCCCGTTCCTGCTCACAGCCGCCTCTGCTTCCCCTGAAGGGAAAACACAGGTAGCCATGTTCATGAGCGGGGTTCGTTATTTTCTTGATGAAGGAAACATATCTGTGTAATATCTCATTGTGAAGGTGCATCGGTTTTACATGTGTTTAGCACAATACATTCAGTCACAGATACTTTTTATTTTTTTTTAGTGTAGACAGTCGTATAGGGCTTCTTGTTATGTGCTTATGATATACGCTGCTCCGTGGCAAAGATATTCTTCCCCTGAAGCAATGCTTTTAGGGCAGAATATCTACAAAGTAGGATGTCTGAAAGGAACTTGACATGTAAGTCTGAGATAAAAAAAAAAAGAAGAAAAAATTGCTGTATTCCTCTATTTAAAGTTGTGCATATGTGAGGCCCCAGAAGGCTATAGATGCCTCATTAAAGGGATTGTCAAGGAAAAAGGCCATAATGGGTAAAAAAGGAAAATAAGCAATACTTATCACACAGATCCTCTGATCCATGCTGCCTCTCAACGCAAAAAAATAACTACTCTGTCAATCGCTGGTCACATCTCTGACCCACCTCCAAGAGCGAGCAGCTGAGCAGCGTTCCCTATGTGTCAAGACGGGACTAAGAAACACAACCTGGCAGGGGACGTGAAAGGGATCAGTAGGGGAAGATGGAATGAGTATTGCTTCTTTATTCACACCAGCGCTTGTACTACGTTCAGTTATTCCGTTCCCCTCTCCGCATGAAAAATGTGTAGAGAAAAGCACAGCAAGCAGCGCTTTTCTCTCCACATTTTTCGCCCTTTTTAGGTGGAAACCTGGAAGGACCCCTTTACAGTTTATGGGTTCCATGGATTTCCATAACTTAACCACGTTTTAAAATAGATTAGGTTTCCATTCGGGGGGTCCCCAAGTGGACCCCCCCAAATGGAAACCCGAATGCAGGTGTGAACCAGGCCTAACTTATTTTGTAAAAAAAAATAAATAATAATTTGCCTTTAGGGTAAGTTCACACGGGGTTTTTCGGTTAGGATTTTGACCGCATTCGCCTCAAAATCCTGACCAAAAAGACGGCTCCCATTGACTTCAGTTCTTTTTTCCGAGAGCCATTTGTTCGGGCTTCCGGAAAAAAGAAGCGAGATGCTCATTCATCCGCCTGAAGACACTCCCTCCTCCGGGCTAGGCCCATTCATTGGGCCTAATCCGGAGCAGAGTGCGGGGCTGGATGTTGGTGCAGTGCAGCGGCATTCAGTCGCAGCTGCCCATTATTTGGTCTGGAACCTGAGGTGGCCACCGGCCTCAGGCGGCTTTTGGGACCAAAAAACCCCATGTGAATTTACCCTTAGGGGATTTTTGGATCAGAACCGCGTAGCCGCGACTGAAAGCCGGGGCATTAGCTACAATGATGGTAATTATAGTGTAGGAGCCACAATACAGGAGCATTTTAGTGTGTGGGCACCAATAAGTGTGAGGGCAATAATAAAGGGGAGTATAAGGTTGGGGCCACAAGGATGGAGCACTATACTGTGTGTGGGCCATAATAAGGGGGGGGGGATTTAGGCAGGGTTCACACGATGTATTTTGGCACGTAATGTGCCACGTAGACGCCGCGGGAGCTTTTGCGGGCCGTATATGCTCCCATTGTTTTCAATGGGAGCCGGTACCGTATACGCAGCGCTATTTTGCGGCCGCCGCAAAATCACGGCTGCAAAATAGCGCCGCGTATACGGTACCGGCTCCCATTGAAAACATTGGGAGCGTATACGGCCTGCAAAACCACCCGCGGCGTCTACATGCCACATTACGTGCCAAAATACATCGTGTGAACCCGGCCTTATAGTGTGAAGGCCACAATTGGGGAGAATTATACTGTGCCGTGGCCACAAGGGGGGGACATTATACTGTGTGAGGGCCACAAGGGGGCATGATACTATAATGGGGCACTAAAGAGCGTTATACACTGACAGGTCCACTAAAGGGACATTATACTGTGTGGGGGCACAAAGGAACTGGGTGGGGACGGGCGAGGTAAGAGGAGTGGGTTATAATACGTAAATTTGTGCTGCAGATTCTGTCCGTCATTGATAGATATTTATTTTGCTTGGGGAGTAATTTACGTTTCCATGGCGTGGAGCCATAATGACTGCGGTGACGTTAATTACACCTATGTCATCTATCATCATGGCTGGGTATCAGTCACATACGAAGAATTCATTCCTGTCAGAGAAAATGGTGACTTTATTTCTCGCCCATTGAAATGATAATGACTTCTATTTCAGGCTCAGCAGCAGCACGTCACTGTTATGGGAAACATCTCTACGTATGAGTATCAATATCTCAGGAGGGCTGTGTATATATACATATGGATTGAGGAGGAGGAGGAGGTGGGAGGGTCGGTTACGTCACCACACCCTCTCTCTTTGGCGGCCATATTTGAATTGGGCAAGGGGATACGCTTCTGGTAGAATAGCCAAATGTACCACAAAATATTTCAGTGTTTTCATATAACCTGACAATGTCCAATATTGACACCATTATATGCCTGACCTAATATTGCCTGCTATTACAGTAAAAGGGGCAACACGTCGTTGAGTTTATTGTGACAAAATTCAGATATTTTTTTCCTCACTCGCTTGTATATTTTAATAGTTTTAATTTCATGACGAGACAAAATGTTTCCAGCCTAGCCCAGCGTTCATAGGTAAAGGGTGCCCACTTCCAAAATGGCGTCCGGAAAGCTCTCCAGGGGATTGGTGATTAAAATGAAAGTGCCCGCCTCCGTCTGGTGATTGGTTGCTGGGACGCGGCTTGGGGCGGAGCGATGCTAGGTGCTTTGCCTTGTGAATGCTGGCGCGCATGCGCGGATGTGTTAGAGTGGCGCTGCTCGCTTGGGATGGTGACTGTATTGGGGCTGTCAGTGGAGCCCTCACTGCTGCTGCCCAGAATAAAGGGGAGAGCCGGCCTCGGGCGTCCTGGGGCTGGGGTGAGTGACACCCGGATTTTCAGTGCAGCACTAGGACTAGCCGGCAGAAGAAGGGGACAATCCCCTGGGGATCAGTGACATCCAGTAGCAGCACAGCCCCGGAGGGAATGATGAACAGGTTCAGAAAGTGGCTGTATAAACCCAAGGTAAGTGCTGACATGCTGAGCTGGCCCCTGGGGGCCACAGTCAGGTGATGCCAGGGAGCTAATTGATCATGTGTCATGTTAATGTGCAGATATACTCCCCTATGTAGTACCCTGTGTATGTAACTACACCATAACATTAACCCTGAAAGTGATGCTTCATGTCTAATGTAGGAATAATTTACACTTACAGATGAGTAACTATATATATATATATATATATATATATATATATATATATATATATATATATTACTGATACTGAATCATATCCTGTATTATACCCCAGAGCTGCACTCACTATTCTGCTGGTGCAGTCACTGTGTACATACATTACATTACTTATCCTGTATTATACTCCAGAGCTGCGCTCACTATTCTGCTGGTACAGTCACTGTGTACATACATTACATTACTTATCCTGTACTGATCCTGAGTTACATCCTGTATTATACTCCAGAGCTGTGCTCACTATTCTGCTGGTACAGTCACTGTGTACATACATTACATTACTTATCCTGTACTGATCCTGAGTTACATCCTGTATTATACTCCAGAGCTGCGCTCACTATTCTGCTGGTGCAGTCACTGTGTACATACATTACATTACTTATCCTGTACTGATCCTGAGTTACATCCTGTATTATACTCCAGAGCTGCACTCACTATTCTGCTGGTGCAGTCACTGTGCACATACATTACATTACTTATCCTGTACTGATCCTGAGTTACATCCTGTATTATACTCCAGAGCTGTGCTCACTATTCTGCTGGTGCAGTCACTGTGTACATACATTACATTACTTATCCTGTACTGATCCTGAGTTACATCCTGTATTATACTCCAGAGCTGCGCTCACTATTCTGCTGGTGCAGTCACTGTGTACATACATTACATTACTTATCCTGTACTGATCCTGAGTTATATCCTGTATTATACTCCAGAGCTGTGCTCACTATTCTGCTGGTGCAGTCACTGTGTACATACATTACATTACTTATCCTGTACTGATCCTGAGTTACATCCTGTATTATACTCCAGAGCTGCGCTCACTACCCTGCTGGTACAGTCACTGTGTACATACATTACATTACTTATCCTGTACTGATCCTGAGTTACATCCTGTATTATACTCCAGAGCTGCACTCACTATTCCGCTGGTACAGTCACTGTGTACATACATTACATTACTTATCCTGTACTGATCCTGAGTTACATCCTGTATTATACTGCAGAGCTGCACTCACTATTCTGCTGGTGCAGTCACTGTGCACATACATTACATTACTTATCCTGTACTGATCCTGAGTTATATCCTGTATTATACTCCAGAGCTGTGCTCACTATTCTGCTGGTGCAGTCACTGTGTACATACATTACATTACTTATCCTGTACTGATCCTGAGTTACATCCTGTATTATACTCCAGAGCTGCACTCACTATTCTGCTGGTACAGTCACTGTGTACATACATTACATTACTTATCCTGTACTGATCCTGAGTTACATCCTGTATTATACTCCAGAGCTGCACTCACTATTCTGCTGGTGCAGTCACTGTGTACATACATTACATTACTTATCCTGTACTGATCCTGAGTTACATACTGTATTATACTCCAGAGCTGCACTCACTATTCTGCTGGTGCAGTCACTGTGCACATACATTACATTACTTATCCTGTACTGATCCTGAGTTATATCCTATATTATACTCCAGAGCTGCACTCACTATTCTGCTGGTACAGTCACTGTGTACATACATTACATTACTTATCCTGTACTGATCCTGAGTTACATCCTGTATTATACCCCAGAGCTGTGCTCACTATTCTGCTGGTGCAGTCACTGTGTACATACATTACTTATCCTATACTGATCCTGAGTTACATCCTGTATTATACTCCAGAGCTGTGCTCACTATTCTGCTGGTACAGTCACTGTGTACATACATTACATTACTTATCCTGTACTGATCCTGAGTTACATCCTGTATTATACTCCAGAGCTGCACTCACTATTCTGCTGGTGCAGTCACTGCGTACATACATTACATTACTTATCCTGTACTGATCCTGAGTTACATCCTGTATTATACTCCAGAGCTGCACTCACTATTCTGCTGATACAGTCACTGTGTAAATACATTACATTACTTATCCTGTACTGATCCTGAGTTACATCCTGTATTATACTCCAGAGCTGCACTCACTATTCTGCTGGTACAGTCACTGTGTACATACATTACATTACTTATCCTATACTGATCCTGAGTTTCATCCTGTATTATACTCCAGAGCTGCGCTCACTATTCTGCTGGTACAATCACTGTGTACATACATTACATTACTTATCCTGTACTGATCCTAAGTTACATCCTGTATTATACTCCAGAGCTGCGCTCACTATTCTGCTGATACAGTCACTGTGTATATACTGTACATTACTTATCCTGTACTGATCCTGAGTTACATCCTGTATTATACTCCAGAGCTGCACTCACTATTCTGCTGGTGCAGTCACTGTGTACATACATTACTTATCCTGTACTGATTCTGAGTTACATCCTGTATTATACTCCAGAGCTGTACTCACTATTCTGCTGGTACAATCACTGTGTACATACATTACATTACTTATCCTGTACTGTTCCTGAGTTACATCCTGTATTATACTCCAGAGCTGCGCTCACTATTCTGCTGGTGCAGTCACTGTGTACATACATTACATTACTTATCCTGTACTGATCCTAAGTTACATCCTGTATTATACTCCAGAGCTGCGCTCACTATTCTGCTGGTGCAGTCACTGTGTACATACATTACTTATCCTGTACTGATCCTAAGTTACATCCTGTATTATACTCCAGAGCTGCACTCACTATTCCGATGGTACAGTCACTGTGTACATACATTACATTACTTATCCTGTACTGATCCTGAGTTACATCCTGTATTATACTCCAGAGCTGTGCTCACTATTCTGCTGGTGCAGTCACTGTGTACATACATTACATTACTTATCCTGTACTGATCCTGAGTTACATCCTGTATTATACTCCAGAGCTGCACTCACTATTCTGCTGGTGCAGTCACTGTGTACATACATTACATTACTTATCCTGTACTGATCCTGAGTTACATCCTGTATTATACTCCAGAGCTGCACTCACTATTCCGATGGTACAGTCACTGTGTACATACATTACATTACTTATCCTGTACTGATCCTGAGTTACATCCTGTATTATACTCCAGAGCTGTACTCACTATTCTGCTGGTACAGTCACTGTGTACATACATTACATTACTTATCCTGTACTGTTCCTGAGTTACATCCTGTATTATACTCCAGAGCTGCGCTCACTATTCTGCAGGTGGAGTAAGAATTCTGCAGGCTTCACAGCTGATATTTCCCAGCATTCCTTGTGGTTCTTGTGCTAGTTATGTGTTTTCTGTACAGTGCACTTGTGATCTGTACTGTAACCTGATGTAGGGATAACTGTCCCTATGTTTGGCTAAGCTTTAGGGATGTGCTACTTTCCCATTTGCATTAACACTCAGCAGAATTGAGAATACAGCTCTGGACTATAATCTATATTATAATGCAGGACAAGATGATTTATGTATTTTTCTCTTTTTGTGGACTTCAGTTCTTCTCTGTTTTTATGATCTGTGTTCTTTGCTGTTCGGGTTATTTCTTGCTTTATTCCCAGATTGCTAAACCTATTGATATTCTGCTATAGTCTGCAGCGCTGTATATGGTTTGTTTCAATGTATCAGCCTGGAGTACAGACAGATCATGTCATAGGGAATTGTCTAGACTGGATACATTTGTAGCAAACCTCCAACTGTTAGAACAGGATTTGATCTGTAAGGATTTTGGTCTCCATTCACATGCAGCAAGCAGAGATCCTGCAGAACTGTCCAAAGTCTAGTAGAAACTTGCAGCACTTTTCATTCATACAGTCATTCCCTATGATGTAAGGTCCGTGTGACTTTCTCTACCTTATAAGAGTCACTGGAGAGGAATTTCCTTCCACATCTTTGCAGTAAGTTTGTGATATTACAGGGTCACATCAGCTAAATGTCGCGGCCAAGTGTGAACAGTGGCAGCTGGTCCGTTGTGGTAGATACTAAATCTTGACTCCAGTTTGCAGTGTCTTACTCTGGGTTCACACTTGGCGTTGACTCGGCATGGGAACACGAAAGATGGAGTGCCTGTTTGCTTACCCATAGACTATATTGGGGTCCACCAGGTGTCCTCCGTGCAGGACTTTTCTCGCTGCCGATATTAGGCAGAATCTGCGACACATACGGAGATCCCAACGCGGATGTGATCCTGGCCTTATACCATCGAGGATTGTCACATGTTAGTTCCACAGTTCCTCTAGAAATTTGGGTGATGTCATTGTGCCGAGCGCCTTAGGGTGAATTCACACCAGGGATAGAGCATCCCCTGGGTTCTGGAGATCATCGGTCTTGTATGGACTACAACTCCATTCACACAGGGGACCCCTTTCCTCATGATCATAGGGAGACCCTATACAAATGGACTGCTGTGACCCCCCCCCCCATTCACACAGTTTAATAATGTGAAGTTGGGGTTTAAGACCCATTCAGACAGTAGCGTTCGATCATGTCTGACTGACCATGACTTGTCTGAACTTAACTCACAAGATCATGGTTTGTTAGGGAGCCTTCACACAGAGTAAACGCGCGTGTATTTTTGCAAAATACACATGTAAAAATAAGACTCCCATTGACTTCAATGACATTTTACAGGTGTAGTTTTACACGTGTAAAAAATATTTTGCAAAAATACACACGCGTTTACTCCGTGTGAAGGCTCCCTTAGACGGTAAGATCCGGAACAACTGGGTGCAGTTTAAAGCTGGTGCAGGACACCAGACCCGAGGTAGTACAATATATCTGTGACAAGACACAGCTGTCTGAACAGATCCTACATCAGAAGAATTTCATACTTGGTTTTCTTTGCTCATTTTTCTGCTTCTAGACTTGAAGAATTCACATTTCTTTGGAAACAAGTTCTGAAGTTTTGTGCTAAGATTTCTGTATTATAGGATCGACATATTGGCAAAGTTAGTCTAGCCATATAATGTATATTCTGTTCCTCCTATTATACACATAGATAGCAAAGTGTAGAGTATGTAATCTGAGACCACATTATCTATAACATACTCCAGTGTACCCAGCAGACAAAGTGACCAGTAACTGGGCCATTGCCCTACGTGCAATGCTATTAAAGGGGTACTCCACTCTGGACAATCCCTAATTGTTAGAAGGACCCCTTGACAATAAGAGTCCTGTTGTGTCCCCCAGCCATCAGTTGTAAGATGTGGGGACACCTGCTAGTAAGTGTTAAGTTTCCCTACAGCACCACCGCAGGACAAACTAAAGTATTGCACAGTTTGTATGTCTATTAGAAGACAGGTCCTCCAAAGCGAGAGATTTTTTTGTAACTGCTCTCCACTGTGTCCAAAAGATGGGGATCCTGAACAAGGGACCCTCATGTAGGAACTCCAGATTCCCTACTAGGGTGTATTATGCCATATCAGTATATTGTAGCATAGTGGATAGTATTGTCACCTCTGGAAGGCATTACTACATTATCCAATGTTGGTGTGGGGTTTCTTCCTCCAAACACATATCTGTATACACACACTTGTCAGGGTCAGAAATTTTTGAATCTCCATCAGTTGTGGAACTACAACTTCCAGCGTGCCTCATTCCTTTTTCTGGCTCTTCTTAGAACATGCATGCTTTACAACAGCTGGAGTGCCAGAGGTGGCTGATCCTTGAGATATATATGTGTAGATATATGTAGGCTACGTGGGGACTGCTCCCTAGAGGCGCCTGGTAAAATCTAGGGCACACATAATCCCGCACTTGTCATTCAGCTCGCCAGTGACCCCATCCAGGATCTCAGTGATTACCTATGCCCAGCAGCTCGGCTAACCCACTTATTTAGATCAGGTATTATTACGCTCCGGTACATTATACCGCAGTGACCTGTTATTTACTGTGAGATCATTGCTATGTGTGCCAAGGAGACTTCTTCTGCCAGGTCATCCATGCTGTGCTGCTCTGATCTCATTCTTGTAAAGTGAAGCTTAAATATGATATTTGGGAATTGTATTATGGGATGCCGTACACGGGCCCTATATTCTGCTGACGGCGCCGGTTGGGAAGTGTCAGGCATTGTAATTTCCCAGCAGTGCTGTATGGCTCATCAGTCACTGCTGCTTGTAAAGGGAACTGCTCCTATAATATCATCATTCCCATTATAGCAAGTTGGCGAAATAAAGTGAACATCATGACTAGGGAACCATATTGTGTATAATACGGCAATATTTCACTGCAAAATAACTTTCTTCTCCATTCACATCCAAAGCTGTTTTTTTAAAATATATATATTTTAAATACACTCACCGGCCACTTTATTAGGTACACCATGCTAGTAACGGGTTGGACCCCCTTTTGCCTTCAGAACTGCCTCAATTCTTCGTGGCATAGATTCAACAAGGTGCTGGAAGCATTCCTCAGAGATTTTGGTCCATATTGACATGATGGCATCACACAGTTGCCGCAGATTTGTCGGCTGCACATCCATGATGCGAATCTCCCGTTCCACCACATCCCAAAGATGCTCTATTGGATTGAGATCTGGTGACTGTGGAGGCCATTGGAGTACAGTGAACTCATTGTCATGTTCAAGAAACCAGTCTGAGATGATTCCAGCTTTATGACATGGCATTGCATTATCCTGCTGAAAGTAGCCATCAGATGTTGGGTACATTGTGGTCATAAAGGGATGGACATGGTCAGCAACAATACTCAGGTAGGCTTTGGCGTTGCAACGATGCTCAATTGGTACCAAGGGGCCCAAAGAGTGCCAAGAAAATATTCCCCACACCATGACACCACCACCACCAGCCTGAACCGTTGATACAAGGCAGGATGGATCCATGCTTTTATGTTGTTGACGCCAAATTCTGACCCTACCATCCGAATGTCACAGCAGAAATCGAGACTCATCAGACCAGGCAACGTTTTTCCAATCTTCAATTGTCCAATTTCGATGAGCTTGTGCAAATTGTAGCCTCAGTTTCCTGTTCTTAGCTGAAAGGAGTGGCACCCGGTGTGGTCTTCTGCTGCTGTAGCCCATCTGCCTCAAAGTTCGACGTACTGTGCGTTCAGAGATGCTCTTCTGGCTACTTTGGTTGTAACGGGTGGCTATTTGAGTCACTGTTGCCTTTCTATCAGCTCGAACCAGTCTGGCCATTCTCCTCTGACCTCTGGCATCAACAACGCATTTCCGCCCACAGAACTGCCGCTCACTGGATGTTTTTTCTTTTTCGGACCATTCTCTGTAAACCCTAGAGATGGTTGTGCGTGAAAATCCCAGTAGATCAGCAGTTTCTGAAATACTCAGACCAGCCCTTCTGGCACCAACAACCATGCCACGTTCAAAGGCACTCAAATCACCTTTCTTCCCCATACTGATGCTCGGTTTGAACTGCAGGAGATTGTCTTGACCATGTCTACATGCCTAAATGCACGGAGTTGCCGCCATGTGATTGGCTGATTAGAAATTAAGTGTTAACGAGCAGTTGGACAGGTGTACCTAATAAAGTGGCCGGTGAGTGTGTGTGTATATATATATATATATATATATATATATATATATATATATATATATATATATTTATTTATTTATTTATTTATTTTACTTATTTATTGATTTTTTAAAATTTTATATCTGTTTGTGTGGCTTGGCCGTACCGTAAACCAGCGTGGCTATAAGGGTAAAAGTCGGAGCTGGGAATGGGATGTCCATTTGGCAGGATGAGGATGTTGGTTCTGCAATACTTCTTCCTGTATTGTTATGCAATAGATATCGCCTGCTCTCACTATGAGATTGTTAAGCATGGAGTGTGATGGCGTCACGTAGATCAGTGAGGGTGGCGTGGGCTTGTGGTGCACCTGCCTGACACTATGCAGACACTGCAGATCTAGGTTTCCAGTCACTATTCGGAATCCGCTAATAACCTGTAATAGGTGTAACTGACCTTCTGATGCTGTTGTGTCACTTTAAGTGGGTGAACATACAGGGAGGGCAGGAGAACATTGACTTGGAGAGATTCTCCTTGTGCAGCAAGTATTTAAAACTTACCTAAGGCCAGGGTCCCACAAAGCGAATCCCATTCACACATTTCGGAAAAATACACAGTGGACATGCTGCGATTTCCAAAACTGTTGCAGTTTTGGAAATCGCAGCATGTCAATTATTTCTATGGAAACGCCGGCGGTTTGCCTATAGATATAATGGAAGCAGAAAGTCTACAGAAGAAGACTCTGCGAACTTTCTGTGAAAAAACGTAATGCATTGCCGCCATGTTGTTCACCGCAGAATTTATTTTTGCTGTGGAATGCTATGTGGGGCCTTAACCTAAAGGGGTTTTCTTGGATTATTCATCACTTATCGCCAGGATAGATCATTAATATGTGATTATTGGGGGCTGAGTTTAAAGCACAGCGCCATAACAAGCAAAGGGGCTGTGCATGGTAGTGCAGCTCAGCACCATACATTGGATTGGGTCTGAGCTGCTATTGTACAATGAAATTGATGAGTGCGTGCTTGTGAGTGCTCCAGATGCTTAAACAGCTGATCAGCGAGAGGACCGGTTGTCAGACAATCGCATATTGATATAGATATCTATAAGTCTTGGAAAACCTTTTTAATAAATCAACCATTATCCATATGTCCCATACAGGTTAAATTCTCAGTGGGGTGACGTCCATATGCCGCGTTTTGGATATGCTAACACTTTGTCATCACTAGTGTCTAACCGATCCTGAGAATAATATGGAGCCCTTTAAAGTTTTCCCCACACAGCGCCACCCCTGGTGATGCACAGTACTGCATTGTGGTCGGTTTCATGTGAATGGGGCCATTCTGTAGTTCTCTGCGTACCTGGTGGATTGGTAGAGGTCTGATTTATACCGATTATAATGTGATCATGTATCCTAGTATTAGTTGGAATTGGAGTACCCCTTTAATTTGAAGCCATAAAGATATATTGTATTTATTCCTTCTGACGATTCACCGCCAGGTTGTGAATAATAGGCAGCTTTGGAAATGATTGTTACTGCGCAAGAAAATTGTTGGTAAAACTGTTAAAATTAAGTGAGCGAATCGCGGTAGGATTTAATTTTGCTGAGTCCGCTAAAAGATGGAAATTCTGGCAATCTTGCATTTTAATGAATCATTAGAAAAACTATAGAGATTCTTAAAGCTTTATACTGACGTGTGCCAGCTTCTTCTGAAAGCCGAGCAAATGGGATCTGACATTGGAAAGACAAAAAAATTACATAAATGAACTTGTAGACAATATTACCCGCATCGTGCTGCTTATAGCGATCTAAGGCGGTCAGTATAATATGGGGTAAGCTAAAGGATGTCTGCAGCCCTTATGTGAGAGTACGATGTGATAGGGGGAGAGAAGCTGAGCTCTGTGATATATAGGGTTATATGATAGAGGGAGAGAAGCTGAGCTCTGTGATATATAGGGTTTAGAGATGAGCGAGTACTGTTCGGATCAGCTGATCCAAACAGCATGCTCCATAGAAATGAATGGATGCACCTGGTACTTCCGCTTTGACGGCAGCCGGCCACTTAACCCCCCCCGTGTGCCGGCTATGTCCGTTCATTTCTATGCGAGCGTGCTGTTCGGATCGGCTGATCCGAACAGTACTCACTCATCTCTAATAGGGTTATATGATAGAGGAGAGAAGCTGTGCTCTGTGATATATAGGGTTATATGAAATATGGAGAGAAGCTGAGCTCTGTGATATATAGGTTATATGATAGAGGAGAGAAGCTGAGCTCTGTGATATATAGGTTATATGATAAAGGAGAGAAGCTGAGCTCTGTGATTTATAGGGTTGTATGATGATAGTAGGAGAGCAGCTGAGCTCTGTGATATATAGGGTTATATAATAGAGGAAAGAAGCTGAGCTCTGTTATATATAGGGTTATATGATAGAGGAGAGAAGCTGAGCTCTGTGATTTATAGGGTTGTATGATGATAGTAGGAGAGAAGCTGAGCTCTGTGATATAGGATTATATAATAGAGGAGAGAAGCTGAGCTCTGTGATATATAGGGTTATATGATAGAGGAGAGAAGCTGAGCTCTGTGATATATAGGGTTATATGATAGAGGAGAGAAGCTGAGCTCTATGATATATAAGGTTATATGATAGAGGAGAGAAGCTGAGCTCTGTGATATAGGATTATATAATAGAGGAGAGAAGCTGAGCTCTGTGATATATAGGGTTATATGATAGAGGAGAGAAGCTGAGCTCTGTGATATATAGGGTTATATGATAGAGGAGAGAAGATGAGCACTGTGATATATAGGGATATATAATAAGAAGAGAATCTGAGCTCTGTGATATATAGGATTATATGATAGAGGAGAGAAGCTGAGCTCTGTGATATATAGGGTTATATAATAGAGGAGAGAAGCTGAGCTCTGTGATATATAGGGTTATATGAAATATGGAGAGAAGCTGAGCTCTGTGATATATAGGGTATATGATAGAGGAGAGAAGCTGAGCTCTGTGATATATAGGTTATATGATAGAGGAGAGAAGCTGAGCTCTGTGATATATAGGGTTATATGATAGAGGAGAGAAGCTGAGCTCTGTGATATATAGGTTATATGATAGAGGAGAGAAGCTGAGCTCTGTGATTTATAGGGTTGTATGATGATAGTAGGAGAGAAGCTGAGCTCTGTGATATATAGGGTTATATAATAGAGGAAAGAAGCTGAGCTCTGTGATATATAGGGTTATATGAAATATGGAGAGAAGCTGAGCTCTGTGATATATAGGGTATATGATAGAGGAGAGAAGCTGAGCTCTGTGATATATAGGTTATATGATAGAGGAGAGAAGCTGAGCTCTGTGATATATAGGTTATATGATAGAGGAGAGAAGCTGAGCTCTGTGATATATAGGTTATATGATAGAGGAGAGAAGCTGAGCTCTGTGATTTATAGGGTTGTATGATGATAGTAGGAGAGAAGCTGAGCTCTGTTATATAATAGAGGAGAGAAGCTGAGCTCTGTGATATATAGGGTTATATGATAGAGGAGAGAAGCTGAGCTCTGTGATATAGGATTATATAATAGAGGAGAGAAGCTGAGCTCTGTGATATATAGGGTTATATGATAGAGGAGAGAAGCTGAGCTCTGTGATATAGGATTATATAATAGAGGAGAGAAGCTGAGCTCTGTGATATATAGGGTTATATGATAGAGGAGAGAAGCTGAGCTCTGTGATATATAGGGTATATGATAGAGGAGAGAAGCTGAGCTCTGATATATAGGGATATATAATAAGAAGAGAAGCTGAGCTCTGTGATATATAGGGTTATATGGTAGAAGGAGAGAAGCTGAGCTCTGTGATATATAGGGTTATATGGTAGAGGAGAGAAGCTGACCAAAACATGGACAGACTATTTTGGTGGGATCGGTTATTGATCTAGTGTATACAGGGCCTACCCTGCAGATGTGGAAGTAAAGAAGGATCAGACATGTTGAATTTCATCATGCGCAATCCTTTGTTTCCATGGGAAATAAATACGCATGCTCGGGCAAGCAGAATGAAATAATCAGGAGAATTGACTAGTAATTTCCCCATACCTGACTGTCGGTACATATTTTCCTATTATTAGAGTCGTCTTCGTAGATTGACGTAGTATTTTGTAGAACATGTTTTTCAGGTGGTTGCTGTAATACAATGATAATAAGCGGAGAGGTGATAGAGATTGCTGGGCAGGACTGGAATGTGTTGCTCACCGTGGAAAGGTTGCAGCTGGTTCAGTGACACTGGCATAAATCATGTTCTTTATGGGAAATGGTCGCCTTCCCGGTGCATTGAAGTAAGTGCAGTTGAGAGATCATAGTATGGTTTATAGTCATTCCCTAACGTATCTTGCCCCAGTGTATACTACATATCTGCATGCCGAGACCTTTACGGTCCATGAAAGATTAAAGAGAAAATCATATATAGAACATGTAGTGCTGTTTGCAGACTGACATATAGTTTTATAAGATTCAGTATCACTTGTATTCTATTCATTCAGGGCTTAGGAGTCCAGTGGGCGGTCCTACTATAACTAAATGTTGGTTGCGACCTTTGCGCTTTGGAGGTGGAGTCCTGTAAGTGATGTTATGGTCCCCGCAGATATAGCCCTGATCTCAACATCATCCAGTCTGTCTGCTATGACATGAAGAGACAGACGGATTGGAGCAAGTCTACATCCACAGAAGATCTGTGCTTAGTTCTCCAACATGGCGGGAACAACCTCCCTGCCGAGTTCTGCCCAAAAACTGTCTGCAAATACAGAGAAGAACTGATGGAAGGCGAATGGCAAAGGTCACACCAAATATTAATGGAATTTAGAATTATCTCTTCATTCACTTCATTTTGTTCATTGACTAAAATAAGTTATTAACACTTTCTGAAAGCATTCTGACTTTGCAGCATTTTCTCCACACCTGCCTGAAACTTTTGCACAATACTTTACCTGTAGCAGTTCACGATTCTGGATTCTGCCACAGACCGCACCTACCTATCCTATAAACCAATTAGTAAGATATCAATACAGTAATTTTAAAGGGTATTCCTACATAGGTATCTGCTGGAACATCATTGATCTACTAAAGGTTGAAGTTCTCTGTGTGGCCCCTCACTATTAAAGCAAGGTTAGAGAACTGGTCTTATCACTCTTCTAAATGAGAACCTATTAATGATCAGGTGATTGGCGCAGATGGCAACACATTTTTCCTACAGTGGCCACTGGTGGAGAAATGTGGTATTACATGACTCCCATTCCAATGATACATCAGACCTCCAGAGGGAAAGATATCCCTAACCATTAGATCTCTGCTCTGACTAAAGGGGGTGAAGTGTGTGATCCAAACAAATGATGGGTCTTTATGATTTCAGTATGCCCAAATGTTCAAGGGAAAGCCAGTTGAAATGGATCTTCAGATATGTTATAGATACAGAAGAAAATATTGTCAAAATGTGTTCTCAGATGACTCCTGATGTTCACAATACAAATTCTCCATAGCGAGAACAGACCCCATTGCTTGTACCTATGACAATTGGAAAAGTAATCCTACCGCTCGACAACCGCTTTTTTGATCCAGAAAAGTGCTCAGAACAGTTGTCACTATCCTTCCCCCAAAATATTGGATTTCACAGTAGAAAAGCAATGCTTTAAGCCGGCTCTGAGTGGGTTACAAAAAACTAAAAGGACCAGTACTCACCTTATTGATTCTCCCCCCCCCCCCCCCCCCCGCTACAGCAGTGGAAGGGGGAATGCATGTGTATGCTCTCCTACTCAAGTAATAGGAGCAGCCTCGCTGTACCCCAGAACCTCCGCTATACAGTGGACAGAGCTGCTGAAGAGCCTGCACAAACTCCTCATCCACTGCAGCACCTGCCAGCGCCTGGATCTGTGCGGGGTCTGTGTATTGGACACCCACAGATCACATACCGATTATCTTGTGGATAGATCCATCAGTATAAAAAGTTGATTTGGGCCCGGACAAACCCTTTAAGCTTTATTACTAATATATAAGTTGGTCCTCCGGAGGTCCTGAGTTTCCGTTTTATGGAGGACAGCTGGGGAGGTCCTCTCGCTCCTCTACTTCCCTGACTGCTGCTCTGACTCTCTATCAGATGACCGACTCCATATTGCTCAGCGGACCTGCGGGCCGTGTAGAGGGTAGTCAATGATGTCAGTAGCTTATGCAGTTTCGGAACCATATAAAGGTAACTTTGGGGCTCCTGGGCACCCTGGCCATATATTAGTAATAAAGCTCATCTAGGGCAGGGAATGCATCGGTAATCTTCATATTTACCCGGATAACCCGTTTACCATAATTGCGGACCATGAATCCTGTCCTAGAAGGGAGTTCAGCTCGCTGAGGTGTATAATTGGGTCCATGAAGGTAAATATGAGCGACTTGTGAAGTTTGACATAAAATGTGATACAAGCGGATTACACATTAACGTTATCTCACCCACGAGTTAAAAGCGGTCTGTTACTGTGAACTGAATAATAAAGTGTTGTCGCCTCGCAAGCCCTTCAGAGCAGAATGCACGGGCTCAGAGCTTGCAGTGACTTTGCTTGTGTCGCTCACCTTTTACCTTCACGCTCGCTTCTTTCACTGTCTGCTTTAATCAATATGCATTTGGCCGTAGCAGCTGAATGCACTTGATAAAATCTGCGAGTCACTGCGGTGCCATAAATATCTTGGGCAGCCATGACTTTTGTCTTTTGTTGAAGTCTGCTCTTATCCTGAAATCTAATCTATTGCAGGGAGGCATAAAGTGGACCCCTACCATTTGGTTTACTAGGTTATTGCAGCGGACCCATCCTGTGTGACTGTAAGAAGACCGTGGCGAGAAGGTGACAGGCAGAGAGCTGGAGTCCCGCTAAATCAGCCCTAGGTTTCTGACCTATGTGTGAGCAGGCCTCAGCCCCAGGTTTTAGGTCATAGGCTCATTACTGGGCCATAAAAGGCTGTAGAGCCTGCACTTCAGGGCAGATCCAGGGAGTGAGAGGAGGTGTCTGGGTCTGTCCTGTTGCTCTGAGTCTGGTGAAGACTGTATTGTGCCTATTGGTTTGCTCTTGTGGCTGTTAGTAAGCCACACGTATAGTTAGTTAGTTTATTTTTTACTGTTTAGTTATTTGCTCAGACGAGCAGGATTTAGTTTCTTGTTGTTTTGCCTGAAGTTAAGGCTGTATTTTATTTTGTTTAATTTTTGCCTGAAGTCAAGGTTTATTTGTTTCACTGTTTTTCTAAATAAACCTGTTTCCTGCATAGTTTCTGTGACTGGTTGGGTCTGCACTGTTGCTGCTACCGAGCTACCTTCCCCACATCTCGTAGAAGAGCCTTCAGTCACACTGGCTAACCCACTGGTGTAGATTAGATACAAAATGCCCATAGCCACAGTGTTGCTTAAAGGATTGTTCCAGTTCTTTTACGGGATACTTAAAGTAACAAATACTATAATATACTACAGACCATGGAGCTTTGTGGTGTAGGGGAGTTAGAAGCTGCCATACAGGCGCTCATCCCCAACACCTACAAGTTAGGGGGAGGCATGTGAAACCAGAGTATCTGGAGTAAAACCACGCAAACATGGGAAAGAGCATTCAAACTCCATGCAGATGTTTCACTTGGTTGGAATCAAATCCAGGACCCAAGGCAGCATTGTTAGCCAATGAGCCACCGTGCTACCTATATACTTACCTGTCCATTCAGCCAGGGATCCAGTGGGGAGTCTCCATTTAGGTCTCTGGTCTTCCTAACTTTTGACTTGCAGCTCATGCAGGGGCAGAAGGTCAACAGATCCAGGGGACATGAGCAGACACTGCCCGCTGGATACCCAGCTGAAAGGACAGGTACTCGAAGTAGACGCCGCTCAATGATGATGCCAGAATTGCAAAGGGCATGGAGATGTCAGCCATGTTTTATGGGTATCTCGCAAGCAAAGATTTGGAATTATTCCCATGTGTTGCACCACTAGCTTTTGGGATAGGGTTCTGAAGCTCCAAACAGGACACTGACCCAAACTCCCCAAGGCCCTAGCATGATGGAAAACGTCACACCTTATTGTGCGTCGGTTGTGTCATGGAAAACATGCAGGATAGAACCCCCACCCCAACCATAATCTGCATTGGTAAAGTATACTTTATTATCACATGGCAGTGAATATGAACATGAAATAAAGTGTGTAATCCTGTCCAGAGTGGCGAATCCAAGTCTCCTAACATAAGGTACAATTGCATGGCTTCTGCCACCTTACATTGCCTTAGCCATCCATACATTGCAGAAAACTCCCCCACAGTGCAAGGTGTTAGCAAATCCACATAAATTTATATAGAACATGGCAACACCCTATTATAAAAGAACAACGGGCTATAACCCATGGCTTTTGCTTCAGTGGTGCACTATGTAGTACACTTAAATGTCTCCAAACTATGCACATGGATGCATACCGCTATATAGTAGACTAAATATTAATTTCATAGTTTTCTGCTGCCACCATATGCCTCGAAAATATGCTGTATATTTCCTAGGTAAACACCGCCATATAAAGTGACACCTACAGACAGCAACCAAATAATAGTGCTAGACAATGTATACATTATCCTATTAATATTATAAATGTGAAAGTTTGTGGGTTTGTGTGTTTGGATGTTTGCATGTTCGGATGTTTGTTCCTCAGTCACGGAAAAACCGCTCCACCGATTTGGCTGAAATTTTCCACAAACATAGTCATTACACTCGATTAAACAATAGGCTACGTTTCGTCACAATAGCGCACATACGTTTGTGCCAGGACCCCCACAAAACCCAAACTCACACCACCATCTCTGCAATCTCACACACTTTGGACCATAGCAAGCCACAAAATTCATATTACCCTCTTCAGCCTCGCCCCTAACCCCACACAATCTCATATACATATACTTTACCACTTTGCCCCTCACCTTAACGATTCTCCAGGAGGCTCTCTTTAACGCTCTGGAGCAGCCATGTTTGCCGACCCCCACCACTCTGACAATCCGCGACACCGCCCACCCATGTCAATACCCCTAGGCGGTCTAATAAATGCAAAAAAAAAAAGTTTAAAAAAAGTAAAAAAAATATAAAAAAAATAAATAAAAAGGATTAAAAATTCAAATCACCCCCCCTTTCCCTACAACACATATAAAAGTAGTTAAAAACTGTGAAACACATACATGTTAGGTATCCGCGCGTCCTAAATCGGCCGCTCTACAAAGTTATACAAATATTTTTCCTGTTCGGTAAACGCCGTAGCGGGAAAAATGGCCAAAAGTACCAAACCGCCATTTTTTCACTGTTTTGATTCTGCTAAAAATTTGAATAAAAAGTGATCAAAGCAATAACATTTCCCGAAAATGGTAGAACTACAAAGTACACCCGGTCCCGCAAAAAAAGACGCCTATACATCCCCGTACACGCACGTATAAAAAAGTTACGGCTGTCGGAATATGGCGACTTTTCAAAAAATAATTTTTTAACACAGTTTTGGATTTTTTTTAAGGGGTCAAAATGTAAATAAAACCATATAAATTTGGTATCCCCGGAATCGTAACGAAGCACAGAATACAGGGGACATGTTATTTTGGTTGCACAGTGAACGCCGTAAAACCATAGCCCGTAAGAAAGTCGCAGAAATGCATTTTTTCTTCAAATCCACCCCATTCTGAATTTTTTCCCTGCTTCCCAGTACATTATATAGAATAAATAATGGCGGCATCAGGAAGAAAAATTTGTCCCAGGAAAAATTAAGACCTCATATGGCTCTGGGAGCGGAGAAATAAAAAAGTTATGGGGTTTAGAAGGAGGGGAGTCAAAAACGAAAATCAAAAAATGCCATCGGCGGGAAAGGGTTAACTTCAAATACTTCTGTCCCAAAGACACTATGTAAAGTTTCTCACAACACCGTATAGCAGCTCTAATACAAATTAACTTCAACACAAAAGTCTCACGTATTCTCTGAATTACAGAAAAAACAAGATACAAACTTACATTTCATATCCCAGACCTTATACACAGTACGAAAACCTTACCCACACCTGTATATACCCACTGCTACAATCACCGCAGACGAAGTCGCGGGTACCAGCTAGTACCACTATATGGTTGAAATGAAGATACATGGTGATAACAAGCCTCAGGAGCCCCCTGTACAGGTCGCACACACCCCGGCCAGCTTAGCTATAACTTTCTCTACATATTTGTGTAATATTGTTGGATATGTATGGATTGCTGCCTAATCCCTGTATATTTGTCTATACTAGGTGACCTCTCCTCTTACTTAGGGAGTGGGAGCAATGTTTAGCCGCTGTGTATTACCAGGTGTGGGGCCTATTAAATTACGACATGATTGACAAGCCAATTTATACCCTATTATATAGCATTTATCTGGACGTGGAGCGATTAGTTTGGCGGTACAGAGGTCACTTATGTGTTTCTTCCTGTTGTCTTCAATAGTTCGTGGGCTTGTGTTGGTCTGTATGGTATATATAATGTGTATTTACATTCTAAGTAGACCATTTCTCTATGTAGAATCACTTAATTCCATTTTTTTTTTTTGCTAGTCTGTGTGTGACTGTGTAAAAATAAAACAGCCATCTGTATTTCAGGGCTATCCTTAAAGGGGTATTCCTATTACATATAATGATACAGCTGTACTGCAATTCCCCTGCACTGGGTGTATATTTGGTGACTTATTTTGTCATCTTGTTTAGAGCTGTGTTTCTGCTACAGATCCTCCACTAGTGATCTTACATCTATCTCTATATACACAGAAGAAAGGCTTCCAGTCACTGCCCCTCATCGTTGTTGACACCCAACAGTGTCCTCTGGTCTGCTTATGATCTAAGACTTATGTCCTCTATAATCTAAACCTCATACTTCCATCTTCAAAACTTTTCTAGAGCTGCACCAGTTCCCTGGATTGCGCTACCCCAGGCACTAATGAATTTCAGTTTTGTCTCTATACAACTCACTGCATATAACTCTGTGCTCAGTTTTGGGCACCTGTATATAGGAAAGATATAACTGAACGGTAGTGGGTGAAGAATTTGGGGTATATATGTATGTATATGTGTGTGTACATATATACACACGCCCATATCTGGTTGTAATTGCTTAAAATTTAGCAGACACTTTCCCTTTAAGCCCTGCAAAATCAGGCAAAAAAAAAATAATAGCAAGAATTAAAAGTGTTCTGCAGCAAATCTCAGCATGTGGGTTGTGTGCGGCGCTTTATGGCACAATACTTCTGTCACAGCAATGGTTGCAGTCATTCATATGCGGGCATCTAATCTGCAGCTTTGTTACTGTTTAGTGTGGATTACCACGTGGCAGCATGCCACCGCTGACTGTGTTATTGACCCTGCTGGACTGCAGTTCACATGGCTTAGAAAACCAGTCGCGTTTTATTTTGCTCCGTGACATGCTGTTTCAGGGTTTCGTATGTGATCCAGCTGAATAAAAGCAAAGGCGTTCCTGGAGCCTGGCGGAGCGGGTGGCGTGAATCATTCATCTAGGTGCCAAGGAACTATGCTTCACTTAACTAATGGAATCAAAGGTCTCGGCGTGATTGCTTCGGATGTCGTGCAGCGACTTTTGTTCTACCAGGCTCTTTGTTTGGGCACATGAAGCGCTCAATGCCACATCGCCTGGTTCATTGGATTTGTTGTACATTAACCATACGTGCAGTCACTGCAGCGTACGGTAAAGTGTGGAACCTTCCTGTGTTATCTAATGTCCAGATACTAGGAAACTGGATCTCTGGGATTGTTTTACTGATGCTAATTTATTTATAGGTCCTCAAATGAGCTAAATCCACGAACTGGACAATTGTGTCTGGTTTGTGACAGTGTGTCAGTCTGGAATCTCACAGAGCATTGTCTAGTCCGGATACAATTGTATATACTGAGCGCAAGAACTCCTATGTTACAATAATGTTTCCATTCACTGACAGCAAGCAGATAGCTTAGCTTATCGAGAATTTCCATTTTTTGCATTTTCGTACATTTACTCCCATGTTTTTTTTTTCTGTTTGCTGAACATGACATTTTTTGCATGACAAATTCTACCTTTTAAGATTCTGTGCAATGCACTGGGAAGCCAGAAAAAAATTGTACAGTGGGGTGAAATTGGGACCCCCCCCCCCCAAAGCTACGCCATATTATTACAGGTTTTATTTTTAGGACTTTTGCCGACCTGTTATTTTATACTGAGTTGATACAATGCCAAATTTAGGTTAAAGCCCCACATTGCGTAAACCCAGCTTTTTTTGTTGCAGATTTTGCTGCCATTTTTTGAGCCAAAGCCAAGAATGGCTACACAAAGAATGGGAGATATATAGGAAGTTCTTATACTTCTACCTTCTGCTTAATCCACTCCTGACTTTGGCTCCAAAAACTGCAGTAAAATCTGTAACAAAAAAAAAAAAAAAAAAGCGGTGTTTCCGCAACGTGGGGCCTCCGCCTTTAAATAGGTTTTTTTCATATTTCAATAATATTACAAAAATAATTTTTTTTTTGAAAAAGAACATTTCTTTCTCTTGCCATATTCTGACACCTCTTTAGATAGGAGTATGGCTGGATAAACCCTTTAAAGGGATCCTATCATTTAAACATTTTTTTCTGGTTGACACGTAGGAACAGCCTTAAGAAAGGCTATTCATCTCCTACCTTTAGATGTTTTCTTCAGGCCACCATTCTGTAGAAATCCCGTTTTTCGCCGGTATGCAAATGCGCTCTCTCGCAGCACTGGGGGCGGGCCCCAGCGCTCAAACAGCACGGGGGGCATCACCAATGCTGCAAGAGAACTCTTCAGCTCCGCCTCCATCTTCTTCAGGAATGGGGTCTTGACGCATCTTCTACCAGGGGATGGCTTCAAACTTCTAGGCCTAGAGCAAAGTCGACTGCGCTTGGCCTCTGGCCACAAGAAAATGGCCGCTTACAATACTGTGTAAGCGGACATTTTCTTGTGGCCGGCGGGCATGCACAGTCGGTTTTTGAACCCTCAGAAGAAGACTCGTCAAGACCCCGTTCCTGAAGAAGATAAAGGGGACGCTGGAGAGTTCTCTTGCCGCATTGGAGATGCCCCCAGTGCTGTTTGAGTGCTGGGGCCCGCCCCCAGTGCTGTGAGAGAGATCATTTGCATACCAACGGAAAACGGGATTTCTACGGAACGGTGGCCTGGAGAAGACCTCTAAAGGTAGGAGACGAATAGCCTTTCTTAAGGCTATTCCTACGTGTCAACCAGAAAAAATGTGTTTAAATGATAGGATCCCTTTAAGGCTAAGGCGTCACGTAGAGAAACGCAGCTAAAAAATGCAGCAGAGACGCATTATGTTTTTTTTCGCAGCGTTTTTCACTGTGTTTTTGCAGATTTTCTGCCCCTATTATACCTATACAGAAAACGCCACAGTTTCTGCAGGTATAATTAACATGCTACGATGGAGTCTGTCACCGAAACTGTCAAAAATCGGCAAAAAAAAAACTCCTGCGCAGAATTTTGAAACGGCAGACTCCATTATAGTCAATAAGGTCCGCTGGTATCTGCTGTGGTAGCGGTCTGGCTCTCCGTCGTCATACAGGTTCCCTGACGTGCCCCGAACGACCGAGAGCATGGCGCTAATGTGAACCTAGTGTTAGCCGTTCAGGAGAATCTCCATGGGATTAGAAAACTCCTATAGCAGGTCACAGATGAAAAAACTAGACAAGTGCCATGTCCCTCCGCCTGAGGCTTGGCATATGGTAAAGCATTCAGTGACATCTCTGTTTTCTCCTTTGTTTCTGTCACTCCTCCATGAGCATATAACCACTTCGTTCTGACGGGTGTCAGAATCTGTCACATCGAACTGAAATAGAAATGTGTTCATGTAAATGACTTCACACCTGCGACAGGATGAAAATGGTTAAATCAAGATCGACAGCGCTGTTGTAAAGTGAGAATATGTATGTGTCCCCGTGTCTGTCGGATGTCTGAAAGCGTTAGCGCCATGCAATACCCTGCGCTGCTTGGCTAGAGGTGTTGTGGGAAGTAAATGTGCGGCGCTATAATCTTCTTATATGACATACACACATACAATACCGGAAAACCCTCTCATCAAAATTTCCTGCAACTCCTAATACCATGTCATGCCATCACTTTATAATTGGTGGGGATCCAACTTGGGAGAACCCTCAACATTCTTGAAAAAATGTAGTGTCCTTTGCATTTGGAGCTTCTAGACTTGTACTTGAATACATACAGTAATGTGCAATAGTTTTAGGCAGGATTAGCATAAAATAGCTGCAAAGTAAGAATGCTTAAAGGGATTGTTCAGGATAAAATCAAAATTAACCCCTAAACTAAACCCCCTCCCCTGACTAACTGATTTACTTTGTTAAAAACAAAAATCTATAATTTCCCATATCCCTGGAGTGGTCATGTGATCGCCTCAGGGGCACTTTGTGATAATCTGGTGACATTATGTTTCCCGTCATCAGTACTCCCCTCCACCCCATCATACTTACGGCTCCTCCTTCTTTCAAGCTGGTGACACTGCCACAGTTTGGCGTTACCTCTGACAAATGTGCGGTAGAGGTTGTGCGCACGCCGCCAGAGGTTCCCTCTCTACTGCGCAGGTGTCTCCAGCCTGTGCACAGCCAGGAGAACAGACAGAAAAGGAGGAGCCGATCCTGTCTAAAGAGGAAGATATGGTGGGGTGGGGTGGGGGGCTGAGTTAGTTAGTTGGTAAGGGCTAGTAGTGGGTGAGATGGAGGTAGGCAAAAAACGGCCTACCAGGAAGCTACACCCTGTAAACAAATGTAGAAGATACCAGAAGCTCTCAGAGAAATCCAGAAATCACTCAAAACACTGCTAAAGATATATGGGTGTAATTTTTAACCCATTAATGGCACTAACAGACCTTTTTTTTTAAAAAAAAAAATATATATATATATATATATATATATATATATATATATATATAATTTTTTTTTTTTTTTTTTGCCTGGAAAACTTCTTAAAGTTTCCCTCTGTTTATTAATAATTTAGCAAAAATAAACAGTACAGGTAAAAATAAGACATTTTGTAATATATCTTAAGAACTGTTTCCTTCTCCAATTATTAAGCTGTTCTCCTGTTCCTTATCTTCAATCTTGACACTTGTTTACATTCTATCCGTGTATATACAACTCTAAGCCAGTAATAGCAATGTGTAACAGCAGCAATTATTTGAGTGGCTTTTCTAACCCTCCTTCATAGGCTAATAAGGAGAAAGTAACTGTCAGAAAATTGGAGAAGAAAATATAATTCTTTAATAAGATATATTACAAAGTTTCTTATATTCACCTGTACTATTCGTTTATCAAAAAGTGGTTCATAACTGGAGTTACACTTTGATAGGTAATCACTTAGTAAAATGAAGTGATTAAAGAGGACCTGTCACCGATTTGGGCACAGGCAGTTCTATATACTGCTGGAAAGCTGACAATGCGCTGAATTCAGCGCACTGTCGGCTTTCCGGATCTGTGCCCGGTGTAAAGAGCTTTCGATCCCGGTACCGTAGCGCTTTACAGTCAGAAGGGCGTTCCTGACAGTCAGTCAGGTACGTCCTTCTCCACAGCAGCGCCTATCGCACTGTACAGTGTGAGCGGGGAGGAACGCCCCCTCCCTCTGCTCACAGGGCTCGTCCATAGATGAGTATTATCAGGAGGGGAGGGGGCGTTCCTCCCCGCTCACACTGTACAGCGCTATAGGCGCTGCTGGGCAGAAGGACGTTCCTGACAGACTGTCAGGAAAGCCCTTCTGACTGTAAAGCGCTATGGTCCCGGGACCAATAGCTCTTTACCCCGGGCACAGATCGAGAATTCAGCGCACTGTCAACTTTCCAGCAGTTTATAGAACTGCCTGTGCCCAAATTGGTGAAAGGTCTTCTTTTAAAGAGAAGGGAAATCTAAATCCCATCAATATTTGGTGTGACCTTTGCCTTCCATCAATTATTTTCGTTACTTGCAGACAGTTTGAGTAGTGAGGATTTAGCACTGCTGGAGATGTATATACAGATAATTTTTTGGAACTTTGTATCCCCTTTAATGTGATTTAATGAAGGCGATACAAAAAAACCTACATATCTACTCTCTGATCCGCAGGCCGGGTTTTGCCGTAAATCATTATCTTCTTAGGTTAGGTAGGTGGACGATATAGCACAATGGAAACAACCAACCACTAAGGTATGTTAGTGGGTTAGTGTCATGGCTGTTGAGTATCGATTGTAGACATGCTGCAGGGTTGGTGGTCGCGGCTGTGATCGCTGGCCGGGTAGATTAACATGTCCGCTCGGTTGAACAAGCTTGCTAAGCCTTGTGAGCATTCACAAGCAAGACTCAATTTCCTTCTTCAGGCCAAATAAACAACAAAGGAAAAATATTATCATTTCACCATCACTTCCCTTGTGCAGCTTCATTGAGCTTCTCCACAAATCTTCATTATTGTAATGATCTTTTCTGGTAAGGGAAAGGGTAAGTAGTTACAAAATCGGCTTCGTATGGGTTGCGTAGCTGCTGTGCTTAGTATTGCAAACAAGCCATGTGACAGGCTATGGGGCTGGAAGCAGTTGACTCG
Source organism: Leptodactylus fuscus (assembly GCF_031893055.1). Classification (NCBI taxonomy): domain Eukaryota; kingdom Metazoa; phylum Chordata; class Amphibia; order Anura; family Leptodactylidae; genus Leptodactylus; species Leptodactylus fuscus. The sequence goes on from NC_134265.1 coordinate 331,774,709, forward strand.
ATGGGGCTCAGCGCCGTTATGAATTCAGTGGGAGCTAAGCTGCAGTACTAGTGTCCCGGTCCCTGGTGTGTATAATACTGGTGATGGAAGATGTGTGGGTAGGGCAAGGGCAGTCTTTTGTGACCACATATTTGTGACCTATCCTAAAACATAAACCTGGACAGTCCCTTTAACCCCTTCCTGCTCAGTGCTGTACCATTACATCAAGTGTGTAGTGCAACCCAGTAGCTATAACCCCCCCCCCCCCCAAAAAAAAAAAAAAAAAGCAATCTGTGAACACAGTCAGTAAAGCTGCTTTTTTGGTTATAATATTCGATCTGTAATCACACAAGCAGCCAGAAGTAGAGTACATAGAGTACATAAGTAGACTTTTCTTATATTGTAAGATTTGCAGACTCTTTAGTCCTTTGCACAGCGCAATGTGTGTATAGGCTGTGAGGAGAATGAACCCCTCCCCTCTCCATTCACTGTGTGAAAAAGGGAAAAGAATCGCCCCCTCCATTCACTGTGATTCCGTCTGGTATCTGTGGACCTATATCCTTTGTAACAAGGAGTGAACTGCAAATTAGAAGGGAGACACCTAGTGGTAGGAACTTTAGAGAGGTTTTTCAGGCAGAAATTATGGTCAAGAATCACATGACCTATGAAATGAGACTAAATTGTCTGTGACCGTTTTAAACGTAAAGGATGAATAATTTTGTTTGGCCATTTTACATGGGAATGTCTAATGTGTTTTATAATTGTTTTTGATTATTTTTATACATTTTCTAGGGGTGTATTTTAAAATTTTATATTTATTTTTCTAGCCTTCCTGGGGGGCTTGAACCTGTGATCATTCGACTGTAATACTGTAGGCAGAGCTCAATTGTAATATTCCTTTGGAAGACCTGGGAGTCTCCAAAAGTCTCCTGGGTACCATAGCAATGAAAGGGTCCCATGGCAAAGCCCCTTACATTGTTAAAAAAGTAAAAGTAACCACTCGGATACTGTGGTCTGTCTACGGAATCTGAGGGGGGTCATGGACAGCGATTGGAACGGTCTCCAATTATGGATTCTGTGTCTATAATGCTCGCACATCTCCAAAGCCGGTGTAACGTTAAAGCCAAGATATCCGCCTTAATAGTACGACACGTGTCCTTTAAGGGGTTAAATTATAGAAAAGTGTATTTAATGCAGCATCATACGATAAATGCTGTAATATGAGATACTGTCATAAAATACAATACAACCTAAGGGCCCCTTCACACGGAGTTTACGCTCCGTCTATTCTGTCTACACGCCAGTGGCGTAACTACCGCCATAGCAGCAGAGGCAGCTGCCACTGGGCCCGGGACATTAGGGGCCCGGTGACAGCCGCTACCGCTGCTATCATTATACTCCAGGGCTTTTTAGACCCCCGAGTACAATGATTGGCGGACCGGGAGAGGTAAGAAACATAAAAAACACTGTTACTTACCTCTCCACGATCCGTGCAGACTTCGGCCTAGTCGTCTGACTTCTCATGACCCCGGCCTGCGTCCCGGGTCATGTGACATCATTGAAGATCGACTACTTCGGAGGCCGACAGTGTAGGAGACAGGAGATGGGTGAGTAACAGAGTTTTTTTTATGTTTTTCTCCCCCTGGGTCTCTGATTATTATACTCTGGGGTTTGAAAAGACCCTAGAGTATAATAATGGTTTATGGGTGTCCATAGTGGGCTATAATACTGTGTGCAGGGGCCACTATGGGGAATAATACTGTGTGCAGGGGGCCACTATGGGGGATAATACTGTGTACAGGGGCCACTATGAGACATAATACTGTGTGCAGGGGCCATTATGGGGGATAATACTGTGTGCAGGGGCCACTATGGGGAATAATACTGTGTGCAGGGGCCACTATGGGGGATAATACTGTGTGCAGGGGCCACTATGGGGGATAATACTGTGTGCAGGGGCCACTATGGGGAATAATACTGTGTGCAGGGGCCACTATTGGAGATAATACTGTGTGCAGGAGCCACTATGGGGTATAATACTGTCTGCAGGGGCCACTATGGGGGATAATACTGTGTGAAGAGGCCACTATGGGGCATAATAGAGCGCGCTAGGAATGAGTAGGAGGGGTTCGGTCGAGGTCTTCGGTGTCGGTCGGGGGGGCCATGTCAAAAGTTTGCCATTCCTAGTTACACAACTGCTACGCGCTGTGTATTCTGTACATTTTACACATGTAAAAATACACGTGTAAAATGTAGTTAGCCATTGAGTTCAATGGCTTTTACGTATAGCGTGCGCTAAATGATGACAAACATGTGCGAACTACATTTTACACGTGTATTCTTACACGTGTAAAAATGTACAGAATACACGGAGCGTAAACTCCGTGTGAAGGGGCCCTAAAGCTGTGTACCGAGCGTAAACCACTTGACGCATGCTATAGACTTCTATGTAAAAGCCTAGTCAGTAGAAGCCTATGGCTTTGACATATGTGCCGTGTGTATTTCCTGACATATGTGCCGTGTGTATTTCCTGACATATGTGCCGTGTGTATTTCCTGACATACGTGCTTTACGTAGCTCCTAGTCTTGATGTAAACAAAGCCCAACACACCTGGTTACTGAGACAGTAGCAGGAGTGGATTCCTAGGTGAGAACATGTGACTCACGGACCTAGTAAACCCTTCCAGACGCTCGGGGTTAACATATCTGGCACTTCCTCATTCATCAGTCATGGTGTGTTCGAACTGTTGTGGGAAGGATAGGTTATTGAATATTAGGCATATAGCCCAAAAACTGCATTAAAAAGATATAAAGTAACATACAACAACCCAGCTATGTAACCCGAGGTGTAACGTGAAGCTCTTTACCCCTTATGCCTGAGCTAAACTGATCTAAAAGAAAAAATAAGTCTGTTATTAAGTGTTACATATGTATAAATATAGATTTTTTTATTTGAAAAAAGTATATTTTTATTTCGGTTATCGACATTCTGATAGGAGGCGAAGCTACTTCCTTTCTCGCTGATTTTTCTCTAGGCCCCACCATTCCTGAACAATAGGTGCAGTTAGTTTTGGTGCATGATGTACTATTTAGACTCTGTACTGTCAGGAGGGCGGTGTCAACAGGAGCAGACAAGGGGCGTGATTCTGAGCTCTGACACTGGCTGCCTCTGATTGTACAGAGCCTAAGTAGCATATCAAGCACCAAAAGTAACTGCACTTATTGCTAGGGAATGGCGAGGATTAGAGAAAATAATCCAGCTGTGTGGGTATTAATGGAGTGGCACCTATTTACAGATGCTAAGAAGTGGAGTTGGTGAAAGGTCTTTACCTGAAAGCTAGCAAGTCCTGCCTCAGAGAGGAACATCATGAGTGGTCATGGCTAGGTCAAGCGCAAAGTGAATAGGGAAGAGTGGTCAATAAGACGAGTAAAAATGCAGATGTGTAATAGCACCATTATATCACATAAAAGATTTGGTCAACCAATGAGATTTTGCTTGTTGGCCGTCTGATCATCAGCACATTTGGGGTACCCTTAGGTGATGCCCCCTGGCCTCACAACAGGTACAGCCACACCATCTATGGGCATCCTAAGGTGCCATGCACATGAGACCATTAGGACGGGAATTTCCAGTTCTACGGGCTCGTTCACATCTGCGCCCGGTCTCCGTTCTGCAGGTTTCCGTTTCCTGCACGAAACTGGACGGGAGACGGAAACCTGCAGGCATGTTTCAATCCCATTCATTTTGAATGGGTTTGAAAAGTGTCCGGCCATGAGCGCCGGTGAGCGTTTTATGCTCTCCGTGGCGAAACCATTTTTTTTAACCGGATACAGAGTCGGACATGCAGGACTTTGTGTCCAGTTAAAAAAAAACAGTTTCGCCGCGGAGAGCAAAAAACGCTCACCGGCGCTCACGGCCGGACACTGTCTGACAGGTTTCCGTCTTCTGCATGCAGAAGACGGAAACCTGAGTACGGAGTCCAGGCGCTGGTGTGAACCCAGCGTAACTTAGTCAGGGGCTGGACTCCTTACATCATAGGGATCTATAGTGCTGGGAGTCCCTGTCTCCTATGTACAGTATAGGACTGTAAAGCCATGACTAAGCTAGGATTCCCGGTGTAATAAGTCACTATGGTGTAAGAAGTCCGTCTTCAAGGTCTAGATTTGGATTGGGAAATCTAGCCGATTTATGTATGGGATTTTTTTTGCCCGGATTGTACTGTGTGCATGGTATCTTAGGACACTTACCAGGAACAAGCATGTCTAGGATTAGAAAACTGGATCCGAAATAGTTGTCTGCTTTATTTCAGAGACAGCACCACACTCATAGGATTGTGATTCTACTGAAGAGAATCGATCGCAGAAGCACCACATCTAAGGCCTTATTCACACGTCTGTGAAAAGCAGATCGATTTTTATTTTTTATTTCATTTCTCTATATTTTGGTCTATGGGTCTACACGGATGTCTTCTGCTTTTTTCACAGACCCGTAGACTTTTATTGATAAGATGAATTTGTGAAAAAAACCATGAAAGGGAAACGAATGAATGGGCACATTTTTGCGGACGCCATTCCTATGCGAATAAGGCCCAATCTCTAGATAGGTGTGGCAATGTTCTGGGACGAAAGCAGCCATATTTTCCGATCCATATCCCTGTTCCTGCTTTGCGTCGATAGCGTGCCATGATGGGGGTAGCGGTGGTGGGTGCCTTGCTCTGATCTCCGCGCCTGCCTCAGAACAGGGACAGCTGTGTGATGTTTACTTATAGGCAGCAGCAAATAATTAATAGGTTGTGGAGAAGATTACGGCAGCCGAAAGCCGCGTGTTCAGAAACCTCGGGATAAAAATGACTCTTCATGAATCATTGATTGTGATATTGTAGGTCTTCCAAGGAGACAGGATATCTGTCTGCGTTTGCACAGGGAAGTGCTGAACCACATCGCATTTATGGTGCCGTTAGAGGCCGTGTGCTCTACAGACCCGGAGATGTTCCTGGTGATGTGGAGTACAGAATATTGTCTACCTGCATCAATAAAATGGCCATCGATTTATCATGTTCTATTTTTGGGGCCGTGCAGGTTGAGTTCATCATTGATCTGCTCTGCTGCAGCAGGGAGGGAGTTAATGCGTATCATAAGCTGCATTAGGCAGGGTGTGGACCACATGGGAAGGCTCAAGCTGTAGGGCTCGTCCACGTGAAAAGCGAGAGCCCTGGCTTGTTGGGATTTTTGTGTCCAGTTCCATCACTGGATCCTAACCAATCCTGTCCAGTTCCTTGTAGGCTCATCGTATATTATTAAGCCTTATACGTAACTACAAGAATCGCTGCAGGGAATTCCACTTCTTCCAGGCAGAATTTTTTTATGACATGGCCCTCATTGATCAAAGCTGTTTGCAGAGCCATATGAGCCATATGGTCACAGCCGCCGGCATCGTATCTTTGCCCAGCTGTCCCAGGGTTGGCTAGCCCTTTAAGAAGTTGTAGTCTGTTCCCAGCCCATCTCTTGCTATTTGCTACCTAATACATTGGCAGGGGGTCTTTAATTAGGCTGAATGGGTACAATAGTTGCTGGGTAGCTACTGTTTCATGTATCAAGACCCTGCGGCAATGCCAGTGATTGGAGACCATTATTATTTATTTATTTATTGTACTTATATAGCACCATCATATTCGGCAGCGATTGACAGTCACTGTCCCATATAGGGCTTACAATCTAATTCCCTATCATTATGTCTTTGGAGTGTTAAAGGAAATCGGAGTAACCGGAGGAAACCTACACAAACACGGGGAAAACATACACACTCCTTGCAAATGTTGTTTTTGGTTGGTTTTGAACCCAGGACTCCAGCGCTGCAAAACAACAGTGCTAAACACTGAGCCACAGTGCTGCCCGTGCCATGGTCGGTTGTGACCACTGGCATCTGAAGGGTTATTTTTACTATCGCTTAACTAAATGCCTTCCTTGCGGCAAGATTGCTGGAGATGGTCCAGTGCATAGGCAACTGGGAAGCTTGTGATGTCTCCCAGGACTGCCAACGTTGTATTACTATTAAGCTGTGCCCATGACAGAGCTAATAGTAATTCAGAAATTTTACCATAGATTCCAATAATATTTTGACCGTTTTGGGGATGGGCCCTGAAAATATGCTTTAAAGGGATCCTATCATTCACACACTATTTTTTCTAGGTACCACGTCGCAATAGCCTCTAGAAAGGCTATTCATCTCCTACCCTCCCTTGTCTTCTCCGCGCTGCTGTTCGCCTACAATCCTGGTTTTTCTTGGAATGTAAATGAGCTCTCTTTCAGCACTGGGGGCGGGCCCCAGAGCTCAAACAGCACTTTGGGGCATCCCCAATGCTGTCAGAGAGCTCTCCAGCGCCGCCTCCATCTTCATCTGCAACGAGGTCTTCAGCGCATCTTCTTCCGGCGGCATCTTCTTACTTCTCGGGCTTAGGGCAAGCTGACTGCGCGTGCCGGAGAAAATGGGCGCTTACAATACTGTGGAAGCGGCCATTTTTCTTGTGGGCATGCGCAGTCCGCTTTCCCTAGGCTCAAGGCCTAGAAGTAAGACGACTCTGCTGGAAGAAGACGCGGTGAAGACCTCGTTGCAGATGAAGATGGAGGCGGCGCTGGAGAGCTCTCTGACAGCATTGGGGACGCCTCCAGTGCTGTTTGAGTGCTGGGGCCCGCCCCCAGTGCTACGAGAGAGCTCATTTACATACCGAGAAAAAACGGGATTGTAAGCGAACGGCGGTACAGAGAAGAAAAGGAAAGGTAGGAGACTAATAGCCTTTCTAAAGGCTATTCCGACGTGGCACCTAGAAAAAATAGTGTGTGAATGATAGAATCCCTTTAAAGGGATTCTATCATTAAAATGACTTTTTTTTGTCCGTAACACGTAGTAATAGCCTTAAAGACTATTCTTCTCCTACCTTTAGATGTCTTCTCTGCGCTGCCGTTCGGTAGAAATCCTGTTTTTTTTCGGTATGCAAATGAGTTCTCTGGCAGCACTTGCGGCGGACCTCAGGGTTTACACAGCACTGGGGGCGTCCCCAATGCTGTGAGAACGCTCCAGCGCTGCCTCTATCTTCTTCTTGAACGCCTTCTTCCTGTGTCTTCTTCTGTCCTGGATTTCAATCTTCTAGGTCTCAGGCCGCAGTAAGCTGGTGTAACCGGCCATTTTCTTGTGGCCTGTGGGCATGTGCAGTCGGCTCTGCCCGAGGCCTAAAAGATTGAAACCCAGGACGGAAGAAGACACAGGAAGAGGGCGTTCCATAAGAAGATGGAGGCATCGCTGGAGAGTTATCTCACAGCATTGGGGACGCCCCCAGTGCTGTTTTAGCGCTGGGGACCACCCCCAGTGCTGCGGGAGAACTCCTTTTCATACCGAAGAAAACCGGGATTTCTACGGAACGGTGGAAAGGAGAAGACATCTAAAGGTAGTAGAGCGTTTCTTAAGGTTATTCCTACGTGTTGAGGACAAAAAATATCATTTTAAAACTGCATTTCCGCCTCTTATTCATTTCTATGGGGTTAGTAATGTGGAATCTGACTGAAGATACGTCATGATGCTTCTGCTGCTGACTCCCATAGAAATGAATGGGGGACTTTTTTTTTTTTGAGGTGGATTCTGCCTAAACATCTGCCTGCACAACACTCTGTGTGAACTTACCTATGAAGGTGATCTTTGGTTGGTTGTTACCTGGCCTCTGATGCCCACCAGTCCTTGTATGAGACTCCCAGTGTTAGAAGTAAATGACATGGAGATGTCGTCCTTTTCGTAGACCCTGGTTAGTCTTCATTTCTTCACCTGAGCGAAGTTCTGGACTTCTTTAGGGTGAAATGTTTGCTTGCTTCCCTTGAAAAGTAACAATTTTTCATCAAGCTTTTTAGGTTTGTGCTAGAAAAATGAAGTGATTGTTCTGAAAACATCAACTTCTGAGCTGAGACACATGGAACAATTTATTATTTTGCTACGCCTGTGGCTACGCACTCTACGGTCTACTGTCAGCGAAGCTTGAGGGTTATGAAAACAACTATTTGTTCTTGTATAGAGAATGTCCATATGCCGGGTGGACAAGTGAACCTTGATTATTGGGTGAAACGGACAATGACTGACCTAGAGCCTGAGGGAACCTTGAAGAGGACACTCCTGTAGACAGGTTATAAGTGTCAATCTTTTAACAACCCCTTTAAGTTATGCCTTGGTAGTATGTTTATATGAGTTATGCTCTATTCATACTGGTCCTTTTGCCAGTGTATATCATGGTCTGCAGTATATTAGGCTTTCCTCCAGAATTGGCCAATAACCATTTGGTGGAGGAGTCCTGGAAGTGTTTATATGGTCCCAACAGAGTCCTGATCTCAACATATTCCAGTCTGTCTCTGGTTACATGAATAGACAGAAGGATTGGAGCAAGCCTACATCCACAGAAGATCTGAGCTTAGTTCTCCAAGATGGCGGGAACAACCTCTCTGCCAAGTTCCTTCAAAAAGTTTTCCTGCCATTTTGGAGACCTAAGCCCAGATCTTCTGTGGCTGTAGGCTTGCTCCAGTCCTTCTGTCTCTTCACGTCATCCCAGACAGACTGGATAATGTTGAGATCAGGGCTATATGTGCGGGGACCATATCATCCTTTCCAGGACTCCTCCAAAGGACAAAAGTCACATCAAATATTGAAGGAATTTACATTTCTTCTTTCTTCATTCACAATTTATTTTTATCAATTACCAAAATTTTAATTTCTATTTCTAATTTTTCAATTTCTGAAAGCATTTTTACTTGACAGCATTTTATTTCCGCCTGGTCTATAACTGTTACCCAGTTCTGTACAAAACCTATTTTTTTCTTACAACTTCAGATCTTCCATGACTTAATGGTCATTTTTTAGTTGAGGACTTTTGTTCCTTGAGAACCGAGGACAATTCTCATGATCTCTCTACATCGGTTTATTTTTCATCATTTTTTTTACGGGGATTTTATTTTTTACTTCAACAGGCTGAAATACTCCCAGACAACCTTTACCGGCGCACGGTCCATTTTTGCAGTGTCTCACCTTCTATTACTCGCCGTGTAGCTGGTGATTCTCCAGACTTGGCAGTGTATTTGGAGTGATTAGGGAGCAGACACAGGTCAGCATACTAATGTCCTCTCTTGTCGCTGAGCTGACTGTAGAGCTTTAGTTTTATTCCATATTGCTCACTTGTCCTCTGTTCTTCTTTGATTCTAAAAAAAAAAAAACCCAAACCTTAAGCCATACGTACAGTTAGCATTTACTGTTAGTTAGCACTCAGACGAGCAGGTTTTTGTTTTGCCTTTTTGCCTGAAGTTAAGGCTGTGTTTGATTTTGCAGGGGTTTGTTTTTTTTAATAAACCAGTTTTTCCTGCAAGATTTTGGCCCTGTCTCTGACTGGCTGGGTCTGCACCACTGCTTCTACTGAGCTACCTTCCCCACATATGCTGCTTCGGATGCGGGCATACTGAATAAAATACAGCCTTAACTTCAGGCAAAGCAAAAACCTGCTTGTCTGAGCACTAACTAAACAGGAAATACTAACTGTACGTGTGGCTTACTACCAGCTACATGAATCACCAAAAACAACACTGAGCTCTCAGTGTCAGGACAGACCCAGGCGCCTCCTCTCGCTCCCACAATCTGCCCTGAAGTGCAGGCTCTTCTATTTTTTCCTAGTGTCTGGAAACCATCAACAAACTGCTGGTATTGCTTCAGGTTATCACTTGGCATGCCTAATGATGTCCTGCGGTGAATTGTAATTCCTAGAACTCTTACAACCATTTCCTCGTGAATTTGCACTTACCTCAGTAGAATAGACCTGGCTACTCTTAGGGTAGTTTGTTACGCTCGGTGAGACAAGTTAACATGCAATATGTAGGTAATATTTGTCAAAGAAGGGTCCAGGTTACTGATCCGTTTCCCCATAGTTACACATTAATGATTTTTATTGCACTTGAACTAGACGTTAGTTGTTGTTGGACTTGGTTCCATCTAAGGTCAAATGCGAATGGAGCTTGAGCCCGATCGTTTTGCTTTTGGGGAAGATAAGTCGCTGCCAGAGGTGTCTGAAAGCAGCGTACTCCTCACTTACCTATCAGATAACATATACCGTAGGAAAGGAGTAGAAAGAGTTCCCTACATTCAACTAGCTGTGACATATTTCAGGCTCCTTTGATGGTCTTAAAGGGAACCCATCCTGGTGATTTGGGCACTGAACCACCTACAGGTCCTTATGGACTTGGGGTTTACTGTCCCATATTGCCCTGTTGTAAAGCCACCCATGCTCACACTAAAAATTTAAAAAAAACAAAAAAAAAACCTTTATACTCATTCCACTCCTGTACTCCTTGTTCAGTTCTTAAGCAAAACCAAAGGAGTACACCTTGGCTTCAGTGTATAAGCACCAGACCTGGGGTGCATGTGCAGTGATCCCTGGCTTCACTGAAAAACCGTGCAGACATCAGGAGAATTAGAGATGAGTCCAATGAGACTCCTGGTAAATACCGGGTCGCAGATCACTTTACAACAGAGATTTGGGACCTGGGGTAGTTCAGTGTTCCATATCGGTTACAATTTTTAGCAGTTTTCCCCTCTGTAGCCTCTATCTGTAATTTGCAATTTTCCCTGAGCTGGTGGGTGGAGACTAGCTGCCATATATTGCACACAGTAAGTAGGGAAGAATCTATCCCTAACTGTATCTCTTTCACTCAGAAATGGCCCCAGGTCCATTCAGGACATATATGGAAAAATACTGACCTTTACTAATGTGAATAACGTCCTTTGGTCATTATAGAAAGCTTCAATTTCGCTCCAGCAACACCTTAAACCTGGGGTTCTCCTGCTAGCTCTCTCTATCTCTGTATTTACTCCTCCCCACTAATCTCTATATAGACTGTATGCGGAATATGAGTCCTGGGACCTTCAGGCTATCTGGAAACAAATAGTATAACATTCTTCAGAGTGAAAGTCAGTTAAGAAGAGGGAAGGGTGGTAAGAGGAGAAAGAAGCATTTTTTCTCTGATATTACATTTCATACAATCTCATGCATTCATATACTTTTCTAAGATCTTGAATATGAAATAATTTTTATTTTTGTAAAAAAAAACCCCCAAAACTGAATACCTCCGCGCCGTAGTTCACAACAAAACTGCATACTAGTCAGTATAATGCTTATTTGATGGATTATACAGCATCAAGACACCGGTTTATTTTTCGGTCTCCAAATGTCCCTGTGTTACCTGTTCAGAGGAGATTTACTGGCGTAGGCGACCAATAGTAAGGAGAGGTGAGGATCTTGCTCTGGGCAATGACTGTGGATGTAGATAAGGAAACACAAGTCGGAGTCTGCTGCCTTTGTGCGGAAGCTTTGATAGCAATATCTGCACTAAATCAGACCTGAGTGTGCAAAGCTCTCTAACATTACAGTGGCTATAAAAGTGACTAGTACTTTGCAAGTGTTTTATTGGTGTCTATTGAAGAAATGGTGCTGGATTACAAAAACAAGGATCTTGGTTTTCTTTCAAAATAGCGCCACATGTGTCCGTAGGTTGTGTCTGGTATTGCAGCTCGGTTAAATGAAAGGGTTTTTTTAAAATTGATGATCTGTCCTTAAAAAGGGTCATCAATTGAAGATCTGTGCAGGTCCGACACTCAAGACCACCATAGATCAGCTGATTGTACTCAGTCCAATTCAAATGAATGGACTGAGCTGCAATACTAAGCACAGCCACTGTAAAATGTACGGCGCTGTGTTTGGTAAGTACTGAAGAGGCTGCAGCACTCGACTAAATTGAAACAGCTGATCTGTAGGGATCCTGGGTGTCAATCCCTTGCTGATCCTAAATTGATGACCTATCCTAAGGATGGATCATCAATTTAAAGTCAATGTGGCTGAGTTGTAATACCAAACATCACCTACAAACAGGTGTGGTGCTGTTTTATGGAAGAGCAGATCCTTGCTTTTGCAGCTATATCAAATCCCTTGATATATATATATATATATATATATTTATTTATTTATTTATTTATTATTTTTTTTTTTTTTTTTTTTTTTCTGATCTACATGACCCTTAGACTTTTGACTCAAGTCCAGGTACAGACTACCATCTTACATAATTGATAGGATGAGGTGGGAGTTCGAGATTGCCACCGATCCGGAGAATGAAGGGGTGTAGCAACAATAGTTTAGCAATATGTCCCCTTTACTGTTTTTCCCTGCTCAGTCTCATCCGACCACCCAGCTGTATTCTAACAAATGGGGCCCTGCAGCGATCCTGTCTATGGAAGGGAGCGCAGCACTAAATCAATGCAAAAGCACCTTCATTTTTAGGGTTATTGGGTGAAGTTTCATAGGTTGGACCCCACCGATTATAAGCTAATAATATAACCTATCAATTATGCTATATCTTTATAAGAGAGGAGTACTCCCTTAAAGGGGTTGCTTGAGATTGGAGAACTTTTTTCCGTAAAATAGCAACGCTCTTGTCCACAGTCTGTGACTGATATTGCAGCTCAGTACTGAAACAGAAGTTTGGTCGCCTAAAGTTGATCCCCTAAAATGTACTACTCGTGCCTTGTGTTATAGTTTTATTATGGCTACGTGTGTTGCAGAGATATCGCCTTTTTTGTCAACATGCAATGGAGCTGTTTGGAGCAACTATGGCGTCTTTGGAGCAATGGAAGCACTCTCATTGCTTCAAAGAGCTTAGTTACATATTGGCAAAAGCCGTGATATCTCGGCAACAAAGGCAATGATTCACAAGGGTTAAACACTATATGATTCAGGTGACCCATACCTATCTATCTGCAGGGCTGGGGTGATATGCTGGTTCTGGTGACACTAACCTATCTATCTGCAGGGCTGGGTTGATATGCTAGGTACTGGTGACCTAACCTATCTATCTGCAGGGCTGGGGTGATATTCTGGGGTCTGGTGATCCTAACCTATCTATCTGCAGGGCTGGGTTGATATGCTAGGTACTGGTGACTCTAACCCAGGGCTAGGGAACCTTCGGCTCTCCAGCTGCTGTGAAACTACAACTCCCAGCATGCTCCATTCACTTCCATGGGAGTTCCCAGAACAGCAGAGCCAGTATGCATGCTGGGAGTTGTAGTTTTGCAACAGCTGGAGAGCCAGACATTCCCTACCCCTGCTCTAACCTATCTATCTGCAGTGGTGGGATGACATGCTGGGTTGTGGTGCCCCTAACCTATCTATCTGCAGTGACTGGATGTGGATGATATGCTGGTTATTGGTGACCCTAACCTATCTGCAGTGCCAGGATGATATTCTGGGTATTGGTGGCAAACTCCCTTTAAATGTACTCATGAAGTCTACGGGGTTTATCCATCGATTTGTGGATATCAGATAATTGATCGATGGGGTATGGCGACCGCACATGGCCAAGCACCATCCAATTTAAGCTGCAGGAACATGGCGGCTATGTATAGGCATGTAAAGCCCTCTAAGTATTTCCTCCTCTTGCTATTGGGGTATGATCGGGGTGGTAGTTATGCAGAAGCTGGAGAAGCCATCGCTAGGCCATACAGGAGCATCAGATGGAAGTAAATCATAGTAATTGAGATATTTTTTAGACCAAAGTAGCTTCATGGTAGTAATTTTGGAAAATGTTATACTTGATGGTTTTCATGTGTAATTTTCCGAATTCTTTTGCCTCGGCAATGACCACTTTCCCTTATGAGTCAGGGGCACTGCTGGAAGTGTTTGATAATACCGGTCATGATCTTTTATAGCAAGAGAAATTTTAATGAAAATATTCAAATGATGTGCGGGCGAGATTTAAGGCCCCTCGACAGCACCGCGTGTACGTTATTTTCCGACTAATTACGCCATAAAGAAGAATGTGCTAAGTCTCCGGCTCAAATTATGTAAAAATGTCCCGCACATACGACGTGCTATCTTTTATGAAATAATATCTTATTTCCCGAGCACCATGGAGAATAAAGAAATCTCGTAGACCTCATTAATCAAGGATTGTCTGTCTTAAAGGGGGTTTCTGGCCCCAAATTCAATGTTTCTACTGATGACCTATCCAAAGGATAGCCCATCAGTATGTGATGTTTGGGGGTCCGACACCCAGACCCCCCCTTCCCCAGATCAGTCTCCTAATGTTTAAAAATTAAAGGGCCAGCATGAGACATGGACAAATATGTAAGGGTGTCCGTCTGGCGCAGATCCGTCATGAATCCCCGCTCAAAAACTGACTTTTATGTCTGGCAATTTTGGTTAAAAACTACACACATCAGATGGAGCCCTTAATAGTCAGTGGGGTTATATTTATGCTTATATTTTACCTTAGACATCCCCTTTAAGAAGCCACACAGGTTATTTTCTTACTACAAAGTATAAACCACCTTGTGTTATGCGGCGCACGTGGTCACCTTGTATATACATGCCAGCAATAAGGGCAGCAAACAGAAGCACTGTTTCCCTATTTACATCTTGGGAAAACAGATTTGCATATTTTTTTCCCATAATTCCCCCAGTGGAGCTAAAATGGCTTTTTGTAAGACTCCATACGCCAGTGAAGATGGTCTCTCCTTACGGAGTGACATTATCCCCATAGCAATAAAACATTGATATAAAATTTCTTTAGCAATTTGATTTGGCAATTGTAATTGAAAATATTTATTTGAAACCATTTCTAACCAAGTCATTTGCGGGAATGAAAAATTACATTTTCACGCTGTTGAAATGATGGAATTGGGAGTGCTGGGGGCGCATTCTTTTAGGCCTCTAACATTTGCTGTGCGCTGCTATGATGGGCTATTGTTTAATTCAATTATCACCAGTTACAATGGGGCGGTTGTGCGGCCGTAGACGACATTTGGCAGATACGCTTGTGTATTGGACGGTCATTTTCTACAGCAATGTGCACACTCGGTGCTTTCCGAACAGATCTGCCCTTGTGCTCCGCTTGTGATGATTGAAGGTACCATGGTACATGATATAGTACAGACACGTACTAAGCGATAACAAGAGACTACACTGTAGTCTGCGCAGCCTGACTCCAAAAAGTTTATCTCTAGCAGCTTGTTATTATATATCCTGGGGAATGGTCTAGTGTAAAAATCTGGTATGTATCTGAAACCGTTCCCACCCTTCCATATTGTTTCCAAGTCAGGAAAGTCTCCTTTTGCCATTTGATTCTTTGTGGGGAAAGGGAACCCATATTTTAGCCTTAAAAAAATTGTTCCTAGCACCATTATAACTTTTTTTGGTCTTTTGGATTCCCCTGAGCTGATGGTTTATCACACTCTGCACTTCGCCACTGTGTATTGCACTCATATTCATGCAGTTTATCATCCTCTTTGGATGGTAACATGGCAGCTCAGTGGTCAGCAATGTTATCTTGCAGCACTGGGGTCCTGGATTCGAATCCAACCAAGGGCAACATTTGAATGGAGTTTTTATGTTCTCCCTGTTTGGGTAGATTTGCCTTGGTACTCCAGTCAAAAATATACTGATGGGTGCAAACAATTGATCCTTGTGGGTGTTGGGGATGAGCACCTATATGGCCGCCAGTAACTACTCTACTCCACAACGTTCCTTGTGCTTTGAATCTCCGTTATAAAAACTCATTACAAATATTTGTCATTTGTTTCTTTGCCTCTGATCAGACACCATTTTGTTTTTTAGATTTCTCTTTCTTTATGCTCAGTTCTGTGATGCTTCAGGAAAGTTTCACATGGGAAGCTACAGCCAGTGCCATCTCTGTCTACTGGGAGGACAGTGTGATTATCATCTTCTTTATATTCTCTTTACAGAGAACCTTTCACTACTTTCAAGAAGTCCAGCTCTCTGCATCATTTAGTAGCTGCTCCACTGATTCTGGCACAGTCGGAATTCTTTATCTCCCCCCACCGTTTCTGAGCAATTAGTGTTGTTGGGTTTGGTGCCTGATATGCTATTTAGGCGCTGTACTGTCAAGTAGGCGGACCAGACAAGGGGTGTGATCCTGAGCTGTGACATTGTCCACCTCTGATTAGAGCTCAGAATCATTCCCTCTTGCTTTCTCCTGCCTGACACCGCCCACCTGACAATACAGAAACCAGGCACCAAAACGAACTGCATTGAAAACTCTGTACGGCAGGAGGTAAAGAGAAAATTCCAGCTGTTCTGAAATAACTGGGTTTGCCAGTACAGGACATCCGCTTAGAAAGTGTTCATCCAGTTATTTGTTGGTTTTTTTTATTCCTTTTAGTCCCTTTTATCTCTCAGAGCAGCTGTCATTGAGAGTTGGGCAGACCTAATATCGTCATCTAATGCTAACTAAATTGGGCTAAAGGCTAATCTGACATTTATCTAATACACATGGCTAACTTAATCTGACTTCATAAGACAAAAATTGACAAATTAGAGTAGACTCAGGCCTTATGCCCTTGACCAAGTGTGCCGGCCAAGGCTCTTCTGATAGAGGGTCCGATGCTCCGTTCTCATAATTATAGAGCAGGTCCTATCCTTATCGGAATGGAACCCTCCATTGAAATGGAGGAGGGGGGGGGGAGCAGGAGGCACTCAGATGACAGTGAGGTCCGCTAAAAAAGTCTGAACTAACTGCCTGCACACTTGGTTATGTGTATGAGGCCTTAAACGCTTAGGGCATTTTTCAGCATGAAAAATAAAATGTTTTCTCATAGGCTACTGATTACTTTGAGTAAACAAAAAATTTTTAAAAATTGCTTAATTGGGTTTGTTATTGAACCTATTTCTCAATCTGTAGCCTGTAAGAGATCTCTCTTCCCTTGTGTGAACAGACAATGATACATAGTCTGTTTTGAGTTCTCTTGTTGTGTTTCTCCACCTCCTTCTGCAAGACTCTACTCTGCATGCTCTCCTTTCTCTTTACACTCGTACACAGCCTGTGTAATCTCCCTGTACTTTCAGACTGCCTTGTGTGTGTTTTACTCTGCCCATCCTGCTGTTATATGGAACACAGAGAAAAGGGAGAGGTGGGCAGAGAATTGCAGAGCAGTATGCTGTCTAATTTCTGTTAGGAGCAGCACAACCAGCTATGTGAAAGAGGTACTCAGACTATACAACGATATAAGGCTATGAAATGTTAATGAAGACTATTTAGAAAATTGCAATTTTTGAAAGTTAGCAAGTAATAAACCAAAAGCGTAGAGGTGTCCATATCCTTTAAGTGAAAACAGATTCTTGGCTAACCATTTATATTTTCACAGCAGATATTGGAGGAAAATTGGGTCAAGCTTGTTGGAGTCTTAAAGGGAACCTGTGAGGGTGATTTGGGACACTAAATCCCTGATCCATAAGGACCTGTGAATGATTTAGTGTCCCAAATTGCCATGTTGTAAAGCTATCAGCGCCTACACTAAAAGTAAAAGTACTTTATACCCTTACGCTGTACTTTTGATGCTGGTGCGATTCTCCACATATCGGCTTCAGTGCGCATGCGCAGGGAAGCTGGAGTTTATGTCCTCTGGCGTTGCTGAAGAACTGTGAACTGCGCAGGTGCCGACAGCACCAAAGATGAGTCCAGTGAGACCCATCTGACTCCTCTCTAGGTAAGTATAAAGTTTTATTTTTTAAATGGAAGAACAACAGGACAATTTGATACACTAAACGCCCATGCACATGTGCGACTGTGCATCTGAGTTGGGGGTCGAGTTTATCATGGAATACAGTTGGATGACATCCGTGATGCATTTACATTTGTGGGGCTTCTGGATCCATTCCGTTCAGACAACACAGAAGGTTATAGAGCAGGTTCTATTCTGCTCCCTGTTTTTGGAATGGAATTGATCCTGAAGCCCCATAGATGTGACTGTATCATGGAATGACATTTGTGTGTCACTTGAATGCATTATGTGATAAACTCTGCCCCCATCTCGGATGCCCACCTGGTCATCTGCATGGACCCCAAATCCTCGATCCATAAGGACCTGTGGTTGATTTAGTGTCCACCTCTGCCATTGAAGAAATATATGCAAGCTTGGCTGAACATGCCCATCATCTGGAAAATCTGGAGAAATATTGGCCAATAGTTTTCTCAAGTGTATGGCCATCTTTAGACAGACTTTGTAATGTTCCTTGTACCTATGTGGGGCATGGGAAGGGATAATCCCTCTTACCATATAGGGATCGCCCCCTGCTTTGCCCATGTTCTATATTGTCCATTTGTGGTTATAGACTCTAACCTTCTTTTTGGAGAGCCATAGATGAAGTTTTAACACACCTCATTGGCAAGACACCAAGTTCTAAGCTATTAACAGTGCAGAAGTAATTGAAGTTTGTGAGATCTGTGCCCGGAGGAGGTCAGAGAGAGGACTACCTGGGAGATACTTGTCTTGATTAATATGGCCTTCTCGCACGTCCACCTTTCATTTCCAGTCGTGTAACCTTGAGTCAAGCAATCAATTAACCCCGGGGTCTCTCGCCAGTCAGAACTTTTTTTTTTTGTAAGAGGCTTACGTTGGGCTATAAGCAGCTGGGTACAAGCATCAGCTGATGAATTGCTTCATTACCCATCTAATAACCATTCTGCGAGGGATTTATTTTTTCTTTATAAATCATAAAGAGAGATGCTTTGTCGGAGCCGTGTTACAGAATAGAGTTGTTGGTTTAGCTGTGCTCGGTGATATTGTCATGTACAGATGAGCATTCAGAGAGCCAATGAAGCGCAAAATCAGAGTCAACAATTATTAACAGTGATTACTCCACAACAATAACAATGCCGATCTCTCCGACACATCCCGACGGGAGAGCAGAACAGTCGTGGGCTGAAGTATGGAACCAGTCTCCATTACAACTGGTGGTAGGGTCTTTATGTATTATGTCACAGACCGGAGGAGATGCCACGTCTGCCAGTATACCCCTGTGCTCGATTTGTCGTTTTGTTCTAGTAAATTGCTTTTGCAAAGCTATCGAGTAACTTTAATCACAGCTAAAAAAATTCAGTATTTTTGGATGCTTCTTATAATCCAAAGGCGTCGATTCAGTGACGCATCTACGCCGGTGTTCTGGGACTTGGCATAGGTCATCAATGGAAGGTCTGGGGGATTTGGACACCTGGGACCTATATGGATCACCTATTTGCAGCGGCACTCCCTGCACTTCACTGGTCATGTGATGTCCTGTTCACAGCTCGCATTTGCATGAATGGGCTCAGCTGCAATACCAAGCACAGCCACTGCAAGAAGGTGATCGGCCGGGGGTCTGGGCGTTGGGCCCATGCCGAGCTGTAATTGATGACTATCTGAAAGGGCTTGTTCAGGAAATAGAGAATTGGGCCAAGAAAATGGGTAAGGTGAAACATTAATAAAAACCTACTTGCCTCTCCCGGTTGTTCTTGTGCCCGCTTCTGCTCTCCGGTCCGGTGGCTTCTGGGGGATTGTTCCAAGGAAAGTCCTTATCACACGTGGCCTCAGCAGTCCCAGGAAAGGACCCAGAACGTCACCAGTGACATATGTGAGTAATGCTAGGTCCTTTCCAGGCCTCATCGGTTACGTGCGGCGAGGACTTCCGTCGGAACATGCCCCTGGATGTGGCTGGACTGGGTGGGGGGCACCAAAGTGCTGGGAACTGTCTCTGACTCCGCTATTTTTCTACTCCAACTCCTTCATAAATATTTGACAGTCATGGTCAGAGGAGTAAAGAAAAAAAATCCATTGACTGAGTTCCTATGAAAGTAAATATGTAACTATATGTCTAATTATACAATATTAATACCTGATATATATTAATCATATCATTTTAAGTTTGGAAGTGACTTTTTTTGCAACTCCACCCAAAATTTGACCCGGCTCTGAATTCCCAGCCTCTCATGCAAGTCCTGTATCCTACTCTGAGCACTGGTTATATACACAGATATAGTAGAGCATGTGAACTGGTGGGAGAAAGCGAATAGCCTGCAGGATGTAAGGAGTTAATCTTTGCATTCTGTTTCGGCATGGCACGCTGCCTACAAACAAGCAGTGCTCTGTCCAACTGTATAATAATAAGGGCGGCTTAGCTGGCCGATCTTGGATGTGAAATCATTACACCACCAGGAATGTGCTGAACCATTTAATCTTCATTCGGCTGAGTCATACAAGCTCCTCAGCTGTAAATACGTATGCGCCTGTCATGTAACAGAGAGGTGACATTTGGTCCTGCTACAAGGCTGCCTCTCCCTGTGACCAGAAGGCCCTCGGGACAAGGGAGGATGACATAATTTCATACCTCGCTCAATTCGCTGCATAAGCTATAACTAGACATGTTCTTATACTCTATATACATTTGCGTACATCTGGTAATGAATTAAATGAATGTTTCACAGCAGCACAGAGAATTTCAGATGGAAATGTTGTGAGACGTAATGAGTTCTAAGAACAAAAGACTTCTACGTGTAAACTTTGCGGCTGTGTTTATTCTCTACATGGCCCCGTCCTCTCCTGAGTTAGGGCAATATGTGGGGCGGTACTATATAGACTTGTGTCACTGCGATGTCCACATGGTCCAAGTAAGGGGGGGCCGGCCTCTACTAAATTCCATGAAAGGATAGGCCAACAATTTTAAAGGGGTTATTGCTGAACCCTCACCGAGACCCTCACTGATCCTGGTTGGGGGGGCGAGGAGTGGAATAACAGCATCGCTCCTGCCGCTGCTGGCTTCATGCAGGGCAGGAGCATAGCGATGTTGCAGGCATCTGTGCATCTGTGTCGGCGTCTAACCGTCCCCGGCATCCGCCTCTCTATTACAGCGAGTGCCGGGTCTGTATTCACATATGCAAAGCCAGCGGCGAGATGCCACTGGCCCTGCATGCACGCTCATAGATGGTTTAGACCAGTCTAGCCTTCACAATGCGAATACAGACCCGGCATCCGCCTCTCTCTATTACAGCGAATGCCGGGTCTGTATTTGCACTGTGAAGGCTAGACTGGTCTCACCATCTATGAGCGCGCACGCAGGGCCAGCGGCATCTCGCCGCTGGCTTTGCATATGTAACCCCGCCCACCAATGACGCAACAAAGCAGGAAGACAGAAGATTTACAGCAACGAAGACTGGTGAGTATGCGACGTGGGAATACCCCTTTAATGGAGCGGCAATGGATGCAGACGCACCCCCTCACTCTCAGTTTCAGCATTTTTCAAGGCATAACCCCTTAAAAAAAAAAAAAATGGATAACCCCTTTCAAAAATACAACCTGGAGAACGCGTTTTAAGAGGAACCTTTCAGGCTGTTTGAGACCACTAAACCACCACCATGCTGTTCAGTGTACTATCGGTATCCTTAGAAATTGAACCTGAAGATGGCCGTCTCCACTGAGGTCAGACTCTGCTGCGCATTTCCGTACACCTTGCTTCACTGCGCATGCGCCCGAAGTACAGAGCTTGCGCAGTTGAAGCAAGGTTTTTCGATCTCTCCTTCACTGCGTTCTCTGCTCTTTTGTCGAAGTTCCTCAGTGAACATGGAGCACCTTCAAGCTTCAATTCCTAAGGATACCAGATACAAAGGTTTTGGGACGCTATACGCCACCAGAATGCTAATCCAAAACACACTAATGGCTAAACCGGACAATAGACTAATGGGCCACTAAAATCGAGGATAGATATGGAGCCCACTGGATGAAAAAAAAATTGTGTCCATCAATTGTGGCTGACACTGCAGTGGAGTCTCCGCAGCATAGGTGAACGTAGCCTTACTTGATAATAGTGAAATATCCCTTTAAGGACTGACGAGAGATGAACACAAGTGTGTGTACAACCTAAAATGTCTGGCGGAGATGGAGAATGGCACGACGTGATTGCGGCTGATCAGCACAGTACCAGCGGACAAGCAGAACAGCTCAGCAGTTTCTTTTAGATATACTGTACAATATTCAGACATTCAGAGTCATTGCATAATCTAGAAATAAATAAATTCCTTCCATAAAACCGTGTGGTGCATCCGACAGGCCGTTAAAGGAAGGCTACACCTAGTAATAATATAGTAAACAGGCCATCAATTTAAAAAGTCCCAGAAAACCCCTTTAAGTGGAGCAGTGGTGCTCCTGCATGGCCACGGCTCTGTTCACTTATATGGGATTGTTAAAGAGTAGAGATGAGCGAACACTGTTCGGATCAGCCGATCCGAATAGCACACTCCCATAGAAATGAATGGAAGCACCTGTGACGCCGGCCGCCAGCAAAGTCAGCGTCACAGGTGCTTCCATTCAATTCTATGGGTGCGTGCTGTTCGGTTCGGCTGATCCGAACAGTGTTCGCTCATCTCTATTAAAGAGATTCATCCAAGAAGTGTATGGAGAGGTGGCAATGCATCCATATAGTGCACTCAGAGTCACTTGCTGGCCCCCATTCCTGTAATCTCCGGGGGTCTTATGAATGGTTAATGGAAACTAGGTTTAAGTATCTGTCGGAGACTCTGCCGCAGAAACTGGCGAAAATCTTTGGAGAGAATTCCTACATGGAGGATTTTTCTCTCCACCAGTCTCGGTATAAGAACAGCGGAAACCTGACGGACTTCATTATAGCCTATGAGGTCCGCGGGTAACCGCTGTTTTAGCAGTCTGCCTCTCTGTTGTTTGTGTCCGCCAGGGGACCCGAGCGACGAAGACCCCAGCCCAAGTGTGCACCTAGCCTTACAGATACAGGAGGCTTTGATTAACTCCTAACATGCTGTGTTTTTCATTGAATCTGTTATATGATTTTATTTTCGGATGTTGGCATCTGACCCCTTGATGTCACTGCCTCTTCCTTGGCTCTACTACTGTCTGGAGCACTTCACTACACTTCAGATACTTATCAGGAATTATCACTTTCTGCAGACTTCATAATCTCCTTGTCCCTGTTGCTTCCGATAGGTATCTCCAGGACATCCCTATCTGCTCTGTCTGTTTCCTCGCACCATCCATCGATCTCTGCCTTATTCAAGAGCTTGTTAAATGAGCCTTCAACCCCTCTGACCTCTCGAGTTCTTCGGCAGACTCACCAAGTTGTAGTCTTACATCCAGGATTTCGGCTGCTTGTAGACAATGTTTCTGCATCAGGAAAAATTCGACATGAAGACGTTTATTTTTACCGATTTTTTTTTTTTTTTTTTTTTTTTTTTTCTTCCAGCACAAAAAGCTGCACAAGGAAATTTGAAGACATTTTAATGGGTATCATTGCCTATTATTGGGCTGCTGCAACTACCAGTTTTGGAGAAAATTGCAAAACTGGTAGTGAAATGGTTTTCCAGGACTTGCATATTGTTGATTCTTCCTTACTATGTGATTGGCGGGGGTCCGACACCCAAGACCCCCACTTCTAGCTGTTTGCCCTTTTGCTGATGACAACACATTCATCGGTCACAGGGTACAGCATCAGCTCAGTCCTGTTCAAGTGACTGGGATTGAACTGCAATACCAAGCTCAGCCACCACACTCTGTGTGGCGCTGTGCTTAGCATTTAGTGTAGAGATTGCAGCGTTCATCCAAACACTGAAACCTCTTCAACCAGCTGATAGGTGGTGGTCCATGGTGCCAGATCCCTACCGATCTCAGTCCTAGGAAAATCCTTTAACCCTTCCTTTACAGGATTAAAACTAATCACAACACAAAGAGGGAATCCCCTCCTACTGCTGATCCACAGTAACGTGATCGTCAGGACTGGCGTCATCATGACAGCAGGACAAGAGTCCCCCGAGGCTGTCTCATATATATTCATGTAGTGCTGTAATTTGTCACCATTCACATCAGTCCATGTCCCTAAAGGAGCTCACAATCTATTAGCCTTCATACACACACTAGGGACAGTTTCATAGGAATCCATGGTGACATTGTCGTACATAAATATTTCAATATGTTATAATAACAACATAAAGTTCTATCTAACCAACAAAAATCTAATATAGCTATGCAAAATCAAAGCAAAAACAAAAAACTAGATCGCACGTTCATAAGAAGGCCAAAAAAGGACTTAAGCTTAAAAAAACAGGCTACTACTTGTGCCGTCTGTGATGTCATCACTAAATTATATTGCCGCTAATTCATGCTACCCCTCTACTTACAGCATTTAGTGACTCGCTTCACAGTATAGTCATGGCCATAGTCCTCAATGAGTCGGCTTTATTGCAGTTTGTGGGTGAGTTTACTAGACTTGCTCTGTACGGGCGGGGGGAGAATATAGAAGCTGTGACATCATCTATTATCCGAAGTGGGTGCAACCATAAGTCAGTAGTGTTCTCTATAGAGGTGTGAGCTTCTATTGTAATACTGACTGTGGTGTATAGAGGTGACTGCTGTAAACAAAACACCTACGGAATTGGCAAGTGACAGTTTATTATTAGGTTTGGTGGCCGCATGTACTAATTTATTTTATTTCATTTTTAAATGACGTGGAAATTTAAAAGAAATCATTAAAATTCTTCAATATGTTTAACACATTTGCTTTAAGTTAGTTGTAAACTTCAGATGGCTATCTCCAATAATCCCATTTAGGTGAATGGGATCACCATCCACCACCAAACAGACCTACGTTCAGCCTGGCTGTGGTCACAATGATGTGCAGCGGATCAGTGAGGGGTTTAGCATTCAGACCCCTTCTGATCAGGGATTTATGGATAAAGCATATATACTCTTCAGGGCATAACCCCTTTCAGAAATGGACTGGATGTAGACCTGACTTTGAACCCTGGAGAGGTACATAAGATTTATGGGGATTGAGGTTGGGTCCTTCCTTACCTAGGGCCACCCATTCATTACATCCACCATTCCCGAAGCAGGTACTCGGATGGACAAATGGTAACTGGATGGACAGTGTGGCCTACTGAGAAGGAAAGTCTTGGTCGAAAGTGTTGAGTTGTCTGTGAGATCTGCTCTGTAAAGTTTTTGTAGTAATTCATGGCACCGAACTACAGTTAATTGAGCAAAACCCCAGAGATGACCTTTACAAAATGTACGGACAATGTGATTTTTCCTGTGTCACTTCTCTCCGTAACCTCATAAGAACTTAATTAAATCCTTGCAGATGTCTGGGTGACCTACAGCTTTGTGCCGTGCGGGGGATCATATTGTCCTGTGATATGATTAATTGTTTTCATAGGTCTGTAAGTAATGTTAATGCCGTTTATTAATTCCAATTGTTACTCGCGTACGTGATAACAAAATGTCTCGTGGCCTGATGTGTATCGTAGCGCTGATGTAAGTGCAGTTATGCAGATGATTAGAAAAACACGGCTGCTTTCAGTAACCGCACCACGCCTGTCCGTGGGTTGTGTGTGGTATTGCAGATTGGCTCTACCGAATTGAATACGGCGGAACTGTAATACGTCAAACAACCCATGGACAGGTGTGGCACTGCTTTTGGAAACGGCCATGTTTTGTAATTCTATATAAATTCTTTAAATGAAGACAATTGGTATGTACTGTGTTTAGTCTGTGGTCAGTAGTCTCAATCACTGACTCCAGCTGCTCTATTTTTCCACAGCCTGACTGACTCCTTCCCCCTGACTCCTTCCCCTTGCCTCCTTCCCCTTGCCTCCTTCCCCTTGCCTCCTTCCCCTTGCCTCCTTTCCCTTGACGCTTTCCTCTTGACTCCTTCCTCTTGCCTCTTGACTCCTTCCCCTTCACTCCTTCCCTTTGACTCCTTCCCTTTGACTCCTTCCCTTTGACTCCTTCCCTTTGACTCCTTCCCTTTGACTCCTTCCCCTTCACTCCTTCCCCTTCACTCCTTCCCTTTGACTCCTTCCCTTTGACGCCTTCCCTTTGACGCCTTCCCCTTGACTCCTCCCTCTTGCCTTTGACTCCTTCATAGATGGCTAACAATTATGATCAGAGTCACAAAAAGCCAATGATTGAATTTCTATAAAAATAAATATACAATAAATCATACATCTAATTAATTATACAATACCAATAATTATATAATTAATTACACAGCCGTGTCAGTAGCTTTTTCCGACACCACTGTCCTGTAACATCTCTCCTCAGAATGGTTGCTTGTGACTCCCTCTACTGACGGAATTGGCCAACTGGGTGGTGCAGTACGGTTCCTTTTAACCAGTTGGTATTACAGACTGTCTTCACGGCAAGCAATGTTATAGGAGAATGGGGAGATCCGCTACGACCATCATTTGACCAGGTCAGATGGTTGAAGGACCAGTACACAACTCAAAAATTTGCATGTCCTTCAAGTGCAGGTTCGTGTTGGGTACCAAGTTTCTTCCAAGACTCCAAGTAGAGAAGTGACTTTGTTGCCAGAGTGAGTTGAAGCTTTGTACAAGTCAAGATCTCTCAGATATTGGCTCCATGTGAGCTAATATGGTTGGGTGGTGCATTGTAAGGGATTTCTTCTCCCTTATTGCTATCAAGTATTTGCACTCCTTTTGACAATTGCCAGTTGCCTTGGAGCCAATGTTCTACACCAGACTTGAAATGCAACCATCTGCTGAAAACTTCAGATAGTTGGGGTCATAGTTACATTGCTGGAGATCTGCCAATTTCGTTGCAACTTTTTGATGTTTGAAGGTGTCCTGACTTTCTCTAGACCACAAATATTGGACGGATCTGGCTGTCAGATTTCACTACACCCAATCCTTTTGTTTTCAGAAACCACTGGAGGTGTCCATCAATTTCTCTCTCCCCAGTCAGAGCCCATGCATGCATGGTGAGCCCAGTTCGAACATGTATGGGGTTGGGAGAGCATTGATGGCTGAAGGTTTTTTTTAAAAAAAATATATGGCCATCTTTGAGCGCTCCGGGGAGCTATGGTGCTCTTCTGAGGTCTCTTAGTGACTATCTTAGGTTTTCTTCCCTAAATCCAATGCAGAGGCAGAAGGAGGCACGCTAAGGCCCATGCACCTTTAGATGTATAATACGGCCGTCCATGTGACCTTAGTTTGTAAGTAGACTTGACTTGATATTGCAAAGTCTTCATATAAAGAATTACATATAACATGATGGATCTGCCCTGGTGCTTGTGAATTACAAAGAACTCCTAATGGCAATCCCAGATTATCATTTTCAGCGTTTGGTATGGTCTGCTCAGATCAATATGAATCACAGAGCTCACCGGGAAGGGGCTGCACAGTCAGGAAGGGAGGAATCAATATAAAAAGGTCTAATTTATCCTTGTTGAGTAGGGATCTGTCACACACCGGAACTGATACATCTCTGTTATGACTGATGCTTGTTTATATGCCAGTAAAATCCTTGTTCCTACCATGACACAAGATTATTTATCTATACTTATGTTACAGCAGAGAGTATGCTTTAAAATGGCTCTCGTGATGTCATCATCTAATCGTCTGTAGTGATGTCATCATACAGTCTTCTTATGTTGCTGCCATTAAAAAAAACAAAAAAACAAACCTACTCGCTTGCACCGATGCTCCAGTGTCTTCTGCCATTCCTGTGATGCCCCAGAGCTGCTTCTTGCCGCATGTGCTCTTCCACCTTGGTACAGACCTGCTGCTCCCGGGGGTCTTGTTCTGGCCGAAGTCCTGGCTGCACGTGACCGCAGAGGACAATCAGCAGCTCGAGGAAAGGAACCAGGACGTCATTCTCATATGTTACCTGTGATGTCCCGATTCCGTTCCTTAGGCTGCAGATTGATCCCTGCGGTCACATGATGCGAGGACTTCCGCCAGAACAAGACCCCAGGAGCAGCCAACCTGTGCAAAAATAAGAAAAAGAAAATAAATGCATAATATTTATAGTATAATTTATAATAATAATAAATATAAATATATATATATATATATATATATATATATATATATATATATATATATATATATGTATTTTTCGGGCTATAAGACGCACTTTTTTCCCCCAAATTTGGGGGGAAAAGAAGGGTGCGTCTTATAGTCTGAATGTGGCGCCTGGCACCCGCTGTACTAGAGAGGCGGAAGCCGGAAAGGGATAGACGCCGGGGCCTGAGACATCGCTGTGCTCCTCTGCCCTGCATGAAGCCAGCAGCAGCAGGGGCGATGCTATTCCGCTCCTCCGTCCCCGCGCCGCTGGCTTCATTCAGGGCAGGGCAGCGATGTCTCAGGCCCCGGCGTCTATCCCTCCCCGGCATCCGCCTCTCTAGTACAGCGGATGCCGGGTCAGTATCGGTGGCCCCTT
The DNA here is from genome assembly GCF_031893055.1 of Leptodactylus fuscus. Lineage (NCBI taxonomy): Eukaryota > Metazoa > Chordata > Amphibia > Anura > Leptodactylidae > Leptodactylus > Leptodactylus fuscus. The sequence goes on from NC_134265.1 coordinate 331,802,778, forward strand.
CTCCCCCGGGGCCGGTCCCCACCGGCCCCGTACCTGTAAAGTTGCAGGCCGGCTCCTGCGCGGCGATATCGCAGGAGCCGACCTGTTCGGGTGACAGCCGGGAGCCTAATGAGGCTCCGAGGCCTGTCACTGCTGTATTAGTATTGCGGCTGGTCTCTATGACCAGCCGTAATACTAATAGACAGAATGTCCCATAGACGGCAATACAGTTGTATTGCCGTCTATGGGACTTGCAATCAAGTGACCGCAGGTTCAAGCCCCCGGGGGGGGAATAAAATAGTAATAAAAAAAAAAAAAAGCTTTAAAAATATAAATAAAAGTTCTAAATCACCTCCTGTCCCTAGAAAAAAAAAAAAAAAATATATATATATATATATATATATATATATATATATATATATATATATATCATAAACCACCGGGTTTTTTTTCAATAAAAGGTGATCTAAGCAATAGATATTCCCCAAAATGGTATAACTAAAAAGTACAGCTGGCCTCACAAAAAAAAACACTCTATGCATCCCCGTACAGCTGCAGGGTCACCTGTCAATGTGGCCTTGCAGCTGTTGCAAAACTACAACTCCCATATATTAAATATTTTACCATTTTTTGCTTCAAAATTTTTTTTCCCTATTTTCCTCCTCTAAAATCTAGGTGCGTCTTATAGTGTGTATATATATATATATATATATATGATGTGCGTATAATTATAGTTTATGGTATAATTTATTATTCTGCACCTTTAACCAACTAAAATTATATATATATATATATATATATATATATATATATATATATATATATAAAATATGTGTGTGTTTGTTTTATTTTATGGCTGTATTTTTCTAAAATGACACTGAACCTTTCAGGGAATCCACCAACCTGACCCACTAACCTATCTCAGAAGAAATAAATCCCATCTCAGTGAAGCGGCTAAATATAGCGTGTGGTACATTAATCGGGAGATCATGTGTTGCCCGCACACATGTGAGACACGCTCTACTACTGCAACATATGGTGCAAGGTTTTGCTATTCAGCATTTTGTGAGTTGTGTCCTCATTGCAGTGTCAGCTCCCCGGGCTCCAGCGCCAAATCTCTACCAGGATCCCCCTCAGTTGTTCTGTTCCATTTATAGCCCTCTTGTGCCTTTTATAGCCCGATCCTCTTGTGTATATACAGGAACCTTGCACTATGAGTGTGAACATTATCACGTATATGTCTATTGCTGTGCTTACAAACAGTCAATTACTTATTAAAAAAAAATATACCTTTTAGACCTAATATAAGGCAGAGGGGTTCTTTTATGATGTAACATGGGTCCTTTGAAAAAGAAAAAAAGAATTGAAGCGACAGTATCACAAAAGTGTAAAGAGAGCGTTATATGTTAGGGGGGTGTTTGACAAAAATGTTACCGACCTTTTCCACTAACAGTCTGAAGAATTGTGAATACAGCTCTGAAGTGTACAATACAGTCTGTAAGTTATTTCCTCTTGAGGATACAGACGACAAATATCTACTATCTATCTATCTATCTATCTATCTATCTATCTATCTATCTCATATCTATCTATCTCCTATCTATCTATTTATCTCTCTCATATATATACAGTCCTATGAAAAAGTTTGGGCACCCCTATTAATTTTTAGTTCTGAATATTTTGGTGTTTGCAACAGCCATTTCAGTTTGATATATCTAATAACTGATGGACACAGTAATATTTCAGGATTGAAATGAGGTTTATTGTACTAACAGAAAATGCGCAATATGCATTAAACCAAAATTTGACCGGTGCAAAAGTATGGGCACCTCAACAGAAAAGTGACATTAATATTTAGTAGATCCTCCTTTTGCAAAGATAACAGCCTCTAGTTCAGTGATGGCGAACCTATGGCACGCGTGCCAGAGAGGGCACGCAGAGCCCCCTCTGCTGGCACGCGTGCTGTCGCCCTGATCGCTCACTAACGGCGAATCCGATGCAGGATTCCCTGTTAGTGAGCGATCGCTGCCTTCAGCTGGTTGTGCAAATGCGCATCCAGCTGAAAGCTGTCAGTGTAGCTCAGTGTAGGCCACGCGTACTACGCGGCCTACACTGACTACAGAGTGTGACCTCTGAACAAGCGCGGGCGTGATGACGTAAGTCATCAGCGCGCGCAGTGAACAGAAGAGAGAACACCCGGCAGCTCTTCAGGTAACTATATTGTGTTTGTTTGCACTGTCAGGGGAGGGGGGCAACGGTGGACATTTCATGTTGTGTAGGAGGGGGCTACTGTAGACTTTCATGCTGTGTGGGTAGGGGGCTACTGTGGACCATTTTATGCTGTATGGGAGGGGGCTACTGTGGACCTTTCATGTTGTGTGGGAGGGGGCTACTGTAGACTTTCATGCTGTGCGGGTAGGGGGCTACTGTGGACCATTTTATGCTGTATGGGAGGGGGCTACTGTGGACCTTTCATGTTGTGTGGGAGGGGGCTACTGTGGACCATTTTATGCTGTGTGGGAGGGAGCTACTGTAGATCTTTCATGCTCTGTGGGAGGGGGCTACTGTGGACCAGTTCATGTTGTGTGGGAGGGGGCTACTGTAGACTTTCATGCTGTGTGGGTAGGGGGCTACTGTGGACCATTTTATGCTGTATGGGAGGGGGCTACTGTGGACCTTTCATGTTGTGTGGGAGGGGGCTACTGTAGACTTTCATGCTGTGCGGGTAGGGGGCTACTGTGGACCATTTTATGCTGTATGGGAGGGGGCTACTGTGGACCTTTCATGTTGTGTGGGAGGGGGCTACTGTGGACCATTTTATGCTGTGTGGGAGGGAGCTACTGTAGATCTTTCATGCTCTGTGGGAGGGGGCTACTGTGGACCAGTTCATGTTGTGTGGGAGGGGGCTACTCTGGACCATTTCATGCTGTGTGGGAGGGGGCTACTGTGGACCATTTCATGTTGTGTGGGAGGGGGCTACTGTGGACCATTTCATGTTGTGTGGGAGGGGGCTATTGTGGACCATTTCATGTTGTGTGGGAGGGGGCTACTGTGGACCAGTTCATGTTGTGTGGGAGGGGGCTACTGTGGACCAGTTCATGTTGTGTGGGAGGGGGCTACTGTGGACCAGTTCATGCTGTGTGGGAGGGGGCTACTGTGGACCAGTTCATGCTGTGTGGGAGGGGGCTACTGTGGACCAGTTCATGCTGTGTGGGAGGGGGCTACTGTGGAGTATACAGGTATAATCCTGTGTGAAGGCCACTGTGGGCCAGATTGTACTGTGTGGGGGGCCACTGAGGGGCAGATTGTACTGTGTGGGGTCCCCTCACTATGTATATCACACAGTATTTGTTTTATAGCAGACGTGAAATTAGTACAGGATGTAATAACATTGCACGGTAAACTATAAAACAGATCCTGTGCGATGTAAATAGTGAAAATTAATTGTTTAAAAGTACAGAATGCAGAGACCTTTAACTTTCAGTACAAGATCTGTAAAGCCCCAGTCACATGACTGTAATTTGTGGGTCCGCAATTGTGGACCCACAGAGTTTTAAGGTTAAATTGCCGTGTTGGCACTCCGTGATAATTTATTTGGTTTTGGGTTGCAGTTTAGGCACTCGGTCTCAAAAAGGTTCGCCATCACTGCTCTAGTTGCTTCCTCTAGCTTTTAATCAGTTCCTGGATCCTGGATGAAGGTATTTTGGACCATTTCTTTCTACAAAACAATTCAAGTTCAGTTAAGTTTGATGGTTGCCGAACATGGACAGCCCGCTCTCAAATGATCTGAAAACAAAGATTGTTCAACATAGTTGTTCAGGGGAAGGATACAAAACGTTGTCTCAGAGATTTAACCTGTCAGTTTCCACTGTGAGGAACATAGTAAGGAAATGGAAGACCACAGGGACAGTTCTTGTTAAGCCCAGAAGTGGCAGGCCAAGAAAAATATCAGAAAGGCAGAGAAGAAGAATGGTGAGAACAGTCAAGGACAATCCACAGACCACCTCCAAAGAGCTGCAGCATCATCTTGCTGCAGATGGTGTCACTGTGCATCAGTCAGCAATACAGCGCACTTTGCACAAGGAGAAGCTGTATGGGAGAGTGATGAGAAAGAAGCCGTTTCTGCACGTACGCCACAAATAGAGTTGCCTGAGGTATGCAAAAGCAAATTTTGAGAAGCCAACTTCATTTTGGAAACAAAGATTGAGTTGTTTGGTTATAAAAAAAAAAAGGCGTTCTGCATGGCGTCCAAAAAGAAACAGCATTCCAAGAAAAACACTTGCTACCCACTGTAAAATTTGGTGGAGGTTCCATCATGCTTTGGGGCTGTGTGGCCAATGCCGGCACCGGGAATCTTGTTAAAGTTGAGGGTCGCATGGATTCCACTCAGTATCAGCAGATTCTTGAGAATAATGTTCAAGAATCAGTGACGAAGTTGAAGTTACGCCAGGGATGGATATTTCAGCAAGACAATGATCCAAAACACTGCTCCAAATCAACTCAGGCATTCATGCAGAGGAACAATGACAATGTTCTGGAATGGCCATTCCAGTCCCCAGACCTGAATATCATTGAACATCTGTGGGATGATGTGAAGCGGGCTGTCCATGCTCGGCGACCATCTAACTTAACTGAACTTGAATTGTTTGTCCAAAATACCTTTATCCAGGATCCAGGAACTGATTAAAAGCTACAGGAAGCGACTAGAGGCTGTTATCTTTGCAAAAGGAGGATCTACTAAATATTAATGTCACTTTTCTGTTGAGGTGCCCATACTTTTGCACCGGTCAAATTTTGGTTTAATGCATATTGCGCATTTTCTGTTAGTACAATAAATCTCATTTCAATCCTGAAATATTACTGTGTCCATCAGTTATTAGATATATCAAACTGAAATGGCTGCTGCAAACACCAAAATATTTAGAACTAAAAATGATTAAGATTAATAGGGGTGCCCAAACTTTTTCATAGGACTGTATTTGTCTATCTTTCTGTCTTTCTTTAGCTCTCTCTCTTTTTGTCTCTCTATATACTGTATTTTTCGGACTGTAAGGCGCACCAGATTGTAAATCGCACTATCAATGAGCGCCTGCTAAGGCATCAAGGTTCATATATAAGGTGCATCGGATTATAAGGCGCAGCGCTTAAATAAAACAAAGCTCAGACCGTAAGTCAAACTTTATTCAACTCTTTCATAATAACTCTCAATTTGTTCATTTGTAACTGCAAACCAACACACGTACTTGCGTGGGGCATCTTCATGTTTCCTCCACTTCCGCACCATAGATTCATTAATATTGAGTTCTCTCGCAGCCGCTCTATTCCCGTGCTCTACTGCCTGACTTATAGCTTTAATGTTTAAAATCTGTATTATAAGCATGTCTCTTTTGGGGTAGTGGGTATTAATGCTGAAACACAGATATTGTGCGGGGCTCCTGTACATATCACCGCACTCAGTGAGACTCCTGACTACGGTGGCTGTAATGATCAATTCTTTTGTGGGTGACCCAATACTGTAAAAACCGAAGTGAAGAATTAATTCATATATAAGGTGCACCGAATTATAAGGCGCACTTTCGATTTCTGAGAAAATCATAGAATTTTATGTGCGACTTACAGTCCAAAAAATATGGTATCTGTCTTTCATCTCTGTATCTCTTTATCTCTCATCTCTCTCTCTCTCATATCTTTCTATCTCCTATCTGCCTGATATCTCTATTATCTATGTATCATCTGTCTCTTCTGTATCTGTCTGTCTTTCCGTCTAATATTTCACACCATTCTCATTTTTTTTCTTGGACATTCTAGATGAAAACCTGATAGTAGACTTGCATTTGATATGACTTGGTAAAAGCGATTGATTCTTCTACTATAGAGAACAGAACAATTCTGTATATGGTGAGAAATTCAATAAAACCTAGAACTTGTCTATATTAGTGAATTATTATGTCGTTTGCTCCAAAAATTTAAATTTTTCCCCCAGTATTGTAGACTTAGTGCTTGTTTACACGGCAGAAATCTCCTAGCTGGAAAATTCAGTCTCAGGAATTTAAAGCTGTTTTTTTTTCCACTTGTCTTAATCCTTCGTCAAAATCCACGTCAGATTCTGCACCGGCCAGTTGGTATTTTCTGCCTCCCATTCACTTCAGTGGGAGTTTTGAGATTGGAATCTGCCAGAAGACCGAGTATGATGCTTATTTTTCTGTTAGTTGAGAAAATCAGCTAAACAATAACTTCTCATCTGACTCCCATTGAAATGAATGAAGGCTGGTTTCAGGAATCTGCCTCAAATTCAGTGCCAAATTCCTCAGTGTGAATATTCCCTAAGGACCCATGCAAATGGAGGACTCCAGGTCGTAAAATTCGGTCCTATTGTTTGCTGGATGTCCATACAGAACAGAAAAGCAGAAGGCAGATAAGGACTCCTAGCGTTATAGATCACTATGATGCCAGTGATCTATAATGAGTTTGGGCCTGGAATCCTGACCAGTGTACAGAATGTATGGGGCCTTACTAGAGCAAGACAGGGTTATAGCTCACAGAGCTGCCACTTTACAGCTTTACATAGAAGTCTATAGAGACTGGAAGAAGGAGAACGGGTTACCTGCTGAAGAGGAGCGGACAAAGGCACAGAGAAAGGATCTTGCAGCTACTAGGAAGTTTCTATCTCACCCCAAGTGTGTTATTCACCTAGATACAGCTTAGTACTTCTCTGTAATATCCTGTCGCTGATTCTGAGAGAGTGGAGAAGATTCTTCCTTTTGCGTGGGAGCCATCACAGTGGCGGGTTTTCACTCAAAAGCTCATGGAGAACCGAAAATTAGAGACAAAGCCTGCAGAGGGCAAAACTGGTCACAAAATGGCTAGAAATAGTATAGTGTGTACACAAGGAATAAGTGTATTGATTTATGCATAGCTTGTTGAAAGATAAGGAGCGCTTTAAAGGAGGGTTGTATACCAAAGAGGGGGTAAAGAGTAAAGGTCACCAATGCGTCTTTTATGAAGACTTCCTTATATATGGCAGGTGCTATATTTGTTGTCTAGAAGCAATTCTCGGTCTTCTAGCCATATACTGTCTATATTCGTTACTATTGTATGTACCGTATCATTCTGAATAATGGGTTGTAGAGGGTACGGTTTTTCTTTGTACTTCCAGCCATTGTTGATGTGTTCCTACCATCGCTTTCTACGGAGCGTGATATGAGCACAGCCATTACAAGTCGGTCATAAACTTCCCCCGTTGTACGCTTGAAAGGCTATAGCAGGGCTCATGTTCTCGTTCAGTAGTGAATAGATCTTTTTGTTGTTCTTTTTCATTCCACATGAAAGTTATTAGACCCTGCGTGTTGGCCGCATTCATTCCTTCCGGGCTCCTCTGTCGGCTTATACCGCGTCATTCCGGAATATGAAGAGAGAATATTTTCAGACCTTGATATAATCAATAGCTGAATATAGCTGAAGCGCCGGTCTTGTGGGAGGAATCCGGAGGGAAACGCAGGCAGTGACTTTTTGTTTAAAATTCTTACTGTTCAGCTGAACTATAGATTGTTGTAAAGTAATGTAATCCGCTGTGCAACGCCGCGCCGCTGTGGAGATGAATACATTTATTACACACCTTTATTTTACATAGAAAACTGGTTTTCCTTCCAAAAACATGCTTGTAAAGTTTTTTCATATATCTTATTAAAAATCGTATTCCAGACATTAAAGGGGTTGTGCCGTTACGGACACTTTTCCCACAATCTACAGGATAGTAGGTAAGTGACCGATCACAGGGGGTACAACGGCCGGGTCCTCCAGTGATCAGGAGACCAAGGGATCAAAATTTCCTCCCCTTGTCAATGGAGGGTGACCAGTGCTCCATTCACTTCTATGGGGCTGTGGGCGACGCCAAGGTAGTGAATGGAGCGCCGATCACGCACATGCTCAGTCACTCTCCTCGCACCCATGTTTCTACATAGTGATCCTCTGTTCACTACAGAGCAGCCGAAAGAAATAGCTTTTTGCCTTGCTTGTCAAGAGAGAAGATCTGCAGTACAGGGCAGTATAACTGTGGAGACGCCTTCCTTAGAGGAAGCAAGAAGAGGCTATGTTGGCAATTGCCATAGGGGGAAGGAGACTGATTCTGTCTAGAGCCTGCCCACAGCAGACAGATTTGCAGCGGTACAAAGAGGAAAATTATGAAGAAGGTTACGATCACACAAACGCCTGGGGGACTTTTGGTACCTCCTGATCAATGGGGGACCTATATAAGTTATCCTCTGACCTTTAGGATCCATCTTTCTGATTGGGCATCAATATTAAATTGGTAATTGTGCCATTTCTGGTGATCAGCTGCTCGAAGCAACGGTGGCTTTTTAGAGACCGCCACTTCTGCTTCATGTACATTCGTCATTTGGCCAGTTTGCAACTCATTCACATTCAAGAAAATGGGGCTAATCTGCAATACCAAGCACAGCCATTACAGTGTAATGATTACACAATGTATGTCTGTGCTCACCCGAACACCGTAGTCTCTCTTCAAACAGCTATCTTTGGGGTCCGGGGTGTTAACCTGATATTGATGGCCTTTCCTAAGGATCAATATTACAATCCCGGAAACCCCTTTAATGAGTATCTTATGATAGTATATGGATAGTGACCTGGTTGCAGGGGTGACATCTGCTCCTTTCAGCATTCCTGTACTAGCTGAGGTGCCTCGTGCATCTGGATGCAGTAGAGCAGGGGTGCAGTATTATATGTAATCCATGGAAGGGCCTGGTAAAAGCATAGCTCATTTCTTTGATATTCTCCCGGCCCGTCCTTTAATCCTCTGTTTTCTGTTGTAGCTATGAGTGAGCAGGCTGCTTACACTAAACACAATCCTAAGTGCTTACTTACTATGGCTCCTAGTCTTCTGCCATATAGAACTGCTCATTTTGGAACCGCACCATCCTAATGGTAGCCCATCAATATCTGTAACCTGGAAACCCAAAAAATGTCCAAATCACTTGTTTGAATAGGCCACAACATTCAGGGACCAAACACGGCACATAGGGTTAATTCTTGGTATTGCATCTCCGTTCCATTTACTTAAAGGGGTTTCCCATGACTCTACTCTTAGGATTGGTCATCAATTTAAGTTCCTTGGGTGTCCGACATGTAATGTTCATTGGTCACATGGCCTGATCACAGCTAAGTCCCATTCTAGTGGATGGGCTGAACTGCAGTACTAGTGGATGGTCCCTCAACCACAACACCCGGGTGATGGACCTCTCAAAAACCCCCCTTCCCCCAACGCCACCCAGGTGATGAACTCCCGCCCCCCCCCCCCTCTCATGTCACCTGGGTAATGGACCCCACCCCCCAATCCCACCCGGGTGATGGACAACCCCCCCCAACGCCACCTGGGTGATAAACCCCTCCCCCCCAACGCCACCAGGGCGATGGACCTCACCCGCCACAACACCCGGGTGATGGACTCCCAGATCCCCACACACACACACACACACACACACACACCACCCATAAGTCTCCTTCTCTCTCATCCAGAGTGAATAAGAAAGTTAGAAATGAAACCCCCCAAATAACCAGAAATGGGGCTACAGTTACCTGATCACTCACCATTGCTATTATAGCTCTGCAGCCAGGAATGAGTTAATAAAGTGCCCCTTGTTGAGCTGTAGTGGTAGTATGGAGCTGGAGGCTTTATAATCTTCATTATTTAATTAATGGGTATTAAAACTGAGCGTGCCGAGTCAGCACTCGCGTCTCATCCGCACTTCTTATAAGACTGTAAAATGCAGGCGACAGAGATTATCTCAACATCACATGCCGCCTGCAGGGATTTATTGGCAAATAAAAATAAGTGGCATATGGGGGCTTATAACACAGCGATCGCAGTGGTGGTGTGGAATAGAATATAATTTTAGTATAGTCACTTTACAACAGTCTCCACAGTACCCTATAACAGATTTCAGTGGTGCCCTATTAACTTAGAATGAGGCTTGTTGTGGCGTCTGTTACTTTAGTTCCAGTAACTACCACTAGATGGAGCTTGACAATTACCGTGTTATCATTGAGTTCAGTGTGTAACTGTATACAGTAAACTCCCCCTAGTGGAGGCTTTTTCAACATAAACTTTTCATAAATCAATAGTACAAGTACATATTGGAAACTTCACAATATCTTCTCAGAGAAAAGTGCTTCTTTCTCTACATATCACCCTTTTTTCTGCCCTTCCCCATTCCTTGCTAAACTGTCTTTATGTGCTAAAACCATCTTGAGATAGACTGCAGGTTACATATAATAGATAACAAATGTTTATAGAAGTCTATGGAGAGGTATGGAATGAGCAGGAGCTGAGGGAGACAAAAGCAGAGATGCAAGCTACCGCTAAACGAACACTTTCTGTCACATCCCAAGTACTGTATTCACATCTGGAAGACAGATTTGCAAATCCTCTATTGGGCTGCATGACTGAGGCACTGACTTCCTAATTACATCATGGAAGACAGATTTGCATATTCTTCCCATGTTCCTTTGCACAGTGGAGCACAAAATGGCTTAATAAGACTCCACACACTTAAATGGTGGTCTCTCCCTATGAAGTGACGATATCCCCCTAACCCTGTCTAGAAGCCTCTCACCTCTGCCAAGTCAGTTCTCTCTGCGCCGGGCTGAAGAGATGCAATAACATCGAAACAGCTGTCCTCGGCTGAGAGTCTGTACTTGGTAAAACCCCACATCATTGCAACAAAGGTCTCTGGGAAGGACGAGCATGATGTTAAAGGGAGCGCCCTCTATTGGGCTGCATAACTGAGGCTCTGTCTTCCTAATTACATCATGGAAGACAGATTTGCAAATCCTCAGGGAGCACCCTCTATTGGGCTGCATGACTGAGGCACTGACTTCCTAATTACATCATGGAAGACAGATTTGCATATTCTTCCCATATTTTTAAAGGGGTATTCCCACCTCACATACTCATCAGTTTTTACTGCTGTAAAAACTTCTTTCTTCCTGGTTTCTTGCATCATTTGGTGGGCGGGGTTTCATATGCAACCTGCCATTTAGCTCAGCCCCCAAATCCGTGTGTAGCTCCGCCCACCCATATTGGACTATGAAGTACAGGCAGCAGCAACTCCAATCTGTGTTACATACAGAGACTGCCTGTCTCTGCCATAATGGACACAATTGAATTAGCTAACCTGATAACTGGGAGAACAGAAGAAATGAAAGCAGCAACTCTCCTCTATCTGCTAACAGGAAGCTAGGTCACGTGGTGTAGACACAGGAATAGCTAGATACACAGGCTCGCTCCCTGCACTTAGCCCCTCCTCCCTCCCCCCTGAGAGCAGCAGATACATCACTTGACTCATGAGCAGCTAAGTCAGGGCTGTGGCCACAAAGAATTGAATAAAGTAAGATAGTGGACAAACAAAGCAGTTTTGCTGAAGCAATGTATTTAGGAAAAGTCTTACATCCACATTAACAAGCAGTATAGATAGGATCCTTGTGATGGGACAACCCCTTTAATTGGTGATACCTTTGAAGATGATACTAGCAGAACTGTGATCTTGGAGTCATATGAAAGCTGAGAATCTTAGTTGATTTTCCAATGAACATAACTATATCTTAATCTGTAGAAAATTTTAAATTAAACATTTTTAACTTTTTAAAGATTTTTATTCTAATTATTTTAGGAGTGACACTTTTTTTTGTGACTGGTTGCTAATAGATATGACCATGAATGCAGGAACTTTCTATAGTCTGGGACTAGAGATAAACTCATCCATGATTTCCTTATTGTCTCCTGGTTATCTTCTCATACATGTAATGTCCCTGCCTGATAACCTGTCCACAACAAGAATATCATGGCTGGGCTTTTGACCAGTGCCAGACAGGGGCGTAACTTGATGGGGTCCAGAGGGTGCAGTCTCACCGGGGCCCTGGAGCCTTAGGGGGCCCATAAGCACTGGCTTCAGTATTGACATTGCAGCTTCCTTCTGGCCCATAAGCCAAGGAGAGATCCACAGATCACCCTAACCACACTAAGGTGGATCAAACTCCTTAGCACCCGTCACCATTGCTAACAAGAAGTCGTTGTAAGGGTGAGGTAGGGGGCCCCGGACAAAAGATTACACCTGGGGCTCATAAGACTTTAGTTACGCCATTTGTGCCAGACCATAGAAAGTTCTTGAATTTAGGTTAAATCCATTGGTAACCAATCAGGACTGTCACCACTAAGATGTTTAAAGAAAATCTTAACAACTGTGCAAAATGTTAAATTTTAAACTTTTCTATTTGCTATAATTGCAAAAAATATTTAACTTTTAATTGTCTACAAATTTAAATATGACACCACTTTGCCCCAGATATAATTGTTTAATGCCATACAAGTAAGCAAAATGAATATATAAATATAAAGGGTCCAGTGCTCATATATAAAAAAGACAAACAAAGGTGACAAAATGAGAAAAACAGTTTGGAAAAAGAGAAAAACCTTTGTCCTTATATTTACATAGAGCATGGAGAACTTTCGATGGGATGGCCAACACTTACAGTAGGTTGCTGCTGGCTTCAAAGGTGTGACCAAGTTCTCCTAGAATCCATGTTTTGTTTTGTTTTTTTGTTTTTTTTTTAATATTGAGCTCCTGGCTCATTCAGTCACTCCCCTTGCCAGCATACCCCCTCCTCCCTTTTCATGAGGTGGGGGATGGTCAGTTTTATCCTCTCCTGGGAAAGTTGGGGAATGAATGGTCTCCTCTCCACCTGGGAAAATAGCATACTTCCAGACCTCTGATGTAAAGCTACCATATATACTCGAGTATAAGCCGAATTTTCCAGCCCAGTTTTTGTGCTGAAAAAGTCCCCCTCTAGTCAGCAAAAAAAAAATTTCTTTTCCATTAGCTGCTGCATCCCCCCCTCCCCCCCGGCTTATACTCGAGTCAATAAGCTTTCCCAGTTTTATGTGGTAAAATTAGGGGCCTCGGCTTATATTTGGGTCGGCTTATACTCGAATATATACGGTAAGTATATATCCATATAGAGACAAGGGAAAGAATAAAGTGCAGGATTTCTCAAAAGGAGCCACAATTTGCTAATAAAGTATATTACAAAATGTATTAATGACACAAATATTGCCCGAAAAATCACACATTAAATAAACTTTTAATAAGAAATTACTTGGCACGAAATGTTAACTTTATTTAACAAAAAACCCCATGATGTCATTACTTTGACACCAATATATTCGGAGCATTTATCTCTAGTTAGTCTATTAAATGTACTCGTCTAATAAACTTCTAAAATTGGTTCTTACTCGAGGAAGCGGGTTAGGTTTTCAGAGAATCCTGGTGCCTCTTAACCTTGTTTGCTTCCAGATAAATTGCCACCATACCCCTCTGATCAGGACACCTAATAGGATTTGAGCATTGAATTAAGGTTTCAGGGCATAGTTTATCTACGGCGCACAGTGCGGAATAGCCAGGCAGGAGATTTATTGGCGGCGTGAGGTTGAAGCCTTTAAATATATATGACTTCTTTCATGGTCAGCGCAGCACACGGCCTGATCCCGGTTGTATAAGAGGCATTGTGTATTGGGCTATGGTTCCTCCGTGGCCTTTTTCTGACGGGAGCAAAATAAAACAATATACACACTGATCAGCCATAACCATAAAACTGCCTGCCTGACATGGTCTATGGCCTATTGAGGCCGGACTCCACTTCTGAAGGAGTAGTCCATGAAGGTGGATCAGCTGTATAGGGCCTCTACCGACACTTGTACTATATAGAAAACACAGAGCCAACTGGTTCCCACTTGGTGCTGTGTATAGTATCGGTGTCGGAAGTGGCCCTGTACAGCTGATCCATGCGGGGGCCACTTGTCTGACCTCAGCCGATCAGATTTTTCTGGCCTATTCTAAGGAAAGGCCCATTTAAAAATAAATTCCTGGCCTACCCTTTAATTCATGTAGCTGGATGCTGACACTTTCAGCGTTAAAGGGGTTTTCCCATCTCACTGTTTCAGCTTTTTCTGCAGACTCTTCTCACTTCCTGTATTTCTCCCACATCCCTTGCTGAACAACACTATAAGGTATCACAATACTTATGCAGATCAGATAATATGCACATGCTTGTACAGAATGGACTCCGTGTTATCTGCTGCAATTACCTGAACTGATTGTCCTGCGGCACTGAGTAAGTGATGTCACTTGTCCTATCTCACAGGTCCGTGGTTATAGCAACGCTGTGTAAACAATGGGAGTAATAAGTTCACATAGCAGGCAAACAAAGCAGCATTTCTAAAGCAATATATTTAGGAAAAGTTTTCAATTTACATAAGCTACCAGTATAGATAGGATCCTTGAGAAGGGTCAGCCCCTTTAAGCTCCATCACTCCTGACAGTAGCACTCACATGTCACTAACCTTAGTTGGTAGGCAGTCACAAAAAGGCCAGAGATACAGAAATGGAGAGTAGCTGCTGTGACTGCTGGGGGAATGGAGAGAAGCTGTTGTGACTACTGGGGGAACAGAATAGCTCCTGTGACTTCTGAGGGAATAGAAAGTAGCTGCTGTGACTATTTGGAGGGGGTGATGGAAAGTAGCTGTTGTGACTATCGAGGGTAATGGAGAGTAGCTGCTGTGACTACTGGGGGGGATGGAGAGTAGCTGCTGTGACTGCTCAGTGAAGTGATGGATTTCTTCTATGCCTACCTTGGGACTACCTGACTTCTATGGAAGCAGAGAGGAGATTTTACTACTAGAGGTAAGGGTTAGAGAACTGCTTTAAGTACATTGGCGAGCTCTACGCTGACTAATAGGGGGCATACCCTTTAGCTATTGGTTGCAGCACATTTAACGCACTTTTTTTTTTTTTTCTTTTCTTTTATTGGAGTATCTTTATCTGGTTGTGGGTCCCTGACTCTACTGCATGTTGTAGGGTTATTTTGTCCAGGACTGGTTTGCGGATTCTGTGAGGGGTCCCGGCTCCTGTGCTTGCACCATTGTAATTCATCAGCCACTATACAGGTACTTACTCCTTGCAGTGGCGTCTTGTATGTGCTGAAGTCTCTGATCAGTATGATGAAGAGTCTGACCATGACCACCTAATCTGTTCCTAGAAATATCTCAAGCATGTCAATTACCCGGCTGCATTGTCTTTTACAGTCTATAGGCTCGGGTTATTTTTAGCTCTCTCAAGGTCTTTTCTTCGTGGGAATAAATTTACATTTTGCATTATGTGAAATAGATGGCAGATAACAGTATTGATGAATATGCAGAAAGACGGACCTTTCAGGGGTCGCTGCTTATAATGGGGAGTCGTGTTTCTTTTGTGGTGCCCTATAAATCATGTATCGAGCATGCCCACCATTCCAAGAAAATTGAGACTAATCTAACATTCGTGTGCTCGAGTATTAAAGGTATTTCCAACCTCAGCGTCTCCTGTTTTGTCTATTTTCCAGCAGCCTCCATCTTTAAACCGGTTTTCCAGACTTAATAATTGATGACCTACTATTAGGATAGGTAATCGATTAAAGATCGACAGGGGTCTGACACCCAGGACCCTGGTCGATCAGCTGTTTGTAGAGGCTGCAGCATTCGGGTGAGCACAGCATAGTCTTCAGTACTTACTAAGCAGTTCCTTGTATAGTGTCTGGAGTTCGGAACGAAATGTTTCCTCTAATGGGGCAATTTTCATCAGCCTTGTGGGATTTTTTTTAAATTTTTCTTGCCTCTGGATCAACTTGGTCGGTTTAAATGTTGGACTTCATGAGCTGCTGGGTCCTAAAGAACCCTGATCAGCTCTCCAGTGTAATTCAGGAGACCTCTTGTACCTGGGGTTAAAGCGTTACAGCCATGTACGAAAAAATCTGAAAATATGTCCAGTCTTGAACCAGGGAAAATAGGCCTCAAGTGGTTAAAAAGGTGACCACCACTTTTTTTAATGTGTCTGGTATTGCAGTTCCTTTTCAATCAAGTGAACTGTAATACCCGACCCAGCCTGTTGACAAAGGAGGCGCTCATCCTGTTCTGCCATAATAGCAGTCACCTGTACCATCAGATACGTCTCGGCCAAAAATTTTATTACTGCAGATTTCGTCTCTAATTATCACAGATTACAGCTATTGAGATGCATTACGTTGTAAATCCATCGACTGTGTCCTGGGCCGCTCGGCATCGTACAGCAGCACAGGAGTAGGGGAGACACAGTGTGTGCGCTGCCCTCATTTTCCACCCTACAAGTCGCTGTGTAAAATATTCAGCAATGCAGCATAAATTATCCTTGATGATGTGAAGTACAATTGTGTCCTGTATGGCCCTCGCTCGACTTCGGGATTTGCACTTCTGTCAGTTTATGAATGATTTATTCCCGGCTACAATAGACTCTTTAGAACTCTGAGAGGTGATGCAATGTGAATGGAACGGTTCGGTTTGTTGTTTGGTTTCCTGTGAGTGGGATAAGTCGTATTTCATCTGTCCTGCGGATGTTCTAAACCCAATTCCCAGCTTCATGAAATGCCAAAAAATACCAAGAATTTTTCACTATATACACAGATATCTCGAAATTTGAGCAAAAATATCAAGGGTTTCTGTCTCGGGGTTGAACAATTTGTTGTGTTAGTTTGTAAAAATAAAAAAAAAATTGACGTCCAGGGTAATAGGTTGAAATCCAAAAAGGAGGAGTAGTTAGCTACTTCCTCTTTCACTGTCCCATGCTGTCCATTATATTGACTTGTAATGAAATCCAAATGGGAGAAGTAAGCTACTTCCTCTTATACTGTCTCAGGCTGTCAGTTATATGGATTTGTACAGGAACCCAAATGGGAGGAGAAGTTAGCTACTTCCTCTTTCACTGTCCCATGCTGTCAGTTATATTGACTTGTAATGAAACCCAAATGAGAGGAGAAGTTAGCTACTTCCTCTTTCACTGTCCCAGGCTGTCGGTTATATGGATTTGTACAGGAACCCAAATGGGAGGAGAAGTTAGCTACTTCCTCTTATACTGTCTCAGACTGTCAGTTATATGGATTTATACAGGAACCCAAATGGGAGGAGAAGTTAGCTACTTCCTCTTTCACTGTCCCATGCTGTCCGTTATATTGACTTGTAATGAAACCCAAATGGGAGAAGTAAGCTACTTCCTCTTATACTGTCTCAGGCTGTCAGTTATATGGATTTGTACAGGAACCAAAATGGGAGGAGAAGTTAGCTACTTCCTCTTTCACTGTCCCATGCTGTCAGTTATATTGACTTGTAATGAAACCCAAATGAGAGAAGTTAGCTACTTCCTCTTATACTGTCCCAGGCGGTCCATTATATGGATTTGTAATGAAACCCAAATGGGAGGAAAATCTAGGGCATTGAGATGGAGACCAAGGTGGAACACAGTTGAGGTCACCTCGGCTTAACAAATTTATTGAAGCTCACACCAGGTCCTGGCCAGAGTAGATTTTAATCCTGGCACACAGGAGTGCGACTGAATTATTATTATCTTGGGGCCCATGACCTGTAGCAAAGTCCATACTTTCATGCAATGGAGGTGAATGGTCAAGAACAGGGGTCTCTTATACCTAGTTACTCCTTATGGTTCTGATGTCTATGTGTAATATGACATATGTAATACCAGCTACCTGTTTCTTGTTTTATTTTGCAGCCATAAAATTACATTCCTTTTTATCTGGCAGACGGTGAATTCCCAGGAAATCTTGTGTTGTATTAAATTATCAGCATGGGATGATCCGCACTGAGATTATTGCTCTGAAGCATCATTTCCCAGCATCAGTGCAGCCATCTTGTTTGCTCAGCAGATCTGGATATACTGTTTATACCTCTATTATATCTCCAATTACATTGTTGTCTTATATCGGGTTGATCTGTTATTATTTATTTATTACACATGACCAGTAAATGGTGCAATAGGGATATTGGTATAACCCAGGTAACCATAGGCATTGACATTGGTTGCATTATATGATTTTTTTATGATTGGGTGACTGTGTTATAACATCCACCCCTGCTATAACAGGTTTATTAAATGTTCCCTGTCCCGACTAACATCCAAACAAGTTCAAGCTGCCCTGCAGTCCGAGGGTACAACAGTGTCACCCCGTACTATCCGTCAGCGTCTGAATGAAAAGGGACTGTATGGTAGGAGACCCAGGAAGACCCCACTTCTTACCCAGAGACATAAAAAAGCCAGGCTGAATTTTGACAAAACTTACCTGAGAAAGCCAAAAACATTTTGGAAGAATGTTCTCTGGTCAGATGAGACAAAAGTAGGAAAAGGCATCAACATAGAGTTTACAGGGGAAAAAAGAGGCCTTCAAAGAAAAGAACACGGTCCCTACAGTCAACCCCTGATGTTTTGGGGTTGCTTTGCTGCCTCTGGCACTGGACTGCTTGACCGTGTGCATGGCATTATGAAGTCTGAAGACGACCAACACATTGTGCAGCATAATGTAGGGCCCAGTGTGAGAAAGCTGGGTCTCCCTCAGAGGTCAGGGGTCTTCCAGCAGGACAATGACCCAAAACACACTTCAGGTCAGCAGTAGAAAATGGTGGTGAGAGAAAGCACTGGAGACTTGTAAAGTGGCAGCAATGAGTCCAGACCTGAATCCCATAGATCACCTGTGGGGGAGGAGAGATCTCTTGATGGCAGTTTGGAGAAGGCCCCCTTCACATCTCAGGGGGGACCTGGAGCAGTTTGCCAAAGAAGAATGGTCTAAAATTCCAGCAGAGCCTTGTAAGAAACTCATTGCTGGTTACCGGAAGCGGTTGTGTGCAGTTATTGTGTCTAAAGGTTGTGCTAACAAGTATTAGGCTGAGGGGGCCAATACTTTTGTCCGGCCCATTTTTGGGGTTTTGTGTAAAATGATCAATGATTTGACTTTTTTTTTCATTCTCTTTTGTGTTTTTTCATTGCAAGCAAAATAAATGAAGATATTAATACCAAAGAGTTTGTGCTTGCAATCATTTTCTGGAAGAACAAGAGTATTATCTGACAGAATTGCAGGGGGCCAATACTTTTGGCCAACACTGTATATAATAGTGCCAGCCACAATGCATCTATATTAGAGCCAGATAAAGTGTGTATATACAAATATAAATATATATATATATATATATATATATATATATATATATATATATATTTATTTTTTATTTTAATTCTAAAAAACAAAATTGTATATCATTTTGCAATTTTTTTTTCTCCTTGGTTCATGGTTTGTTATGTCTAATATTAGTCATCTGTTCTGCCCCGTGATTATTGGGTTATGTCCTGTATACACATAACGAGTCTTGCGGCCATGCTGTAAGGTATTATTATGAGCTCCATGTTGTGTCTGTGTAAGGTGCGCGTCTCCTCGTGTGACTTACTCCATTGTTTGTCTCTCCTGCAGTCATGTGTCTGTTATGTTCTCAGTGTCAGGCGGCTGCCGCGTCATAGTAATGCAGGTATTTGTCTGTATATGTGCACTACAGAATACTAGAAAGCCTGCACAGGTCACTGCGCTTCTTCCTCTACTGTTCTTATTCACATGCTTACTGCTGATAAATGGAATTGATTTTCAGTTACAGAAAGTTCTGATAAATCTGCCTGGTGTGAATTCATCCCAATACATTCTGCTTTTAAGGGGATCTGTCACCAGCTATATTAGATTCAACCAAACCTAGTTAAGTTTCCCCCTTGTTGACTTATGCCTGGCCCTATATTCGAGTTTTCTGTAGACATATTGATAATTGGCGCACGCACAATACAACTCTGAAGTTTGCCGTCTGAAGCAGGCATATGTTTTATACAGGAACAAAAAAATGTAAAAACACCGCCAATAAACTCATTGCTATACTCTAGCAGTTGTTAGTAATTGGCGTTGCGCCATACGGCCACTTTGTAGGATCACATTGCTAAATTTCAGCAGCTGGCAATAAAGGGTAACTGGTAGTGCACCTACTACCGTTTCGTATGAACTTATTGCAGAACTGTAGCAGTTGACAGTAGAGGGTAAAGGATAATTGGTGGTGCGCCATATTGCCGCTTTGTATGACCGCATTGCTAAACTTCAGTAGCTGGCAATAATTGGTAAAGGATAACTGGTAGTGTGCCATACTACCTTTTGTATAAACGTGAAGAACTACAGCAGTTGACAGTAGTAGGTAAAAGGTAATTGGTCGTGCACCATACTGCTGCTTTGTACAAACTCAATGCTGAACTGCTGCTGTTGGCAGTTATAGGTAAGGCATAATTGATGGTGCATCATACTACAGCTATGTGTAACCCCATTACTGAACTGCAGCAGTTCGATGTAATATGTAAAGGGTAATTCATGGTGCGCCATACTGCCACTTTGTATGACCACATTGCTATACTGCAGCAGTTGGTAGCAGTAGGTAAAGGATAATTGGTTCTATGCCATACTGCTTCTTTGTATAAATACATTGCTAGGCTTCAGCAGCTGGAAGTAATAAGTAAATGGTAATAGGTGGTGCGCCATACTGCTGCTTTGTATGACTGCATTGCTGAATTGCATCAGTTGGCAGTAATAGGTAAAGGGTAATTGGTGCTGCGCCGTACTCCTGCTTTGTAGATATACATTCCTAAACCTCAGAAATTGACAATAATAGGTAAAGCATAACTGGACCATACTACCGCTTTGTACAAACTCATTTCTATATTGCAACAGTTGAAAAGAATAGGTAAAGGGTAATTTGCTATGCACCATACTGCTTCTTTGTATAACCCAATTCCTGAACTGCAGCAGTTGCAAGTAAAGGGTCATTTGCCATGCGCCATACTGCAGCTTTGTATAACCATATTGTTATCCTGCAGCTGTTGTCAGTAATAGGTAAACGGTGGTGCGCCATAATACCGCTTTGTATAAACACAGCCTTATCATAAAGGTGATATTTTGTACAGGCTTCTCATCGAGACTGTGACTGTCATCTGGTACACGAAGTCCTCCTTGTATGTGATTGATGTTTCTGTCGTTCCGGACCTCCAGCCTTGTCCCCCTCCATGTAAGCTGAGGTCACTGGATTTCTATTCCGTCTCCAGCAGTCAGAACAGCCAGCCCTGGCAGCCCTGCTTTTATTACAAGAATGAGAGGCGATAGATGGAAGGTGGATTGTTTCTCCGGACGTAAATCACATTTATCGCCGTGTTGTGGCAGCCAGGCTGAGCTACAAATAAATAAAGCTGTGCTTTACAAAAAGCGCATCAAGCAAAATATTTTTTGGGGGGTAGAGCACAGAAAATCGAAGCTGGTGATACATTGTGCAGGTTCTCTCCGCAGAGACTAACGTGCTCAGGTTCACAAGGACGCTGGGAATAGATTGGAATAGGTTACATTGATTTATCTGTAAAAGTCGCCTCTTATGGTGAATATTACTCTTACTGGTGAATATTAACCCTTCAGTAACTTATTTTTTTCTTATAATTAACTGTATCCAATTAAGACAAGGCTGTAATAACTATATCTTTAGGATAGGTCATCAATATCAGATCAGGAATCCCACCAGTCAGCTGTTTGAAGAAGAGTCCGAGCGCGGCGGTCTCTGCACTACTTACCAAGCACAGAGCCATACGTTGTATAGAGGTCCTCCTTGGTATTGCAGTTCAGCCCCATTCGCATGAAAGGGACTGAACCAAAGATAGGCCAAGTTTGACATTACTGGCTGTACATACCCGATTGCCAGTGTTTCTTAGGACAGCTGATCTGTGTGGGTGCTGAGTGTTGGGCCTCTGTATTAAGGATAGATCTTCAATATTTCAGTCTGTTATTTCTTATACTTGTATAGTGCCATCATATTTGGCAACGCTTTAAAGACTTTGTCAGTCACTGTCTGTAGAGTTCCCGTTGACACTAATCTAGTTTTGCACGCTGCATTCGGATAAATGGAACCATTTCCAAAATTATGTGTAACAACTCCATCCTTAATAAAACCCTCTCCCCTAATTGCTCTTTTTATCTTTTCTGCTTTTAGAGGTCAGATCCGCAGCTTCTTGCTCAATTTTACTATGCAGATGAAGAACTCAACCAAGTGGCTGCAGAGCTGGACAGCCTGGATGGAAGGAAGGACCCTCAGAGGTGTACGCTGCTTGTCAACCAGTTTCGTTCATGCCAGGTGGGTGAATGTAGTCAATTCTGCCCAAATAGTGACCATGCAGTTACTGGAGGCTTTGGGTTGACCCCCTGCTAAATGAGCCCCCCTTTTAATGCATTTTGTCTAATTCATTCAAAGTTTAATGGTACATAAGTGGCTGGCTTGGTTTCCTATTGGTATGGGGATCAGTAAGACTAAGGGGAGCAATTTGGCCCCTTCATTGTTTATCTAGAAAGCACTGGGGCCCCATTAGTCTGACAATTGTTGGGTTGGGATCACCACCAATCATACAGTGATTATCTATCTATCTATCTATCTATCTATCGATCGATCGATCTATCTATCTATCGATCTATCTATCTATCTATCTATCTCTATATCTCGATCTATATCTATCGATCTATCTATCTCTATATCTATCTTTCTAGCTACATATACACACACATACATACATACACACACACACACACACACACACACACACACACACACACATATATCTTCTTTGTGTTCTAGGAGATCAATCATTTCATCCTCCTCCTCCTCCTTCTAAGTTTCCTGTTTGGCTATAAGGCAATTGACTGCAGCAGGAGCCTCTCCCCCTGTCCTATATGCAGTAGAACACAAATATTGTGAAGTCCGGTCCCTTTCTTTGAAGGGTTTTCCTGGATAAATTATTAATGTCCTAGACTAAGCATGGGTCATCAATATCAGATCTTTGGAGGTCTGTCAACTAACACCCTCTTAGATCAACTGTTCTCAGCAGCTGAAACAGAGAGAATGGAGCAGGAAGCAGACAGCGCTGTTCTTTGTGTAGTGGCTGAATTGAGTTACTGCAGCTTAGTTCCAGGTCAGGTAATAGGGAACTGATCTGCAGTACCTAATCTTACCACCATACCAAGAACAGTGCTGTCTGCTTCCTCCTTGGTTTTCTTTGTATCAGCTGCTGAGAACAATTCAACTTATTTAACTTATTAGTGGTGGTGCCACGTGTAGGGTCTCCATGATCTGCAACTGCTGACTTATCTTTAGGATAGGTTGTCCCAGGATATTTTTATCCCAAAAAGCCCCTTTAACCATTTAGCCTCTGAAAAGAGTAGATTAACCCTTCGTTCGTTATTTGTCCGGATAATACAGAAAATACTGGACATTCAGAACAAAATGTTCTACTCTTTCTAGGTTTAATGTTTGTTTACGTGCTCTAGACATCCCTTTTGGTTAGTGTGTACTCGCACAACTGTGGCATGCACTCGGCCATGAAATAGTATGTATGCATCCAAGGGTGCCCTGTTTTCACGGATCTTTCATAGACTTCACTCCATTGAGGGATCCGTGATAATGGCTTGAGTAATAAGCGGGCTCTATTCACGAATCGGTCGCAAAATCCAGCTGTGTGATGGATCTATTATTTTCTATGGGGCCTTGGCTAGCACATGTCCATCAAACCCGGCATGTGAATAAGTACTTACACGGAAAGGACAAATCCTATAGACCTAAGGAGTTTGTTGAATCACGTCTTCAGTACAAGGCAAGCCAAAAAGTTGGGGGCGAGTAGCAGATGTCTCCGCACATCGGCCCATTGGTTGCTTGGGATCTTGCGTATTTGCCGTGTAATTGTTTTCTTAGAAGATGTAAATTTCGGCATATTCTCGATAAATCACAGCGCAGTCAGTGTCATCCGTGGCTACATCAGCCGCTTTGTGCTGTATAACAGCTGCCGGCGGTGGGGGCAACGTGCAGATTTTTACCAGCCCTGCAATTTTTTAATCTTATCATACAAAGTTTCATTGAAAATAATTTACCCTTAGAGGTTGCAAAAGACAACACTAAATGCAAATGAAGTTAGCCAGATGCCAAAGATCTCCCGGGGGCTTTATTATAGAGCTAATTAGAGTCTATAGATGTAAGTATTGCTTGTGTTGTCTTCCTAGTTAAATATGTGCACTGCCAAAAGAATACAGGCCAATAATGTGATAAACTGATGTTTAGGAAGCCGAGGTTTAAGCCATAAAAGAACGCTTTAGTTCCTGCCGAGCGAGATGCGCTTTCATCATTAACCCCCCGCTGTATCCGAGAAGGAGCCGCCGGTAGATCGACTAATGGCTGACATCAGATATGAAGAAAGCGTACGACTACATCAGTGTCAATCATCTACACAACCATGGTGGATTGCTGCGCTTGTTAGTAGGAAGGAAACGGTATAGTTATCAAGGATCAAAGTGCGGCAAGCGTCAGACTCTTCTCCCCTGGCGTTGCGGAATGTTGCGTTACATTTCAGCTGTTGAATATACAAAAACTTTACTTGCTTTTTCCCGGGACTCCAGTGGCAGCAGCTCTAGTCTACTGTATACAGGTCCTTGGGTTGTTTGTGCCGGGTGACCTCTTCACAAATGGCACGTCACATGCAGTTTGTGAAGAGGTCACCGCTGAGGCCTGTGATTTGCTGCAGCACAAATGGGGCATCACTGCTAACATCAGATGGGTGACCTGTATACATAAGACCGGACCTTCTGCCACTGGACACAGGTGAGTTTTTTTTTTTTTTAAGTGAGTATCACTGTTAAACCTTAAAAAGAGAGTTGGACATCCCCTTTTAGTTTCCAAGGTCTGACTAAGGCCTCATGCATCTGATAGTGCAGCCAAGGCTCTTCTGATGCTCTGGCCCGTTCCGAGATTATTGGATCGGAGCTGCACTTGCCCAGCATTTGGCCTGAGATTGAGGCCTAAGATTGATGGAGGCTCTTGAGCAAAAGATTTTGTGAAGGGTCCTGTCATTTACAATATGTGAGTGTTATACTTAAACATTGTACAGACCAGATAGCCAAACATGATAGCCGGGTTCCTTAAAGGCAGTGGTCTCTTCCAGCAGGATAATGCCCCCTTCCATCCTGAAAAAAATGTTTAAGAATGGTTGGGGGAATATGACAAAGAGTTAAAGGTGGTAACTTTGCTTCCAAATTCTTTGTCTTTTGCACCCTCATTTTAAAGGAATGGCAAGAATGCATGTTATTCACTTTAATGGGAACGCCAGAGACAGCGAAACCTAACATCTCCTGGATGTGTGTCCTGCACGGTCTGACCTATTGCTGCAAAACACTCCATCTCCATGATCCGGGCGGGATTCCAGCAATCTGACCCCAACCCATTAACAAGTTACACCCTTTCCTTTGGATAGGGAGATAACCTTCTTACTGGAATACCCCTTTAAAGGATCTTCTGTTACCGTCTTGGTGTTAGATATTGCAGGACTCCATAAGCGGTCTTCTGGAGTCCAGACCCAGATGGGTATGAGTTGTTTTGATGGCATGAGGGGGATCAGTACAATATTAGGCAAATGTAGAAAGTTTTTTTATGTAAGACCTATGTTTGTGCTGCTGGGCCAAATGGAAGGCTCTAGGATCAGGGGGAGTAGAGAAGCTTTAAGACATGGAAGAGGCCAACCACACCCAAATGGGGATGCAGAGTTGCTAGACACCACGTAACCCACAGAAATGGAGTTAGAAAAACCCATGCTTGAGTGGGGGGACACAGGGTATAGGGTCATATCATGAAGGCAGGAAGTGAGAGGAATTATAAGAGTGAGTTTCACAATGCGCAGGGAGTTGCTGTGGGTATTTTTGAGCGATTTGGGAGGTAGTACTGTGGATCCAGACACTACAGAATGAGAAACCTTGGACCTGTCCTAGAGGGCCAGGGGCACGACTTCAGTGGCTTGGAGCTGAGATATACCAGAGTTGCAGACGAAGCTAGAAATTGTTGGACGGCGAGGTCAGGGCAGCACAGGGCAGATCAGCCCAGAAATCAAGGGAAGTAGCTATACAGATGGCTCACCATGCAGAAGAGGGCGCTATCATTCTGGACACACCTACAGGGAAGCAGTCCTGGCTCTTACCACCACCAAGCCTGGCTGAGCCACAGAGCCCCGAGAAAAACTGATACCCCCCCAACCAAGCATCAGCCATCTGCCAAGCCAAAACCCCCAACATGCCCTGAACAAGGCTCAAATAAAAGGAGTCATTGAGAGAGACAAAGAGCGGTACATCGAGGAATGGAGAAGCGCAATAAATAACTCCAAGAAACTCACCGTGTACCAGTCACTGCAAAGAGACTACACCATGGCCACCTACCTGGAGAGAATACGCCACCCCAAACACAGACAGACCCTGAGCCGGTACAGACTGAGCGCCCAAAACCTAGAGATAGAGACGGGGCGACACAGGCAGATGTACAAGCCATGGGAGAACAGACTGTGCCAGCACTGTGACCAAGGGGCCCTAGAAGACGAGACCCACTTCCTGCTACACTGCACCAAATACTCAGCTGTGAGGGCCGTCTAATACCAAAGACTCTCTGCCCACATCCCAGACTCAACATCTGCAGATGAGAAGAGGAAACTCTACATCCTACTGGGAGAAGAAGAGGCCACTGTGGAGATCGCTGCCCAATACGTGTCCAGCTGTCATCAAACAAGAGGAAGATGAGACTCCACGGACTGTTATACCCCAAACCACCCGCCCCACCCCACCGCCCCCATACTCTCCCCCTCGTCTCCAACTCCCCCCCCCCCCCCACACACACACACACTTTACGAGCTTTGGCAATGCCAAATATCCATTCGGTCGTGCCAATAAAGCCGATTTGATTTGATTTGAGTGAGGCCTAAGTATTCAGTGTCTGCCCATCACCGCCTCCCATTAAAAACAAAGGGATGGCGATTCCAGAGGGTTTTGAGACCGAAGACCACCAAAATTCTTCAGTTGAACTATGTCCTAATTTAGGGTACATGCACACAGTGGAAATGGAAGAGAAATTTTCGCCTCAATTTTTTTTTTTTTTTTTTCTTCATTTGATCCCTCCAGTTTTCCAGATGAACGGAGCTGAACATCACTGCAAAATGACATGGTGTGGACATACCCCTAGAATGGCCAACCCTTTTCCACTCTGCTTATCATTTTCACAAGGGAGCAAGAGGTGCCTAACTAAATGGCGCTCTTGAGTCATGTGTGATGTTGTCATGTACCATAACAGACGTGTCCTCTTTAATGATGGGTTATTGACTAATTCAGCTCTGCTCCATGTCTTATAACTAATAGAGCAGCGTGATCACTTGGTGTTCTGCTGTGTCATGCTGCGCTCTCCCGCGACGGAGCTTACCGCTCACTTATCTAATGTTTTTGCTCCATCACCACGGATTATCGATGACTCTCGGAACGGCAGATAATCAATAACCAGGATAATTGTTTATTAATTAGTCCGCAGCAACTTTTCCCGTACGCCCGCCCCTGTTGTTTAGTTGTTGCACGCTCTTAGGTAATAGTCGCTTTTAACGCCTGTCATGGTGATTTGCAGCGATCGCTAATTACATGGGAAAGCCTGAAGCGTGCAGCGAGCTTCTTCTCCAGACCTAATGAGCTGTACAATGTGCTGCTGTCTCCCTGCAATGTGCGCTCGCCTCTTTCCTGCAAACCCTGCAATGCCAATAAATCTCCTCCCCCTTCGCCAGCGAGAGGAGATCCAGGGGACGGATCGCTAAATATACACGCAATTTGCATTTCTCCGAGCTTCACATGATAAATCTTTATATTAGTCAATAAATGCAGGAAATGGCTCTTCAGCCGTCGCGGCTCGCTTGATTTATCCTGCCCAAACGCCATCCTTTAAAAAATTTACACACAAAAGTTGGTTATTTAAAAAAAAATTTAATAAATAAAAATTTCTGAACTCCTGCTACCCGGTGATTTATGGCACACGTCAGTCAGCAATTTAGAGCGTATATTTCCCCGGTGAGACAGGCCGTAAAGCGATCAGGTTGTTTGATTATTAATACGTTCCCTGGGACGTTATTCAGATGTGATTACGCATAGGACAGCTTGCTTTGTTGTAGGATTGTCAGTCATGGCAGCGGCAAAGGGCTGGGACGTGGCCATAAACATGACGAATAGGACTGACTTGATTATTGGGTATCAATTGTGGCAAGTACATTTGTGGCCCTTAAAATTTCGGCATTAACGCTGTAACTATATTGAGTAATAATTCCATTTATAATTCCTTTATTATATAAGGGAATTTAATTTTGACTCCTCAGTTACAACCCCTTTCAGAATTGCGGCCACTGAATGATCACCATATTGATCAAGGTCCCATTTGTCCCGCCCCTATCAGATCACATTGCTGGAGAAAGACACTGCCAGCAATGCAATTCTCCCACAGCGGCCACTTCAGGAGATATGGGGTATTACAACTATTCCATTGAATTGCAGATGTCTTCTGTATATCATCTAGCAAAGGTGGCTGGATAGTATAACTGCTGCAGGGTCCAGGTGTTGGATCCCACCGATTGATACTGATGACCTATGGCTAGGTCATCTGCCTCAAAAATATCTGAGACCCCTTTAACACCTTTTTAAAAAATTAATAAAAATAAGAATAAAGAAATTGTGATTGTGAACATAGACTTTGAATTTCCTAAGCCCAAAATCTGTTAAGGAGATATATATATATATATATATATATATATATATATACATATATATATATATATATATATATATATATATATATATGTATATAAACACGGGAAATGTTGCAGAAATTTTTGGATCTTGAAATCGGTTCCATTATCCATTAGAATGGGGCAGTTTAGGTGGGAAGTTTTTGCAAACGACATTCAGTCTCCAGCCTGGTTTACATCTGTGTTCAGGTTTTCGTTTGGGGAGTCCGATTGGAGACCCCCCGAACGGAAACCTATCCCCATAAAAAAGCGGTTACCTTAGGAAATCTGCGGACCCCATAGACTGTAATGGGGTCCGTGTGGTTTGCACAATAAAAATGCGGAGAGAAAAGTGCTGCTTGCAGGCCTTTTCTCACAGATAGGGGAACGTAAGTTTCTGCAGCAAATGTGTGAAGTGTGAATATTGCCTGAGAGTGCCAGTACACAGTGCACCCGATTTACAGTAATTGCTTACGGATTTTTCGTACTTGTTGCTGGAAACTATACAAAGTACATGTATGGCTTGACAATTGGTGGTAATCTACTTGCTCTGGCGCAGCTAATATGGCCTTGTCTCACATTTATAGTACTAACGTTATATGGCAGGGGGCCTTTTGTCCCCTCAGGCCCTAGTTCTTGGTGTGCCTGTTACCTCTGTCACCCCTATAGCTACCCCTCTGCTTCTCGGCATAGCCTCTGTTTGTGTGCATTTGCAAGGAATCCATTCTGAGCTTGTTAATTATTGCAAAAGAAATGGCTCAATAGAAGTTAATTCAGTAGAGTTAAATGGGAAAGCCGGACCATTAACTCTGTAAGTGCCCATCTGACCAGCGGCAGACCCTATTCAGGTATGGCTGATTGTAGTCAGGTAGTCATCTCATATTGCTCAGTCACCCCTAATTACACGTGAAATAAGACTATTACAGTCCCTGGACAATTGCATTTCCTTTATTGGATCTAGTCTAGCCGTACTTTATCCCCTACTTGTATGGGAAACCTTATACTGCCATCCAGTGGTGGAGTATTGGGTGGTGCACATTTTTGTGCCCTAAACCGTTTTAGCAGTGCTAATACTCAATACAGGATTGTAACATAACAGACCGTCAATATCAATCACACTGTAGTCCAATCTGTATTGAATTGCTCAACAGTGTGAACAGTGCACAAAATTCAACGGAGTCCGGTACTGACTAAGCAAGATTTTGTTGCCTGACTGCTGTGAAATTTGGTAATCTGGTTACCCCTGCTAGAGAATATATATAACGTAGAAGAATGTGTCATGAATGTCTCTGTATTTTTGGGAAGGGGGGGGAAGGTTCTCTTACTGCAATCATGCTGGAACATTTCTATGACTCCTATAGAAATTAATGGAGAGAACTCAGTCCAATTCCTTGTTCGTGCCCCTCCTAGGTCACCTGAATCAATCTATCTGCAGGGCTGGGTTGATATGGCCTAATAGTGATGTTTTAAAAAATTTTTATTCAAATAAATTTTTTTAAAAAAATATTTTTTAATTTTTTTCTACTTAGGACAATGTTCTGAATATCATCAACCAGATAATGGAGGAGTGCATACAGCATGAGCGGGCTAACCGGGATTTTTGTGTAAAATTTCCTGAAGAAATTCGCCACGATAATCTCGCTGGACAGCTCTGGTTTGGCGCAGAGGTAAGGCGTCCCTATACTTGTTTCTTGCTTAAATAACTGCTATAGAAGGCGGATGGTTATTTACAAGCTGTGGAGCATAGCGGACCATGTAACCGCTTGCAATAAAGGGCCCTTTAAATCTACAGTCTGTATCACAATTTTTGGCAAACATGGTTGCCAGTGATGATGTTTTATGGCCCTATTGGTTGTGGGCTGTGATCTCCCCGCACATGACTGGGGCATCACATGACCTATTATTTCAGAGCGATTGAAGTCCCACCCCCAAGGAGCTGCCATGTATTATAAGCAATGTGGACATCACAGCATTTGTTTGTCTAGAATAAAACTCTCTTCAGATGGGCACATTGTGCCAAGGATACTTTTGCTCTGCTGAATCATACAACAACTAGGTCTATGGAACCATGGTGGGGCGGTTTTAAACACAAGTACAATACACCTACATGATGAGGGAGTAAGGCTTGCCATTGCATTAAATGTAATAATAATGCTAAGAAAAATTATACTAATAGGGACCTATTTATAATAATAATAGTGGTATAGTATAATATAATAATACATCTCTGTTCACATGAAACTTGAGCATTCTATTAGAGGCCTGACGTTTATCTCAAAGAAAAGCGTGGTTGATTAATATTTTCTATACAGTAAAAAAATGAATAAATAAAAATATACGTCTATATACTGGTCCCGCAGTGCAAAAGGTCACTCTTGTCTTCCATCCGTGAATGGAACATTGACAATATGTTTGACGTCTACTCTGGGAGATTTGCCCAGTGGATATGGAAACTGTAAGGTTCAAACATAATATGTCCATAGCCTGCTATAGTAATATAATAAAGTATACCATAACCGTAATATAGGAATAGAAGTATTAGAATAAGGGGATAATATAGTAATATATGAGTTGTATAGAGAAATTGTAGAAATACTATAGTAAAATAGTCATAGAATTATGCTAGACTTATGATACTTTATTAATATAGTAATGTAATAATCGTATAACAGGAGTAGTATAGCAAAAAAAAGTAGTAACACTATAGTAAAGTATCATTATTTTGTAGTAAGATAATGATATTTAAGTGCTATAACTATTTAGTAAGAAAATATAGCAATATAATTGTATTAGAGTAGTATAATAAAAGTTATACAATATTATAATATACTTCTACAGGATAATATGCTATAGTATGGTAGTAATATAATTATACTAGCCTCTGCCCGTGACTTCGTCTGCATGTTATTGGCGTCGATGATCCGTCTATATTCAGCAAAATCATGCCGACGATAGTTTGCCTGCTCCGGCATTTTGGCAGCTCTCAAGCTGTCCTGCTGCTGAACTTGTGCCTCACACGGTGCCTGTGATTGTTCCGGCATCTCAGCAGCTCGGTGAGACACCATATAATGAGCGTGTTTTTGGCGTCAATGATCCTCGTCAGCTCCGCTTGTGGAGAAGTCTGTTGACTTTTGGCTACCTTCATAGCTCTCGTTGTTTTAGAATTTTGCAACAAACTTGATTTTCTTTTTCCCCGGAATGGGGATTAAAGGTGTTTTCCCATCCTGTATGTCAGCACTGCCTGGAGCAGATCAGATAATATGCAAATGAACGTACACAATGGACTGAGGGTTAGCCAGTGAGATAACAGACCTGGCTTTATCAGAAGCTGAGATAAGCTGCTGCAAGAGCAGTGTAATATAGTATGTGAACATAAATTCATAACAGTCGTGAAGCCATGTCATTTACCAAGATAAAAGGTAGCCTAAGTGTTATTCGAGGTGACAAACTATCTGTGTGCCAAATTTCATCCATTATCTGTTCAGACATTTTTGAGTGATTAAAGAGGACCTTTCACCATATCCGGGCACAGGCAGTGTTATATACTGCCGGAAAGATGACAGTGCGCTGAGTTCAGCACACTGTCGGCTTTCCTGATCTGTGCCCGGTGTGAAGAGTTTACGGTCCGGTACCGTAGCTCTTCTATGGTCAGAAGGGCGTTTCTGACCATTAGCCAGAGACGTCCTTCTGCCTCGCGGCGCCTATCACGCTGTGCTGTGGAGCAGGGAGGAACGCCCCCTCCATCTGCTCACACAGCTCGTCCATAGACGAGTATTATCAGGGAGGGGGCATTCCTCCCCGCCCCACAGCACAGCGCGATAGGCGCCGCGAGGCAGAAGGACGTCTCTGGCTAATGGTCAGAAACGCCCTTCTGACCATAGAAGAGCTACGGTACCGGACCGTAAACTCTTCACACCGGGCACAGATCGGGAAAGCCGACAGTGCGCTGAATTCAGCGCACTGTCAGCTTTCCGGCAGTATATAACACTGCATGTGCCCAGATATGGTGAAAGGTCCTCTTTAAGGAAGAAACACACAAACTTTCACATTTATAATATTAGTAATTAGGAGTAGGATAGGATAAGAGTAATATTGTAGTAAGACAACATAGCAATATAATAATTATATAGTATAATAGGATAGTAAAAATATAATATTATAGTGAAATAGTAATATAACTATAATTAATTAGAGTAATAATATTGTTGTAAGACCCGATTCACATCTGCATTTGGGTTTCCCTTCGGGGAGTCCGCTTGGGAACCTCTCGAATGGAAACTTCTATGCATTAAAAAGCGATTACCCAAGGAAAACCGCAAATCCCATAGACCCTATATAATGGGGTCCGTGTGGTTTCCATACAGACACCATTATAGTTTATGGGGTCTGCTGGTTTCCTTAGGTAACCGCTTTTTAATGTATATAGGTTTCCATTCGGGGGTTCCCCAAGTGGACTTCCCGAATTGAAACTTGAATGCAGATGTGAACCCGGTCTAAGATAATTATTTGGTGTAATATTATAGGAAAAGTACAATATAGAAGGATAGTAACATAATATAGTAATATGTAGTATAATAAAAGTATTATAATAACATATATATATATATATATTTAGTAAGATAGCCGTATATTTGAGTAATATAATATTGTAGTCAGACAATATAGTAATTATATGATGTAAAAGTATAATATATTAAGATACAGTAATATCCTATCCTACTAATATTAAAAATGTGAAAGTTTGTGTGTTTGGATGTTAGTTCCTCAATCACGCAAAAACAGCTGAATGGATTTGAATGAAATTTGGCACACAGATAGTTTGTAACCTCGATTAAAATATAAGCTACTTTTTATCCCGGTGAATGACATGGCTTCATGACTGTTATGAATTTATGTTCATATACTATATTGCACTGCTCTTATCTCAGCTTCTGAGAAAGCCAGGGCTGTTATCTCTCTGTGTCAACACACACTAACCCTTAGTGTACATGCATTTGCATATTATCTGATCTCCTCCAGGCACTGATGACAAACTGACACGCAAACACCTTTAATCTAAATTGGCAGTTTGCCTATTTTCAACATGCCTGGAAAAAGGAAATCTAATTTGTCACAAACAACGACAGCTATGAAGGAGCCAGAAGTCACAGATTTCTCCTCAAGCAGAGCTCATGGGGATCATCAATGCCAACATCACGCTCATAATATGTGTCCCAGCTAGCTGCTGAGATACCAAGACAATCAAGGGCACAGCTAGAGGAATGAGTTCAGCGGCAGACCAGCTTGACAACTGCCGAAACGCTGCAGCAGGCGGATCATCAACACCAACAACCCACAGACGAAGTCGCGGGCAGAAGCTAGTAGTATAATATAAAAGTATAATACTGTAGTAAGATATTTATACACTATTGCAATAAGTAAATTTAGTAATATTAATGTAAGAGTAATATTATAATACTGTGGGATAATAATAAATATATTCTAACCATAATATATAATACTGTATAATACTGATAGCCGTAATACTATAGTAACACAATAATATAGTGATATAACAGATATGGTAGCGTAATACAGTTTTATATATAGTTGTTCTCTTTTTGTATTGATCTATAATAGAAAACAGGCTTTTTTTAAGATAATAATATTACAAGAAAAACAAGTAGAAAATTGCCTTGACAGTAAACAATATAAATAAATTATTCATGTGTTTCTTCCCGATCTCATATTTCCCCCAGTAATTTCGTGCTGTGGAGCTGATGTTTTACTGCCTGTACAGCTCTATTTCACATAAGAAAGATGACACTAATTTTAAGTGTGTTTTTGGTCTGTCGGGACGGGCACTTTCGGAGCAGAATAAAAAATGTTGCCGGTCTTAGGATTTTCTTTGGATAGATCTGAACTTTTACTCGTTTTTTACACAGGTGCTTTATAAAACAGCATGTTAGCGGGGGGGCTCCCACCTTCAACCTTTATTGCCAGCGATTCACTGTTACTGCTTTTCTTGGAAAGGTGGCCTTGTGTTGCAACTCACTTGTTCATATAACTCTGGAAAAGTAGCAAACATTGCTGTCTCTCCATTCACTTCTATAGGGAAAGCAACCACCAATAACAGGGATTGTGTCTTCTCCGCGCCGCCGTTCGGTATAAATCCTGGTTTTCTTCGGTATGCAAATGAGTTCTCTCGCAGCACTGGGGGCGGTCCCCAGCACTCAAACAGCACAGGAGGTGTCCCCAATGCTGCGAGAGAACTCTCCAGCGCCGCCTCTATCTTCGCCTAGAACGGCCTCTCCCTGCATCTTCTTCCGGCGCTGGCTTTAAACTTCTAGGCATGCGCAGTTGGCTCTCCCATTGGGCAGAACCGATTGCGCATGCCCACAGCCATTTTCATGTAGTCGCTTACCCCAGCTTACTGTGTAAGCAGCCGCAAGAAAATGGCCGCGGGCATGCGCAGTCGGCTCTTCTCGAAGTTTGACGGCATAGCTGACTGCGCATGCTTAGAAGTTTGAAGCCAGAACGGGAAGAAGACGCAGGGAGAGGCTGTTCCAGGCGAAGATAGAGGCGGCACTGGAGAGTTCTCTCACACCATTGGGGACCGCCCCCAGTGCTGCGAGTGAACTCATTTGCATACAGAAGAAAACTGGGATTTCTACCGAACGGCGGCGCGGAGAAGACATCTAAAGGTAGGAGAAGAGTAGCCTTTCTTAAGGCTATTCCTACATGTTAGGGAGAAAAAATAGAATTTTAATGATTGAATCCCTTTAAAATCAGCTCCAACTTCCACATGTAACCAGCTTCCATTGCTTTAGTGGGAAGCACTGATTTTTTTTTTCCGATGTAGCTGATCAGTCTGTAGTAGATACTGCCTGATAACGCCTATTAAAGTGAAGGGGAGGCGGAAAAATACAGTGCGATAGGTGCGGAATGCCCAAA
Organism: Leptodactylus fuscus; assembly: GCF_031893055.1. NCBI lineage: Eukaryota > Metazoa > Chordata > Amphibia > Anura > Leptodactylidae > Leptodactylus > Leptodactylus fuscus. The sequence continues at coordinate 331,838,267 of NC_134265.1, forward strand.
TTCCTGAAGCTGAATTTTTCAGTTAGGAAAAATTCCACCACTTAGTCTGCATATACCAGAAATGTTGAAGGTGAGAATTGAGGGAGCACCACTTTAAAGGCTATGTGTTACCAGAAAATTACTTAAAGAAGAAATATATATCCTTGTACCGTGTTAGCCAGTGGATATGAAATGAAAGAAATTTTCTGAGAGAAGTCCTCAGTAGTTGATACCTTTTTTAATGCCTAATTGAAAAAGTTTTTTGATGACATATCGAGCTTTCGGGACTACTATAAAGGTCCCTTCATCCTGATGAAGGGACCTTTATAGTAGTCCCGAAAGCTCGATATGTCATCAAAAAACTTTTTCAATTAGGCATTAAAAAAGGTATCAACTACTGAGGACTTCTCTCAGAAAATTTCTTTCAGAAAATTACTTAAAATAGTTTTTATGTTTAATTTTTATACATATATATTTTTTTAAAAAATTTCATGTCCGTATCTATATTTTTTTTAAAAGTACTGTATCCTGCGATTTTTCGCTTTGGCCACTAAGGTTTTTTTTGAAAAATGTAGCTACATTTTTAAATCCCCTTTAAGGTTACATGGTTAATCCCAAGAGCTTGTGAATGCGGAGTTCTTTCCTCATGTTGCCTCCTATTAGTATTTTAGTGTTTGATGCCCCTTGTCATTCCTCTGTTAACCCTTGTCTCTCCCACCAGTGCTTGGCTGCCGGTTCAATCATCATGAACCGAGAGATTGAGAGCATGGCCATGAGACCGCTGGCAAAAGACCTCACCAAAAGCCTCGAGGAAGTTCGCAATATCATCAGAGACCAGGCCCTCAGGGATCTGAATATCTACACTGAAAAAATGAAAGACTCACTGCGGCACTTTGATGTTCTCTTTGCAGAGTTTGAACTAAGGTAAGTCATCACAATGACAACCTGTATTTTCAGATTTCTCTTCTTATATATCATAAGTAGAGATGAGCGAGTAGTATTCGATCCAGTAGGTATTCGATCAAATACTATGGTATTTGAAATATTCGTACCCGATCGAATACTACTAGCTATTCGCAGTAAATATTCGATTCAGAACCAGCGTTGATTGGCCAAATGCTATACAGTGTATAGCATTCGGCATTATCAACGCTTGTCCTGCAGTGGGCTCGTCCTTGCTAATCAGGAGAGCTAGCAGCTTGCTGTTACGAGGGAGCTCACTTTTTCTCATAGGAATGCATTGACCAGTGTTGATTGGCCAGTGTACAGCATTCGGCCAATCAATGCTGGTTCTGCCGGAGGCTCGTCTGTGAGGAGGCGGAGTCTAAAATCGGACCACAATGGAAACTGCTGTGGTCAAATCTTAGACTCCGCCTCCTCACAGACAAGCCTCTGGCAGAACCAGGGTTGATTGGCTGAGTGCTGTACACTGTCCAATCAACACTGGTCAATGCATTCCTATGAGAAAAAAGTCAGCTCGCTCGTAACAGCAAGCTGCCAGCTCTCCTGACTAGCAAGGACGAGTCTGCTGCAGAACCAGCGTTGATTTGCCACAGGCTTGTCTTTGCTAGTCGGGAGAGCTGGCAGCTTGCGGTTACGAGGGAGCTTACTTTTTATCAGTGCAACTGCAAGCGCTGTGCAGTTAAAACGCAGGGACCTCATAGACTATAATGGGGTCCGTGCGCTTTAACTGCACAGCGCTCCTCCTAAACACTCTCCTCCTGCTCCTCATGGACTTGGTGACTCTCCTTTAATCGAATAGTGGTTTCCCCTGAAATTAGCATTTTTTCCCATAGACTATAATGGGATTCGATATTCGATCAAGTAGTTGAATATTGAGGCTCTACTCGAAACGAATATCGAATCTCGAATATTTAACTGTTCGCTCATCTCTAGTCATAAGCCAAGAAGATCATAAAAAGAACAGTGTAAAGGGTTAAAGAGGACGGGTCACCTCTCCTGTCATGTCTATTTTAGTAAATAATTTATTTACAAAGTAAAATAACAATTCTTAGAACTCTTCATTGTGAGTCACTCTGTTAATCCTCCTGGAAATTTGTGAATAATTTACAGTTCTGACTGAGAGTGTATCTTAACAGTGTCCAACCTGTGCTGACCGTATCAGACTACCTTGCGATACAGTCCAGCCCAGTTATTCATTTATTGATATACTTCTAGTAGGAATATCATGATTCTAATCATTAAACATCTTTTTGTAACTGAATAGCTCAGGTGAATATAAGAAACTTTGTATCATATCCTATTAAAGAAATCTAAAGAGTTACTTCTTACATAGAAATCTATGGAGAGGGGAGGAGGAGGCTGAGAAAGACACACTCTGCTATACTGTAAGAGAGGGTGCTCTTTTGACACCACTATATCTTTCAAGATAAAGCTCTACCATTGTGCAGATTGCTGCAATAAATCATTCACCATCCTCCTCCTTTCTCCATAGACTTCTATGTGTAAGGATGGATACAGATAAGGGTGCTTGTAGAAATAAGAATCCGTAAAAGGAAGATGGAGGATAGCAGCCTGATAAATGAAGAAGGAAACAGATTTGTTTAATAAGATATATTACAAAGTTTCTTATATTCACCGGGACTAAAGCCACATTTCATAAATGAATAGTCCAGGTGAATATAAGAAGCTTTATCATATATCTTATTAAAGAAATAGGTTTCCTTTTCCAATTGTCGGACTGTTTTCCTCTTTCTTCCCTTCACTCTCTTTTTCTGTAATAGCGCCTTTATCCATATTCAGCCTCACACACAGAAATCTACGGAGAAGGGAGGAGGAGGAGGTGGCTATTAATTGATTTATTATTAGAGCCTTATCTTGAAAATATGGTGGTGTCAAGAGCTCCCTCACTCATTGTGTAGCAGAGTGTGTCTTTCTCAGTAGCCATCTCCTCTCCGTAGACTTCTATTTAAGAAGTAACTCAGCCTGATAAGTGCAGTTGGAAATATATTTCTTTAAGGAACTATGTAATATATCTTATTCTAATCACCTGTACTATTCATTTATGAAATGTGGTTTTATAATTGGAGGTGCACTTTAAATGAGGAGGTGAGGTATGTATATCCGCTATACAACGACTGAAAGAAAGCTTTATAGCAAACATGAAGCACCGCTATTAATTCAATTCTATTGTGAGATTCTGTCCTTTTTCCTTGAAGCAGCCCCCTAAAGTATCTGATCATAGATAATCCTGCTGCCAAGATCTTGAGCGATCAACTGTTAACTGTGGAGGAATCTGACAGCACCACCACAGGTGAAATGAGGAATTACACGCTGTCTATTGAAATCAGTCAGCTGTGTGTAGTGCCCAAACCTAAGGGTCCTCCATAAGGAACTCTTCCCCATCACAGGGAGATACTAAGGTTTTCTAATCCACTATCCAATCCAATATCTTTAATGTTTTTGTCCAACCCTCTCTAGATTTTTATAAATTTTCACATGAACATCTGCAAATTATTTCCATTTTTTTCTTAATTTATCATTTCTTTAGCACAGTAGAAAATATCCAGGTGTAAAATGACTTCCTTATTAACAGCTCAATGGCATTTCACACACTAAAAATATCACAGCAGTGCATGTCGCCTGTAGCTCTTATTGTTGGGATGTAAAGTAAAAAAAAGTTACAAAAATGGATTATCCTGCTAATATTATAAATGTGAAAGTTTGCGTGTTTGGATGTTTGTTCCTCGATCATGCAAAAAAGGCTGAACGGATTTAGATTAAATTTGGCACATAGATAGTTTGTAACCTCAATTAACACACAGGCTACTTTTTATCCCGGTAAATGACACAGCTTCACGACTGTTATGAATTTATGGTCACATACTATATTATACTGCTCTTGCAGCAGCCTTATCTCAGGTTCTGATAAAGCTATGTCTGTTATCTCTCTATGTAAACACTCAGCTAACCCTCAGTCCATTGTGTACAAGCATCTGTATATTATCTGATCTTCTCCAGGCAGTGCTGACACACTGGATGGGAAAACATTTTTAATCCAAATTGGCAGTTTGCCAATTTTAAACATGCCGGGGAAAAAGAAAATCTAATTTGTCGGAAAATTCTAAAACAACGAGAGCTATGAAGGAGCCAGAAGTCACAGAGTTCTCCTCAAGCGGAGCTCAGGGGGATCATCAATGCCAACAACACACTCATTATATGGTGTCCCAGTGAGCTGCTGAGATGCCGGAACAATGACAGGCACGGTGCGAGGAACGAGTTCAGTGGCAGGCCAGCTTGAGAGCTGTGGAAATGCTGGAGCAGACGGATCATCAACGCCAACAACACACTCATTATATGGCGTTCCAGCGAGCTGCTGAGATACCGGAACAATCACAGACACAGCGTGAGGAACAAGTTCAGCATCAGGACAGCTTGACGGCTGCTGAAACGCTGGAGCAGGCAAACCATCAACGGCAACGATTTGCTGAATATAGGTAGATCGACACCAACAACGCGCAGACGAAGTCGCGGGCAGAGGCTAGTATCCATATAATTGCTTATGGATAGTCCCTTCTCTTATTTCTTAGTTCTTATTAAACATATTCTAGGATTTCTGACTCTTTAACCGAAACAGAACATCAAACCGGATAACCGATGTGATTGAGTGCTTATTTTTCTACGTCCTGCTGCAATCTCTGCCTTCCATTGAAAAGAATGGGAATCAGAGTCAAGGTGGAATCTGCTGATGATGATTTGGGAACAGTTAAATTCCTACATGTGAATAGTAGTTCTGGTGCCATATGATGGGGTTCTTACTGTCCTGTCTGTAATATTTCCAAAATTATCACCTTTTGAAAACACTGGTGGGATTGGGATATTTAGGTGATATCTCCGGAAATAATACAGCTAGAACTGCGAAGTCACATCTTTCATATGACACCAGAACCACTGCTTTAGGTTTTATATAACTCTCGCCAGGCTCAGCTTCTATATATTATACAAGAACATGGTCTCCAGTGAAAGTTGGTGTACAGGTTTCTGATGACAGTAGTGGATTGTAACACAGGATTTCACAGATAGGAGCCAAAAATCACTTAATAAAGTATATTACAAGGTTTATTAATGACACTTGCTGCCAGAAAATCAGAAGTTGCTCCAAAGTTTAGATACACTTTGAGAAAGTCTTCAATAAAATAATCTTTTAATAGATCCTTCAAATTAATTTACTCATCCTGCACTTCAGGTGGTCTTACAACCCTATATGATTATAATGCCTGTGTTTGGATATTGGATCTGTATTCACTTACCTCTGTGTCTGTTCTCTTTGCAGCTATGTGTCTGCGATGGTACCTGTGAAATCCCCAAAAGAGTACTATGTGCAGCAGGAAGTCATTGTCCTTTTCTGTGAAACTGTTGAAAGGTAAGCATCCTCAGGATGGGAGTACCAAATTATCTCTCTTGATGGAGAATTTATGTCTGTTCACTGGAAGTTGGTCCTTTGGGACCTCAATGTTCTTGGGGATTGGACCCCAGAGTATCCTGATAGCCGTGGACACTTCTCCATCAGTCCCACAGAAGTGTAAGGAGTGACGATCACACACGCTGACTACCACTCAATTCACACAGGGGACTCTACGACCCCCTTACTTATAATTGATGGAGTCCCAGAGAGGAGACTCCCAGTGACCACAAACATATTCTCTATCCTTTTAAAGGGAGTTTTCCAGAACCTATCAATTGATGGCCAATTATTAAGACAGGTCGTCAATTAAAAGGGGCTCTATCAGCAAAATTATGCTGTATGAGCCCTACATATGCGTGAATAGCCTATTCAGGCACCGCTAATCTTATTTTAAACCTCCCCCCCCCCCCCCCGTTTTAAAATAAAACCAAAAAACATATTTGTAAATCATACCTATCGTGCATATTTTTAATGCACTAGAGGTGTGCACCAAAATATTACCAAAAATTTTGCTAAACGTGACAGCTGGTCTTTCCTCCAGTGACCCCACCTTATTAGGCAGACACCCCAGTACCATCACTGATAACATTTCTTGCTTTGCCCTCCTTATTATTCGGTCTGCTGATCCCATGCCAGGGAGACTCGGCGTTTCTAAGGACATTAAGTCAAGCCCCTGTATGTAGAATTTGCTTGGGTCAAGCAAAGTAAATTGCCTCTCCGGTTGACGATAAGAACACGTCGACTACTGATTCTTCAGACATAAGCCCTTCATTAAAATTCTGCTTGTAGAAGAAGAAAGAACCATTACAGGAATTGTCCGAATGTAAAGCGGCATTATCGTCCGCTGGTTAATACATCGAGCTGACCTGTAGATTTATCAAATCCGCAATGTATAAGGCGGCTTGTGCTGCAGCTGTAATTGAATTATTTCCTGGCAGAAAAGCTGATTTACATGTTCACGCTCCCCATGTTATACATTCAGCCAGATAGGAAATAGGTTTAATCCTTTTATAGCTGAATGGCGCTTATGTTACGACAGCTCAGCTGCGCACACTTTTTAGGATCTTTGAACAGTTCTGCAACCTCTTCACTATTTATCAAGCACAGTGCCATTCATCGTTTAGTGGTTGCGCCTGGTATTACAGCTTGGCCCCATTTACTTGAATGGGACTGAGCAGCATGTGACTGATAAATGTGATGTCACTGGTCTGTAAAGCAGAAGCGGCGATCTCCTAAGCACCACTCCGACATCTGGGAGCATATCGGCAAAGTTGACCATGTGCTGAATTCTGTTTTCTAGCGATATAAAATACCGCCGGGGACGTGAAAGGTCCTGTTAATATGCAAATGTATTCTGCATCGGATTCACTCACTGTAATGGGACAGATTGGGTGCAAAGTATTTACCGTTTGACCTCGTTTCCATTAGACAGAATAGCGTAGTAGACGGGTCCTCCGAGCAGTATATATTGTCTAACCCCTTGTGTTCTCTATACTCTTCTGTACAGAGCCTTAAAGCTTGGATACCTCACTCAAGACATGATTGATGATTATGAACCAGCATTAATGTTTACAATCCCACGACTAGCTATCGTATGGTAAGTCGGCTGCTTTTTGTGCTTCACACGTCTCAAGTTGTGAGTGGCCTCAATTTCTTTAATCTCCACTTATGTTATCCATCCTCCAAAAAATGTCTGCAAATACATCCACAGCAGTGCTAAATACTTACTGTTCCCATGTACATTCTTTTGAATTTATTTTACTTGCTGCTCCTTGTCTCACTGTTATTTACATGTAGTGAATCTGTGGACAAACTACCTTTCCCATGATTCACCTTCCTACTCTCACTCTCTGTGTGCTTGTCCCTTCTTCACGTTCTGCAAAGAACAAAGTAGTCAGCGGCACTACTGCGACAGCACTCGTATTCACAATCTTGTGTCAGTATTGGCAAATCTTCCGGCTGCAACAGCCAAAAAACCATGGAATAAATTAAATCCCAGGATGGTGCTCACTGTGAAAAAACCTAGACAGGCAGTGACATATGTGAAATGTAGAAAACAGGGCACTCACCCGCCACGGGATACATAAAACATTCGTTTTTATTTCATCCTCTTTAAAAAAAAAAAAAAAAAAAAAAAAGGTCAAACCTTGACCATCAAACCTGACCATTCGTCAGGGAAGCCTGACGAAGTGCACTAAGCACGAAACGATCGTCGCTGTTTGTTTCTTTGCATCATTCCGTCTTCTGTACCCCGATGGTCAAGGTTTGACCTTTTTTTTTTTTTTTTTTTTTAAAAGAGGATGAAATAAAAACGAATGTTTTATGTATCCCGTGACGGGTGAGTGCCCTTTTTTCTACATTTCACATATGTCACTGCCTTCTTCACGTTCCCTTGCAGTAAAATCACAGGTAAAAAAAAAAAATCTCACATCCAAGGTCATGTGCTGCTGAGATGTTTTGTTTGCTGGCTACACTGCTCACAGGGAGGGGTAGTGAGCTCGCAAACGAATCCCCACAGCTGAGGTCATTGACCTGAAAATAAATCATAAAATAACGTTGCTGAATTGAAACAGGAGCAAGACGCTGTCCGTTATAGGATTTGGCACCTGACTGCCGAATGCTTAAAGAGCAGGGAGATGAACCCTGATTCCTTGTCCACTTGTAGATCTTTTGGAAGTCACTAATGTTATATCAGAAGCCCAGACCACTTGACATATTGAGTATATTTGCATTGTAATCTTTACTTCTTAATCTTTCCCCAGCGGGCTTGTTGTTTACTCTGAAGGACCACTAAACCTCGATCGCAAACCGGAAGACATGTCGGAACTGTTCCGGCCTTTCCACACATTGCTACGAAAAATCAGGCAAGTTGTTACGTTCCTTCAGTTTTCTCCATAGAAATGTTATCTATCTTCCCTCTATGTCTTCCTGAACACTATCTTCTCATTTCGACCTTAAGACTCGATTTATTGTAATGTTTTACATATGTTTTTGCCGCCTTTATGCGTTTTGTATTATTATTCTCTTACCCAATTTTTTATACGTAGTGTAATCCCGGTAGCAATATTGAATTTTCCTCCCTCGGCTGTGTCCTTTCTATATATCTACTGTCTCTAACTTTATTAAATCTGTTTCCTCTCGGATGTTTTGGAAACATTTACAACAATTATTGCTGAAACTGAACAGTCACCATAGCACGGATACTGAGACTAGAGATTTCAGCGGTACACAAGGCTTAAAGGGCACCTGAGTTTTCATCAGAAGTTGAGATGTGTGCAGAGTCTTGCTGCGTAGTCTCTTCTGTTGCTGTATAAGCTTTCATATGTGGTGTCCTATAAGGATTTTCTGCTGCTATTAGCTCCGTTATGGCTGCAGCACGTTTCTCTCTGAGGCAGAGAACATCAAGGAACAGTCTACTCTCTTCCCCTATCCATTATTACTACTAGTGGTCTCAATACATGTAATTCCGCCAGGAATAATATAAAATAGCAAACAGCCCAAGTGACCATAATATAGGAGATCTAGGGACACAGGACTGTAAATTGAGGCTACAAAAAGGAAAGCTGCTTGTTGTCTCTGATTAACATCCCATCTGCAATAATACAAGCAGCTAGTCAGAAGTAGATGGATTCTCCTTATACTCACTGTAAGAAGTTGCCGACTCTACTCTGACTCTTCTCTTCTGAGTGTACAGGCTGGGAAATTTGTGTGTAAACATGCAGAGGCTGTGAAGAGAGACCTTTCCCTCCTCCCTCCACATAGTATGGGGCTGTGTGATAACCCCGTACTCTATACACAATGAGAAGCAGAGGACAGCTCTCAATAGAGAAGCAAGGGAAAGAGTGAAAAATGCAGGATTTCACAAGAAGGATCCAAAATTTGTTAACAAAGTTTATTACAAAATGTATTAATGACACAAATACTGCCAAAAAAAATAAAAACTTGTCTGAAAGTTGAATTAAAAGAAGAATAAAAAAACAAACAAAAATAAAAGTAGTCCAGTGGTCAACAACCAGTCAGCTCAACAGTAAAGCATCTAGCAGACACAGTAGTATCGCCTAAAAAATTAGAAAGTGGACTGTTCCTGTTTGTACGTTACCCTGGAGACTGTAGCATATACTATTTCTTCATGTCTCAACTTCTTGTGTTACATTTTGAGCTTATTAGTTTCTAAAGACAGAATTTCCCTAGTAACAAGAGTGAACTGCAAATTGGCTAAATAACTAGTGGCAGCAAGTTTTTTTGGGCAGAACAGCAACATTTTGAAAGTGTCAGAATCACACACTGCATTAATGAGACTAAGTTTTCTGAAACGTTAGCAACCATTTAAACCACAAAGAAACTTGGGATATGGAGTGGGTCAGAGGAGATGCCATCTAGTTACCTACAAGTACAGTGCAAGGGCATAGAAAATCCAATTGTATCAACTGGTATGTATTTCAGATTGCTGCAAAGTGTGCACTTGCAAATGTAGCACGTGTCTCAATGTGGTATATGTCGCCATATTTTAATACTGCTTTACCTTCCTGCAATGCAATAAGTAAAGTTGCTTGCTGTCTCTGACTAGCATCCCATCAGCAATAATACAAGCAGCTACTCAGAAGTAGATGGATTTTCCTCTGCTACTGCTGATCTTAATAGCAAGAACGCCTCCATAAAGGCTACACTATGCTATGTCATGTGCTGGGCCTAACGCAGGAGGTCCATGATATCAGGAGGAATCCCTTTGGCTTTTTGCCCGGAGTGCTACCTTAAGTGCTTGTTTACTTTAACAAAGTTGTCTGTTCGGAACTTTCCCCGCTATGTCTGATACTTTCTCCTTGTAAGCTCCCAAGCCTCGACTTGACAAGTCTGTAATCCTGACTGAGGTTCCTTGTCATTTCCGCACACCCTTATCTTTCGCTTCACTATCAGCCTTCCCATTCCTGTACACAATATAGTATTTGACTTTCAAGCCCCCAATTTCTGTCACTCCAATGACTTTGAAAATTGAATCAACAAACTCTTCACCCATGCGTACATTACTTTATTCTTACATTTTGTCTTTAGGCTATGTACCTTCTTATTTTGGTCACATCCAGCGCATGCGCCAGGAGAGCTCCAAGCGCATACACTGATTGTATCTATACGCCCCTTTTCAAATATGGGCATTTGCTGGGCTATTTCGCCATACTGTCACCTAAAAGTGGTCAGAAACACAGCCCTGTCTCCACCAAACCTGTAGTGGATGTGGTTTACATGTACCTAGCATCTTTCCTAAATTTCTCTATTCTGTTACCATAATAGTAATATGCTTTACAGCAGTCTCCTGATCATAGGCGATAGTCTGCAGCTGACTCATTGAGTTTCTATAGGAGAATTTTCAAAACCTTTTCTGTGCAAGGAGGGGGAGGAGATAAGCTACGACATCATCTATTGTCAGTAGTGGATGTAATGATGGGTCAGTGGTGTTATTTAGAGAGGTGTTTTCTTCTGTTTCTTCTGTCTTTTTTTGTGATGTAAATGATGTAGACTCTTGCAATCAAAATTCCTACAGAATTGGCAAGCGTCAATCTATTATTAGGTTTAGTGGAAAGAGTGAAAATTGCAGGATATAGTAATTTTTTTCTTTTTTAAATATGGATGGAAAATTCAAACAAATTCTAAAAATATTGTGACTTAAAACTTGGTAAAAAAAAAAATATATAGCAATTTTTGGTGACACATCTCCTTTTAAAGTGTTTTTCTGGCCCCAAATAGTCATATAGGTCATCAGTATGTGATCAGTTGAAGTCTGAATCCTGCGCAGATCAGCAGTTTTAGCATGCTGCAGGTGCTAGTGGACGTGTTCTGTCAATTATGAAGTGTGACAATTGCCTTATTCCAGCGTTCCAACTGTCCCACTTTGATAAGTCATCTGTGGTGTGTGTGCATTCAGGTCCCTGGTGTGTGTGTGTGTGTTTGTGTTTGTGTGTGTGTGCGCGCGCGTGCGTGTGTGTGCGCGCGTGCGTGTGTGTGTGCGCGCGCACGCACACCAGATCCCTGGTATGTATGTGCACTTAGATCCCTGGTGTGTGTGTGTGTGTGTGCACTTAGGTCCCTGGTGAGTGAGCACTCAAGTCCCCGGTGTGTGTGTGCGTGTGCGCTTAGGTCCTGGTTTCAGCAATAGTAATGAATTTATACCAGACTCGTATGACATTTTTGGGAAGGGCTGTGCTGTCCCAGGCTCGGAGAATATTAAGCGTCTCGGTTGCCTCTTAATAATGATATGCTGCTTTTGATTACTTGTGTGATGGTGAGATAATACCTGGGGATTAAGTCAAATTAATTCAGCCGTTAGCATCCTGCAAAATAGCGGTGTCGCCTAATTGGAGCTAATTTTCTACACAGCACCCCTGCTCGCAGCGCCTACTCTCAGCATGTTAATTATGATTGAACACCCTTCTGCTCCATTCTACTAGCTGCACCCCCAAACACACTCTCCAGGGGAGGGGGACAGCCAAATCTGCATGTTTAATGAGTATCTCCATGTACAACTATGCTTAATAAAACAGCTGTATTCTCCGCTCCAGTGAGGGGGTGTTTCTATTATGTATTATCTCTACAGGCTGTACAATAGATGCAATATATTACAGAATTTTAGGCTGATAGAGGGGGCTGCCTGTCGAGAAACCTCAGCTAAGAGCCAAGGAAGAGAAGACTCAAAAACCTCGCACCATGGTATAGTCTTACGGCCCATTAATATTAATATGACAAGGTCATCTTATCTACTGTCACGGATAATCCAGCAGTACTGATGTCAGGGCTGACAACTAAAGCGAATACTTTCAATAATATCATTATCAAGAATTGTCTTTTTGGGTCTGTTCAGAGTTCTGTGAATAGTGGGGGGGGGGGGGGGTATAGTTGTATATGAGATTCTGGAATTTATCTTAGTTATTCGGGTTTAAAATATTAGATAGGTGACTGATATTGGATCTGTCCCCCCCCCCCCCATCAGCTGTTACACATTAACTGGAGCAGGAAGCAGACAGCGCTGTTCTTCGTATAGTGGCAGCACAGAGTCACTGCAGCTTAGACCCCAGTCAAATGAATAGGAGCTGATCTGCAGTACCAGGTCTTGCCACTGCACTAAGAATGGAGCTGTCTGCTTCCTGTTCCATTCTCTGCATATCAGCTGCTGAGAACAAGTGGGGATCAGATGTCACCAATCTAATATTGACCTATCCTTGCTTCTCAGAAACCTCCTCAGTCGTGAAAAAGTGTAGTATAGTAATGTAAAAAGGAGATCGTGAAGAATAGAGGGATGGGGCTGCATTATCGCACCCTAATGTCTGAGACTACATGCTGTGAGAGGGGAAGGGGAGCAGCAAACCTAGCAGCACAGCTCTGATATTACTTCAGATAGAGCCCATCCGAATTACCATTGCAGAAGTCACAATGGGGAGAAAAAATACCCCAAATCTGCAGGCTACATACATCACCTCTGTCTGTACAGCATTTAATATTCATCTACAGCTGAATAAAGAGAGACTGAGATTATTATTAATTTTGTGCAGTCCGTCTTGGTGACTTCTGTATGGACTTTGCAAATCTTTGCCTCCAATTTGTCCAAATATTCCATTTCACGGATGACTGACTTTTTGAAATTTCTAAATTTTATTTTCTGGAAATAAGAAATGAGTGGCATGAAGAGTCTGTACCATGACGGACCTTGATGTGATCCTTCCGTTGACCCTCTTATTCTGCAGCCTCAGGAGATCAGAGTGCCGGTTGTCTTCCAGATTGTCGGCGGGTTATTTCTGTGCGCTCTGCTACTCAGATTAATTTAGATTTTTCTTTATATCCGATCTTCATAGAACGACCCTCTTCATTGTTCCAGTGGAGCCATAATCATTACTATGTGTTATTAGCATTCTGTTTGTTTGCTGTGTGTGTCTGACGGAGCGTGTCAATGTGTTTATCAAGCATTATAGGCTTGCTGCTCCGTGTAAGCTGTTGGACAGAGACCAAACACATTACATCATCGTACAGAGGTTTCCTTCGGCTCTGTTCACACTAATACCCATACCTGCTGCAGAATGTGATGCGAGACCTCCTAGGCTTTGGCTGCACATCTTTCTCCTATGCAGTGTCCGCTACTCATTCATACAATGCTATTTTTAGGGGTATTTTGGTCAAGCCGTATTCTATTTTTTGGAATCTTTTTTTAATTTTTTTTTCCATTTCTCTATTAACTTGAGTGAAACTGACCCTAGGTTTATGTAAGTGTCTCCTGTGTAGTCTATTGGAGGACCAGGGCAATGGCGAAGCACACCGCTAAAATTAGTGGTAACAAACGGAATCTGACCGACCCAATTCGCTATAATAGGGTGCGCTGTATTTGTGGTTTTAAGACTGAAACTGGTGGAGGAGAAAGTCCTCTGTGCGGAGTACCCCTTGTTTCCGGGTGAACCCGCTCTTTTTGGGCATGTTCACACGGCGGAAAATTGATTCCACATGTGAACATACTGCTCGGCTAGCCGAGACGGAATGCCAATGCAGTGCACTGGCGTTCCGTTCCGGATTGGGCCCGAATGAATGGGCCTAATTGGGAGGGAGCCTCGCACCGCAGCTGAGTCAGCCGCGGAATCCGCGGGAAGAAGGGGCATGTCGCTGCTTTTTTCCGCTACTAGATAGAAAAAAAGCGAGCGGCTCCCATTGCAGTCAATGTTTTTGTCAGCTTATTTTGTGGTGGATTCGTCAAAATCCGCTGCCAAAAAACTCTGTAAAAGGAAAATGTTATCACCTACTGAAGACTTGCAAAGTTTTTTTGTTTTTTATAAATTAAAAAACTCTGTGTGAACTAGCCCTATAGGGGTTCTCCAGGAAGTCTTTTTTAGGTTAAGGGTTTTGTTTTTTTTTTGTTAAAGATGCAACCCTGGCTATCAGGGGCTTGTTTTACTATAATCTGGCAGCCCCCCATAGCATTAGAGAGGAGGCAGAGCGGGCAAGGGGCCAGGTACTGGTTTCAGTCATGTGAACTATGTTTGGAACTAGCCCAGAAATCCCCAGAGCAAGTAATAGTAGGTTCACCCAAATGTTGTTCAATGTCCATTGCTCTCATCCTGCGAGAGCAACAGACATTAAAAGGGTTATCCAGTTTCGAACATTGGTGGCCTAGGATATTCTTAGGGTAGGCCATCAATATTACATCTGTGGGGGTCCCAGGTGTCGGAGTGATATCCAGATAGTGCAGCTTGGTATTATTTACATACAGCGAGCCACGCAGCTCACTCTCCGTACAAACCTGTAGGTACTGCCATGATGCCCCATTAAAATCAATGTAGCCCAAGTCTAAATACACTCTCTAGAGCCACTTTAAAGAGAACATTCACCTGGTTAAAGGGTATTCTTGCTATTACAAGCTATGCAGTATCCTCCAGATAGGGGGATAACTGTATAGTGGGGTCACTCTTCAGACTCCCATATAAGACTCCCTAAGCTGAGGCTAACCCAGAGGTCTGCAGTATCTCTGCCATCGACCGGCACGTTTTTTAGCTCACAAGCGTTGATATCTTGTTTTCGTTACTGTCTTCATCTCCTGCTCTGTGTCTACAGACAAGCGTTTGCTGCCTTCTTCCCGTTTCCCTGTATTTGCGCATTCTGTGAGAATCTAATAGCCTTTTGATGCATTAACATATGTCAGACATTTTCAAATGCCAGCGAGACATTTCAGGACGCCGCTGTTTGTACGATTGTTGCACCTTCTTTTTTTTTTCTTATTTTATTGCCTTTGTTTCCAGAGAATTAGTTGTAACAGAGGAAATGCTGAAAAACTAATTCCTCCGGTGCGGAAAGTTTTCTTTGTTGTTTTTATAGCGCCAGCGTGTTGTACATCCGTATCATATGAAGGTTGCAGGAGAATAATAATATTAATCTATATACCGCCAACATATCTACAGCTCTTCACAGAATCAGACATTACAGAATACTAACCATTCAGACAATAGGTGTGAGGACCATGCTCACATACCGTCTATGAGGACATAGGGAGGGAAACGAGGTAAGAGATTGTTTTGTACAATGGTCCGAAGTAATAAATATAAACTTGCATAAGCCACTCACCAGCCTACCTAAAGGAGATGTGATAAAACTGTGGATATTGAGAATTAACCTGGGTAGCGCATTCCATAGAACTGGTGCAGCATGTGAGAAGTCTTCAGGATGAGAATTGTATGTCCGTCTTTTCCATAACTGGGTAGGATGGTAGACAAAGATGAAGGAGGAGATATAGGGAAGTGCAATACAGTGGAGAGCTTTATTGGTGAGTGATAAGTTTAAAGGTTGTCTGAAAGACCATCCCCTTAATAGTAGTAGATGTCTCTATACTTTCTATTCTTGCTCTGCTTTCATCTTCCTTAATAAGTCACACAATCTCAGAGTGAATTGTGGGTTTTTTTGTTGTTGTTGTTTCTAGCATGGGTTGCTGTACATACAGTAAATCTCTCTGATACCTGCAGATAGTATTGAGAGCTACCAGGTGACCTTAGACTCATGAATTCCTGATCCTCTGTTTTTGTGCCCTACCTCCTCTCAAAATGCCTGTTCCACTGCGCTCACATAATCTGCTCCCTTTGAACCCTTCCAGTCTTCATAAGTCACCATGCCCCCATCACCTTTACCAGTGTTATCGGCAGCAGTTGATGCAGTTTTACAAGGACCTTTGGTGACATCATCGTCACAGTCTTAGGTCCTGGATGGAAAGGAAGGCCAAAGACCTCATAGGGGAACAACCACGCTTATAGGTCCAAACTCAAAGCACAGTCAGATGAACTCCATTCAGATTTTATTAGTAAAAAGAATCACAATGCGTTTCGGGCTATAGATAGTCCTTTCTCAAGTGCAAATAACAAAGCCTATCAGGTCAGATTCGTTGAAACGCGTTGTTCTTTTTTACAAATAAAATCTGTGTTTTGAGTTTGGACCTATGAGTACGGTTGTTCCCTCTAACGTCTTTGGCCTTCCTTTCCATTGTGACTGCCCAGTTAGCCAGTGTTCGTGGTTACCGCTGCCACCCATAGCCTTTGCTTTCCTACATTACATAGTTGTTGGTATTGTGACCACTTCACAACATCCAAAGGTGAGAGGTCACCTGGTCCAACTTTTCCTTCTCTATACGAAATTTTCCCCGCATCTGACCTAACATTGCTGCACTATAGTACACTCTGTGTCTGTCTTTTCTTTATTTTAGCTCCTGGATGGTCCATTTTAGTATTATTTTGCACCGTTGTGCAAAAATAAACATGGCCACTGGTACTAGACATGGGTGCAGGCACTAAATATGGATGCTGGCATTAGACATGGGCGAAGACATCAGCAATTGCACATTTTGAGTCTACTTCGATGACTAGGATCTTACATAGATAGAAAAAAAAACTGTAGTGTCACTTTAACATAGGGAGTATACTGATAGAAATGTTTATGGGGCCAAGTAATGGAAATGTGGGAACTCAGAAAAGTTAACGTGGCCATTTTTATGCGGACATGACCCTTGGTTGTGGGTAAGGTTAACACAGAAAGAGAGAATAATTGTATATAAACTATAAAAATCTGCTTTATGATGTCTTACCTGGACTCTGTACAAGACGGGCCCCCGGTAATAATAATGTGCGGAGGATTCTAATTGATGCTCTAAAAGCAAATACCCTCTAAGCCTATTGTGATCATGACTCCTTCTGTATTCTTCTATCACATTATCTCAGTGCTGGTGACTTGCTAAGTTTTCCTCCCTAAGGCTGTGAAATGTTAGCGATACCTTTTATAGATGTGACCTTGCTTATTGTTAGGAGCGATGAAAACTCCATTTAGAGAGTCAATTATATTTTTTATTTTGCAGTGTATCACATCTAAGAGCAGAACATATGGCAGCTAAACCGCACTTCTCACTTTTTTTTTTTTTTATAGGCATTCATAAGTTTGACATTGAGGCGGAAAATAGACCTGTGCTAGATTTTGACCTTAAAATTTGCCCAATTGGACAAATTTTTGGCGATTAGATTTTCCATTCTCTGCATATGGTCTGATGAAATCTTAAAGGCGATCTTTCATTGAAAACTGGTGCCAATGTCCTGTTGGTAAACTGCCCTGTTAACTGACAGGGGACTCGAAAGACAACTAAGAGTGGGTTCATACCTGTGCCCGCTCTCTGCTTTGTGGGTTTCAGTCTTCTGCCTGAGAAACTGGACAGGAGGCGGAAACATGGCGGACAGTTTTCAAACCCATTCACTTGAATGGGTTTGCAAAGTGTCTGCCCTTGAGCGTCTTATGCCTCTCCGCGGCAAAACAGTTTTTTTTTTAACCAGACACAAAGTCCTGCTTGTCCGACTTTGTGTCCGGTTAAAAAATCCAGTTACACCGCGGAGAGGCAGAAGACGCTCACGGGCGGGCACTTTGCAAACCCATTCAAGTGAATGGGTTTGAAAACTGTCCGCCATGTTTCTGTCTCCTGTCCAGTTTCTCGGGCACCCCTATAGTTTGTTTCAGTTTCCTTGTGGTTTCAGAAATCTTCAATTAGTATAAAGCAATTGGGTATCCTAGGATGTTTTTATACATTGGAGACTAGATAAGCGTCTAGCTCTTCACTAAGTCCTTCTTCTCTTTCACCTCTTTGCAGAGATCTTCTTCAGACACTAACGGAGGAAGAGCTGCACACTCTAGAGCGGAATCTTTGCATATCACAAGATGTGGAGTTTCCCCTCCGGACAGATCCAGAAGTGCCCGTGGCGATCTCTCCCGTCTTAGTCACTGCCTTACCTACAGACGATCCACTTTCATCAAATGCGGAGAACACGGAGGTTGAACTGGCGTGCTCTATGCAGTATGATGAACAGGAGCTGGAGGAACTCAATATGATGGTTCATAGAGTAGGTGATGAAATGTCTTCTTTACTTTCTCCACCAAGTGTCTGTCAGTCTCCTGCGCACAGGGCTACTACTTCTAGCACCGAGGCCTCTCCCAGCAGACGTCTTCTCAGTAACCTCAACGATGAGGAGGATAGGGTGTTCTTTATGGAAGACCTTGACGGGGCTTTGGAAGGTCTATCAAGACAAAGGACCTCTGAGAATACCGTAGCATGGGTCAACAGTACCTGTTACACTCCCAAACAGTTGCCTCAGTGCCAAGACACCGTTGTGCAAAATCGGGATATGGACAGTATCGAACTCTTGAAAGATGTAGAAAGTGACTTAAGCAATAACAACAACATTGATGGGAGTAAAATACTCATGGCCAGCGGTTCTCTGCAGAACTCTTGTAGCTGTCTAGAAGTGGCGGATTCACAGTTATACCTCAATGGCTGGGATGCGAGTGGTGACGATGCGGAAACTGCAGAAATCATTGCCCACAGAACTGGCGGGATGAAGATTTCTGCAACCGTCATTTTTAACCCTAAATCTCTTTCGACTTCTGTGTCCCCAGAAACCTCTCCGGATTTGGCCAGTAGCCGGGTTCCCCTTTCCTCAGACCCATTAACTAGAACCGACGAGGAAGAGGCTAACAAACTTAGTATAGCGGCCACTAACTGTTTAATCAATTCCTGTGTATGTTGCGGGACCTGCGATGACACAAGAGAAGATGGCCTAGACAACTTAAGAAGTATTAACTCTTCGGGTAAAGTTATCAATGCTTCCTATAGTTTAATAAAGTCCAAAGAAATGGGCCATTTAGACAGAGCAGAATGCTCCATGGCTGCTAAAGAGGCGTTAAAAATGGAAAGCCCTCCTGTCTTGTTGTTAGAGAGAGATACGGACAGACCTGAACGAACACAACTTCATTCCTCCAAGTGCCTGAAACATAGCTCCGTTTCACAGCTAGGGACAGACAGTGAGTCTGAGGAAACCACGGGGGTCTCAAGTGCTCAACTAAAAAGGGATCAGAAAAGGAAAAAAAGTGAAAGTGAGAAAGGGCCGTCACAAAGAACGGAGGAGAACAGCTCTGAAACCGTAGCAAAAGAAGATACTCGGTCTAGTACCAGGTACGGAACTATTATTTTTGCTTCTTTTTGATCTTTATTCCTATCTTTATCTTATGTAAGGTAGCTAACATTCTGTGTCTTTCTAAAAGCAGTCACACATCTTTCATTTTTCCTCTGGGATGTTTTAACAAAGGAGCAGAATGGGTTAAAAAAAAAAAGCATTACTTAGCTTGCTGATGCCCCACTATGGGGGTCCATGATGTGGTCTCCATTTCCTGGTCCCATCTCAACACACGGGAATTTCTTGGAGATGTTTGCTGAGCTAGCCATTGTACAAGACCATATTTTTTTTCCATATGTCCTATATGGACATCATTGATTGAGATCTCTAGCTCAGGAGAATGAACCAGAATGGAGAATCACTCTCTAAGAGCATGTGTCATATAAATAGCCATTCATCTGCCCGGCAAGCGCAAAATCATCTCAGAGTCAGTCCCAGGAACAAGACCTGGGGCGATCAGCTGATTGCCCCGGAAGCCACTTTCCAGTAAGATTGTCCGGGATAGAGCATTCCAGAGAAGTGGTGCAACTCAGAAGAAGTCTTGTATACAAGCGTGGGAAGTTCTGATAATGGAGGATGTAAGTGTTAGGTCATTGAGTGAACGGAGAGCACGGGTTGGGCGGTAGACAGAGATGAGGGAGGAAATGTAGGGAGGTGCGGCATTATGGAGAGCCTTGTGGATGAGAGTGATAACTTTATATTTTACTAGCTGTTACCTGCGACTTCGTCTGCGGTGATTGTAGAAGTGGGTATATACAGGCGTGGGTAGGGTTTTCGTACTGTGTATAAGGGATGGGATATGAAATGTAATTCAGAGAATACGTGAGACTTTTGTGTTGAAGTTAATTTGTATTGGAGCTGCTATACGGTGTTGTGAGAAACTTTACATAGTGACTTTGGGACAGAAGTATTTGAAGTAAACCCCTTCCCGCCTATGGCATTTTTTGATTTTCGTTTTTGACTCCCCTCCTTCTAAACCCCATAACTTTTTTATTTCTCCGCTCCCAGAGCCATGTGAGGTCTTAATTTTTCCTGGGACAAATTTTTCTTCATGATGCCACCATTAATTATTCTGTATAATGTACTGGGAAGCATGGAAAAAATTCAGAATGGGGTGGATTTGAAGAAAAAATGCATTTCTGCTACTTTCTTACGGGCTTTGGTTTTACGGCGTTCACTGTGCAACCAAAATGACATGTCGCCTGTATTCTGTGTTTTGTTACGACTCTGGGGATACCAAATTTATATGGTTTTATTTACATTTTGACCCCTTAAAAAAATCCCAAACTGTGTTAAAAAATTATTTTTTGAAAAGTCGCCATATTCTGACAGCCGTAACTTTTTTATACGTGCGTGTACGGGGATGTATAGGGCGTCTTTTTTTGCGGGACCGGGTGTACTTTGTAGTTCTACCATTTTCGGGAAATGTTATTGCTTTGATCACTTTTTATTCAATTTTTTTTATCAGAATCAAAACAGTGAAAAAATGGCGGTTTGGCACTTTTGACCATTTTTCCCGCTACGACGTTTACCGAACAGGAAAAATATTTGTGTAGCTTTGTAGAGCGGGCGATTTCGGACGAGGGGATACCTAACGTCTATGTGTTTCACAGTATTTAACTATTTTTATATGTGTTCTAGGGAAAAGGGGGTGATTTGAATTTTTAATCCTTTTTATTTATTTTTTTTTATATTTTTTTTACTTTTTGTAAACTTTTTTTTTTGCATTTATTAGACCGCCTAGGGGTATTGACATGGGTGGGCGGTGTCGCGGATTGTCAGAGCAGTGGGGGTCGGCAAACATGGCTTCTCCGGAGCGTTAAAGAGAGCCTCCTGGAGTATCGTTAAGGTGAGGGGCAAAGTGGTAAAGTATATGTATATGAGATTGTGTGGGGTTAGGGGCGAGGCTGAAGAGGGCAATAGGAATTTTGTGGCTTGCTATGGTCCAAAGTGTGTGAGATTGCAGAGATGGTGGTGTGAGTTTGGGTTTTGTGGGGGTCCTGGCACAAACGTATGTGTGCTACTGTGACAAAAAGTAGCCTATTGCGCAATCAGGTGTATTAACTATGTTTGTGGAAAATTTCAGCCAAATCGGTGGAGCGGTTTTTCCGTGATTGAGGAACAAACATCCGAACATCCAAACTCACAAACCCACAAACTTTCACATTTATAATATTAATAGGATTCTATAATGAATAGGCAGCCAATGTAGTGACTGGCACATACCAGAGGCATCGCTGTAGCGTCTAGACTGATAGATGAGCCTGGCCGCTGCATTCAGAATAGATTGTAGAGGGGAGAGTTTAGTAAGGGGAAGACCGATTAGTAAGGAGTTACAGTAGTCAAGGCGAGAATGAATCAGAGAGACAATAAGTGTCTTTAATGTATCTCTGGTGAGGAAAGGGCGTATTCTGGAGATGTTTTTGAGGTGGAGGTGACATGAACGCCATGCGAGTGATTCAATATGGGGGGCGAAGGAAAGGTCTGCGTCAAACATAACCCCGAGGCAGCGGGCCTTCTGCCTAGGAGTTATAGTAAGGCCTGAGACTGCAATGGATATATCAGGGACAGATCTATTAGATGGTGGAAACAATAGTAGTTCAGTCTTGGAGAGATTTAGTTTCAGATAGAGCGAGGACATGATATTTGAGACAGCAGAGAGACAGTCACTGGTGTTCTGTATGAGTGCAGGGGTGATGTCATGGGAAGATGTGTATAATTGGGTGTCATCAGCATAAAGATGGTACCGGATGCCAAATCTGGTGATGGTTTGTCCAATAGGGGCTGTGTAGAGAGAGAAGAGCAGGGGATGCCTTCATGGGGTCTGCACATAGGGATCTTTTGGATCTATGCCAATTATACATTGCCCATGGAGAATAGTAGACATCAAGTTGGAAATGAGATCTGGTGATCTGATATTATTTGTACATTAGACAGGTTTATCTATATTTGTAGTCTGATAGAAAAAAATCTGTGCCAAGCCTAAAGGCATTGTTTTAGCATAGACGTTATTGGCGTAAAGTTAGTCTTCTTGTGTCTGCTCAATCTCCAGATCAATCTGGCAGTAACCTAGGAAAGCACTATGCCGCTTTATCTCCTGATCCACTTTCCTCAGTGGCCCTATAGCTAGGTTAACAGTATCTATGCATGAGACAACCCCTTTAACCATAGTGTGGACTGTCTTGTATTGGAAGACATTTGACTGCTGTGTTACGTAACCCTATGCGTGTCCGCTAAACTCAAGACAGATTAGGTTAAGTCTCCTCAACAAATTTCAATTGTTAGGTCTTCTTGTTATGTGTGTGTCCAGCGAAGTGCATTTCATTATTAATGGGGTATTCCCATCTGGGCAGGTTATGTCCTATCCATAGTAAAGTGCTGATAACTTGGAGTGGTCAGACCCCTACTAATCAGGAGAACCGGAAGTTTTATCCACCATTTTCGGACACCACTCCATTCATTGTAATGGGCCAGAGTTAGCTTGGCACTCTAGTTTGGCTACCTTCAGCACTGAAATGAATGGAGAGGTATATGCGCAGCCAGATCACCGCTCCACTCAGAATGGGGGACAAAGCTCCTCTGTTCTCCTTATTGGTGGGAGTCCAAGCTGTTGGGCTCCTACTAATCTTTAAGTTACGCCTGTCCTATAGATAGGGGCTAACTTAAAGAGGAATCTTCCCATCTGGGTAATTACTATAGCTACCCCAATAAAATGGTTGATTCAATGTTGTCCCAGCTACCCAGAACCCAAACCCAAATGGGGCGATATGGATAACGGAAATATTTAGGATCATCTATGTGAGCTGTTACATTTGCTATAATTCTGTGATGATCGTAGTGACATAAAGCTGATCCCTTATGACAAGGACGACTTCTTATTATATTAAGTTCTCCATCGTGAACACTCAGTAATTGTTAGCGTAAGGTTCTTGGTGTCAGAGCCAAATCTTTAGCCTTCTTTATAAGACCCGAGTTCCAGGCAGCTCACAATTAGCATAGCTTTCTGCAAGCTGCTCTGTATTACAGTAAGTAATGGCATATTCCTGATGAATGCTCCCCTCCAGACGCTACATCATGCCGCTGTTGACCAGGGCTGTCCAGCTCCAAGCTTGTAAATGTAAAGATTATTTGACCGTGTATTTCCACAACCGGGATAAAGCAGAGAAACGCAAAACTTCATCCTTTTACATTCACAATGTTAAACCATGGCATCCCATTAAATTTACCTTTCCCATATATGAGCTCATACTTTAGATCACTTCTGGGAGGACAGTCATGGACCACTATTATACCCAACCAGCTCTTCTTCATCGATGGTCTTCTCCTGTACGGTACTTCCCTATGCCAGCTACCCATCTAAGCTCTGTCTTTAGCCATAGTCTTTATACTATACTTCCTCATGCCCATGTCTGTTTGAAGAAGGATAATGCGTTTCTGGGAATAATAAAGAGCACCCTTCACCACCTCCTCCAGCTCCAAGTCTTCGCATTCTTCAGTAGCTGTAACTTCACTGACTTAAACTCATCAGGAATGGTGGGGGCTAGAGAAAAAAAATTCCATCTATTTCATAATAAGTAGAGCAGCGCCATATTAAAGATGTAAATATTGAAATCTCCTGTTTTTATTTTCTGATTTGTAGATTTTTTTTATTCGCTTTTCTGTACATGATCATGGAAGCAGCCAGTGGTGTAACTACCGCCATAGCAGCAGAGGCAGCTGCCACAGGGCCCGGGACATTAGGGGCCCGGTGACAGCCGTTACTGCTGCTATCATTATACTCGGGGGGGGGGGGGGGGGGGGGTCTTTTTGGACCCCTGAGTATAATGATTGGCGGCCCGGGAGAGGTAAGAAACATAAAAACACTGTTACCTCTCCACGATCCGAAAAGACCCCAGAGTATAATAATTGTTTATGGGTGTCCACAGTGGGGCATAATACTGTGTGCAGGGGCCACTATGGGGGATAATACTGTGTGCAGGGGCCACTATTGGGGATAATACTGTGTGCAGGGGCCACTATGGGGGATAATACTGTGTGCAGGGACCACTATGGGAGATAATACTGTGTGCAGGGACCACTATGGGGGATAATACTGTGTGCAAGGGACACTATGGGGGATAATACTGTGTGCAAGGGACACTATGGGGGATAATACTGTGTGCAAGGGACACTATGGGGGATAATACTGTGTGGAGGGGCCACTATGGGGGATAATACTGTGTGCAGGGGCCACTATGGGAGATAATACTGTGTGCAGGGACCACTATGGGGGATAATACTGTGTGCAAGGGCCACTATGGGGTATAATATCGTGTGGAGGGGGCCACTGAGGGACATAATACTGTGTTCAGGGGCCACTGTGGGGTATAATAGAGTGTGCAGGAATGCGTAGGAGGGGGTCGGTCGAGGTCGTTGTGGGGGGGGGGGGGCATGTCAAAAGTTTGCCATGGGGCCCCGCCATTCCTAGTTACGCCACTGGAAGCAGCCATCTTGCCTGAGCTTCTCTGCTCTGTTTACAGCATTTAGTGATATGCTTTACATCATAGTCATGGGATTAGGCAGCAATAGACGGGAACTGACCAATTGAGGTCTAAGGGAAGTCTGTAAAAAAAAACAAGTTCTGTGCAGGGAGTTTGGGGCAAAGTTCACATCTGAGCCAGAGTCTCCATTGGAAATAGATTTCTGGAGACTCATCACGAAAACCAGCAAAAATCGGCAGAGAGAAAAGTCCTGCATGGAGGACTTTTTTCTCTGTCTCTTTACGGGGGGCACTCGAGGTCCGCCAGTCTCCATGTGTTTCCGCGGTGTGACTCAATGGGTCGCCCAGAGGACCTGAACAACAGAGAACATAGCACAGATGTGAATTTATCTGTAGAGGTGTGAACTTCTATTGTGACCCTATCAGCCTTGATTGTGATGGAAATTAGGTCACTGCTGAAGTGAAAGCCTCCTATAGGATTGGCAATTGTAAGGTTGCCATCCGGCTTTAGTGGATAGAGTGAAAATAGCGGGATATTGTGCTTTAAAAAATATATATTAGGCATAGATATTAACATGAAAAATAAAAAAAAATATAAAAAATTCTTAAACGGTATATTTCTTATAAAACCTTGGTATAAGAAACCCCATTTTTTTGTGACTCATTCCCTCAAATTTCCCAACAAAAACTTTAATCTGCAGTACTTTATGCAGCCTAAGGACAAGAGTGGCGCTGTTTTTCAAATTAAGCAGCCATGTTTTATTAACCCCTTACCACCCCTTTAACAATTCACATACAGACTTATATTCGCCATCGTAAGGCTTCCTTGTAATAGTCTCTCGTTTCTAGTTGTTTCCAGCGTGTGGAGACGACTCTTTTAGTCTTTATGGCGATAAATTACACTAGTAATTTTTGCTAACTTGCACAACTTCCCATTTTCAGCATGAAAAAGCGGAAAATGGAAATTAACCGTGGGGAATATTTGCTTAGAGACCGCAGTCACTAATTAAAAGCAACACTTATCATGTCCACGTCAAGATAATTGACGATTTCTCAAGTACTTGTTTTGATGTACGGAATCACTAAACAGTATTATCTTGTAAAGCAGGATGTTTGCGAGTAAACAGCGAGAGACCGGCAGAGGAGATGCGTAGAGTGCGGCACATCTGTACCCCGCCAATTACTAGCGGAGGTGTCAGTCTGCCCCGGCATTCAATATTTAAAAAAAAAAAAAATTTTTTTCCTCCTTGCTGTGAATTTTTGCTGTAGGCAAGTACAAGATAAATTCCATCTCCTCGTATTATTCAACAAACACGTAAACTGCAGATCAAGCCCGATGTCAGATTCTTAAGCGCTCCATGGGAAAATATTACAGTATGTAGCAGGAGGCTGAAGTGCTGCCCCCAAGACATTCTCCGGCATCTGAGTGCCACCCATTGACATCTGTTTCCAGAAAATTAGGTCATTTGTAACCTGCATATATCAACGCGGCCTATGGCGTGGGGAAGAGCATTGCATAATCTAGTTTTTCCAAGTAATGATGACAAAGCGGTGAGTAATTTCTGCCCCTTCATAGCTTGAGGAGAGATGCTTTTTGCCCCCTGCTGGAGTATGAGTAGGGGCACTAGAAAACCACTGTAACTTGTACTTATTACTTGTACAAATACTCAGTATTTGTATATGCATGACTAGGGCTGCAACTACAAGGTGAAGGGCGCATAATTAAAGGGAATCTATCATTAGAATCCCATTTTTTAAGACTAACATGTAGGAATAGCCTTAAGAAAGGCTATTCTTCTCCTACCTTTAGATGTCTTCTCTGCGGCGCCGTTCGGTAGAAATCCTGGTTTTCATCTGTATGCAAATGAGTTCTCTCACAACACTGGGGGCGGGCCCCAGCGCTCAAACAGCATTGGGGTCGTCCCCAGTGCTGCGAGAGAAATCTCCAGCGCCGCCTCCATCTTCTTCAGGAACGGTCTTCTTCCTGAGCTGGCTTCAAATTTCTACGCGTGCGCATTTGGCCAACTGCGCATGCCCATCTGGTGTAAGTGGCCATTTTCTTGTGACCGCTTATACAATAAGCATGCCAGGCAAGCGTGCACAGTTGGCTCTGCCTGATGCCCGAGCAGACTGCGCATGCGTAGATATTCGAAGCCAGCTCCGGAAGAAGACTGCAGAGAGGCCGTTCCTGAAGAAGATGTAAGTGGTGCTGGAGATTTCTCTCGCAGCATTGGGGATGCCCCCAGTGCTGCTGCGAGAGAACTCATTTGCATACAGACGAAAACTGGGATTTCTACCGAACAGCAGCGCGGAGAAGACATCTAAAGGTAGGAGAAGAATAGCCCTTGTTAAGGCTATTCCTACGTGTGATCGAGAAAAAATGTGATTTTAATGATAGAATCCCTTTAAGCTTGGATAGTCTGACTACACAACACCCCATCTGTTGTCAGGCCAGCCTCCTCCTCTCTCCGTCTGTAAGTCCCAATGAGCACCTGCAGTCCGATTGCAAAGTCAGAGAGGACCTACCAGCTCCATGAGGGTTATTCTTAAAAAACAGCAGTAGATTTGGGACTTACAGGAGAAAGGAGGCTGGCCTGACTACTTTCGGCACCCCCTGTTGTCAGACTCCCCTTAGAGGTTTGTGAAGCATGTCCTCAATGACTTTCAGCACTGTATACGACAAGACAGCTGTTCATTTTTGTGCATGTGGTTTTATAGAGACGGGCAAGTGAGGAGTGAGAGGTACATGGGAGAGAGAAGTTGTAGTAGTCTAGAAATGACTCATTAATTCCTATGGGAGAGAGTTGTGGGCATGCTCTGTGACCTCTTTAAAGTTCATTGTGCAGGGAGGGGAAAGAGAGAACCTGTGACCATCACCTATTGGTGAATGGCACTTCCAGTTTAATCTATCCTGTGTCATTGTGATCTTTGCCTGTGATGATAATGGGATGACTGCTTAGTAGTGATCTCTACAGAGCAGGAAGCGTCCATCTATTATGAGGCTTAGTAACCAAGATTTGAGGATTTTTTTTATAATATGTAGATAATGACATGGAATATTAGAAAAAAAATTACCAAAACAAGAAAATGTGAATTTCTGACATTATTTAACCCTTTATCCTGGAAAATATCAGAAATAAAAATACATTTTTATATTGTATCTGATAATTTGTTTATTAATACGTTTTTCCTTCCCTTTTAACACCTAACACATCTATCATTTCTATTATTCGAAAAAAAAACGATAAATTACTAAGTGGAGTTTATCGGATGTAGCAGAGCTGAATTTGTCATGTTAGTCCAAGTGCGTGACATTATGGTAAACTGCTGCTTTATCTTTGCTGAAAGAATTCTTAAGCTGCAACTGCAAAAGTCTGCAATGACGCACTCGGCTCTGCTACATCTGCCTAGGATTGTTAACACAGCGGTCCTGTAGACCAGCACAATGGTGTGTGTGACATAAGCCATCTTGTATGCAGACGGCTTACAAAAGCTCCCGCAAAGAAAGTTAAGTGTTTGACTCCCCACGTCCCCTTTGTTGTCATTCCCGATGAGTTTGTCGCCACTGTGCTCCTCATGTCTGTGTTGCCGGCACTTCATGCTATTTCCATATTCTTGTTTCCAGTTCTCAGGATGACTCTCGTGATTCTCCCCTCAACTCCATGGCCAGCAGTGACTTTGACAGTGTCTCTGTCACCACATGTAGTCTCTCCAGCGGTTACACTCTGAGGTAATAACGTGTAACACAGCCGGCGCCGCTCTCCTCGCAGCGCACTCTCTAATGGCATTCTCTATTCTCTCTCAATGTGATAATAACATTTAGATTTTTCTTCCCCTCCCGTGTGGAGATTTTGCAAACACATCTCCGTTTTCCTGCTGATAACACATAGACATATTGTGATCTTCCATCTCATCTGTGTTTGTTCTTTCCTCGCAGCCCTTCTGAAGAGATTTGCAGATCATTAGATACTTTTCAAGGCAAACTTTTACTTTCCGCCATCAGTACATCGGATACATTGGATTATAGGCTGGGGTGCAGATTCGGGATATCAGAGGAATGACAGGCAATGGTGCCTTTGTAGTTAGTGAGCCAGACCTTAAGAGACCGCGGTGCGGATCTCCCTAAACTGGGCAATAGGGAACCACATCAAATAAATATTGGCCTAAAAATTACTTGACAGTCAAATATACAGGGCCACATAAGGCTGTGTTCACATTCTCAATGTCTGCCTGAAAATTGATGGAGGAAAAAGTATCACATGGAGAACTTTTTTTCTCTGCCATTTTCAGTTTTAAAATGGCGGACGCCCTATGGGCCCCATGATAGTCAGATCCCATTGCTGTCCACCTATTCATCGGAGGACCAGTACAATGGTGAAGCAATGCTAGTGTGAACTTAGCGCAACATCCATGGTGGTCCAGGGCATTGAAGGGATTATATTCTTATCTATGAGGTCTAGAGCAGTGAAGGGATTCTATTCCTATCTGTGGTGGACTAGGGCAGTGTAGGGATTGTATTCTTACCTATGAGTCTAGGGCAGTGTAGGGATTGTATTCTTACCTATGAGTCTAGGGCAGTGTAGGGATTGTATTCTTACCTATGAGTCTAGGGCAGTGTAGGGATTGTATTCTTACCTATGAGGTCTAGGGCAGTGAACGGATTCTATTCTTATCCATGGTGGCCTAGAGCAGTGAAGGGATTCTATTCTTATCCATGGTGGTCTAGGGTAGTGTAGGGATTGTATTCTTACCTATGAGGTCTAGGGCAGTGAAGGGATTCTATTCTTATCAATGGTGGTCCAGAGCGGTGAAGGGATTCTATTCTTATCCATGGTGGTCTAGAGCAGTGAAGGGATTCTATCCTTATCCATGGTGGTCTAGAGCAGTGAAGGGATTCTATTTTTATCCATGGTGGTCTAGGGTAGTGTAGGGATTCTATTCTTACCTATGAGATCTAGGGCAGTGAAGGGATTCTATTCTTATCAATGGTGGTCCAGGGCAGTGAAGGGATTCTATCCTTATCCATGGTGGTCTAGAGCAGTGAAAGGATTCTATTCTTATCCATGGTGATCTAGGGCAGTGAAGGGATTTTATTCTTATCTATGAGGTTAAGAGCAGTGAAGGGATTCTATTCTTATCCATGGTGGTCTAGGGCAGTTAAAATGGTTAATCTCAGTTTCCTTTGTGGTCTAGGACAGTAGTGAGGAACAAAAAGCCTGAGGCCTCATGCATAAGACCATATTTTTTAGCCGCAATTGTGGATAATTTACAAGGACTGTAAGTTATGAAGCATGTCCTATTTTTGGCCACCAGACTAGTGTAGGGAATCCTACAAGTCTTTGCGGATCCGTGATTGCGGATGACATACCAACATGCTTTTTTGTGGATCATTATTTGTGGACAGTAAAAACCAGTCATGTGCATATTAGTCTGAAAAAGCCTACAAAGAGGTCATACCTTCAATGCTTTTTGCATTTTTGACATAAAAATATCTAACTTCACATGGTCTAAGTACATTCAAAGGGTTAATGTAAGGATCCCTGGTGGTCTAGACCAGTTAAAAAGGTTATTGTGAGTATTCTGGGTGTATAAGTCAGTGAAGCGGTTAATAGAAGATTTCCCGGTGGTTTAGGGCATTGAAGGGATTAGTGTAAGGATTCTTGGTGATCTAGAGCTGTTTCGGCATTATTTTTTAGAATGGGTTAAAGGTCTGGGCAATTATGACCCCACAGTGTAACAATAGTAGTTGTGGCTTGGACATGGCCAAACCACTGTAAACCCAACAGGCAGTTGGGGGCTGGCACCAATTATGTGACCAGGGGTCACAACCAGGCCAAAACTTCGGGTTCAACATTAAGAATCTGCCATATGAATTAAGATAAATTTAACTCCCTGGACAACCCCTTTAATAGTAGACAGACTTTTACTTGCACTCAGAATAGAGAATGACTAAACAGAGCACCGCTCTCTTTGGAGGACCCTGATACATTCATGCATTACAAGAACAACCCATGCATTTCAATGGACAACTTGTAATGCTTCATGTTACCTGTGGAGGCAGTGTAGGGAAACTGAACATTGCCCGGTCCTCTGCAGATTAAAGCTGATCATTGTAGTCTCAGATTATCAAGTGATGGTCCAATCTGAATAACCTCTTAACCTTTTTTTACAGAAAACTGGACAGCCCCTTTAAGTCATTCTAGTTTGTTCCCTTTTAGTCATCATAGGAATTTTTTGGACGACCTGAGTCGTCTTAGATCTTTAAGTTGTGTGTATTCTTTCCATCTGCTTCTTTATTGCTGTTTCCGTCATTATAGCTCTGCTTTTTCTGTACCTTTAGCCGCCTCTAACACAATGCCTCTGTCTCTTCTTTCTTCAAGAAAACAGACTTTCCTAGCCTTGGATCTTCCAGATGGACACGGTTTCCCCATAACACTGTTCTTCCTTATTCTCTCTCTGTTTTGTCCCGTCGTCCTAGATTTCATCTTCTTTTTCCCCTTTGTACTAACATGTGGTTTCCTTCCTCCTGAGCGCTGCTTGCGTCCTCTCTGCTGCTGGTAATGAGCGCTGGCGACCTCCGCAGGCTTAATGAATAATCTCACAGGACTTAATGGCATCTCCCTGTTAACCGAAATGCATTGACCTTCCAGCCCTGCTCTGCAATCAGCCGGCGTCCATACTGACAACACTGTCTACTGTGTATTCATTGTGTGTAACCTCCATGACATCACAGGCAGCAGAGAAGCATTTATACAAGTGTAGATTGCTCCCTATATTAGAGGCACATTAATGTGTGCCCATATTCTCTTGTTGCTTCTGTACTCCTAGTCCGTATAGATTTAAAGGGAATGTATTGGACCCTAGTTTTATTCATTAGCTGTGTCTGTAGAAGAGACCTAGTGCCTTTATTGTCTTTGGTTATTTTTTTTGTATGTTATAGATATTAATTTGATATAGGAAAAACTTCAATGGGAGTGGCCATATTGGAGGCAAAGCCGGTCTTCCCGTATAGTGCAGCAGGGTGTGTGCGCTTTATGGCAGCTGCATTGAAAGAAATTAAGTGGATACTACATTCTCCAGCCACCTCCCCCAGAGGCATGTTAGGGAGCTTTAACCACTTCCCAATTTTTGTATCCTTTAATAGCCGTCCCTCCACTGATTCCGGCGCAGTTGGAATTTTTTCTCTAGCCCCCACCGTTCCTGAGTAATTGATATTGTAAGTTTCAGTGCTTGATATGCTAATTAGGCTCTCTAGTGTCAAGAGGATGGCCCTGAGCTGCAGCCGACCGTATGGGACCACCCACTTGACAGTATAGACTCTAATTGTGCTGAAACTAACAGAAATGATTACTCAGGAATGGTGGGGGCTAGAGAAAAAATTCCAAATTTACCGGAATCAATGGAGTGGCACCTATTGAAGGGGTACAAAGAAAGCGTAGTGAAAGGGGTGTGTTATACTCCCTTTGTGAACCTTGCCTGGTTGACTCTTCTATCTCCAATGCTGGCATTGGGGCCAGCTTCTCTAGATTGTGTATAATAGATCATTATTATAATTAGGTGACTTGTGATTGGTCGGTTTTACAGATTGGCTTCTAGGACATATTGCAGGACATTTTTATACTTGTGAATATCATTTCCCGATCTCGCTGTTGCAGCTTTCATCTCCAGACAGATAAATGTCTCCTTCGTTTCACAGACAGCAGACGTGTCCTCCTGCCCCAGACGTGTCACGCTATTACTCCCTGGTTGCTTGTCTCGCTGGCTCTGAACAGGGTGTAAATCTCAGAGACAAACTTGGAGTAACAGATTGTACTTTTTATTTAATGTGTCTCCCTCTGGGACTTTGAGCTACTATTTTATTCCTCTTCTCTATGGTGAAGTCCAGTGTAAGAGACATCGGTCAGAAGCTTGCAGGTGTGAACTGGACGTATATAGCTTTTATATGGATGGGATAATATCCCCCTATCCCTACATTGGAATATTAGAATATTTGCAGTCTCCGTAGTTTGGTGACTAGATAGCAATGCAAAGTCACAGGCACAGTAATAGCCTTTATAATGCACAGTAAGAAGTTATGTTATAGGATGTTATGATGTTCTGCAGCATCTCAGGTGTGTGTTATAATATACTGCAGCTGCTCAGGTGTGTATTACAATGTACTGCAGCAGTTCAGGTGTGTGTTATAATGTTCTGCAGCAGCTCAGCTGTGTATTATAATGTTCTGCAGCAGCTCAGCTGTGTATTATAATGTTCTGCAGCAGCTCAGGTGTGTGTTATAATGTTCTGCAGCAGCTCAGGTGTATGCTATAATGTTCTGCAGCAGCTCAGGTGTGTATTATGATGTACTGCAGTAGCTCAGGTGTGTGTTATAATGTTCTGCAGCAGCTCAGGTGTGTGTTATAATGTTCTGCAGCAGCTCAGGTGTGTGTTATAATGTTCTGCAGCAGCTCAGGTGTGTGTTATAATGTTCTGCAGCAGCTCAGGTGTATGCTATAATGTTCTGCAGCAGCTCAGGTGTATGCTATAATGTTCTGCAGCAGCTCAGGTGTGTATTATGATGTACTGCAGTAGCTCAGGTGTGTGTTATAATGTTCTGCAGCAGCTCAGGTGTGTGTTATAATGTTCTGCAGCAGCTCAGGTGTGTGTTATAATGTTCTGCAGCAGCTCAGGTGTGTGTTATAATGTTCTGCAGCAGCTCAGGTGTGTGTTATAATGTTCTGCAGCAGCTCAGGTGTGTGTTATAATGTTCTGCAGCAGCTCAGGTGTGTGTTATAATGTTCTGCAGCAGCTCAGGTGTGTGTTATAATGTTCTGCAGCAGCTCAGGTGTGTGTTATAATGTTCTGCAGCAGCTCAGGTGTGTGTTATAATGTTCTGCAGCAGCTCAGGTGTGTGTTATAATGTTCTGCAGCAGCTCAGGCGTGTGTTATAATGTTCTGCAGCAGCTCAGGCGTGTGTTATAATATCCTGCAGCAGCTCAGGTGTGGGTTATAATCAATGTTCTGGAAAATACTTTGGGAAAGTATTTTAAATACAAATACTAAATACTATTTCCAAAAGTATTTTAAAAATACTTGGAAAATTTAAACAAAAAATTTGTTAATAACAAAAATGGAACAATTGAACATAGACCAAAAAGCGTAATATATAGGTTTAAAACATCGTTTAATAAAAAAAATGCAAATAAAAATCTAATGATTTTATGGGAAAAAATACAGAATTTTTTTTTTTTAATTGAACGGTATTGGCAACACTATCCCGATTCCCGAAAAGCACGAAATGTGCATTCAAAAAGCCTTCAAAAAGTATTTCATGACTTAATCCGACAGTAATATATTCCTGATCGGATACTTTTTTTAAAAAAAAACAAAAAAACAAGTAAATACAGTATGTTAAAAACGTACAAATTGTTCATTTTTATCATTATCAAATTTAATTAATAATATAAAGTTAACGCAGCGTGGGCGAGATTCTCGTCAATTCTCGTGAATCTAAAGACACTGTATTTTTCTTGTTTTAAAAAAAAGGATATTAATTTTGTTTTTATATTTTATATAATTATATTTAATTTTTAATTTTAAATCGACATTTTATTTTAATTTTTAATAGTGTGGTAAAAAATAAATCGTCCAAAAAAAAAAAAAAAAAAAAGGAAAAGGCTTTTATCACTTTCAACTCACGCACCCCTAAACCGTATGTCTGGTTTTAAAAATTTGCTTCAGGGTTGGGGATTGTAAAATAAGTAAGGAAGTTGGACGTTGAGTTTATTTATTTATTTATTTATTGTTATGTAGATTGTAAGCCCCACATAGAGCATTTTTTTTTTTGTACATTTTTTCCTATCAGTATGTTTTTGGAATATGGGATGGAAATCCATGCAAACACGGGGAGAACATACAAACTCCTTGCAGATGGTTTTTTGCCCTTGGTGGGATTTGAACACCAGGACTCCAGCGCTGCAAGGCTGCAGTGCTAACCACTGAGCCACCCTGTGGCCCCCGACATTGAGTTTATTTGACCTGTGGTTAGAGTTGAGCCTATCTTGACTTTTCAGGATCGATTTTGAAATCCAATTTCTGATCATTTTTCATTCGAACCCGATCTCGATCCCAATTCCGATCCCAATGCAAGTCAATGGGATTTTTTTACTAATCTGAGATCGTATTTTAAAAACAATCCTATTCACTATACAGCATGGAATCTAACAATTGAACGCTTTAATTGTTAGAATCCATGCTGTCTAGTGATTTTTTTTTTAATCACTAAGTAGACAGAGGATTTTTTTTTTTTTTTTTAATCCTCTGGCTACTTAGTCCCCCCTGGTGTCCACTTACCTGCAGAGATGGCTGGTCCGGTGCCCGGTGTTCTCGTTCTTCTTCACCTCGCTGACCCCGCCTCCCAGGTTAAGAGAGTGTGGGTGGGTTAGAGTGTGGGCAGGTACTGGGAGGGGAGATGTCACGTCTCCCCACCCTGTACCCACCCACACTCTCCTAAGCTACAAGCCCCGCCTTCTTCTTAGCTCTTTAACACTAACCTGGGAGGCGGGGGCAGCGAGGTGAAGAAGAACGAGAACACCAGGCACCGGACCAGCCATCTCTGCAGGTAAGTAGCTACTAGAGATGTTAGCTAGTCTCCCATTAGAATGAATGGACATAGCTGGTGTGCAGGGGGTTAAGGTTGTGTGTCGGCTGCTTCCATTCATTCCTATGGAACCGCAGCGGAGCCTTCACACTGAGTATACACTCCGCTCAGAACCTACCCGTTAAGAACTTGTTTGGACAGGCCTTGCAGTAAGCAGACACTTTTTGTCCTGCCCCTGCCACGTCGGATTTAGTCTTGTTAATTTTGAAAAAAGTTCCGCCCAAAATTGCAGGGAGATGAGGGTCTTCGAGATCTGAATCATTGTCGGTTGCGTCCCCTTCACTGGTATTACGATTTTCCTCCATTTTTGAAGTAATTTTACGTAATGGATTACGCGATCGGGATGATTAAAAACTAAAAATAAATCACGCTTCACTACAAGGCTGACATGCGTTGCTGGAACGCGCTAGAATTTTCCCTCCTCTCGTCGCACCTCATACGAGAAACGAGAGTGATGAGGCGGGTTATTTAAATTACAACATTTGTTTTGAATTTAGACAGTAATTAAAATATGTAAAATACTTCTTAAAATTATTTTAATTACAAAATACTGAATAAAAAAAGTATTTTAATTACAAAATACAAATACCTGACAAGTATTTTAAATACTCCCAAACACTGGTTATAATGTACTGCAGCAGCTCAGGTGTGTATTGTCACCTACTGCTGCAGCAGTTCGGGTGTGAATTGTGCTGCGCTTCAGAAGCTGAAGTTCTGCAGCAGCTGAGATGTGCCACCGTGTTCACAGAGCTGCTCACAGTCGCCACCTTCTGTTACTCGTGGACTTGTATTGACCCCTTGCGGCACATGTTTAATGTCAGCTTCCAGTTCCTGATCCGGTTAATGTCACGCTATTGTTTTTGCTTACACCATCAGAGTGATTTCGGAGCTGACATGTTACTTGTCATTACATTGATTTCAGGATTAGGCTCCAATAATGGATATGTTTCTGATGCTGGCGCTGCACTGCCGGACAATGTATAGCTATATCATTATGTCCTGTTCTGGGCGGTTACACTGACTGTACACATAAATTGTGGGGTGAAGGGATTTACATGGTAAGGGGGAGTGTTGAGGTTTGGCTTCTTTTCAGTCCCCTGACATAACCCGTACCGAGGTCTGAATCTTGCAGACCTTTGTAGTCGATCCATTGAAATCAGATGCCACCTATAGACCCTGTGTCTATAAACTGTATAGGGTGTTCATAGATTAGGGTGTGGGGCCTCACCTTTCCTTGTACATTTCCAGTCCAACATACTTGAGATTCATGCTTAATGTAGCTACCCAGCTTTGATATAGTAGGCTGAAATGAGGGGTACCCACGAGGACACCCTTCCTTTACTGCCTGACGACTATTGACCATCATATTGACACTACAGCAGGGGATGTGCACTTTATGGGAGTTGAAATAAATGGAAATCAGTTGACAGTCTTTTTTACAGTCTCCAGGAAGTGATGGAATAATGATCCCTTCCCCAGAGATAAGGGAGTGATGGAAGAGCTGCATCTATAGACTGTGTGTGTATAGCACAGGGGTCAACAACCTTCGGCATTCCGCCATTATGTTTTAGAGTCTTATGAAGGTGTCCTGCAGATTGCGGGTGTTTTTGGATGTGTGGTTTTTACAAAGAGGAGGTGCATGTCTTTAATAGATATAGGGAAAGAAGCATTTTTCTTTAGTAAGGCCGCCTATGATTATTGACCTCCTTTCCCTTCCGTCCTACATAGTCTCCTATGTTAGAAGTAACTTTAATAGCAGTCTGAAAATGGGGAAAGAAACATTTTTTCTTTAGTAAGGCCGCCTATGATTATTGACCTCCTTTCCCTTCCGTCCTACATAGTCTCCTATGTTAGAAGTAACTTTAATAGCAGTCTGAAAATGGGGAAAGAAACATTTTTTCTTTAGTAAGGCCGCCTATGATTATTGACCTCCTTTCCCTTCCTTCCTACATAGTCTCCTATGTTAGAAGTAACTTTAATAGCAGTCTGAAAATGGGGAAAGAAGCATTTTTATTTAGTAAGGCCGCCTATGATTATTGACCTCCTTTCCCTTCCGTCCTACATAGACTCCTATGTTAGAAGTAACTTTAATAGCAGTCTGAAAATGGGGAAAGAAATATTTTTATTTAATAAGACAGTCCATGATTATTGGCCTAGTATTGATGTGATGTCCACACTGATGAGTTGTCACTTAGGCATGATGGCCAGGTATGGCTCACAGAGGTGACCTTACCATGGATGATGACTGTCATGGTCTGTAGAACAGGTTAGGGTTTCGCAGTGACGTCTAAAACTTAATGCCCATGCAACGTATAGAGGGTCTGTCAAAATGGAATGGATGGCACATGGATTGGTGTCCGTGTGCCTTTCACCTTTTTCAGACTGATGACCTATCCATCAGCGGTCCGACACCTGGACCCCGCAAAGATCAGCTCATGGGGAGTGCATTCACCAGAACCACTGCTATACAGTCCACGGGGCTCCCGCACTTCTTCTTTTACTGTGTATAGGTCTAAAGTTGGGAATAGAAAACCCCTTTAAATGTATGGACTGAGCCATAAAAAAGGACAGACCTAGGACCTGTTCCATATTTTGCAACTCATTTCTACATCCCATGTGCTGATCTGTGAAAACCAGTAACATGTGTATGGGGCCTTAGAAATGGAGGGGTCGGTATACTAACCACCGATTTGCAAAAACGGATAGCTTACGGACCACAACTTCATCCTGTGCATGAAGCCCTAGGTTGTGTGGGCCTGGAGAAGTTTGGGAATCACTCGCTCCTTACTTGGGTTGTAAGTTTTGTTCTTCTGGTAACTTATGACAGGTGTCTCGGTTATTG
This sequence comes from Leptodactylus fuscus, assembly GCF_031893055.1. Classification (NCBI taxonomy): domain Eukaryota; kingdom Metazoa; phylum Chordata; class Amphibia; order Anura; family Leptodactylidae; genus Leptodactylus; species Leptodactylus fuscus. The sequence continues at coordinate 331,876,625 of NC_134265.1, forward strand.
GACGGCTATCTATTACCCCCGGAATCTCATCTCGCAATTGTCACATTGCGTCTCCAGTAATGACAGCTGAGGGAAGGCATCTGTCAGACTTGTTATGCTGTGATAGAAATCTGTATTTCTCCTATGCGGTGTGCGTGCACCCTCCTGACCTTTCCTGTATGCTCTCTGATAATACATCACTAGCGGGTTGGCGGCTTTCACCACGGCTGATTATTCTTATTTTTTTCTCCTTCCGTCATGTCTTCCACAGCAGCCTGATGACCAGCTCCTGCTCATCTGATGACATTGATCAGGAGGAAATTCAACTGGCATTGAAAGCTGCAAAGATTGCTTCCAGACAAAAGATCAGATCCCGTTTCCACAGCAGTAATGACCTCATTCACCGGCTCTTTGTCTGCATCTCAGGTGCGTCTTCTCCTGCATTCATCAGGCCTCAATACCAGGCGTGATCGCTTTTCTGCACCTTCCAGATGTGACTCCGCACAAATGTGCATGTCTAATAACAGGATTACTGCCTGACCGTATACAACACAGGGGCCACATAATCTAATCAAAACGGCGCCACTCTTGTGTCATCTCTGGTACTGCAGCATTCATTTGAATAAGGATAACTGCAATACCAGTCGTGGACAAGAATGGCGCTGTTTAGCAGACCATTTTAAAGGGGTTTTCCAGGACTTACTAATTGATGACCTATACTTTGGATTAGGATAGCACTTGAAGATCAGTGGAGGTCCAACATCTCCCTGACATCACATTCCCATGGCCTGTTCACGGCTTTGTCCCATTCAAGCAAATGGGCTGAGCTGCAATACCAAGCACAGCCACTATACAGCTGTACGGCACTATGCTTGGTGAGAGGTCACAGTAAACAGCTGATCGGGACTCCCACCAATAGGATAGACGAAGAAACTTTGTAATATAGTTTATAAAAGAAAAATGCACCTTTCTCCACTTACCAGGCTGCTTTCCTCCCCCTTCTGTTTATTCAGCCCCTTATAAATAATAGATTCCATCATCTGTGTCCAGCCTCACATACAGAAGTCAGGAGGGGAGAGAAGGAGGCTGCTGCCAGCTACAATGTGATTTATACCCTCACTCTGTGCAGAGGTAAAGAGTTATCTAAATAGATATAGTAGAGTCAAAAGTGCTGCACTATCCTACTTACTAAGTGTAGCAGAGATTAGCAGCGGTGGCATGTGAATTTCTCTTGCAGCCTTCTCTCCCCCCTTCTCCTCTCCATAGACTTCTTTGTCAGAAGTAACTGTAAAAGCAGGTAAGAGGACAGCAGCCTGATACATGGGGAAAGTAGCATTTATCTTATGAGATTTATGAAATATTTCTTATATTCTCCTGCACTATTTATTTATGAAGAGTTGTTTTATAAGCGGGGGTACTTCACTCTTTAATAGGGTTGTCCAGGATTTTAACATTAGTGTAGGAAATACAACCACAGGCCAGTGATGACATCACATACATCATTCATGTGACGGCCGCAGACACGATGTACATGATGTCATTGCTCCAAGACCATTGGAGGTAGTGGGAGATGATTTCTTGTCTGGGTACATTTTTTTAATTTTATTTCTTTTTCTGCCCCATATTTGATAAAATCCTTGACAACCTGCTTTAGTAGTGTTGGTGCAAATACTTAAAGGGGTTGTTCAGGGTTTTAAAAACATGGTTGCTTCATCCTGCCTATAGGACATGAGGCTAACCTGCAATACCACACATAAGCTTATTGTAAACCTAGAAGACCATCTCTTGACCATTCCTGACCCCTATAAAGGTGTTTTCTGTTGCTCCTCAGGTGTTGCCGATCAGCTGCAGACAAATTATGCAAGTGATTTACGAAGTATTCTGAAGACGTTATTTGAAGTAATGGCCACCAAGCAAGAGGTGGACGACAAAGGGAAGCAGAAGAAAGGTAGGCAGCATTACTATATAGGTCACTACTTACATATGGGCTACACATGGGACAGTAAGGCCTAATGCATACGACAGTGTGTGCAGGCCGAGGCTCTCCCGAGGGGGCGTCCGATGGTCCACTCTGTTCCAATGAATACAGAACAGGTTCTATCCTGCTCAATGTCCCCTGAACAGAAGGCAATGGAAGCCTCCAGAGACGTGAAGGCACTTGAGTGACACTTAGATATGTCTGAGTTGATTCTACTGCAAGATTGTCCTCTCTCGGATGGCACTTTGCTTTGTGCATGGGCCTTATTGTAAGGTTTTTGTGAGGGGAGGTTTCCTGTGCAAATCACGGTCCTGTGTACGGACCATAGAAATGAATGAGTCAGTGTGCAACCTGGGAAAACACGGATAGCACACTGATCTCGGCCATGGTCGACTGCAAGAGGCCTAACGTTATAATAGCCGTGTCTTATCTGATCCGTGATACACAAAAGATATATGGCACAGTAATATAATATACATGATCACATTGCACATTCAGCTCTGCCCCCTCTCTTTACAGGTCTCATGTCGCCCATAAAGTAATACTAATAATTAGGTATAAATCCTGATAACTTGACTGCTGCCGGACGACTTGGGACCATTCCTAATTGAGTTTCTATGACTTGGCGCATATTATATATTACTGTGTTTAAATCAACACGGATAATATGGCAGCAGTGATTATATAGGATTTACACCCGCTTTTAGCTTGTTATAGTCATAGCGGAGTCGGTGCTGTGAAATATAAAGTATGCAAGCAAATTAGTCCATCACCAGATGTGCCTATAGCGCCTCCTGTAGGTAACTACACTGTAAGACAAAGTCCAGCAAAGCACCCGAGGATCCCCTACTGGCCCAGGCTACATGATGATAGTACAGCAGAAGGCACCCAAATTTATAGGGCCCTATGGTCTATTTTCTAGGGCAGGGGTCCACAACCTTCGGCACTCCAGCTGCTGAGAAACTACAACTCCCAACATGCTCCATTCACTTCCATGGGAGTTCCATGAACAGCAAAGCAAGTATGCATGCTGGGAGTTGTAGTTTTACAACAGCTGGAGTGCCGAAGGTTGCCTACCCCTGTCCTAGGGGTTGTGGGAGGGTGGGCCCCCCTCGAATCAATTCATCAGGTGGGCCAAGGAGCCTCAGTCTGACACTAGAGCCTTAAAGCATGTTTTGGAGTTTTTTTTCTTATCATCGGTACATACTGTAGTAAAGTTTTTTTTTTTGTAGATTGTGAGCCCCATATAGGGATCACAATGTACTTTTTTAGAATGGGAGGAAAACCATGCAATCACGGGGAGAACATACAAACTCCTTGCAGATGTTGTTCCTGGCAGGATTCGAACCCAGGACTCCACTGCTGCAAGGCTGCATGTTAACCACTGAGCCACCGTGTTGCCCCATAGTAAAGTTCTTGTAGGACGTCTCATAAAGTCCTGATTGGGAAATTGTTTGCCTAAAATTTTTGGTAGTTTCTATGAAATTTTAAATAGTAGTGCAATGTTGCCCTCTAGTGGAGATCACACTAAATGTAATAGATCTTAAAGAGAACATAACTGGTCAATTTGAGACACTAAACCACCCACAGGTTCTTAAGGGCCCGGACCCAAATTGCCCTGCATTAAACCCATCCATGTTCCCAGGTGGAGTATTTGGGCCCCTTCACAAGGAGTTAACGCTCCGCTCATTCAGACACATATACACGAGCACTTCAAAACACTTCCCATTCTCTTCAATGGGAGCGCACATAAAGCCGGCTTTACACGCGCTCCCATTGAAGTGAATGGGATGTGTTTTGAAGCGCTCGTGTATACGTGTCTGAATGAGCGGAGCGTAAACTCCATGTGAAGGGGCCCTTAAGCTTTTAGATTTTTATTGTGGGCACTGATCCCTACAAAGCAATGACTTGTGGGTGCTTTAGTGTCCCAAATCACTCTTTAAGGTTCATGTATTTAATACTGTATGTCAGTAGTTTTGAGGGGTTTGTTAGGTTGTTCTGCTAAAAACAAAACAAAAACATGGTATTAGGCCACAACATGTGTCTATCAAAAGACGTCCCATGTGCCATATCTTGCACGCACAGGCAGATATTTTAAGGGGGTTGTACAAGATTAGATAAACATGGCTGCTTTCTTGATTTAACAGCACCACATATGTTCACAGGTTGTGTCTGGTATTGCAACTCAGCCCTATTCCTTGCACTAGAGCTGAACTGCAATACAAGGACACTTTCTGTGGGCATGTGTGGGGTCCATAGACCATAATGGGGTCCGTGTGTTTTCCGCACGAGTCATGCAGAGAGAAAAGTGCTTCATGAACTACTTTCCTCTCCACACGACTCGTGCGGTAAACACACGGACCCCATTATAATCTATAGGGTCCATGTGCTTTCATAAGCTCACCGCTTATCAATGCATTCGGTATTCCATTCAGGGGGTCACCAAGTGGACTCCCCAAATGAAATACCAAATGCAGATGTGAACCGGGCCTTACACATCATGCACAGGGATCCACTCTGTGAGAGGAGGGGTCACATCCTATGATATGTCTGATGGGTGCCGTGTATTTTGCAGTGAGCCAAGGACTAAGGAGCGCTGCACTAGAAGATTGTGCTCTCTGCCAGGAGACCATCTCCTCCTCAGAGCTGGCTGCCAAGGCCCGAGATGGGGAATTTGAAGGTATTTTATGGACACATACATTATGCATCTTCATCTTAAGTAACCCACATCTTCCTTAATGAGGCTTTCCTATCTTAGATATTTATGGCATGCCCCACTTCCGATCTATTATTATATACTAAGGTTGCTCATACCCTTTTCTTTCAGTCCTCTATATTTCATTGATCCAGTGTGTCTAAAGTTTATTAAGACATCTTCTCCTAAAGTCTTGGTTAAGATCTTGTACAGTGTTGTGTATGCAGCTCCTATGCAGACTAAGACATTGGTCTTAGTTCTATGATGTTATCACATAAAATCTTTGGTATATATTTGATCTATGGTCTTCATTTACCTTCCATCTGGCACAGATCCTCCTGACTGGGTCCCGGATGAAGTCTGTAGCCTGTGCACTGCATGTAAAGCTCCGTTTACTGTCATCCGCAGGAAACACCACTGTCGCAGTTGCGGCAAGGTAAGTGACGGTCAAGGCTCTTCAGTGACTATTAAAATTGTATATATATGCATCATGCCCTCCATTTAGCTACAGGGGTTTCTGTCCATGCCCATGTGATGATACTGCCCCTGTAAGACGCATTCCTGTATTGTATCCACTATAGAAGTGCACTAGTCACTTTCTCCTACAAGATCAAAACACTCTTCTCCTTCTGCTGTCTGCAAATCCATTATCCTTAGGGTATTCTCTCCCGGGCCACTTCAACCAGGACTCATACAGAATACTGAAGGAGTGAAAGACCATGCACAGAGATGCTTAAAGGGCATGTCCACCATTGGGGCTCAGACATGTACTTGCTCATTAGTTGGGAAATTGGAAACTCCAAATCTGCAGTAAAGCAAAAAAGTTACTCAACAAAAAGTTACTCATCTTCTTATATAGATTTCATGCCTAAAGAGCTGTAAGGTGCTCCGCTCCTACACCGCAGCCACATCTGCTTACTTGGCGGTTTCGGAAGTGCTTTATGGCAGAGGAGATGCCCCATGCAGATTACAGTCACCGCTCTGTATAATAAGCAGATATAAATCACGCCCGCTCAGTTTGCATTGCGCTTCCACCTATATTTCACGGACGTTAACGCCGTAGTGAATCATGAAACTATTATCGGCCCCTGGTGAGGAGTCGCTGCTTGTAAAACAAAGCCTAATTTGCTAGGAATAGACTGTAAAGATGTCCGATTCTTCGACTTCTTTCCGTTATTAATTCACATTTTTATTCTGGTCTCATCCATTCCCATTCACTGCAAGGTCAAGTAAAGGTGCAGGATTATAGGAGTGATCAGTAGCGCGAGCTGCCATATTGGGCCGTGCCTTTCCCCGTCAGCACCACCGCAGCCGCTCCCAGGGTTCTCCCATACAAATGATAGGTCCATGTCTGTTCCTATATGGGACAAATATATATAAACACTTGTAAAGGAGAACTCCAATCCTAATACACTGTTATAACATGGGCAGGATCTTCCTCCTCCTCAGCCTTGTACGGATTAAATAGTCCTGCAGGCCCCTGGCTCGGGTAGGGACAGTTATATGTATATAGTATATAAGGGATCATTGATGTATTTGGGTTTTTGATTATAAGGCTGTATTCACACAGAGTAACGCCCGGCGTTTTTTGTGTGCTTTTTGCACATAGCGCCGCGTTAACGCCGCGCTATTTTGCGGTGGCGTTGACCGGCGTTAACGCGGCGTATACACGGCGTTAACGCTGTGCTATGTGCAAAAAGCACACAAAAAACGCCTGGCGTTACTCTGTGTGAATACAGCCTAAGGCTAATTCATCAAACTTTTTTAAAGGGGTCCCTCCATCTTTTTTGGCCTTTACGGTATATCCACGTCCTTGGGGAGCCGCATCTATCTCAGGGCTTCCTCCAATTGCCCGAATGAAGGAAAGTTGGCCCCTGATATACAGACAGAATCTTCTGTACAAGTGAATAGAGAGACCTGTGCGTGTGCGGCCATCTCTTCCTACACTGTGTTTAGCGATGGGGCTCAAGGGACCCCAAACCTCACAATACATGTGGTAGGACGTGTATCTGTTGGGCATTTAGGGTATATTCTGTTGATATGCTATGTACTCCCAAGATGGAGATTCCACGTTAAACCTTTGTTCACATTAGCGTTTGTTATGGGAGTCTCAGTACTATACCCAGCAGACCCCATTGAGTTATGAATAGATCTGTCCATTCCTGCAGAGGGATCTGCCATTTTGACAGTACATGCGGCTAAGGGAATCTCTGAACAGAGCATAGCAACAACACTGACATGACAACACTGTATCTGGCGACAGCCTCAGGCTTTGGGCCTACCGTAACTCTGCATAGAAGTAATATAGTAAAACCCATTCTTCACATTTTTGTTAACCCTTTCATATTCTGGTGGGCTCTTTTAAAGAAAAATAAATTAAATTGTCCCTTTTTTTATTTCTATATTCCAGATCTTCTGTTCTCGCTGCTCTTCCCACTCTGCTCCATTACCGCGATACGGGCAGATGAAGCCGGTTCGCGTCTGTACGCACTGTTATATGTTCCACGTCACTCCCTTCTACAGTGACAAAGCTGCAATTTGATGCCATGATATATCCGGGGGCGCTCGGGCCAAGAATCTTCACTGAATGAGGACTTTGCTGGAGGCATGCGGGCTTTACGTTAAACTTTTATTATTAATATTATTTGTACAGAGAAGTTTTGATTGTTTTTATTTTTCTTAAGCTGCTAAAAGAAAAGGATGAATTTCGTGGCTCTCGGCTTCAGTACAGTCTTCCAAATGTTCCAGCACTGGCACAGCAAACGCCATGACACTGAAGACTACAAGGAGTATGGCTTCATGGATCTCACTGCATCACTGCTTACCTTAAACATTTAAGATTGTAGCATCTGTCACAGCACAGCTGTAAAGCATGGCTGCACCTCTGCACCTGGGAATCCCCTCCCACAAGGAGCACATGGGAAGCCCCTCCCCTGAGGATCCTCTCTTCCATTAGATATATATATTGTGTCGTCTCCTCTAGCAACATCTGTGGAGCAGAATCAAGATGGTTTAAGGACATATAACTCATAGGATTTTTTTCTCTTTTGACGATACACGGGTCTTGTAAGGGTCGTTGCAGTCCGCTCGCTGCAGTTTGTGTTGGCTTATATGCTTTCCTGGTTTACAGCAATAACTTTTCACACACACACTATATACATACTAGATATACTACTTCTTGGATTTTATCTTCATTTAAGGAGCAAGTCCAGTCATAGTTGGAAATTTCTCTACTTGTTCATCTCTGTATTCTTCTAGATAGGGGGCAGTATTGTAATAGTTAATCCTGGTCTATATGTAATCCTGCTTATTTTGCTAAGCCCAAGTTTAAATGAGGGATGTAAAAATGACAACTACTTATCTGAGCTAGAAATGGGCTCGCAGCAGTTGTCACCTCCCTTCCCCCAATCCTGGCAACGCATATGAAATGCCTTACTCAGTAGGGGGCGCCAGAGAATCTTAAAGCATGAGTTATACTATTTTAGTTAGAAATTTAGGAATTGCTCTTAAAGGGAGTCTGTCTACAGAACCCAGCGCCGAAGACAGGTTAGGGTCACCTCAATCAAAGGATGCTTTCCGTCACCAAGATATTGCCATTTTTTTTTTTTTTTTTTTTTTTTTTTTGGGGGGGGGGGTTGTTGATTTGCAAATTAGCTCTTTGGAGCAATGTGGGCATTGCCGGTTACCTCTTTGGTGCAATGGCTGCTTCAAAGTACTCATTTGGATATTGACAAAAACAGCAATGGGACCAGCGAGCCTCAAGGAGTAAACACTATTTGACTCCTGTGACCCTAACTTCTCTGTCTGCTGGGCTGGGTTGATATGTTCGGTTCTGGTGACACACTCCCTTTAAGTCATATATTATAAAATATTGCTTTTAATACAAAGTTTGTGTTTTAAAGGGATTCTGCCATCTGGATTGTACGAAGTCCTAATATCTAGTCTCGTGGTTTCTTGAGGGCTGGATCACTCTTATGTAGGGATCATATAAAAACAAGTGAAAACCTATTCTAATAACCAGCCATGATGCCCTTCTGGCCCTATGATTGGCACTTCGTGGAGCCATCTCTTAAAGGGTTATTGTGTCCAAAAATCAACTATCCACTGGAAAGTAGCTAAATGTCTGATCAGTGGAGGACTTAAAGGGGTTGTCCTGAACTATTATGTTGTTTGCTTCTCACTACTTACCATGCACAGCAGCAGACATTATATAGTGGTTGTGGTTGGTATTGTAGCTCAGTCCCATTCGTTTGAATAGGACTGAGCTGCAGCATGGTCATGGGACCAATGAAGAGAAGTGGTGGAGCTCAATATCACAATCCCAGACAACCCCTTTAATACTGGGACTCTGTGTCCACGAGACCAGGTGAGCCCAGTTCCCCATCCCCTTTAACTGCTTAGAGATAAAAATATAGCAGAGTTGAGCATGTGCACTCCATTCATACCCTATAGGAGTGACGCCCACTAAGCAGACCCCAACCTGTCTAGTGGATAGGTCAATATTTTAGTAGGAGTATCTCTTTAAAACCTATCTTGGTGATCGGACATCAGTTTCCAATAGGAATACCCCTTTAAGTCCACTAGTTATTATAGGATTTTGTATGAAATGCCTAAACTAGCAGACTACCCTAATACTGGGTCCCCTTTAAACAAGTCTACAAGGTGGGGTATATTTTACCATATGAAGGCTGGCATCGAAAATTTCCCATGTTAGGGGTTCCGCACCTTCGTACATGAAAGGGTTTCCTCTGCTTTACCTACAGATCTCTATAGAGCAACGCTTGGTACAAATTCACATTATATCCTAAGAACCTGGAGCCCCAGACTCAGGCTGGAGCCAATGCCATGATATCCTTCTTCACTCACTAGGACCTCAAAAGGGACCATTTTGGGTCTTTCTAATAATTCAGGTTTTTTGTGTTGATCTTTAGAGTCCGACGTGTTTGTTCATATTTTATATTTTTTATATCGTATTTTTCGTTCACTACTTGCACCATCGACTTGCTGCTTGGGGAGATTATTGCGTTAAAAAAAATCCACATTACTTGCTAAGGATCGATATACATTTATTCATATCCTAGGTGAACTGAACTGAAATATTAGGTGGGTCAGAGCTTTAAGGGGGTTAAAAACATGGCTACCATCATCCAGGAACAGCGCCACTCTCAATTGTAGACTGTTTTTAGTATTGCAGCTTAGCCCTGTTTACATTTATGCTGCAATAGCATATACAGCCCATTGACAAGAGTAGTGCTGTTCCTGAAACACTGCAGCCATGTTTTCTTAAAGGGGTTTTCCAGGACATAATTATTACTGACCTAAAGGGAAGTTCAATATGAGATGTGTGGGGGTCCAATACCTGACACCCCCATCGATCAGCTGATACACAGAGAATGGAGCAGGAAGCAGACAGCTCCGTTCTCCGAGTAGAGGGCAGAGCAGGTTACTGCAGATCAGCACCCATTCACTTTAATGCAGTGACTTAGTTCAAGCACTACATAGAAAACAGCGCTGTATGCGTCCTGCTCAATTCTTAGTGTATCGATTGCTGAGAACAGCTGATCGTTGGGGGTGCTGGGACCCCAAATGATCTGGTATTGATGATCTAAGGATAGACCATCAATATTTTTAGCCAGGAAAACCCCTTTAATACCCACAACCCTTTTACAGCTTAATTCTTTACACCATCATTTTACAATATAGGAACTGAAACACTTTGCAGATAATTTGCAGCACTTCATCCTCTGCCATTCATTTTTATTTACAGCATAGACTCTTCTCTAGTCCACTCCAAAGCTGCATTTAGTATTATGCTGGTTTCCAGTTAGTCCTCACATATCACTGAGAAGTAGAGCTCAGTCTATACAAGATCTTCCACAAGGTGCCACACTAAAGTATAGGATGTCAGATGCAATGGTAAGAGGTGTGCTGATAGAATGCAGGTCTCAGCCAGAAGAATTTTAAATGCAGCTTTAGATGTGACTAGAGTATACAAGTGACGAACAGGCTAACAGCTACTTAGCACTGTAGTGTAGATATATGTTGCAATATCATGTTCAGCTCCACATTTGGTGTACATGTAGACAGTGCATCTTACCCTGGACTAATTGGGAAAACACATGGGCCAAGGGCTGCGGCTACATAACCCATAACCTTTCTGTAAGGTTAGTTGAAGGAAATTCAGATTTAGTCTAAAAGATTACAAGAAAAGATGTTTTTTTTTTTTTTTTTATGTGAGCTATTAACTCTGGGTCACGGCTGAAAATCCATCATTTGGTCACACCCAACAAGTTTTATTTGTCTGAATTCTATAAATTCTAGAGATATCTTTCTGTTATATACTAAGCAGCAGCTGAAGCCTGTGCTGACCTTGGCAACCTAACCAAGAACCCTGGTATGAGCCACTTGGTAGTCAACACAGGAAAACATTACAGCTGCCAAACATTTCATTTGGTGGCTATAGTATATTCTATGATGGCCATCAAGTGGTTCATGCCAGTGTCTGTTTTTTGCCATGGTCAGAACAGGCTTCAGCTGCTTCACCCTAGCAGAGGACGGAAGGGGATCTTTGGAATAGTAGTGTTCGGGTACGGAAAACTTTGGAGAGATGTGGAGCTCCTTGGTTTCAAGTTAATTGAAATCTATGATACAAAAATTTTTGAAAGGTCTTCTAAGTCCAAAGTCAGAAGTAGCATTCATATTAGTCCATGGGACGAGCCAAACTACTGATCCATTCCCAGACTGTTCTAATTGTCCTTCATGTTCTTCAACATTACCTGGAAGAAGAACGATGAAGACGCCATTACCCTTTCAACCCTAATGCCCCCTTTGTCCTTCAGTTACACCGTTACACATACTCAACACTGAACAAGTCCATAACACTGGAAAATATTTTATTTTTTGCGTCTCAAAAATTCCCTGTCGAGGATCTCACGTCTAATTGTGGCTTATGTTGTGGACACTGGAAATGTAATTTTCACAGAGCTATATGTGTATACAGTCAATTGTTTTTGTACACTGAGGGTTGTCAATAAAGTTATGTACATTGTCCATATCCTATCGACAAGTTCCAATGGGTCGTAGACTAAACTTTTAACTGGGCTCTATTGTCTTGTGCCATAGATGTGTAATTCTTGAGGGGTGCTTCCAATGTTGTTCACAGCCATTGGTTGGACATTGTCATCTTTGATCTGTTCCACAACCCATAAATGGATACTGATAAAATTTTCAAAAATAGTGATAAATTTGGGGTCTTCCCAAAAAGAATTTTGCTTGTTTTATTACAAACAAAGTGGCCTAAGATAAAACTCCAAAAATTGGATATTATTTGCCCTTGGTGATTCCATTGGCCTAGCCGACAGTACAGTTGGTTCTGTAATTGGGTGTCAAAGCCTTCTTTGTTCCAGTCATAAAAAATATTCATGTGTATTTCATGGGCATTTCAAACTCCATATGTAGATGGGTGTTAGACCTCTGTAAAACCACTGGTTTTTGTCATGGTCTTGTTTTTTGAGGCACAATTTTGTTTTGGAAAGAAAATGGAGTGCCCATGTTGGATCATTTTTGTCCAATTCTCTCTTCCAATCCCTTGCCGAGATGAGCTGTCTGTGTCTGTAACAGCTTCTCTCTTCTACCCTCCATAAATATAACGTGCATGTTGTCAATACGATGGTTGGGCAATGATATCTACCAACCCAACAATTTTTATTGGGCCGCCATTGCATCTCTTTGGCCTGCTTTAACATTACACTTTTTGTCTTGGGTTTGTATATACTAAAGAGGATTTTCCCATAAACTTCATTAAAACATTTGGAAAGTAGTCTTTCGAGAAATGGGACTATTGGGAGGTACCCGAAATCTACAATTAGGTGGTCGTTGGAAGACAATTTTTTTCAGTTCTCATCAAATATGAAGAGCTTGATATGCCAGCTGAAAGTAGTTAGAAAACCACCACTTTATGCTGCTTGTACAGTGCCAACTATATTTTGTGGTACCTCCTATACATATGACATTCTAATTACCATGGGCCATAACATAGCCTTGGTTGACCTTGGGCAAAGGTTTGGTTGTATGGAATATGCCAAATGGTTATTGTCCTACATGACCATACACCCATCTCTAACAAAGCCTTGATTGACCTTGGGTGAAGATTTGGTTGTATGGAATATGCCAAATGGTTATTATCCTACAAGGCCACACACCCATCTCTAACATAGCTTTGGTTGTCCTTGAGCGAAGATTTGGTTGTATGGAATATAACAAATGGTTATTATCCTACATGGCCGTACACCCATCTCTAATGTAGCCTTGGTTGACCTTGGGTGAAGATTTGATTGTATGGAATATGCCAATTGGTTATTGACCTACAAGGCCCACCTTGTTTTGAAACCCACCATCTTACGGCTACTATGTATATGCAGCTAAGGGGCGTATTTGGAACATATCACCTGGTTATGGTTATTATGCCGTGCTGTGAACAGAGTGGCGTCTACCAATGACAGATATTCAGGCTTAAATCTCAGGCTTCACTTTGCAATAGTTCTTGCAGTTTATGTTCGTAGTGCTTGGTTGTGTTCACACAGCAGATACAATATGCAGATGGAAGACAACGTCTCCTGTGATACAGAACAATGTTATTTCATGGATTGTACTTTATTTATTTACAGCTTGTTCTTTTTTTGTAAATGAGATAAATCCGATAAAAAAAAAGAAAAACCTTTCCATATATCTATTTCCTGATCTCAGATGCTGTACAGTAGTTTCTTATGTATATACTGAGATTTCTCTAATGAAAAGCACAATGAACCTATTACTACTGATATGGACTTGCCTCGAAGGGAGACTTTTGTCTTGTAATAACTTAAGATGATTAAAATGACGGTAATTTCTCTACATGTTCTGGAATTATTTTTTTGCATCATTTGTCTTAGTCTGAATTTGTAAGCCTAAAAACCTCCGACTGTCTAGAGAAGAATTGACTTGGTCTTTACTAGAGATGAGCGAACACTAAAATGTTCGAGGTTCGAAATTCGATTCGAACAGCCGCTCAATGTTCGTGTGTTCGAACAGGTTTCGAACCCCATTATAGTCTATGGGGAACAGATACTCGTTAAGGGGGAAACCCAAATCCGTGTCTGGAGGGTCACCAAGTCCACTAAGACAACCCAGGAAATGATGCCAACACCTCTGGAATGACACTGGGACAGCAGGGGAAGCATGTCTGGGGGCATCTAACACACCAAAGACCCTCTATTACCCCAACATCACAGCCTAACAACTACACACTTTACACACTCAATACCACCTCTCTGACAGTAGGAAAACACCTTGAAACATGTGTATTTGGCACTTGCAGTGAGGAGAGCTTGTCACCAGCAGTGAATTTGGCCCTTGTAGTAAGTTGAGGTTGGCACCAACATTTGTTTTGAAAATCAGGGTGGATTGAGCCTCTAACCAGCAGAGTTTGGGCAAATTCATGGTGGAGGGAGCCTCTAAAAACCCCAGTTTGGACCAATTCATGGTGGAGGGAGCCTCTAAAAACCCCAGTTTGGACCAATTCATGGTGGAGGGAGCCTCTAAAAAACCCAGTTTGGACCAATTCATGGTGGAGGGAGCCTCTAAAAACCCCAGTTTGGACCAATTCATGGTGGAGGGAGCCTCTAAACAGCCCAGTTTGGACCAATTCATGGTGGAGGGAGCCTCTAAAAACCCCAGTTTGGGCAAATTCATGGTGGAGGGAGCCTCTAAAAACCCCCAGTTTGGACCAATTCATGGTGGAGGGAGCCTCTAAAAACCCCAGTTTGGACCAATTCATGGTGGAGGGAGCCTCTAAACAGCCCAGTTTGGGCAAATTCATGGTGGAGGGAGCCTCTAAAAACCCCCAGTTTGGACCAATTCATGGTGGAGGGAGCCTCTAAAAACCCCAGTTTGGACCAATTCATGGTGGAGGGAGCCTCTAAACAGCTCAGTTTGGGCAAATTCATGGTGGAGGGAGCCTCTAAAAACCCCAGTTTGGACCAATTCATGGTGGAGGGAGCCTCTAAAAACCCCAGTTTGGACCAATTCATGGTGGAGGGAGCCTCTAAAAACCCCAGTTTGGACCAATTCATGGTGGAGGGAGCCTCTAAACAGCCCAGTTTGGGCAAATTCATGGTGGAGGGAGCCTCTAAAAACCCCCAGTTTGGACCAATTCATGGTGGAGGGAGCCTCTAAAAACCCCAGTTTGGACCAATTCATGGTGGAGGGAGCCTCTAAACAGCCCAGTTTGGGCAAATTCATGGTGGAGGGAGCCTCTAAAAACCCCCAGTTTGGACCAATTCATGGTGGAGGGAGCCTCTAAAAACCCCAGTTTGGACCAATTCATGGTGGAGGGAGCCTCTAAACAGCCCAGTTTGGGCAAATTCATGGTGGAGGGAGCCTCTAAACAGCCCAGTTTGGGCAAATTCATGGTGGAGGGAGCCTCTAAAAACCCCCAGTTTGGACCAATTCATGGTGGAGGGAGCCTCTAAACAGCCCAGTTTGGGCAAATTCATGGTGGAGGGAGCCTCTAAAAACCCCAGTTTGGACCAATTCATGGTGGAGGGAGCCTCTAAAAACCCCAGTTTGGACCAATTCATGGTGGAGGGAGCCTCTAAAAACCCCAGTTTGGACCAATTCATGATGGAGGGAGCCTCTAAACAGCCCAGTTTGGACCAATTCATGGTGGAGAGAGCCTCTAAAAACCCCCAGTTTGGACCAATTCATGGTGGAGGGAGCCTCTAAAAACCCCAGTTTGGACCAATTCATGGTGGAGGGAGCCTCTAAACAGCTCAGTTTGGGCAAATTCATGGTGGAGGGAGCCTCTAAAAACCCCAGTTTGGACCAATTCATGGTGGAGGGAGCCTCTAAAAACCCCAGTTTGGACCAATTCATGGTGGAGGGAGCCTCTAAAAACCCCAGTTTGGACCAATTCATGGTGGAGGGAGCCTCTAAACAGCCCAGTTTGGGCAAATTCATGGTGGAGGGAGCCTCTAAAAACCCCCAGTTTGGACCAATTCATGGTGGAGGGAGCCTCTAAAAACCCCAGTTTGGACCAATTCATGGTGGAGGGAGCCTCTAAACAGCCCAGTTTGGGCAAATTCATGGTGGAGGGAGCCTCTAAACAGCCCAGTTTGGGCAAATTCATGGTGGAGGGAGCCTCTAAAAACCCCAGTTTGGACCAATTCATGGTGGAGGGAGCCTCTAAAAACCCCAGTTTGGACCAATTCATGGTGGAGGGAGCCTCTAAAAACCCCAGTTTGGACCAATTCATGATGGAGGGAGCCTCTAAACAGCCCAGTTTGGACCAATTCATGGTGGAGAGAGCCTCTAAACAGCCCAGTTTGGACCAATTCATGGTGGAGAGAGCCTCTAAAAACCCCAGTTTGGACCAATTCATGGTGGAGGGAGCCTCTAAACAGGCCAGTTTGGGCAAATTCATGGTGGAGGGAGCCTCTAAACAGGCCAGTTTGGACCAATTCATGGTGGAGGGAGCCTCTAACCAGCCCAGTTTGGACCAATTCATGGTGGAGGGAGCCTCTAAAAACCCCAGTTTGGACCAATTCATGGTGGAGGGAGCCTCTAAACAGCCCAGTTTGGACCAATTCATGGTGGAGGGAGCCTCTAAAAACCCCAATTTGGACCAATTCATGGTGGAGGGAGCCGCTAAACAGCCCAGTTTGGACCAATTCATGGTGGAGGGAGCCTCTAACCAGCAGAGTTGGTGGAAATCAGGGTGGAGGGAGCCTCTAACCAGCAGAGTTGTGGGAAAGCAGGGTGGAGGGAGCCTCTAACCAGCAGAGTTGGGGGAAATCAGGGTGGAGGGAGCCTAGTATTAGCAGAATTGTGCAACGCTTATGGTGGATGAGTATGAGGATGCGGAGGAATTGGAGAGGTTGAGTACAGACATGGAGTTTCATGTTGGGGTGCTTTACACAGGTGGGCCCAAAAATGAAGGCTCTATCCAGTGGTGGTTCATTTTTATCAAAGTGAGCCGGTCGGCACTCTCAGCTGACAGACGGGTGCGCTTGTCAGTGATGATGCCACCGGCTGCACTGAACACCCTCTCAGATAGGACGCTGGCGGCAGGACAGGACAGCACCTCCAAGGCATATAGGGCAAGTTCAAGCCACAGGTCCAACTTCGACACCCAATACGTGTAGGGCGCAGAGGGGTCGGAGAGGACAGGGCTGTGGTCGGAAGGGTATTCCCGCAACATGCGCCTATACTTCTCACGCCTGGTGACACTAGGACCCTCCGTGGCGGCACTTTGGCGAGGGGGTGCCATCAAGGTGTCCCAGACCTTAGACAGTGTGCCCCTCGTTTGTGTGGACCGGTGAGAACTTGGTTGCCTACTGGAGGAACTGCCCTCCCTGCCGCCAACGTCACATGCTGGAAACATCTCCATCATATTCTGCACCAATTGCCTGTGGCAAGCATTGATGCGATTGGCCCTCCCCTCTACCGGAATAAAAGACGAGATGTTGTTTTTATACCGGGGGTCAAGGATAGCAAAGATCCAGTACTGGTTGTCCTCCATGATTTTGACAATACGCTTGTCGGTTGTAAAGCACCCCAACATGAACTCAGCCATGTCTGCCACAGTGTTAGTTGGCATGACTCCTCTGGCCCCACCGGAAAGTTCAATCTCCATTTCCTCCTCATCCTCCATGTCTACCCATCCGCGCTGCAACAATGGGACGATTCGAAGTTGCCCGGAAGCCTCCTGTATCACCATCACATCATCGGACAACTCTTCTTCCTCCTCCTCCTCCTCCTCCTCCATTAAACGCAGTGAAGCGGACAGATGTGTGGACCTACTCTCCAGCTGTGACGGATCGGATGCTATCCCTAACTCCTCTGTGTGATCTGAGTTATCCCTGATGTCAATCAGGGATTCTCTCAGAACACACAAGAGCGGGATTGTAAGGCTCACCATCGCATCCTCAGAGCTCACCCTCCTTGTGGACTCCTCAAAGACCCGTAGGATGTCACAAAGGTCTCTCATCCATGGCCACTCATGGATGTGAAACTGAGGCAGCTGACTTTGTGGCACCCTAGGGTTTTGTAGCTGGTATTCCATCAAAGGTCTCTGCTGCTCAACCACTCTATTCAACATCTGAAACGTTGAGTTCCAGCGTGTGGGGACGTCGCACAAAAGCCGGTGTTGTGGCACATGCAGGCGTTGCTGGAGAGATTTTAAGCTAGCAGCGGCTACTGTCGACTTGCGAAAGTGGGCACACATGCGCCGCACTTTCACCAGTAGCTCTGGAACATTGGGGTAGCTCTTTAGGAAACGTTGCACCACTAGGTTGAAGACGTGGGCCAGGCATGGAACATGTTGGAGTCCGGCAAGCTCCAGAGCTGCTACCAGGTTCCGGCCGTTATCACAAACGACCATGCCTGGGCCCAGGTGCAGCGGCTCAAACCATATTGCCGTCTCATCGAGGAGGGCATCCCTCACCTCGGAGGCAGTGTGCTGTCTGTCCCCCAAGCTGATCAGCTTCAGCACAGCCTGCTGACGTCTACCAACGCCAGTGCTGCAACGTTTCCAACTCGTAGCTGGGGTCAATCTAACAGCGGAGGAGGAGGAGGCGGTAGAGGAGGAGGGGGGTGTTCTTCTCGTGTCCCTGCCAGGAATGTTAGGCGGGGAGACGAGGTACACCGGGCCAGTTTGGGAAGCAGTCCCAGCCTCAACTACATTCACCCAGTGTGCCGTCAGTGAAATGTAGCGTCCCTGTCCGCATGCACTTGTCCACGCGTCGGTGGTCAAGTGGACCTTTGTGCAAAGCGCGGAACTAAGGGCCCGCCTGATGTTGAGTGACACGTGCTGGTGCAAGGCGGGGACGGCACACCGGGAGAAGTAGTGACGGCTAGGGACGGCATAGCGAGGTGCCGCAGTTGCCATCAGGTCCAGGAAGGCGGGAGTTTCAACAAGCCGGAACGCCAACATCTCCTGGGCCAGCAGTTTAGCGATGTTGGCGTTCAAGGCTTGCGCGTGTGGGTGGTTAGCAGTGTATTTCTGCCGCCGCTCCAATGTCTGAGAGATGGTGGGTTGTTGTAAAGAAGCGCCTGATGGTGCCTTTGATGGTGCAGGAGAAGGAGATAAGACAGGAACAGGGGAGGATGAGGGAGAAGTCAACAAAGTGGCGGAGGCAGATGAAGTGGTGTCCTGGCTCGTCCTCTGGAGTGCATCGCCAGCACAGTCAGCAGTGGCAGAGGCAGAGGCAGTGGCAGAGGCAGTGGCAGTGGCGTGAACGGCAGGCGGCCTTTGTCCTGCCGTTGCTGCCTGCCACTGATTCCAGTGCTTGGATTCCAAATGACGGCGCATTGAAGTGGTGGACAGGTTGCTCTTCTCAGAGCCCCTAATCAATTTCGAGAGGCAAATTGTGCAGACAACACTATATCTGTCCTCGGCGCATTCCTTGAAAAAACTCCACACCTTCGAGAAACGTGCCCTCGAGGTGGGAGTTTTTCGGGGCTGGGTACGAAATGGAACATCTTGGGAGATTCCGGGTGTGGCCTGGCTTCGCCTAAGCTGCTGATCTCTGCCTCTGCCTCTAGCTACCCTTTTTGGTGCTGCACTTGCCTCAACATCCACACTACTTTCCCCGCTTGACATCCCCCCTGTCCAGGTCGGGTCAGTGTCCTCATCATCCACCACTTCCTCTTCCAACTCCTGTCTCATCTCCTCCTCCCGCACAATGCGCCGGTCAACTGGATGCCCTGACGGCAACTGCGTCACATCATCGTCGATGAGGGTGGGTTGCTGGTCATCCACCACCAAATCGAACGGAGATGGAGGAGACTCTAGTGTTTGAGCATCTGGACACAGATGCTCCTCTGTTAGGTTCGTGGAATCGTGAAGTGGAGAGGCAGGTTGAGGGACAATGAAAGGAGCGGAGAACAGCTCTGGGGAGCAGGGACAGTTGGGGTTATTGTTCTGTGAAGCTTGGGAATTTTGGGAGGAAGGAGGACAAGACTGTTGGGTAATAGGAGGAGAGGAGGCAGAGTCTGACTGGCTGCTGGACAATGTGCTGTAAGCGTTCTCTGACAGCCATTGCAAGACCTGTTCCTGGTTCTCGGGCCTACTAAGGTTTGTACCCTGCAGTTTAGTTAATGTGGCAAGCAACCCTGGCACTGTGGAGTGGCGCAATGCTTGCTGCCCCACAGGAGTAGGCACGGGACGCCCTGTGGCTTCACTGCTACCTTGCTCCCCAGAACCATTCCCCCGACCTCACCCACGGCCTCGTCCACGTCCCTTTCCGGGAGCCTTGCGCATTTTGAATTCCCAGTTAGAAATTGGCACTGTATACCAGTAGCAAAAATTGTGGGTGCACGTAACCCCAATATATTCTTTGAATTCCCAGTCAGACAATGGCACTATATACCAGTAGTAAAAATTGTGGGTGCACGTAACCCCAATATATTCTTTGAATTCCCAGTCAGACAATGGCACTGTATACCAGTAGTAAAAATTGTGGGTGCACATAACCCCAATATATTCTTTGAATTCCCAGTCAGACAATGGCACTATATACCAGTATCAAGAAATGAGGGTATTTATAACCCCAATATATTCTTTGAATTCCCAGTCAGACAATGGCACTGTATACCAGTAGTAAAAATTGTGGGTGCACGTAACCCCAATATATTCTTTGAATTACCAGTCAGAAACTGGCACTATATGGCAGTAGCAAGAAATGAGGGTATTTGTAACCCCAATATATTCTTTGAATTCCCAGTCAGAAACTGGCACTGTATACCAGTAGTAAAAATTGTGGGTGCACGGAACCCCAATATATTCTTTGAATTCCCAGTCAGACAATGGCACTATATACCAGTAGTAAAAATTGTGGGTGCACGTAACCCCAATATATTCTTTGAATTCCCAGTCAGACAATGGCACTATATACCAGTAGCAAGAAATGAGGGTATTTATAACCCCAATATATTCTTTGAATTCCCAGTCAGACAATGGCACTGTATACCAGTAGTAAAAATTGTGGGTGCACGTAACCCCAATATATTCTTTGAATTACCAGTCAGAAACTGGCACTATATGGCAGTAGCAAGAAATGAGGGTATTTATAACCCCAATATATTCTTTGAATTCCCAGTCAGACAATGGCACTGTATACCAGTAGTAAAAATTGTGGGTGCACGTAACCCCAATATATTCGTTGAATTACCAGTCAGAAACTGGCACTATATGGCAGTAGCAAGAAATGAGGGTATTTGTAACCCCCATATATTCTTTGAATTCCCAGTCAGAAACTGGCACTGTATACCAGTAGTAAAAATTGTGGGTGCACGTAACCCCAATATATTCTTTGAATTCCCAGTCAGACAATGGCACTATATACCAGTAGTAAAAATTGTGGGTGCACGTAACCCCAATATATTCTTTGAATTCCCAGTCAGACAATGGCACTGTATACCAGTAGTAAAAATTGTGGGTGCACGTAACCCCAATATATTCTTTGAATTCCCAGTCAGACAATGGCACTGTATACCAGTAGTAAAAATTGTGGGTGCACGTAACCCCAATATATTCTTTGAATTACCAGTCAGAAACTGGCACTATATGGCAGTAGCAAGAAATGAGGGTATTTGTAACCCCAATATATTCTTTGAATTCCCAGTCAGACAATGGCACTGTATACCAGTAGTAAAAATTGTGGGTGCACGTAACCCCAATATATTCTTTGAATTCCCAGTCAGAAACTGGCACTATATGGCAGTAGCAAGAAATGAGGGTATTTATAACCCCAATATATTCTTTGAATTCCCAGTCAGACAATGGCACTGTATACCAGTAGTAAAAATTGTGGGTGCACGTAACCCCAATATATTCTTTGAATTACCAGTCAGAAACTGGCACTATATGGCAGTAGCAAGAAATGAGGGTATTTGTAACCCCAATATATTCTTTGAATTCCCAGTCAGAAACTGGCACTGTATACCAGTAGTAAAAATTGTGGGTGCACGTAACCCCAATATATTCTTTGAATTCCCAGTCAGACAATGGCACTATATACCAGTAGTAAAAATTGTGGGTGTATATAGCCCCAATTCTATTGCTAGGGGACTTGCAGGGTATTTCTGAGGTGAAGGTGGGGGGGCACACCGTTGGAACGGTGATTTGGGGTGTATATATGGGGTATACGGGAATACACTGTCAGTGTGTTCCATTCAGGATCCTGGGAAAGCTGGGTTGCGGCGATTGAGCCCGTCAGTGCCACGTTACACTGACAAGCTTCTCCCTGGAATTGAAGTGATATGTAACCCCAATATATTCTTTGAATTCCCAGTCAGACAATGGCACTGTATACCAGTAGTAAAAATTGTGGGTGTATATAGCCCCAATTCTATTGCTAGGGGACTTGCAGGGTATTTCTGGGGTGAAGGTGGGGGGGCACACCGTTGGAACGGCTATCGGGGGTATATATCGGGTATACGGGAATACACTGACAGTGTATTCCATTCAGGATCCTGGGAAAGCTGGGTTGCGGCGATTGAGCCCGTCAGTGCCACGTTACACTGACAAGCTTCTCCCTGGAATTTAGCTCTTATAAGAGCTGTTGGTTGTCTTCTCCTTCCTATCCTAGCCTGTCCCTGCCTACCCAGAATCTAAGCCCTAGCTAGCTGGACGGAAACCTCCGTCCTCGGTGAATTGCAAGCTCAGAATGACGCGAACCTGGGCGGCGCTGTTCTTTTAAATTAGAGGTCACATGTTTTCGGCAGCCAATGGGTTTTGCCTACTTTTCTCAACGTCACCGGTGTCGTAGTTCCTGTCCCACCTACCCTGCGCTGTTATTGGAGCAAAAAAGGCGCCAGGGAAGGTGGGAGGGGAATCGAGTAATGGCGCACTTTACCACGCGGTGTTCGATTCGATTCGAACATGCCGAACAGCCTAATATCCGATCGAACATGAGTTCGATAGAACACTGTTCGCTCATCTCTAGTCTTTACAAATTATAAACAAAGTCCAGCTCACCCCTTGTTATACGAATCCTACTCCTGGGCTGCTCGGATGTGGACGGACTCGATTCCACCAATTCTTGAGTAGACAAAAAAAATTCACGATTCCAGCGTCTCCAGATTTTCTATAAAAATTAACTTTAATTCGTCCATTTAAAAAAAAAAAAAAAAACTCCGCAAACTCCTGCTCATGTGACGTCCTGTACATCATTGAAGTTGGCTGACCTCTGCGGGGAGTGCGCTGGAGCCAGGGAAAGGTAAGTAACTTTGTTTTTTTATATTTGTATCCTCCCCTGGGTCTCCGATTATTATACTCTGGGGTCTGAAAAGTAATTGTTCATGGGTGTCCACAATGGGGCCTAATACTGTGTGCAGGGGTCATTATGGAGCATAATTCTGTGTACAGGGGCCACTATGGGACATAATACTGTGTACAAGGGCCACTATGGGACATAATACTGTGTGCAGGGGCCACTATGGGGGATAATACTGTGTACAGGGGCCACTATGGGACATAATACTGTGTGCAGGGGCCACTATGGGGGATAATACTGTGTTCAGGGGCCACTATGGGGTATAATACTGTGTGCAGGGGCCACTATGGGACATAATACTGAGTGCAGGAGCTACTATGGGACAATATGTGTCCAGCTGTCACCAAACAAGAGGAAGAAGAAACCCCACGGACTGTTATACACCAAACCACCACCCCCTTACCCCCATATAGCGGTCATCAACTAAGAGGAAGATGAGACTCCACGGACTGTTATACCCCAAATCAGCCACCCCACCCCCTTACTCTCCCCCTCGACTCCAACTCTCCCCCCCCCCCCCACTTTACTAGCTTTGGCAATGCCAAATATCAATTCGGACGTGCCAATAAAGCCGATTTGATTTGATTTAATAGGTTGAATTTACTGGTGTCGAATTGTCCAATTGTATAAAGAGATTGTCCCATCATTCACTAAGCTCTACATGCTGACTATTTTGCAAAAAAAATTTTGTAAAAAGTAAGAACATTGTCTTGGTTCTAGCTAGATCATAATGTCACAAACAGACAATCCCTTATCTGAATGTTCTACTCGAGGACTTCACATTCTCTTGCTTTTGGCCAAGTCGGCCATGATGCTCCCAAACAATCGATGGTGAGGTCATTTGTACAACAGATCCCACCATTTACGCAACCAACTAAATTGTCTGATCAGGGACCGCTTAGAAAAAAATTAAGACATCTTCTGAGTCTATGCAGAGTGGCAGATGGTTGGCCCACTGCGGCCGATCCTGCCATATACTAATCTTTTTGGCCACCCACGATCAAAATTTTTCAACTCAATTATTCAGTTTTTTGGCAAACATTGCAAATTGTTTTTCACGCTAATGTATTAAATGGTTACTAGAGATGAGCGAACAGTGTTCTATCGAACTCATGTTCGATCGGATATTAGGCTGTTCGGCATGTTCGAATCGAATCGAACACCGCGTGGTAAAGTGCGCCATTACTCGATTCCCCTCCCACCTTCCCTGGCGCCTTTTTTGCTCCAATAACAGCGCAGGGTAGGTGGGACAGGAACTACGACACCGGTGACGTTGAGAAAAGTAGGCAAAACCCATTGGCTGCCGAAAACATGTGACCTCTAATTTAAAAGAACAGCGCCGCCCAGGTTCGCGTCATTCTGAGCTTGCAATTCACCGAGGACGGAGGTTTCCGTCCAGCTAGCTAGGGCTTAGATTCTGGGTAGGCAGGGACAGGCTAGGATAGGAAGGAGAAGACAACCAACAGCTCTTATAAGAGCTAAATTCCAGGGAGAAGCTTGTCAGTGTAACGTGGCACTGACGGGCTCAATCGCCGCAACCCAGCTTTCCCAGGATCCTGAATGGAATACACTGTCAGTGTATTCCCGTATACCCGATATGTACCCCCGATACCCGTTCCAACGGTGTGCCCCCCCACCTTCACCCCAGAAATACCCTGCAAGTCCCCTAGCAATAGGATTGGGGCTATATACACCCACTATTTTTGCTACTGCCATATAGTGCCATTGTCTCACTGGGAATTCAAAGAATATATTGTGGTTACATATAACTTCAATTCCAGGGAGAAGCTTGTCAGTGTAACGTGGCACTGACGGGCTCAATCGCCGCAACCCAGCTTTCCCAGGATCCTGAATGGAACACACTGACAGTGTATTCCCGTATACCCCATATATACACCTCAAATCACCGTTCCAACGGTGTGCCCCCCCACCTTCACCTCAGAAATACCCTGCAAGTCCCCTAGCAATAGAATTGGGGCTATATACACCCACAATTTTTGCTACTGGTATATAGTGCCATTGTCTGACTGGGAATTCAAAGAATATATTGGGGTTACGTGCACCCACAATTTTTACTACTGGTATACAGTGCCAGTTTCTGACTGGGAATTCAAAGAATATATTGGGGTTACAAATACCCTCATTTCTTGCTACTGCCATATAGTGCCAGTTTCTGACTGGTAATTCAAAGAATATATTGGGGTTACGTGCACCCACAATTTTTACTACTGGTATACAGTGCCATTGTCTGACTGGGAATTCAAAGAATATATTGGGGTTACGTGCACCCACAATTTTTACTACTGGTATACAGTGCCATTGTCTGACTGGGAATTCAAAGAATATATTGGGGTTACGTGCACCCACAATTTTTACTACTGGTATATAGTGCCATTGTCTGACTGGGAATTCAAAGAATATATTGGGGTTACGTGCACCCACAATTTTTGCTACTGGTATACAGTGCCAATTTCTAACTGGGAATTCAAAATGCGCAAGGCTCCCGGAAAGGGACGTGGACGAGGCCGTGGGCGAGGTCGGGGGAATGGTTCTGGGGAGCAAGGTAGCAGTGAAGCCACAGGGCGTCCCGTGCCTACTCCTTTGGGGCAGCAAGCATTGCGCCACTCCACAGTGCCAGGGTTGCTTGCCACATTAACTAAACTGCAGGGTACAAACCTTAGTAGGCCCGAGAACCAGGAACAGGTCTTGCAATGGCTGTCAGAGAACGCTTACAGCACATTGTCCAGCAGCCAGTCAGACTCTGCCTCCTCTCCTCCTATTACCCAACAGTCTTGTCCTCCTTCCTCCCAAAATTCCCAAGCTTCACAGAACAATAACCCCAACTGTCCCTGCTCCCCAGAGCTGTTCTCCGCTCCTTTCATTGTCCCTCAACCTGCCTCTCCACGTCACGATTCCACGAACCTAACAGAGGAGCATCTGTGTCCAGATGCTCAAACACTAGAGTCTCCTCCATCTCCGTTCGATTTGGTGGTGGATGACCAGCAACCCACCCTCATCGACGATGATGTGACGCAGTTGCCGTCAGGGCATCCAGTTGACCGGCGCATTGTGCGGGAGGAGGAGATGAGACAGGAGTTGGAAGAGGAAGTGGTGGATGATGAGGACACTGACCCGACCTGGACAGGGGGGATGTCAAGCGGGGAAAGTAGTGTGGATGTTGAGGCAAGTGCAGCACCAAAAAGGGTAGCTAGAGGCAGAGGCAGAGGTCAGCAGCTTAGGCGAAGCCAGGCCACACCCGGAATCTCCCAAGATGTTCCATTTCGTACCCAGCCCCGAAAAACTCCCACCTCGAGGGCACGTTTCTCGAAGGTGTGGAGTTTTTTCAAGGAATGCGCCGAGGACAGATATAGTGTTGTCTGCACAATTTGCCTCTCGAAATTGATTAGGGGCTCTGAGAAGAGCAACCTGTCCACCACTTCAATGCGCCGTCATTTGGAATCCAAGCACTGGAATCAGTGGCAGGCAGCAACGGCAGGACAAAGGCCGCCTGCCGTTCACGCCACTGCCACTGCCTCTGCCACTGCCTCTGCCTCTGCCACTGCCACTGCTGACTGTGCTGGCGATGCACTCCAGAGGACGAGCCAGGACACCACTTCATCTGCCTCCGCCACTTTGTTGACTTCTCCCTCATCCTCCCCTGTTCCTGTCTTATCTCCTTCTCCTGCACCATCAAAGGCACCATCAGGCGCTTCTTTACAACAACCCACCATCTCTCAGACATTGGAGCGGCGGCAGAAATACACTGCTAACCACCCACACGCGCAAGCCTTGAACGCCAACATCGCTAAACTGCTGGCCCAGGAGATGTTGGCGTTCCGGCTTGTTGAAACTCCCGCCTTCCTGGACCTGATGGCAACTGCGGCACCTCGCTATGCCGTCCCTAGCCGTCACTACTTCTCCCGGTGTGCCGTCCCCGCCTTGCACCAGCACGTGTCACTCAACATCAGGCGGGCCCTTAGTTCCGCGCTTTGCACAAAGGTCCACTTGACCACCGACGCGTGGACAAGTGCATGCGGACAGGGACGCTACATTTCACTGACGGCACACTGGGTGAATGTAGTTGAGGCTGGGACTGCTTCCCAAACTGGCCCGGTGTACCTCGTCTCCCCGCCTAACATTCCTGGCAGGGACACGAGAAGAACACCCCCCTCCTCCTCCTCCTCTACCGCCTCCTCCTCCGCCACCGCCTCCTCCTCCGCCACCGCCTCCTCCTCCGCTGTTAGATTGACCCCAGCTACGAGTTGGAAACGTTGCAGCACTGGCGTTGGTAGACGTCAGCAGGCTGTGCTGAAGCTGATCAGCTTGGGGGACAGACAGCACACTGCCTCCGAGGTGAGGGATGCCCTCCTCGATGAGACGGCAATATGGTTTGAGCCGCTGCACCTGGGCCCAGGCATGGTCGTTTGTGATAACGGCCGGAACCTGGTAGCAGCTCTGGAGCTTGCCGGACTCCAACATGTTCCATGCCTGGCCCACATCTTCAACCTAGTGGTGCAACGTTTCCTAAAGAGCTACCCCAATGTTCCAGAGCTACTGGTGAAAGTGCGGCGCATGTGCGCCCACTTTCGCAAGTCGACAGTAGCCGCTGCTAGCTTAAAATCTCTCCAGCAACGCCTGCATGTGCCACAACACCGGCTTTTGTGCGACGTCCCCACACGCTGGAACTCAACGTTTCAGATGTTGAATAGAGTGGTTGAGCAGCAGAGACCTTTGATGGAATACCAGCTACAAAACCCTAGGGTGCCACAAAGTCAGCTGCCTCAGTTTCTCATCCATGAGTGGCCATGGATGAGAGACCTTTGTGACATCCTACGGGTGTTTGAGGAGTCCACAAGGAGGGTGAGCTCTGAGGATGCGATGGTGAGCCTTACAATCCCGCTCTTGTGTGTTCTGAGAGAATCCCTGATTGACATCAGGGATAACTCAGATCACACAGAGGAGTTAGGGATAGCATCCGATCCGTCACAGCTGGAGAGTAGGTCCACACATCTGTCCGCTTCACTGCGTTTAATGGAGGAGGAGGAGGAGGAGGAGGAGGAAGAAGAGTTGTCCGATGATGTGATGGTGATACAGGAGGCTTCCGGGCAACTTCGAATCGTCCCATTGTTGCAGCGCGGATGGGTAGACATGGAGGATGAGGAGGAAATGGAGATTGAACTTTCCGGTGGGGCCAGAGGAGTCATGCCAACTAACACTGTGGTAGACATGGCTGAGTTCATGTTGGGGTGCTTTACAACCGACAAGCGTATTGTCAAAATCATGGAGGACAACCAGTACTGGATCTTTGCTATCCTTGACCCCCGGTATAAAAACAACATCTCGTCTTTTATTCCGGTAGAGGGGAGGGCCAATCGCATCAATGCTTGCCACAGGCAATTGGTGCAGAATATGATGGAGATGTTTCCAGCATGTGACGTTGGCGGCAGGGAGGG
Organism: Leptodactylus fuscus; assembly: GCF_031893055.1. NCBI lineage: Eukaryota > Metazoa > Chordata > Amphibia > Anura > Leptodactylidae > Leptodactylus > Leptodactylus fuscus. The sequence goes on from NC_134265.1 coordinate 331,905,044, forward strand.
CAGTTCCTCCAGTAGGCAACCAAGTTCTCACCGGTCCACACAAACGAGGGGCACACTGTCTAAGGTCTGGGACACCTTGATGGCACCCCCTCGCCAAAGTGCCGCCACGGAGGGTCCTAGTGTCACCAGGCGTGAGAAGTATAGGCGCATGTTGCGGGAATACCTTTCCGACCACAGCCCTGTCCTCTCCGACCCCTCTGCGCCCTACACGTATTGGGTGTCGAAGTTGGACCTGTGGCTTGAACTTGCCCTATATGCCTTGGAGGTGCTGTCCTGTCCTGCCGCCAGCGTCCTATCTGAGAGGGTGTTCAGTGCAGCCGGTGGCATCATCACTGACAAGCGCACCCGTCTGTCAGCTGAGAGTGCCGACCGGCTCACTTTGATAAAAATGAACCACCACTGGATAGAGCCTTCATTTTTGGGCCCACCTGTGTAAAGCACCCCAACATGAAACTCCATGTCTGTACTCAACCTCTCCAATTCCTCCGCATCCTCATACTCATCCACCATAAGCGTTGCACAATTCTGCTAATACTAGGCTCCCTCCACCCTGATTTCCCCCAACTCTGCTGGTTAGAGGCTCCCTCCACCCTGCTTTCCCACAACTCTGCTGGTTAGAGGCTCCCTCCACCCTGATTTCCACCAACTCTGCTGGTTAGAGGCTCCCTCCACCATGAATTGGTCCAAACTGGGCTGTTTAGCGGCTCCCTCCACCATGAATTGGTCCAAACTGGGGTTTTTAGAGGCTCCCTCCACCATGAATTGGTCCAAACTGGGCTGTTTAGAGGCTCCCTCCACCATGAATTGGTCCAAACTGGGGTTTTTAGAGGCTCCCTCCACCATGAATTGGTCCAAACTGGGCTGGTTAGAGGCTCCCTCCACCATGAATTTGCCCAAACTGGCCTGTTTAGAGGCTCCCTCCACCATGAATTTGCCCAAACTGGCCTGTTTAGAGGCTCCCTCCACCATGAATTGGTCCAAACTGGGGTTTTTAGAGGCTCTCTCCACCATGAATTGGTCCAAACTGGGGTTTTTAGAGGCTCCCTCCACCATGAATTGGTCCAAACTGGGGTTTTTAGAGGCTCCCTCCACCATGAATTTGCCCAAACTGGGCTGTTTAGAGGCTCCCTCCACCATGAATTTGCCCAAACTGGGCTGTTTAGAGGCTCCCTCCACCATGAATTGGTCCAAACTGGGGTTTTTAGAGGCTCCCTCCACCATGAATTGGTCCAAACTGGGGGTTTTTAGAGGCTCCCTCCACCATGAATTGGTCCAAACTGGGGTTTTTAGAGGCTCCCTCCACCATGAATTGGTCCAAACTGGGGTTTTTAGAGGCTCCCTCCACCATGAATTTGCCCAAACTGAGCTGTTTAGAGGCTCCCTCCACCATGAATTGGTCCAAACTGGGGTTTTTAGAGGCTCCCTCCACCATGAATTGGTCCAAACTGGGGTTTTTTAGAGGCTCCCTCCACCATGAATTTGCCCAAACTGGGCTGTTTAGAGGCTCCCTCCACCATGAATTGGTCCAAACTGGGGTTTTTAGAGGCTCCCTCCACCATGAATTGGTCCAAACTGGGGTTTTTTAGAGGCTCCCTCCACCATGAATTTGCCCAAACTGGGCTGTTTAGAGGCTCCCTCCACCATGAATTTGCCCAAACTGGGCTGTTTAGAGGCTCCCTCCACCATGAATTGGTCCAAACTGGGGTTTTTAGAGGCTCCCTCCACCATGAATTGGTCCAAACTGGGGTTTTTAGAGGCTCCCTCCACCATGAATTTGCCCAAACTGGGTTGTTTAGAGGCTCCCTCCACCATGAATTTGCCCAAACTGGGCTGTTTAGAGGCTCCCTCCACCATGAATTGGTCCAAACTGGGGTTTTTAGAGGCTCCCTCCACCATGAATTGGTCCAAACTGGGGGTTTTTAGAGGCTCCCTCCACCATGAATTTGCCCAAACTGGGCTGTTTAGAGGCTCCCTCCACCATGAATTTGCCCAAACTGGGCTGTTTAGAGGCTCCCTCCACCATGAATTGGTCCAAACTGGGGTTTTTAGAGGCTCCCTCCACCATGAATTGGTCCAAACTGGGGTTTTTATAGGCTCCCTCCACCATGAATTGGTCCAAACTGGGGTTTTTAGAGGCTCCCTCCACCATGAATTTGCCCAAACTGAGCTGTTTAGAGGCTCCCTCCACCATGAATTGGTCCAAACTGGGGTTTTTAGAGGCTCCCTCCACCATGAATTGGTCCAAACTGGGGTTTTTAGAGGCTCCCTCCACCATGAATTGGTCCAAACTGGGGTTTTTTAGAGGCTCCCTCCACCATGAATTTGCCCAAACTGGGCTGTTTAGAGGCTCCCTCCACCATGAATTTGCCCAAACTGGGCTGTTTAGAGGCTCCCTCCACCATGAATTGGTCCAAACTGGGGTTTTTAGAGGCTCCCTCCACCATGAATTGGTCCAAACTGGGGTTTTTAGAGGCTCCCTCCACCATGAATTTGCCCAAACTGGGTTGTTTAGAGGCTCCCTCCACCATGAATTTGCCCAAACTGGGCTGTTTAGAGGCTCCCTCCACCATGAATTGGTCCAAACTGGGGTTTTTAGAGGCTCCCTCCACCATGAATTGGTCCAAACTGGGGGTTTTTAGAGGCTCCCTCCACCATGAATTTGCCCAAACTGGGCTGTTTAGAGGCTCCCTCCACCATGAATTTGCCCAAACTGGGCTGTTTAGAGGCTCCCTCCACCATGAATTGGTCCAAACTGGGGTTTTTAGAGGCTCCCTCCACCATGAATTGGTCCAAACTGGGGTTTTTATAGGCTCCCTCCACCATGAATTGGTCCAAACTGGGGTTTTTAGAGGCTCCCTCCACCATGAATTTGCCCAAACTGAGCTGTTTAGAGGCTCCCTCCACCATGAATTGGTCCAAACTGGGGTTTTTAGAGGCTCCCTCCACCATGAATTGGTCCAAACTGGGGTTTTTAGAGGCTCCCTCCACCATGAATTGGTCCAAACTGGGGGTTTTTAGAGGCTCCCTCCACCATGAATTTGCCCAAACTGGGCTGTTTAGAGGCTCCCTCCACCATGAATTGGTCCAAACTGGGCTGGTTAGAGGCTCCCTCCACCATGAATTTGCCCAAACTGGCCTGTTTAGAGGCTCCCTCCACCATGAATTTGCCCAAACTGGCCTGTTTAGAGGCTCCCTCCACCATGAATTGGTCCAAACTGGGCTGTTTAGAGGCTCCCTCCATCATGAATTGGTCCAAACTGGGGTTTTTAGAGGCTCCCTCCACCATGAATTGGTCCAAACTGGGGTTTTTAGAGGCTCCCTCCACCATGAATTGGTCCAAACTGGGGTTTTTAGAGGCTCCCTCCACCATGAATTTGCCCAAACTGGGCTGTTTAGAGGCTCCCTCCACCATGAATTTGCCCAAACTGGGCTGTTTAGAGGCTCCCTCCACCATGAATTGGTCCAAACTGGGGTTTTTAGAGGCTCCCTCCACCATGAATTGGTCCAAACTGGGGTTTTTAGAGGCTCCCTCCACCATTAATTGGTCCAAACTGGGCTGTTTAGAGGCTCCCTCCACCATGAATTGGTCCAAACTGGGGTTTTTAGAGGCTCCCTCCACCATGAATTGGTCCAAACTGGGCTGTTTAGAGGCTCCCTCCACCATGAATTGGTCCAAACTGGGGTTTTTAGAGGCTCCCTCCACCATGAATTGGTCCAAACTGGGGTTTTTAGAGGCTCCCTCCACCATGAATTTGCCCAAACTGGGCTGTTTAGAGGCTCCCTCCACCATGAATTTGCCCAAACTGGGCTGTTTAGAGGCTCCCTCCACCATGAATTGGTCCAAACTGGGGTTTTTAGAGGCTCCCTCCACCATGAATTGGTCCAAACTGGGAGTTTTTAGAGGCTCCCTCCACCATGAATTTGCCCAAACTGGGCTGTTTAGAGGCTCCCTCCACCATGAATTGGTCCAAACTGGGGTTTTTAGAGGCTCCCTCCACCATGAATTGGTCCAAACTGGGGTTTTTAGAGGCTCCCTCCACCATGAATTGGTCCAAACTGGGGTTTTTAGAGGCTCCCTCCACCATGAATTTGCCCAAACTGGGCTGTTTAGAGGCTCCCTCCACCATGAATTGGTCCAAACTGGGAGTTTTTAGAGGCTCCCTCCACCATGAATTTGCCCAAACTGGGCTGTTTAGAGGCTCCCTCCACCATGAATTGGTCCAAACTGGGGTTTTTAGAGGCTCCCTCCACCATGAATTGGTCCAAACTGGGGGTTTTTAGAGGCTCCCTCCACCATGAATTTGCCCAAACTGGGCTGTTTAGAGGCTCCCTCCATCATGAATTGGTCCAAACTGGGGTTTTTAGAGGCTCCCTCCACCATGAATTGGTCCAAACTGGGGTTTTTAGAGGCTCCCTCCACCATGAATTTGCCCAAACTGGGCTGTTTAGAGGCTCCCTCCACCATGAATTTGCCCAAACTGGGCTGTTTAGAGGCTCCCTCCACCATGAATTGGTCCAAACTGGGGTTTTTAGAGGCTCCCTCCACCATGAATTGGTCCAAACTGGGCTGTTTAGAGGCTCCCTCCACCATGAATTGGTCCAAACTGGGGTTTTTAGAGGCTCCCTCCACCATGAATTGGTCCAAACTGGGCTGTTTAGAGGCTCCCTCCACCATGAATTGGTCCAAACTGGGTTTTTTAGAGGCTCCCTCCACCATGAATTGGTCCAAACTGGGGTTTTTAGAGGCTCCCTCCACCATGAATTGGTCCAAACTGGGGTTTTTAGAGGCTCCCTCCACCATGAATTTGCCCAAACTGGGCTGTTTAGAGGCTCCCTCCACCATGAATTTGCCCAAACTGGGCTGTTTAGAGGCTCCCTCCACCATGAATTGGTCCAAACTGGGGTTTTTAGAGGCTCCCTCCACCATGAATTGGTCCAAACTGGGGGTTTTTAGAGGCTCCCTCCACCATGAATTTGCCCAAACTGGGCTGTTTAGAGGCTCCCTCCACCATGAATTTGCCCAAACTGGGCTGTTTAGAGGCTCCCTCCACCATGAATTGGTCCAAACTGGGGTTTTTAGAGGCTCCCTCCACCATGAATTGGTCCAAACTGGGGGTTTTTAGAGGCTCCCTCCACCATGAATTTGCCCAAACTGGGCTGTTTAGAGGCTCCCTCCACCATGAATTGGTCCAAACTGGGGTTTTTAGAGGCTCCCTCCACCATGAATTGGCCCAAACTGGGCTGTTTAGAGGCTCCCTCCACCATGAATTGGTCCAAACTGGGGTTTTTAGAGGCTCCCTCCACCATGAATTGGTCCAAACTGGGCTGTTTAGAGGCTCCCTCCACCATGAATTGGTCCAAACTGGGGTTTTTAGAGGCTCCCTCCACCATGAATTGGTCCAAACTGGGGGTTTTTAGAGGCTCCCTCCACCATGAATTTGCCCAAACTGGGCTGTTTAGAGGCTCCCTCCACCATGAATTGGTCCAAACTGGGTTTTTTAGAGGCTCCCTCCACCATGAATTGGTCCAAACTGGGGTTTTTAGAGGCTCCCTCCACCATGAATTGGTCGAAACTGGGGTTTTTAGAGGCTCCCTCCACCATGAATTTGCCCAAACTGGGCTGTTTAGAGGCTCCCTCCACCATGAATTTGCCCAAACTGGGCTGTTTAGAGGCTCCCTCCACCATGAATTGGTCCAAACTGGGGTTTTTAGAGGCTCCCTCCACCATGAATTGGTCCAAACTGGGGGTTTTTAGAGGCTCCCTCCACCATGAATTTGCCCAAACTGGGCTGTTTAGAGGCTCCCTCCACCATGAATTTGCCCAAACTGGGCTGTTTAGAGGCTCCCTCCACCATGAATTGGTCCAAACTGGGGTTTTTAGAGGCTCCCTCCACCATGAATTGGTCCAAACTGGGGTTTTTTAGAGGCTCCCTCCACCATGAATTTGCCCAAACTGGGCTGTTTAGAGGCTCCCTCCACCATGAATTGGTCCAAACTGGGGTTTTTAGAGGCTCCCTCCACCATGAATTGGTCCAAACTGGGGGTTTTTAGAGGCTCCCTCCACCATGAATTTGCCCAAACTGGGCTGTTTAGAGGCTCCCTCCACCATGAATTGGTCCAAACTGGGGTTTTTAGAGGCTCCCTCCACCATGAATTGGTCCAAACTGGGGTTTTTAGAGGCTCCCTCCACCATGAATTGGTCCAAACTGGGGTTTTTAGAGGCTCCCTCCACCATGAATTTGCCCAAACTGAGCTGTTTAGAGGCTCCCTCCACCATGAATTGGTCCAAACTGGGGTTTTTAGAGGCTCCCTCCACCATGAATTGGTCCAAACTGGGGGTTTTTAGAGGCTCCCTCCACCATGAATTTGCCCAAACTGGGCTGTTTAGAGGCTCCCTCCATCATGAATTGGTCCAAACTGGGGTTTTTAGAGGCTCCCTCCACCATGAATTGGTCCAAACTGGGGTTTTTAGAGGCTCCCTCTACCATGAATTGGTCCAAACTGGGCTGTTTAGAGGCTCCCTCCACCATGAATTGGTCCAAACTGGGGTTTTTAGAGGCTCCCTCCACCATGAATTGGTCCAAACTGGGCTGTTTAGAGGCTCCCTCCACCATGAATTGGTCCAAACTGGGTTTTTTAGAGGCTCCCTCCACCATGAATTTGCCCAAACTGGGCTGGTTAGAGGCTCCCTCCACCATGAATTGGTCCAAACTGGGGTTTTTAGAGGCTCCCTCCACCATGAATTTGCCCAAACTCTGCTGGTTAGAGGCTCAATCCACCCTGATTTTCAAAACAAATGTTGGTGCCAACCTCAACTTACTACAAGGGCCAAATTCACTGCTGGTGACAAGCTCTCCTCACTGCAAGTGCCAAATACACATGTTTCAAGGTGTTTTCCTACTGTCAGAGAGGTGGTATTGAGTGTGTAAAGTGTGTAGTTGTTAGGCTGTGATGTTGGGGTAATAGAGGGTCTTTGGTGTGTTAGATGCCCCCAGACATGCTTCCCCTGCTGTCCCAGTGTCATTCCAGAGGTGTTGGCATCATTTCCTGTGGTGTCATAGTGGACTTGGTGACCCTCCAGACACGGATTTGGGTTTCCCCCTTAACGAGTATCTGTTCCCCATAGACTATAATGGGGTTCGAAACCCGTTCGAACACACGAACATTGAGCGGCTGTTCGAATCGAATTTCGAACCTCGAACATTTTAGTGTTCGCTCATCTCTAATGGTTACCAAAATGGCCAAAATCTGCCGTTTTGGCCAACTTTAATCTCCTGTATAGACGGCGTTACAGAAAATGTTGGAATTGGAGACCCCATATCTATTTACAGTTTTCTCTACTGCAATTTATTGAAAGGTTCTGAGTTCAGATACAAAATCTCCAACAGCCTATCTACTACAATGTGATATGGAGGGGAGCTCAGTATTTGTTGCTCTAACTCCAGAACCAGTGCCATCCATAGACAGTGTCTGGTTTTGCAGCTCTTGTTCATTCAAGTAAATGCAGCTGAACTGCAGCGCTGGACATGGCAGCTCTTGAACACAGGGGGCACTATTTTCAGAAAATAGACCTTTTTTTCTAGTCCCTTTTAAGGAACATAGAATTGAATAGTAAGATTAAACAGTAGATGTTCTTCCCTCTGCTGTTTTGTAAATCTGCAGGGGGGGGGGGGGGGGAGGCTCCTGCTGCAGCCAGTTGTCTCACAGCCAGACACAGAACAGTAAGTAGAAGGAGGAGGGCGAACATGGCTGAGCTATATTTCTCAGTTATAATTGTAATAAGAGATAACATCGGATTGAGAGAGATGAAGGAAGGAAGGATTATCACGTCTTTCTATTTTTTGCGTATTCTCCCGTTAAGTTCCAAGAGATTTTGATTCAATTCTTAAACACTTGATTTTCCGTCTTTCATTACTTACAGGAAGCAGAACCTGATAATAACCCAGAAAGCGGCACCTTACTTACAATCTGAGGATGAATTAAGAACTAAGCTTCCTTGGAGAGTCTTTTCCATTATTGCATTTGCTCCTTTTATCTTACTATTAATTAGGTTTTAGATTCGCTGCTATGGGATTTTCTTTAGTCGAAAAAAAGATACTTGAGAACATATTATTTGCTTATTTTCACTACTTCATGTCCCTAACAGACCGAATGCTTAAAGGGGATGTGACTCCAAAAACGGCCTATTTATTTTATTTTTTTTAAGCTTATATTTTTCATTTTCTATCAGAGATCTTGCAGTATACAATAAGTGTCCGATGGGATCCAGACAGACTGCAACGACTCAGCGGTGTCATTTATTCTTGCGGTCAGGCTTTCTAGATTTCGAGTTTCGGGCCAATAGGTCGTTGACTCATCTCCACTACAGTATAATTTGGGTCTTGGCTACCGTACACAGGTAAAGGAGCAGGCTCGATTTCTTGCCCAGTTGCCTGGGATGGAGGTTTAGCAAATAAATAGGGCGATCCAAAGGGATGCCCTGTATAAATAATCAGTCATCTCCTTCACCCCCAACCAGAAGCCCTTCATTCGTGGGCATTTGCAAAAAATGTGATAAAGCGTACCCACCGCTGTATAGACAGGAACATAACCACAGAACCCATAACACGGCCCATCCCTGAAATAATGACAGGACACCATATAAACTCGAATTGTGTGGACGGGGTTGGCCACAGCTCTTTAATGAGGTAACACCGTTAACTTGTATCAATACCCGTAAACCGGAATTTCAACTGGAAATAGCAACATGTTGTATATTTAAATCAGGTGGGCGTGGCTTGGTATGCCAGCCGTAAGACTCCTCACGGGCACGTCACCTCCACTCCCATTCTACACACCATACTGCCAGCTGTGACTCACACAAACAATCCTAAGACTCTGCAAAAGAGACATGTCAGGACATAAATCACAAAGAGCACAGTGATATAAAAGGGGGGGGAGGGAGGGTGGGAAACTTCACTGCAGGGCAGGATAACCCGACATATAAACCCTCAGGCTATACCAAAATTCCACCAATAGGACATAGGGCGGATACAAATACTGCCAGATGCTTGAAATATGATCCACACTAATTTATCACACCAAACCCCCCTCTGCCTCTTTACCATATAAACCGAGCAGCATCACCAGAACAACCAAATTTGACTGTACGAGGATGGGCTAAGGGAAATAGGGCAAGCGGGTAAGTATCAAAGATATGCAATACAGTCAGGGGCGCCTTCCCTAATCCGGATTTGCATTCTGGCAGGAGGGCCGGGGTGTGATACAAATGCATTAAAATTTTCTATTGACTCTCCTTAAAGGTTAGACATGGAAGACTTAGATGCCCATGACCGTATAATCCACCATTGGGCTGGAGGGGTCTTCTAGCCTACAGTCTCCTCCCATGTACCCAAATTCCATTTCTACTTCCCTACCTTCTCCATGGTGGTATAGAAGGAAAAGATGGGCAATGTGAACAGTCAGAGACAGTGGCGTAACTAGGAATGGCGGAGCCCCGTGGCGAACTTTTGACAGGGCCCCCCCCCCCCACCAACACTGAAGCCGAAGACCTCGACCGACCCCCTCCTACGCATTTCTGCGCATTCTATTATGCCCCATAGTGGCCCCTGCACACAGTATTATGCCCCATAGTGGCCCCTCCACACAGTATTATCCCCCATAGTGGCGCCTACACACAGTATTATCCCCATAGTGGCCCCTGCACACAGTATTATTCTCCATAGTGGCTCCTGCACACAGTATTATGCCTCATAGTGGCCCCTGCACACAGTATTATGCCTCATAGTGGCCCCTGCACACAGTATTATCCCCATAGTGGCCCCTGCACACAGTATTATTCTCCATAGTGGCTCCTGCACACAGTATTATGCCTCATAGTGGCCCCTGCACACAGTATTATGCCTCATAGTGGCCCCTGCACACAGTATTATCCCCATAGTGGCCCCTGCACACAGTATTATGCTCCATAGTGGCCCCTGCACACAGTATTATCCCCCATAGTGGCCCCTGCACACAGTATTATGCTCCATAGTGGCCCCTGCACACAGTATTATGCTCCATAGTGGCCCCTGCACACACTATTATGCCCCATAGTGGCCCCTGCACACAGTATTATCCCCCATAGTGGCCCCTGCACACAGTATTATGTCCCACTGTGGACACCCATAAACAATTATTATACCCGTGGGTCTTTTCAGACCCCAGAGTATAATAATCGGAGACCCGGGGGAATAAAAACATAAAAAACTACTGTTACTTACCTGTCCCCGGCTCCTACGCTGTCTTCTCCGCTGCTGCCCTTGTTCAATGATGTCGGACGTCACATGACCCAGGATGCAGGCCGGGTTCATGTGACGTCAGAGACGTCAGGAAGGAGGTCTGGCAGGATTGTGGAGAGGTAAGCAACATGTTTTTTATGTTTCTTACCTCTCCCAGTCCGCCAATCATTATACTCGGGGGTCCGAAAAGACCCCCGAGTATAATGATAGCAGCGGTAGCGGCTGTCACCAGGCTCCTAATGTCCCGGGCCTTGTGGCAGCTGCCTCCGCTGCTATGGCGGTAGTTATGCCACTGTGCCCCCTATAGTCTCCAATTCTGCAGCAGCTGCTACCATGTGTGTAGGAGATGATACACTTTATTATATACTGGATCAGCAATGAATCTAGTTCTGGATTACTGAGCGGCCGCGATCACGCTCATTATGGCTCGTGTGTAAGGAAAGACCAGACAAAAGACAAACACAATATAGTTTTTTTTTCTTTTTTATTGACTAGCAATAAGCAACATTGTAATAAAGTTATTACTGGCCCTTTACTATATTATAAAATGGGTCACTGACTCAAAAGCCAGCCAACCCAAAGATCCAGAGGAAGGCGAAACGAACTCCCCGGAGCGTTATACCTCAGGGGGGCAAAAAATTCCTTCCTGACCCCACATGTGGCGATCGGATATCTCCCTGGATCCAAACTGTCCTGCTGCATATTGCTGTGTATATTACTTGTTATGGAGATCTGACCCTGTAAGGAAAGAAAGAGACATCCTGCTCCTAAGAGCTTACAATCTAATACAATACACATCCTGCTCCTAAGAGCTTACAATCTAATACAATACATCATTACATTAATCACAATCACACAGCGCTGGCAGGCATTAGTTTCAGGATAAAGTCTTATGACACCTCTCTTCTTGGAGAGTTCCTTTATCAGAACACAAAGTGCTCGCCTGTCACAGAAGGGGATGTCTACCGTGAGATTCGACCCTTCTTTATATTCTCGCACACTTGGCCCTTGGACACTTATGAGAATGTTCGCAAGGCCTGAATCCCTCATACACAATCACACTTCAGACACACCAGGGCCCAGACACACAACAGTCAGGGATTCTTGTCTCCACCATTCACACAGTACGCCTATGTGGGGCTGACAGTACTCGCTGACATTGTTGGACGCCCAACAACCGCTAGCCGGGAAACGCAGCCCCAGGACAGGAGTCACCCAGCCAGGCTGGCCATGACAAGGGGATCGTGTGGAAACTGCCCACTTCCACACTAACGCTCACCTTAATAACAACTTATAGGAATTCTTATACTCTATACAAGTGCAATATACAAAAACACACAAGATTATTATCTGATGAAATCTATAAATGAGGCACAGCATACAAATAATCTACTGTAATTTCTCTAAGGGGGCATTCACACTACCACCGCTGTCCACCCCGGGGTTTCCATCCTAAACCCTGGGGAAACTGGACAGGGGACGACTTGCCAGCGATCAGCTTTAAAAGCCATTCATTTGAATGGGTTTTTAAAGATGTCCGCCGGTGTCCGTATGCACCCCATATGCACTGTATGCACCCCCTAAGATAATATCTACCGTGTTAGAATAATAATAAAAACAAACCAAACCATGAATAAGACGTCCGGGTGTCTCCAGATAAAGCGACAGTACATAGGGCAAAAAAAAAAGGAAGCAAAGATTAGAACGTCACACAAGCGACAGACAGACAACATGTAATGACAGATCAGAGACGTCTAACAGAACCATGGAGCCAAATTTATTACCTGTAGCCCTTCTCACAACGGCTTTGGACTTCATCTTGGGACCTCCTGAGAATCTCTGCAGGAAAGGAGAAAGGGCTTCTTAGGCGAGGTTCACATCTGAGAGAAATGTCCTGCATGGTGAAATGGCGGACACCGGACAGACACCCAGGGGACTCCATGATAGTCAATAGGGTCCGCCCGTGTACATATGTTACCATGGAGACAGTGGCCCGGCTCTCTGTTGTTCGGGTCCGTCAGCGGGGCCACATCTGGGCTCAGTATGAACCTGACGTTACCAAGATGTTTGGGAGCTAATGGTTTCGTTCTGTGCCGCACCATCAACCCCAGCCATACCGTGTGTGAACGAAGCCTCAGTCTGGACTAAAGAGCCGCCTACCTGGACATACCGTCCTCTTCATGTTATCAATCTCAGGGGACCCAAGATAGTGCCAGTGTACAACTATACACCATTCCTATTGTAGTGTGGAATCTGTGATGTCAGCTGCCCAGTGATGTCATCATAGCTGCCACTACTGTTGTTTTTTTTTATACGTTCTTTATTTATAGTATACAAATGAATCAAACAAACGATATAAACAACAACAACAAAAAAGAAACAAAGCAGGCAGCCATTGTAGTTTTATGTATTCCCTTGCCCAGGGCCACACTGTGTCTAAACCCGCCCCAGTGTGGGGGCAATAAGTGGTCATTATACTGTGTGGAGAGAGGAGTAAGAAGGGGTTACACATAGAGAAGCAGCCAGCATGGCCATGGAGCCCTCTCTGCAGGCCCCACAGTAGCCTATGAGGCCCTCTCAGACGTGGTGTTGTCCTTTACCTCAGCGGATATGAATGGCTTTCCTTCAGTGGCGTAACTAGGAATGGCGGGGCCCCAACGCAAACATTTGACATGGCCCTTCCCCCGCGCACACACACACACAACCCACATTCCTGCACACAGTATTATGCCCCATAGTGGCCCCTGCACACAGTATTATACCCCATAGTGGCCGCTGCGCACAGTATTATGCCCCATAGTGGCCCCTGCACACAGTATTATGCCCCATAGTGGCCCCTGCACACAGTATTATACCCCATAGTGGCCGCTGCGCACAGTATTATGCTCCATAGTGTCCCCAGCACACAGTATTATGCCCCATAGTGACCCCTGTACACAGTATTATGCCCCATAGTGGTCCCTGCTCCTATATACAAGAAAATAACTACTATAATACTGCTGCTATGTACAAGAATACAACTACTATAATACTACCTCCTATGTACAAGAATATAACTACAATAATACTGCTCCTATGTACAAGAATATAACTACTATAATACTGCCCCTATGTACTAGAATATAACTACTATAATACTACTCCTATGTACAAGAATATAACTACTATAATACTGCCCCTATGTACTAGAATATAACTATTATAATACTGCTCCTATATACAAGAATATAACTACTATAATACTACCGCCTATGTACAAGAATATAACTACTATAATACTGCTCCTTTGTACAAGAATATAACTACTATAATACTGCTCCTATGTACAAGAATATAACTACAATAATACTACTCCTACGGTATGTACAAGAATATAACTACTATAATACTACTCCTACGGTATGTACAAGAATATAACTACTATAATACTGCTCCTATATACAAGAATATAACTACTATAATACTGCTCCTATATACAAGAATATAACTACTATAATACTGCTCCTATGTACAAGAATATAACTACTATAATACTGCTCCTATGTACAAGAATATAACTACTATAATACTGCTCCTATGTACAAGAATATAACTACTATAATACTGCTCCTATGTACAAGAATATAACTACTATAATACTGCTCCTATGTACAAGAATATAACTACTATAATACTGCTCCTATGTACAAGAATATAACTACTATAATACTGCTCTTATGTACAAGAATATAACTACTATAATACTACTCCTACGTACAAGAATATAACTACTATAATACTGCTCCTATGTACAAGAATATAACTACTATAATACTGCTCCTATGTACAAGAATATAACTACTATAATACTACTCCTATGTACAAGAATATAACTACTATAATACTGCTCTTATGTACAAGAATATAACTACTATAATACTACTCCTACGTACAAGAATATAACTACTATAATACTACTCCTATGTACAAGAATATAACTTCTATAATACTGCTCCTATGTACAAGAATATAACTATTATAATACTGCTCCTATGTACAAGAATATAACTACTATAATACTGCCCCCTATGTACAAGAATATAACTTCTATAATACTGCTCCTATGTACAAGAATATAACTATTATAATACTGCTCCTATGTACAAGAATATAACTATTATAATACTGCTCCTATGTACAAGAATATAACTACTTTCCTGTTCGTCCGTACAGGACGGCAGTACACACGGGATATTATCCCCCTAGATACAATTAGAAGAGACAGGTTAACAAGCAATAGTCATTAATTAAACAATTAAGGCCCTCCTATAAGAGGAACCCCGCCCTACTCAACCTCACTATTTTTTATTTCTCTTGATGCCTTAGAAGAGGAAGGACTCTTATTCTTTGTCTTTCTTTTTGTTTCTTTTGCTTATATGAGGCTTTCCCCACTTTGAAGACAAAAGTCCAGGCAGCGGAAGCGGACATGGTAAAGATTTCTTGAGATCTGGCTGGCAGATTCCCAGCAAGCCTGTGTGTAGCAGTTGCTTCTGGAGGAGGGTATGGCTACTTCACTATGTAGCAGTCCAGTTTGATGGCTATCCTACAGAATCCTGCTTAGGTAGATGATTCTGCTGAGGAAAAGTGTCCAAGGAGGAAGCCTGGAAATGCTTACCTCATGTGAAGCCGGCGCCATCTTGGATTCTGACAAAACATTTTGCACATGTGCCTGTGCAACGTTGTCTGGCGGGACTCAGTAAAGTTTGGCCTGTTCTGATCACCACCTGCTAATACAAGCCACATCCTCAAGGGGCGCAGTGAGTAATGTCAAGGCTGAGGCCTGACCAAACCTGGTCTGCTATGGTAAAAGCAGAGAGACCCTTGCTGTATTTGTTATATGCTGTTTTTCTATATAGCATACTAGCATCTGCCCGCAACTTCGTCTGCAGGTTGGTGTTGGCACTGAGCCTCTTATATTTAGCCAATTGCTGTTGTGGATGATCCGCCTGCTCTCGCGTCTCGGCTCTGCTACATCGCTGCATATGCGCAGCATACTCAGTTGTATGTACATCGCTACATATGGAGAGCATACTCAGCTGTGCTACAGCGCAGCCTAAGCTCTGCTACATCTGGCCATTTGGATTAGAGAGGTGTTCTTATGTCAGTGTCTGAGCAGCTTGGAAATGTGTTGGAAATGGCTGAACGGATGTTGCAGAAATTTGCCACAGTTCGATCAGCCTGCTCCCGCGTCTCGGCTCTGTTACATCAATGCATATGCATAGGATACCCAGCTGTATGTACATGTTTGCATATGGAGAGCCTATAGAGGTGTGCTACAGCGCTGCCTAAACTCTGCTACATCGGGAAATTGTTATTACAGGGGTTTTGTTATGTGACTGCGTGAGCAGCTTCTGTGTTACAAAGGGCTGAACGGATGTTGCTGAAGTGTGCCAAAGTTCTCCCCCCTCCCTCATCAGAGGCAGAACAACACATTCCCTGTAGTACTCACTGAAACTCCACACCCGATATAGTCCTCTTGCCCTCACACAGCCTGCATGTTCACACTTCTGAACGGATGTTGCTGAAGTGTTCCAAAGTTCTCCCCCATCAGAGGCAGAACAGCACATTCCCTGTAGTACTCACTCAAACTCTACACCCGATATATTCCTCTTACCCTCACACAGCCTGCATGTTCTGTAGTCTCCTGATCTTCTATGAGACTCCATTTTCTTCAGCTTTCACACTGTCCAGCTTCAACCTATATAGCTCCGCCCACAAAATAGTGTGTAGCTCCACCCACTGCCTAGCATGATCCTATCTGAGAATGGCTCAAGGACCTGTGATGACGTCATCACAGGTCCTTTAGTGTAGTGTGAACCTAAATTCCTTCACTGCGGGCATGTAGTGACGTCATTTACTGGGATAAAAAGTAGCCTATGTTTTAATCGGGGTTCCTATCTATGCATGTGGCAAATTTCATGCAAATCCGTTCAGCCGTTTTTGTGTGATTGAGGAACAAACATCCAAACACACAAACTTTCACATTTTAGTAGGATAGGATAGAATGGACACTGTGTGAACAAAGGCAAATGATTAATTTCCTGTATAGCTCCATTTCTGAATGGTATATACTGATGTGGCAGATTTTGACGTGTATCTTTATCACTGAATGGCATATACTGACATGTATAAGCTCCATTACTGTATGGCATATGCTGACTTATATAGCATGCATAACACCAAAGTTGAATGGTATATAATGATGGATAGTGGCTGACGTGACAGTATTTAGTCCTGGTATAGCGGTCAGTGGCTGACGTGACAATATTTAGTCCTGGTATAGCGGTCAGCGGGTGACGTGACAGTATTTAGTCTTGGTATAGCGGTCAGCGGGTGACGTGACAGTATTTAGTCCTGGTATAGCGGTCAGCGGGTGACGTGACAGTATTTAGTCCTGGTATAGCGGTCAGTGGCTGACGTGACAGTATTTAGTCCTGGTATAGCGGTCAGTGGCTGACGTGACAGTATTTAGTCCTGGTATAGCGGTCAGTGTCTGATGTGACAATATGTAGTTCTAGTATAGCGGTCAGTGGGTGATGTGACAGTATTTAGTCCTGGTATAGCGGTCAGTGGGTGATGTGACAGTATTTAGTCCTGGTATAGCGGTCAGCGGGTGACGTGACAGTATTTAGTCCTGGTATAGCGGTAAGCAGGTGACGTGACAGTATTTAGTCCTGGTATAGCGGTCAGTGGCTGACATGACAGTATTTAGTCCTGGTATAGCGGTCAGTGGCTGACATGACAGTATTTAGTCCTGGTATAGCGGTCAGCGGGTAATGTTACAGTATTTAGTCCTGAACAGTATTTAATCCTTCGTCAGGGGACGAAGCCATCCGTGGTGAAACGCGCGTCGGGCGTTCCGGTCTTTGGTAGGCATATTCATTAGAGATGAGCGAACAGTGTTCTATCGAACTCATGTTCGATCAGATATTAGGCTGTTCGGCATGTTCGAATCGAATCGAACACCGCGTGGTAAAGTGCGCCATTGCTCGATTCCCCTCCCACCTTCCCTGGCGCCTTTTTTGCTCCAATAACAGCGCAGGGTAGGTGGGACAGGAACTACGACACCGGTGACGTTGAAAAAAGTAGGAAAAACCCATTGGCTGCCGAAAACGTGACCTCTAATTTAAAAGAACAGCGCCGCCCAGGTTCGCGTCATTCTGAGCTTTCAATTCACCGGGGACGGAGGTTTCCGTCCAGTTAGCTAGGGCTTAGATTCTGGGTAGGCAGGGACAGGCTAGGATAGGAAGGAGAAGACAACCAACAGCTCTTATAAGAGCTAAACTCCAGGGAGAAGCTTGTCAGTGTAACGTGGCACTGACGGGCTCAACCGCCGCAACCCAGCTTTCCCAGGATCCTGAATGGAATACACTGACAGTGTATTCCCGTATCCTATTAATATTATAAATGTGAAAGTTTGTGAGTTTGTGGGTTTGTGTGTTTGGATGTTTGCATGTTCGGATGTTTGTTCCTCAATCACGGAAAAACCGCTCCACCGATTTGGCTGAAATTTTCCACAAACATAGTTAATACACCCGATTGCGCAATAGGCTACTTTTCGTCACAATAGCACACATACGTTTGTGCCAGGACCCCCACAAAACCCTAACTCACACCACCATCTCTGCAATCTCACACACTTTGGACCATAGCAAGCCACAAAATTCATATTGCCCTCTACAGCCTCGCCCCTAACCCCACACAATCTCATATACATATACTTTACCACTTTGCCCCTCACCTTACCGATACTCCAGGAGGCTCTCTTTAACGCTCCGGAGCAGCCATGTTTGCCGACCCCCACCGCTCTGACAATCCGCGACACCCCCCACCCATGTCAATACCCCTAGGCGGTCTAAAAAATGCAAAAAAATTTTTTTAAAAAAAAGTAAAAAAAATATAAAAAAAAAAATAAAAAGGATTAAAAATTCAAATCACCCCCTTTTCTCTAGAACACATATAAAAGTACTTAAAAACTGTGAAACACATACATATTAGGTATCCCCACGTCCGAAATCGCCCGCTCTACAAAGCTATACAAATATTTTTCCTGTTCGGTAAACGCTGTAGCGGTAAAAATGGTCAAAAGTGCCAATCCGCTTTTTTTTCACTGTTTTGATTCTGATAAAAATTTGAATAAAAAGTGATCAAAGCAATAACATTTCCCCAAAATGGTAGAACTACAAAGTACACCCAGTCCTGCAAAAAAAGACGCCCTATAAATCCCCGTACACGCACGTATAAAAAAGTTACGGCTGTCGGAATATGGCGACTTTTCAAAAAAAAAATTTTAAACACAGTTTTGGATTTTTTTTAAGGGGTCAAAATGTAAATAAAACCATATAAATTTCGTATCCCCAGAATCGTAAGGAAACACAGAATACAGGGGACATGTCATTTTGGTTGCACGGTGAACGCCGTAAAACCAAAGCCCGTAAGAAAGTCGCAGAAATGCATTTTTTCTTCAAATCCACCCCATTCTGAATTTTTTCCCTGCTTCCCAGTACATTATATAGAATAAATAATGGTGGCATCATGAAGAAAAATTTGTCCCAGGAAAAATTAAGACCTCATATGGCTCTGGGAGCGGAGAATTAAAAAAGTTATGGGGTTTAGAGGGAGGGGAGTCAAAAACGAAAATCAAAAAATGCCATCGGCGGGAACTTCAAATACCTCTGTCCCAAAGTCACTATGTAAAGTTTCTCACAACACCGTATAGCAGCTCAAATACAAATTAACTTCAACACAAAAGTCTCATGTATTGTCTGAATTACAGCAAAAACAAGATACAAAGTTACATTTCATATCCCATACCTTATACACACTACGAAAACCTTACCCATGCCTGTATATACCCACTTCTACAATCACCGCAGACGAAGTCGTGGGTACCAGCTAGTACCCTATATATACACCCCCGATCCCCGTTCCAACGGTGTGCCCCCCCACCTTCACCCCAGAAATACCCAGCAAGTCCCCTAGCAATAGAATTGGGGCTATATACACCCACTATTTTTGCTACTGCCATATAGTGCCATTGTCTGACTGGGAATTCCAAGAATATATTGGGGTTACATATAAC
This sequence comes from Leptodactylus fuscus, assembly GCF_031893055.1. NCBI lineage: Eukaryota > Metazoa > Chordata > Amphibia > Anura > Leptodactylidae > Leptodactylus > Leptodactylus fuscus. The sequence continues at coordinate 331,924,445 of NC_134265.1, forward strand.
TTCAATTCCAGGGAGAAGCTTGTCAGTGTAACGTGGCACTGACGGGCTCAATCACCGCAACCCAGCTTTCCCAGGATCCTGAATGAAATACACTGACAGTGTATTCCCGTATACCCTACATATACACCCCCGATCCCACTTCCAACGGTGTGCCCCCCCACCTTCACCCCAGAAATACCCTGCAAGTCCCCTAGCAATAGAATTGGGGCTATATACACCCACTATTTTTGCTACTGGTATATAGTGCCATTGTCTGACTGGGAATTCCAAGAATATATTGGGAATACAAATACCTTCAAGTCCTGCCACTGCCATATAGTGCCATTGTCTGACTGGGAATTCAAAGAATATATTGGGGTTACAAATACCTTCAAGTCCTGCCACTGCCATATAGTGCCATTGTCTGACTGGGAATGCAAAGAATATATTGGGGATACAAATACCTTCAAGTCCTGCCACTGCCATATAGTGCCAGTTTCTCACTGGGAATTCAAAGAATATATTGGGGTTACAAATACCTTCAAGTCCTGCCACTGCCATATAGTGCCATTGTCTGACTGGGAATGCAAAGAATATATTGATGTTACAAATACACTCAAGTCCTGCCACTGACATATAGTGCCAGTTTCTGACTGGGAATACCTGGCCGACACCAGCTCTGCCCTCTCCGATCCCTCTGTGCTCTACAGCCTACACTTATTTTCTCATCTTTTTTTCTGCACTGCACATCTCTTGCCTACTTCCTTTGGGATCTCAGAAGTGGTGGTCTCAGTGCTGAGAAACACATCTGAGTCCCCCATGCAATATGCATTAAGAGAACCCTGGAGCCTACCATAGCATCGAGCCTGGCTAAATGCAGAGAAAGATTTTGGACCACTTCCAGAGATGGTAATTTCAGCGCTGCAGTTGGCAACGGATGGTGTAATGGGATTAGCTGAGGGATCGCTGTCTTGACCACTTTTTGGCACAAAATGAAAGTCCAATCCAGCCAAGTATGGTGCAAGGATATGATGCAAGGACACCTACATATCCGTCTGTGACACATTGGGGAGTTCACCCTCATCCGCCCTTTTGGCCTGCACCATAATGCGCCTCTTCCCAGCTAAGCTAAGCGCTGAATTTAGGGACCGCCTCATGTTTGGGGGAAAGTGCTGGTGTTGACGGCACAGTGAGGTGGCGCAGTAGACACTCTGCCCAAAAAGGGCAGAGTGTCCCCCAGCCGGGACTCCAACATCTCCTGGGCCAGATTTTTGGAGATGAGGCCGTTGAAGCCTTGGGCATGTGGGTGGGTTGTGCTGTACTTTAGCATGAAATGAAAGGCCTGGGAGATGGGGAGTTGCTGGGAAGAGGCGCATGATGGCGCGGGCAAAAGGAGAAGTGGCAGGAAAAGGGGAGGATGAGGGAGAAGTCAACAAAATGGCGGAGGCAGATGAAGTGATGTCCTGGCTTGTCCTCTGGAGTGCATCGCCAGCACTATGAGCAGAGGCAGTGGCATGAACGGCGGGCGACGTTTGTCCTGCCGTTGCTGCCTGCCACTGATTCCATTGCTTGGATTCCAAATGACGGTGCATTGAAGTGGTGGACAGGTTGCTCTTCTCAGGGCCCCTACTCGATTTCGAGAGGCAAATTGTGTAGACGACACTATATCTGTCCTCAGCGCATTCCTTGAAAAAACTCTACACCTTCGAGAAACGTACCCTCGATGGGGGAGTTTTTCTGGGCTGGGTACAAAAGGGAACATCTTCAGACATTCCGGGTCTGGCCTGGCTTCGGCAAAGCAGCTGACCTCTGCCTCTAGACATGTCTCTGCCTCTAGCTACCCTTTTTGGTGCTGCACCTGCCTCAACATCCACACTACTTTCCCAGCTTGATATCCGCCTTGTCCAGGTGGGGTCGGTGTCCTCGTCGTCCACCACCTCCTCTTCCAACTCCTGTCTCGCCTCCTCCTCCTGCACAATGCGCATGTCAACTGGCTGCCCTGACAGCAACTGCGTCTCATCGTCGTCGATGAGGGTGGGTTGCTGGTCATCCGCCACCAAATCGACCGGAGATGGAGGAGACTAGTGTTTGAGCATCTGGACACAGATACTCGTCTGTTAGGTCCGTGGAATCGCGAAATGGAGGGGCAGGTTGCGGTAAAGTCAAAGGAAGGGAGAACAGCTCTGGGGAGCAGGGACAGTTGGGGTTATTGTTCTGGGAAGATTGGGAATTTTGGGTGGAAGGAGGACAAGACTGTTGGGTAAGAGGAGGTAGAGGCTGACTGGCTGGTGGACAATGTGCTTTAAGCGTTATCCGACAGCCATTGCAAGACCTGTTCCTGGTTCTCGGGCCTACTAATCTTTGTACCATTCAGCCTAGTTAATGTGGAACTTTTGTGCAAAGCGCAGAACTTAGGGCTCGCCTGATGTTAAGGGACACACGCTGGTACAAGGCTCAACTCACCCTAAGTGCCAAAAACACTGCTGGTGCAAGGCTCTACTCATGCCAAGGGCCTCAATCTCTGCTGGTAGCTCAGCTTAAGGTCATGTAACTTTGTTTGGAAGGGCTCATGTTAAGGGCTAGAAAAGTGAATTTTGGAAGGTCTTACCACATCACACACACACACACACACACACACACACACACACACACACACACACACACACATACACACACACTCAAAATGACAGTTAAGGGTGAGGGCTTTTGGATTTCCCATTGTCTATTCCATCCGTGGTTGTCATGGGGAACGTGATTTAAAGGGGTGGTTGTTACTGTTTGTTGAGCTTAAATTGGGGTTTGTGTCCATCCATTTGGGGAGTAAAGAAGGTTTCCAGGTATTTTCCCACTTTGATAGAGGTTTTTGGAATGTGGAAAGTGTGTAGTTGTTAGGCTGTGATGTTGGGGTAATAGAGGGTCTTTGGTGTGTTAGATGCCCCCAGACATGCTTCCCCTGCTGTCCCAGTGTCATTCCAGAGGTGTTGGCATCATTTCCTGGGGTGTCATAGTGGACTTGGTGACCCTCCAGACACGGATTTGGGTTTCCCCCTTAACGAGTATCTGTTCCCCATAGACTATAATGGGGTTCGAAACCCATTCGAACACACGAACATTGAGCGGCTGTTCGAATCGAATTTCGAACCTCGAACATTTTAGTGTTCGCTCATCTCTAATATTCATTATTATTTTTGCAATATATTGTGTTCAAAGTTGTTCATTAGTTAATCTTTGTGTCATGCCTTACTTGTAATATCTTTTCAGCCTTGCACTCACTTCATTATTTAGCTACCATGCTCTCACTTGTGTATATGGCTACATGTGTGTATTCCTTTATGCACCTACACTGAGTTCTATCTCTAATTAGGGGTATTGCTACTATATTTATATTTATTTTTGTGCATATACTTTTCAGGTAGCTGACACATTATTATAATATTATTGTTTTATACACTTGGTTACACTTTTGCATGTTTATATTATACTGTCTATTGTTGCCTGCCACTCACCGGATTTTGTGGTGTGTTGGTCCTCCTATATTTAGCCAGTATTTTTGATATTTATGTGAACTACAATTTTGGTGTTTTCTTATATTTGATTATTAATAAATACAATATTTTTATGGTGATCCTGTATTTTGACAGTATTTAGTCCTGGTATAGCGGTCAGTGGCTGATGTGACAGTATTTAGTATGGCGGTCAGTGGCTGATGTGACAGTATTTAGTCCTAGTATAGCGGTCAGTGGGTGATGTGACCGTATTTAGTATAGCGGTCAGTGGCTGATGTGACAGTATTTAGTATAGCGGTCAGTGGCTGATGTGACAGTATTTAGTATAGCGGTCAGTGGCTGATGTGACCGTATTTAGTATAGCGGTCAGTGGCTGATGTGACCGTATTTAGTATAGCGGTCAGTGGCTGATGTGACCGTATTTAGTATAGCGGTCAGTGGCTGATGTGACAGTATTTAGTATAGCGGTCAGTGGCTGATGTGACCGTATTTAGTATAGCGGTCAGTGGCTGATGTGACAGTATTTAGTATAGCGGTCAGTGGCTGATGTGACCGTATTTAGTATAGCGGTCAGTGGCTGATGTGAACAGTATTTAGTATAGCGGTCAGTGGCTGATGTGACAGTATTTAGTATAGTGGTCAGTGGCTGATGTGACAGTATTTAGTATAGTGGTCAGTGGCTGATGTGACAGTATTTAGTATAGTGGTCAGTGGCTGATGTGACAGTATTTAGTCCTGGTATAGCGGTCAGCAGGTGATGTGACAGTATTTAGTCCTGGTATATCAGTCAGTGGCTGATGTGACAGTATTTAGTCCTGGTATAGTGGTCCTATTTGATAACTCAATGCATATAAATATTTTTTAGTGTATAGGGAAGGGCATGTGCCTTGTTGCTTCACATCGCATTGAATTAACAGAATGTGACTATGTTGTATGTGAGGTGAGGTGAATAGAAGAAACAAACATGGAGGCGTCACATACAAACACTTGGGAGGCATATATATAACAAAACCCACCCCATAATCTCTGCCCTTATCACTAGGCTTTTCAAGGGCTACCAAACAGCCCAATGATGTCCCAAACAGTGGCGTAAATAGGAATGGCGGGGACCCGTGGTGAACTTTTGACATGGGCCCTGTCTCCCCGAAGACCCCGACTGACTGAGCCCCCTCACCGCACTCCTGCACACAGTATGATGCCCTATAGTGGCTGCTACACACAGTATGATACTCCATTGAAGCCTCTGCACACAGTATGATGCCCCATAGTGGCCCTTGCGCACAGTATGATACTCCATTGTAGCCTCTGCACACAGTATGATGCCCCATAGTGGCTCTTGCACACAGTATGATGCCCCATTGTGGACCACCCATGAAAAATTATTATACTCTAGGGTCTTTTCAGAACCCAGAGTAATCGGAGACCCAGGGGAAGAGCCAAACATAAAAATCAATGTTACCTCTCTTGGGCTCCAGCGCACTTCCTGCTGATGTCGGCCATCTTCAATGATGGAAGACATGTCACTTGAGCCGGGGCTTGTGTCGTATTGGGATAAGGAGGTAAGCCCTGGCCCATGTGACGTCTGTGACATCACTAAGTAGACCTGAAGCCTTCCAGAGCCAGGAGAGGTAAGTAACAGTGTTTTTTTATGCTCCTTGCTTTAGCCACGAATGTATTCAACTCAGATCTGCGTCTGGAGGACGCAGAACTGAGTTGAAATCGGGACATACCTCCCTCCAACCGGGACCGCGGGACACGTCACCGAAATCGTGAATGTCCCGTGGAAATCGGGACGGTTGGGAGGTATGTTTTCAGGGACCAATCAATGGGTGTAATTGCAGCATATAATGCAGACCTAAACAAGTCTTTCAGGATTTTAAGGCTGGGACCCCATGTGGCATAAACGCTGCAGTTTGGCTGCAACAAAAACACAAATGTTAATCACTGGTTGCAGTTTTGGAAATTGCAGCATGCCAATTATACCTATAGAAATGCTGACTGTTTCCCTATAGTTATAATGGAAGCAGAATGTCTCTGCAGACTTTGTGTGAAAGTGCTGCGGGAAAAAGTGCCGCGGTTTTTCCCACAGCGCATTTTTGCTGCAGCCTGCTATATGGGGCCATAGCCTAATACTGATTACACTGGTCAACAAATTTTCAAAAGTTGTTTGTTTCTGAAATGAAATGAGTCATTCCCTAATGATTTTTATGTGCTGAATTCAAATATCACAAGGAAAACTGTCAATTGGCTCTAGTTTCTATGATATCGAAGGGTTCTCATTTTACTGTTTTGTGAATTGTATAGAATATGATACATATTTATTACTTCTGCAATAATAGAGGTGCAAGTTTACTGTTTTTAAAATTTTTGGAAATATATTCTTAGGAAACTTAGTTCTATCTAAAATCAACTATAATTTATAGTCATATCTAAGAATTTTTTACAAATGAAGTATGTTTATTGACTTTGGAACGTAGATCCTTATTGAATTGCTATTCGGCTCCTTTACTCACGTCTCTTGTATTCAGACATGGGATTGTCTCTGATAATTGTCCAGCAGTAGTCTGCAAGCATTGATGGGCTCCATTTACCCTGATATCTCTTTTCCATAGTCGCAATTTCCTGATGAAATTGTTCACCATGTTCATCGCTCACCGCTCCACAGTTTGGTGCAAAGAAGTCTAGATGAGAGTGTAAGAAATGAATCTTTAAAGACATGTTACATCCCAGGTTTTTATATGCCTTCAGGAGATTTTCAACCAACTCTTCATAATTATCTGCTTTGGTGTTTCCCAAGAAATTAGTCACGACTAACTTGAATGCTTTCCATGCAGTCGTTTCTTTGCCACGCAGCAAATGGTAAAACTCGTCATCTTGAAGAAGCATACGAATCTGAGGACCAATAAAGACTCCTGCTTTTATCTTCGCTTCACTCAACCTTGGAAACTTACAGAGGAGATATTTGAATGCCTCTTCATTTCTATCCATTGCCTTTACAAAATTCTTCATAAGACCAAGCTTGATATGTAAAGGAGGTAACAGAATCTTTCCTGCTTGAACAAGTGCTGGATGCATAACATTTTTAGTCCCTGGCTGCAGTGACTTTCTGAGTGGCCAGTCTCTTTTCTTGTAGTGTTCTGATCTTGCACGACTGTCCCACTCACATAGGAAGCAGCAGTACTTGGTGTCTCCTCCCTGTAGACCAAGCACTAGCGCTACCACCTTCAAGTCACCACAGAGACACCACAGATGTTGATCATAGTTTATGCATCTCAAGAGCTCTTTCATGTTGTTATAGGCTTCCTTCATGTGAACAGCATAACCAATTGGAACTGATGGTAGTGCATTGCCATTGTGAAGTAAGACAGCTTTAAGACTTAGCTTTGATGAATCGATAAATAGCCTCCACTCATCGGGGTTATAGCTGATTTTGAGAGCATCCATTAAACCACAAACGTTATTGCATACAACAAGATGACCCTCCATGAAGAAGAATTGGACAAGAGACTGTTGACGGTTCCTAAAGAAAGAAATTCGAACATCATCTGCCAACAGATTCCACTGTTGAAGTCTGGAACCTAAGAGCTCGGCCTTACTCTTGGGCAGGTCTAGATCTCTAACAAGATCGTTAAGTTCACTTTGCGATATAAGGTGCGGTTCAGTGGAGAGTGATGCAGGAAAGTCTGGATCTGACGAGGTAGATGGTTCATGACAAACTCCTTCTTCTTCCTCGTCAGTGGAATCGAGCGAGAATGTTTCTGGAGCATTTGGAACTGGCAATTCTTCAGAATGAGCTACTGGGCGTATCGCAGATGGAATATTCGGATACTGTAAAGTCCACTTCTTTCTTTTTGAAATTCCTTTCCCAATTGGAGGCACCTTGCAGAAGTAGCAATTGTCACTATGGTCAGATGGCTCTCTCCAGACCATTGGCACTGCAAACGGCATAGACTGTTTCTTCCGGTTCAATCACTGTCTGAGATTTGAAGAACATGTATTACAGCATATGTGTGGAGCCCAACTCTTGTCCTGGTCGCCTATTTTGCAGCCAAAATACAGGTGGTAGGCTTTCTTAACCAAATATAAATATAAATATAAAATGCACGTCTATATCATGAAAAGTAAAGCCAATTTTAAAATTTTAGCATCAATTTCAATCTCAGCACCCCAAAATTAGTTAAGAACAACTGGTTTGATGCCCGAAACATTTTGGCTGTTGACCAGTGTTATTTATCCTTATCATAATTCAGTCAATATTGGATCAGAAGTTGAGTCCCAGCACCCCCACTGATCAGCTGTTTGCACTAGCAGAGCTGTGTAGTGGCCAAAACATTTACTGCAAGCCAGTGGCGTAACTAGGAATAGCGGGGCCCCATGGCGAACTTTTGACATGGGGCCCCTCCCCCCAACCGACACCGACGTCGAAGACCTTGACCGACCCCCTCCTCCGCACTCTATTATGTCCCTTAGTAAGCCCTGCACACAGTATTATGTCCCTTACTGGCCCCTGCACACAGTATTATCCCCCATAGTGGCCCCTGCACACAGTATTATTCCCCATAGTGGCCCCTGCACACAGTATTATCCCCCATAGTGGCCCCTGAACACAGTATTATCCCCCATAGTGGCCCCTGAACACAGTATTATCCCCCATAGTGGCCCCTGAACACAGTATTATCCCCCATAGTGGCCCCTGCACACAGTATTATGTCCCTTACTGGCCCCTGCACACAGTATTATGTCCCTTACTGGCCCCTGCACACAGTATTATGTCCCTTACTGGCCCCTGCACACAGTATTATCCCCCATAGTGGCCCCTGCACACAGTATTATCCCCCATAGTGGCCCCTGCACACAGTATTATGTCCCTTACTGGCCCCTGCACACAGTATTATGTCCCTTACTGGCCCCTGCACACAGTATTATGTCCCTTACTGGCCCCTGCACACAGTATTATCCCCCATAGTGGCCCCTGTGCAACACTCAGGAAGGCCAGGGCTGGTATCACGGTAATATATCCGATGTGGCCGGCTTGCAGGGAGTCCCTGGGTCCCGAATGTGCACCAAATCTCCCTTTTGATGTCCCCGACTACCCTCCCCTGTGTGATATCTGACAATGACAACAGACAACCAGGCTTCGGGGGTAATCGTTGCTTTTCTTTTTACTAGCAGGACAAAGTAATACAAATGTACATATGGAGGGATTCTTCACATACAATACAGCGATCTTTGTAGGTAGTGTTCAATTAGCAGAGGATGGGGCAGAATGCTTTGGATAGCAGTTGCTTGGCAGTTAACTTGTATATACTTGTAAAGATGGCCTGTATCCAGGGGGTTAGTCCTCAACAAAACTGGGTACACGTATATAGAAGAGGAGATACAATTCGGCAGCGGGAGACCCTCAATTTCTGCCAGACTAGCTATGGGTTTCTTAACTATAGATTTGTCCCAAGGACTTACTTGGATAGAGATATACGTGTGAGGTCCCAGATGTACGGATAAGACAAGTCCATCAACTTCAGCACGTGTAAGATTAGAGCTTCAGAGGAAAACACTCTCTGAGAAGGGCCTTGAGGACAGAGGAGAAGGCATCTCTGCTTGGTGTACCCTGATAGTGGGAAGCCATTATCCATGCTCCATGTGCTCTGTCTGCTAGCTGTATCATGTCTTAGCCTTGTAGCCCCACACAAAAGACATCAGCCAAAAACGTCCCCAGCCCCCTCTAGAGGGGTGGTCACTCAACTCTCCCTCCAGGCCAGTCAAGGGAGCCTGATTGGTCCTGGAGGTCAGCTAATCATAATGGACACTTCCTTTACAGTAACAACTCAAATTACAATGGCAAAGTATAGGCAGGTGCAGTTCACAAAAACATCCACAAGATGGCGCATTAATAGACCCCATGTGTGCTGGCTCTGGAAGAATAGAAATATATAGAAGGAATGAAGGGGGAGGAAAATATTTACCTTATATGAAAATGTCCATGCTATCTCGGTCTGCAAGGATTAGTAGAGCGAATTGGACTAGCAGTACCAGGACATTACACCTGCACACAGTATTATCCCCCATAGTGGCCCCTGCGCACAGTATTATGTCCCTTAGTGGCCCCTGCACACAGTATTATGTCCCTTACTGGCCCCTGCACACAGTACTATCCCCCATAGTGGCCCCTGCACACAGTGTTATCCCCCATAGTGGCCCCTGCACACAGTATTATACCCCATAGTGGACACCCATAAACAATTATTATACTCTGGGGTCTTTTCAGACCCCAGAGTATAATAATCGGAGACCCGGGGGAATAAAAACATAAAAAATTACTGTTTCTTACCTGTCTCCGGCTCCTACGCTGTCTTCTCCGCTGGCAGCCTTATGAAATGACGTCAGACGTCACATGACCCGGGACGCAGGCCGGGTTCATGCGACGTCAGAGACGTCAGAAAGGAAGCCTGGCAGGATCGTGGAGAGGTAAGTAACACTGTTTGTTATGTTCCCTTACCTCTCCCGATCCGCCAATCATTATACTCAGGGGTCTGCAAAGACCCCCGAGTATAATGATAGCCTTTGCCAGCCAGGTAGCCCAGCCAGGATCGGCAAGTGAATAGGGGCCCTAACGGCCTATTTAAATAAAAAAAACAAACCCTGCAGCGGTAGCTGCTGTCACCGGGCCCCCTAATGGCTTGGGCCCTGTGGCAGCTGCCTCCGCTGCCTCTATGGTAGTTACGCCCCTGGTCAGAGATGTCGCCTGTAAGTCACTACATTTTCCTGCATTGTATTTGCCTAAGTGTTCTGCAGAGCCCTGTGTACAGGCGATATCTACCACTATATGGTCACTGTATGGTGGTAATACTGGTATACCGGAGTTGAGGGTTAATTGAATGTTGCCATCAATTTTGAAGACTTGGATACCTCTTTAATAATACCGCCATACTGCTGACATTTCATTCCCACCTACTACTCAGCAATCTACAAGCTTCTCCAATACAGAAAATGTCTTTATACCAGAAATAAAACAAAGCACGCGCTAATTCACACAGTCTGAAATCCCTTAGGCCATAGTCACATGGGACAAATTTGTTACAGAAATGTTTATGACTGCAGAAATCCATGCACATGCTGCAAAAACAATCCAGTCCGGAATGGATTTTTTATTCACATATCCTTCCATATTTCTTTTCTTTTAACCCATTCCCACCGGTGACAATTTTCAATTTTCGTTTTTGACTCCATGCCTTTCAAACACCATGCATTTTTTTATTTTTCTGCTCACAGAGCCATATTAATCCTACGTCATATATGGCTGGCACTTGACAGTAACATCTGGAAACGGGGTATAAGAGAAGGGCAACAATCTGACAATATACTGCAATATAGAAGCATTGCAGTATACTGTGCGAGTGATCAATACCCCAAAAAAATAGTAAAAACTCAGATCAGCCATCTTCACCTGTTTAAATAAAAACACATCATGTATTGCTACATCCAGAAGTTTTTATCTTATATGGTGAACGTTTGTAATGTCACTAAAAACTTACTTGTACCTCATCATGGTACCAATAAAAAGGGCTAACATACCCATACCTCCCAACTTTTGAAGAACTGAAAGAGGGACAAAATGCAGCAAATTTAGCCCCGCCCACTTTTGTGTTGACTCCGCCCACTCATTAATTTTTCATGTACCCGCACACAGTATAATCCTCCTACAGTCACCCGTAAATTATATGTCCCCCCTCTATCTCTCCCCCAGTTTCATATACACCCTTCATCTGCCCCCAGTTTCACGTCCCTCTTCCATCTCTGCCCCCAGATTCATCTCCCCTCCATCTCTGCCCCCAGATTCATGTCCCCCCATCTCTGCCCCCAGATTCATGTCCTCCCATCTCTGCCCCCAGATTCATGTCCCCACATCTCTGCCCCCAGATTCATGTCCCCCCATCTCTGCCCCTAGATTCATGTCCCCACATCTCTGCCCCCAGTTTCATGTCCACTCCATCTCTGCCCCCAGATTCATGTCCCTCCATCTCTGCCCCCAGATTCATGTCCCCACATCTCTGCCCCCAGTTTCATGTCCACTCCATCTCTGCCCCCAGATTCATGTCCCTCCATATCTGCCCCCAGATTCATGTCCCCACATCTCTGCCCCTAGATTCATGTCCCCACATCTCTGCCCCCAGTTTCATGTCCACTCCATCTCTGCCCCCAGATTCATGTCCTCTCCATCTCTGCCCCCAGATTCATGTTCCCCCATCTCTGCCCCCAGTTTCATGTCCACTCCATCTCTGCCCCCAGATTCATGTCCCCACATCTCTGCCCCCAGATTCTTGTCCCACATCTCTGCCCCCAGATTCCTGTCCCTCCATCTCTGCCCCCATATTCATGTCCCCCATCTCTGCCCCCAGATTCATGTCCTCTCCATCTCTGCCCCCAGATTCATGTCCCCACATCTCTGCCCCCAGTGTCATGCCGTCATCTCCATCTCTGCCCCCAGTGTCATGCTGTCCTCTCCATCTCTGCCCCCAGTGTCATGCTGTCCTCTCCTTCATCTGCCCCCAGATTCACATTCCACCTCCACATTAAACTTACCTTCTCCTCCGCTCCCTCGCCGCTCTCTGCCCGCCTCTCTCGCTGACACATGCGGCTGAAGGAAGGAGCTGACACAGGTCAGCTCCTCGCTTCGCCGCTGCCCGCCTCTCTCCCTGACACATGCGGCTGAAGCTGCTCGCGTGCTCGCTTCGCCGCTGCGTCTCTCTCTCGCTGACACATGCGGCTGAAGCGAGGAGCTGACCTGTGTCAGCTCCTCGCTTCGCCGCTGCCGCCGGCTCCTGGCTTGTACATCGCGTCTGACACAGGTCAGCTCCTCGCTTCAGCCGCATGTGTCAGCGAGAGAGAGACGCAGCGGCAAAGCGAGCACGCGAGCCGCTTCAGCCGCATACGTGTCAGGGAGAGAGGCGGGCAGCGGCGAAGCGAGGAGCTGACCTATGTCAGCTCCTTGCTTCAGCCGCATATGTGTTCAACTCAGATCCACATTAAATCTGATCTGAGTTGAAATCGGGACATACCTCCCTCCAACCGGGACCGCGGGACATGTCACCCAAATCGTGACTGTTGGAAATCGGGACGGTTGGGAGGTAGGCATACCTCTAATTTGCACTTGCGGTCTACTGAGTGCCTACAATATAGGCAGATAGCTCACTTTATGACCACTCTATTTGGGACTCTGCGGGTGTCCGTCCCTACTCTTTGAGAAGATTTGTTGTACCCCTACAAAGCGCCATTGGACACATACTGCACTCTCCATGGTCTCTGATTTCACCTCCCCTTTCATGGGTATATCACAATATCGTGCCCTATAACAAAGCATCAGGATATGCCTAAAGGTATATTAGACTGCCATCTAGTGTACAAAAAAACATGCATAATACTGTATATGTCCTTAGAGAGGTCGGAGCTGTGCAACCCGTCAGGACGATCACAACACACAGGGTATTCTAGGGCATTGCAGTGCAGGGAAAGGTTTCAGTCGGGGTGGTGACTTCATAGGATCACATCCCCAAGTTTAGGGTTTAGGGACAAGCAGGGGTCTTATGCTATAGGGGTTATTAGGGATAGGATATACCTTTATGATTCTTTCTTTTTATTTGCCTCATCCCTAACCATAGGTTGTCTGAGATATGGCCATAGATCAACCATGTCCATACAACAGTGCTGACCTCATATTTGGTACCCAGAGACTAGCGGCATCCTTAAAGGGGTTATCCACTAGTACATTGACCTAAGTCATCAATAGCGATGGTCTGACCCCGAATGTCAACTGAATGGGAGCTGAGGTACAATAGCGCAGACAGTGGAATAATTAAAGTCTTGTGGGTCCCGGTGAAAACTTCTCCAGGCACCCTACCTTCTCTTTAGTGCTGACTAGGGTTACTGCAGTGTTGTCTCATAGACTTCTAAGAAGTACAGCTATATATACCCACAACTGCTGTTACCAAGAATACGGTGAGTGAGCACCTAGTATAAATGCTGCATGCTGTGGGAAACAGCTGATCAGTACGGGTCCTGACATTCAGACCACTCGATATAAAATTGATGGATACCTCACAACCGACACGGATTCTGCGGGACATTCAAGGATTCGGTGCCCTGTCCCGCGGTCCCGGTCGGCGGGAGGTATGTCCCGGTTGTCCTCGGACGCCGATGAGTTGAATACATAGGCAATTAAAGCAGGAGCCATCACAGCTCAGCTCCTGCTATAACGCTGCGCTGCGGCTCCTGAACGTGTAGGCGCGATGCCATGATGTCACATAGCGCCTACAACTATGTGAGTGAGTGAGACCGTGGAGAGAGCTGCGGGGAGTGTTGGAAGGGTGAGCATAAATATTTTTTTGTGTTAAACATTGAGGGGAACATAATGTAGGGGGCCCATGAAACTGGGGGCAGATGAAGGAGGGGGGACGGCATGAAACTGGGGGCAGAGATGGGAGAACATGAAACTGAAGGCAGATGAAGAGGGAGGGGAGAACAGCATGACACTGGGGCAGATGAAGGGGGGAGAACGGCATGACACTGGGGCAGATGAAAGGGGGGGGGGAGAACGGCATGACACTGGGGCAGATGAAAGGGGGGGGGAGAACGGCATGACACTGGGGCAGATGAAAGGGGGGAGAATAGCCTGAAACTGTGGGCAGAGATGGGGGAACATGAAACTGGGGGCAGATATGGAGGGGAACATGAAACTGGGGGAAGAGATGGGGGACATAAAACTGGGGGCAGATATGGAGGGGGGACATGAAACTGGAGGCAGATGAAGGGTGTATATGAAACTGGGGGAGAGATAGAGGTGGACATATAATTTACGGGTGACTGAAGGAGGATTATACTGTGTGGGGGCACATGAAAAATGAATATGAATGGTCGGAGTCAACATAAAAGTGGGCGGAGTTAAATTTGTGCCGCACATTTTGTCCCTCTTTCTCCTCTTCAAAAGTTGGGAGGTATGTCTTAAAGGGCAAAAAAAGGTACAAAAAGGTTCAGCTCACCCACAGGTTGATTTCAGACATCGGCTTTTCAGGGGGTTTACATTTCTTTATTTTGTGATCGACATCAAATTTTTTGTCATTTTATGATGTTTTCTGATTAAAAGTTATATTTTATCATCGGAGTGTTGCTGGAGAAATTTGTTTTTGCCATGTCTTAAAGGGGTTGCCCCATCACAAGGATCCTATCTATACTGCTAGTTTATGTGGATTTAAGACTTTTCCTAAATACAAAACTGCTTTATCAAAACTGCTTTGTTTGGCCGCTATCTTTATTCACTTCATTGTTTACACTCCATTTCTATGGCCCTTGGGATTATCTGCTCATTTGTCAAGTGATGTAGCTGCCTGCTCTCCAGGGGGGAGGGAGGGAGGGGCTGGGAGCAGCTCTGAGCTGTTTGTGTCCGCTATGGAGCTTCTCAGATAGGGGAGGAGAGAGCTCCGGGATTTCTGAGCTCTTATCAGTCGGTTTAATTGAATTTGGCTGATAAGGGCTGAGATAGGGAGTCCGTTACCTCTGTATGTAATGCAAACTGACTCAAATCCAGCTCTGCTACATCAGCTTCACACTATGGTAATTCATTTTCAACCAATCCCGTGCAAGTGAAACCCCGCCCACCTATGTGCCGAGAAAAGCAGGAAGTGAAGAGAGGACAACAGCCTGCAGGTTAGTGAACAAGCGTCATGTGAATACCCCTTTAATGATAGTCCATCCATTTTTAGAAGGATGAAAATTCGGGTTTAATCTGCTTCAATCTGGACCAGTTCTCTTATCTCTAGCCTCCATCATAAAAAGTGAAGTAAATCCTAGAACCAAAGAATATTGTAAATTGAGGGATCACCTTTATTGGAACAAAGACGCTTTTTGGGTTCCTTAAAATTTTAGCTTGATTTAGTCTGCCATCTAGTGGAATAAATAGCAAACTACAACTAAAATAATGTGCACAAATTTTAAAATCAGTGATGTCACTAGGAAAGTGAATATAGGGATGTATGTACATGTCATATATATAATATAGATCATACGTAGGATATGTTATTTATGTGTTTGTTTATTTGTGTTTGTAGGCAAAATGAATACATGCTTGAGGCTGCTCGCACATTAAAAATGGGGCTGTCCAGAATCTGAAGGTAATTGGTACTGATAACCACCCAGTCACTTGGTCGCTGGAAGCCATTTACTAGGTATATGACCAGTGGCATCCCTGCTCCTATTCAAGTGAATGGGAACGGGGCTGCAGTTCCAGGCATCACTGATACATTCTACACACCAGAAGCTGTATACAGTATAAAATAAGATAATCCTTTAATAGTCCCACAGTGGGGAGATTTCAGTATGTTACAGCAGCATAGTAATACAGATACAGGATAATACACAGTAATATATTACAGGACACATATATGCAGAGAAGATATACTAGGAGTCCATAGCAGCTAAGGAAGAGAAGAAGAAAGAAGGAAGACTTCATAATCATATTCAGTTAGTTCTCTGTGCGGAGTGATCTTCGCTTGGTCTGATGTAGATTATACAGCCTGGTCGCGGTTGGAAGGAAGGACCTGCGATAGCGCTCCTTCTCACACTTGGGGTGAAGTAGACGGTCACTTACAGTGCTGCCAAGTCCCATCAAGGTCTCATACATGGGGTGGGATTTGTTCTCCCGCATGGAGGTCACCACGGACAGTATCCTTCTGTCACCCACCACCTGTACTGGGTCCAGGGGGCTCCCCAGGACAGAGCTGGCCCTTCTGATCAGCCTGTCAAGTCTATTTCTGTCCCTGGTTGATATACTGCTCCCCCAGCAGGCCACACCGAAAAAGATGGCTGAAGCAACCACAGAGTTGAAGAAGGCCCTAAGAAGTGGCCCCTGGACTCCGAAGGCCCTCAGCCTCCTGAGCAGGTAGAGTCTGCTGTGGCCCTTTCTGTGCAGCACCTCCAGGTGATCAGCCCAGTGTAGTTTAGACTCATTGGACCCATCTATGTGTATAAAAACCCCTTTTTGGTGACTATTCACTAACAATAAAGACCATCAGAAACTTAAGTGTGGTATAAGTGGGGTAGGCCACAGCTTTATTTATACCTGATAACAGAAGGTAAATAAAAACCTCATAACGGGAACCAAAAGATAGACCGTCCATGCCCGCCTCCAGCTCTTCTTCTTCCTGTCTTCTTAATTCGCCCTGAATGCTCCGCTGCGATCCAGCGAGCATGTAGGTTACCATACTTCAAATTGGGCATGGACACCCCCGCCACACAACAGGCAGTGTACCGCTCCCTCCCTACACCTGCCTGTTGGCCCCCCCACCCAAAAGAACCAGGGCCCTCTCAAGCCCATCCTGCAGCCCAGAAAGAAAAATATCAGACCCTATGGGGTTGAGATGCACCCCGTCCCTCATTAACAACTTCTCGTTATCACCCTCCAAATCCAAGTGTCGTATGGTTACCCCACCCAAAGACCTAACAAATTTGGAGACCCGGATGTTCAGCACCCGCCGAGCCCTATCGATCGCGGCGACATCTCGCGCGCCTCTCCAACAAAGGCGAGGCACAACCTCCGACCACACCAGGACCACCTTACCGAAAAAGTCATATACTCGGCGGAGATCCTGCTTTACCATGGTAATGAGTTCGGCTAACTTCACATGACCCAGATCATTACCTCCGGCATGGACTAAAATAATTGCAGGACCTGCCGTCAAACGGCTTGCGGCCACAATTTCGGGCAGAACCTGCCTCCACTGCAGACCTCGACAACCTCTCCAACGAACGTCCACTCCGTCCAGGCCGAAATGTAGACCCCCAGGCCGAACCGCCGCTCTCCTCTCCGCCCAATACAGGAAAGAGTGGCCTATGAGCCACACCACCACCGGAACAGCCTCTACAGAGAAAACAGAGAACAACGGCACAAGACATAGAAGAAAAATGCAAGAAAAAGACATAAAGGCCCAGATCAGCACCCCATCGCACTCAGCGGACGCCGAGGCTTAGGGAGTCATCAGGTCGGGCCGAATGTAAGACCGGAAGCAGTCGGATCTCCAGCGCCCCAATCGTTTTACCGCCTCATCGCCCAAACCACAAGCATCGGCCGTCGTGGCGGCTCCGATGCGGAAGGAATGGGTGCCGAAGTCCCGAGGCTCCAGCCCCACAGCAACTAAACATGCACGAAAAACAGACAGGAATTGGAAACGAGTGAGAGGTGAACCAGATTCATGCAATAAGAGGACGTCCCCTGCGGGACGCCTAGCACAATAATCCCGAATCAAAACCACGGGGCAAAACTCAGACCCCGTGCGACCAATGGTAATCCACGTACCCCGCCCGAAAACATCCGTTTTCGAGCGGCGAAGACAAATTTTAACCTCTGCATCGGAAACAACCACATCACCCGCGCCCAAACCCCCGGGCCTAGTTTTACTGGGACTGACTAACTCCCCAATACGGAGGGCCGCGAAAAAGGCTAAAGCGAAAGCGGCCCTCAGCAAAACCAACTCAAAACCATCCGGACACACGACCTCCAGAACCCCAAACAAGCGAGTTAACAAACCAAAAGAGACCGGCCGCCGCCGATCCCCCCCACACTTCTCCTTCCTCCATCCCTTCAGAACCTGTCGGATAGCAAAGTGCTTTGTAACATCCAAACGACCAAATAACTTGAGCATAAATGCAACCCCAGCTAACCTTTTAACAACCGCGCAATAGGACAGCCCCTGGCTCCTCAGTTTGACTAAAAATTCCAAAGAAACATCTAACAACATCTGAGCGTCCGCGGGTACTGAACCGCCAGACACGGACAACCAAAGGACCCAGGCACTGTGGTGGCTCTTCCACGTAGACGCAGATACCGACCCCCGAATGAGCTCTAGCAGCTGTTCCCTACCAGGCTCCACAAGGAATCGGGGCAACTCCAACCCTCTGTCTTCGCCGACGGATGCAGGGCACGGAAGACCTGAAAACGTGAGCGAGACAAAGCATCAGCAATCCTATTCCGCACCCCAGGCACATGGCGCGCTTTAAACCAAATGTTACGCTGCAAACAAACCAGAACTAAATGCCGAAGCAGCGCCAGCACCGGGGGTGAGGAGGAAGACTGACTATTTATAACCTGCACTACCGAAAGGTTATCACACCAAAAAACTATCCTACGGTTGGACATCCCATCACCCCAAAGCTCTATCGCGGCCACAATCGGGAAAAATTCCAACAGGGCCATGTTCTTAACCAAGCCCAATTCAACCCACTGCGGAGGCCAAGACCCCCTGCACCACTCATCCCCGAAGACAGCCGCGAAACCGTCGCCCCCAGCCGCGTCCGTAAACAAAGATAGCTCTGCATTTGTAACCTCCTCCTGCTGACAAACCGCCCGACCGTTAAACTGAGAAAGAAAAACGCTCCAAACACGCAAATCCTCCTTCAGTGTACGCGTAATGCGAATAAAATGGTCGGGGTGGAGCACGCCCTTCGTAGCCAGCGACAGCCGGCGACAAAAGGCGCGCCCCATGGGCAGAACCCGGCATGCGAATGTCAGCAGGCCGAGGAGACACTGCATCTGGTGCAACGTAACTTTTTTGGCGAGAAGGAAATCCCCAATCATACCCATCAAACGGTCGAGCTTGTCAGGCGGGAGCCTGAACACCATGTCGACCGAGTCTATCTCGATGCCGAGAAAGGACAGCCGCGTACACGGGCCCTCCGTCTTCTCGGCAGAAAGGGGAACACCCAGCCGGGACATCAAGGACCTAAAGGTAGCTAACAAATATGCGCAAACAGGCGAACCGCCCGGACCAACAAACAAGAAATCGTCGAGATAGTGCAAAACTGATGGGATGCCCGATTCATAACGCAAAGACCACTCCAAAAAGGAGCTAAAAAGCTCGAAATAATAGCATGAAATAGAGCACCCCATAGGCAAGCACATGTCGACGAAAAAACTGTCCTTAACCCTACAACCTAACAAGTGGAAACAGTCGGGGTGCACCGGAAGCAGCCGGAAAGCCGACTCAATGTCGGACTTAGCCAACAGAGCCCCCGGCCCAGCCCTACCAACCAGAAAGACAGCCTTGTCGAAAGAGGTGTACGACACTGCCGCATCCTCTTTCGAAATGCCGTCGTTAACCGACGACCCAGGAGGGTAAGAGAGATGATGAATGAGCCGGAATTTGCCCGTCTCCTTCTTGGGCACCAGGCCCAAAGGGGAGACCCGTAAATTCAACAGCGGGGGATCCGAAAAGGGGCCGGCCATCCGGCCCAACATCACCTCCTTCATGACCTTCTCCCACGCCATCTCCTCATTATCCCTGACAGACTTCAAATTAGAGGAAAGAAACATAACCGAAGAAGGGGCGTGGGGAATATAAAAACCGTTGTAGAAACCCTCAAGAAACAGGCTTGCCTCCCGCCTCCTGGGGTAGAGGGCGAGCCACCGTTCCAGCAGCCGCACGTTCACCGGCGTTCTCTGTGGTGCCGGCAGCACCCAGCTTGCCGCCTTGCCGATTACGGCGGAAGCAGCGCAAGGCAGAGTGCGACCCGCCACAGATCGAACACTCGTGCTTGAAGCGGCAGGAAGAGTGAAATCTGCAGTGGCCCTCATTGTAGAGCCAGCAGGTTCCACTCTGACGCTGTGCCGTCGCTGCGGGCTGCTGCCCCGCACCGGCGGCACCTGGCTGAAAAGGCCGCTGGGGGTGTTGGGAAAGGATCAACTGGATCAAAACGTCGGTAGCCTTAGAGGCCCAACCGACGGAGGGGGTCAGAGCCAGACGGCGACGGTACTCCTCATCGTACCGCCACCAGGCCGAACCCCCATGCAATTTATACGCGCTGTAAACTGTATCCATATAAATGAAGAGCTCAGGGCCCTTCATCGGAGAAGCCTGACACGTAATATAAGCAAGAGTGGCGAAGGCCTGTAACCAGTTGCCAAAAGTTTTCGCCACTCTCTGCTTACGTTCCGAACCTTTTTCAAAAGTCCGCTCCTTATCGACGGCAATATGGTCTGCCGACAACAAGGACCAGATGTCTATGAACTCTCCCTTGACAATCTTCTCCCTAAGCTCCGCTGGGACGTGTGTCCCCAGTGGAGCGACTCCGCAGAACATAGTGTCCCGGAGCATGCAACTCGATGCCAAAATCCGCGACCGGGGCAGGAGCAGCGGGGCAGGGTCCGCCCTAACCTGAGAACTACCTGAAACTTCTAACAAATGCTTAATGAAGGAGGAAAGATCCTGGCCAGGTGCAAGTGTCGGTGTGGGTGTCGTGGTGTGAGGTGCCCAAGCCGTGCGGCAGGCGTACTCACCGGGTTGCGGCCCCGAATGGACCGGAAGAGGAGCCTGGACAGGAGCGGTCGGTAGAGGCTGTGCGTCCTGAAGTCGTAGTCCAGCCGCAGAAGATGTAGCCCTCTCCGGACGGCCGTCCACTGCAGAACCCCGACGACTCTCCCGATGCGAAGAGGCACGATGCGACCCGTCCCGCAGCCTTCGGTCTGAACGACTGTAGCTCCGCCTTGACCTGGAGGACGAACGACTGCGCGGGGTGCGATGTCTTGTACGGCTCCTGCGACTACGAGAACTCCTCCGGCTGCTGTGTCTTCGCGATGCATCCAAGTGACGCCCACTTCCGCGGCGGTACCTGTCGTCTTCTGATGAAGACTCAGAGAAAGACGAAATGTTAGAGCGATGATGCGAGCCCCTGCCCTCCCGCACCCAGTCCCCTACACCCGCAGACGCCCCGCTGCGAAGGAGGGCCGACCGAACCCCTCGGGTGACCACTTGACCCCTGTGACCTGCGGGACCCTCCCCCACCGCCGCAGAACGCGCCACCCCCACCGCACCGTCGGCCGCAACATCATGTAGGCCCGCCCCCCCGCCGACCCCGGAAGCCCCACCCCCATGGCCCGCGCCATCCACACCCACCTGAACAATAGGAGCAGAGCCCGCAGGACGAGGAGGATCCATGCCGCCGCCCGAGGGGCCTGCGGCAGCAGCTGTGGCAGAAAAAACAGCCGGAGCTGCGTCTCCAGCAGCTCCGGCGAGGGAAACGCTAAGCCCCGCCCCTTCCGCCCCGTCATTTCCGGCCGCTTCGGCGACGCGCGCCAGGGGCACGCCCCCCGGCGGCGCGTCATCAAAGAGCAGGGGGGAAGCACCACCCACAGCAGCCGCGGCAGCGACCGTTGCCTCAGGCCGCGTGGCAGCGGCCATATTGGCATCAGAGGAGGCGCGCAGAGGCAACGCTGGGGACCCTCCCCCACCCCCCACCCGGGCACGCATAGAAGGTCTCCCGGAACGCTCACCTGTGCTGCCGCTGCCAGAGGCTGACTGCCGACCACGAACCCCGGCCTCCCTTCTCTGCCTCACAGCGCCGACACCCCCGCGCGCCGGCGGGCTGGGACTCAGCCGAGATGGAGGGCGAGATACCCTCAGCGGCCGCCCGTCCGCCCTGAAAGCCGATCCGCTGGCCCCCGACTCGCATGACCGCTGAAGGAGGCTAAGCAACCAGCCAGGGCCCTGGCTGGCCACCCTCTCCTGGATCAGTTGCTCCAAAGAGTCCGCCATCTGCAGGTCCTGTTCCTCTCACCACGCGTCCTGGTAGAAGGTGAGTGACCCGCCTACGTGCCCCCTTTTTATGGACTAATACTAAAAACGTCACCAATATTTTGTAAATAGAATAAGAAAAACCAGCCAATGAGTCCAAAGCCCTTTCCTTAAACAGTCTAGGGCTATCTATTATTGAGGAGCACACCCAGATACTTATAGATCCTGACTATCTCAATACATGTTCCTTGGATCTCCACCGGGGTCGGAGGTTTGTATACCATATTGGTAATGGTATACCATCACCAATGCTCCCACCTGTACTATGCGAGAGGTTCAAACATGCTCAATCAACAATCTTACACATGGCTGTAATATGGGTCAGTGGAATCGAGGTCCCAGAAGTAATACAAGAGCCCTAATCAATCTTATTAGTAATTCACAGTAAGCTACCCCCTATCCACAGGTTAAATTGGAGCACCACCAATGACGAGAGATGGGGTCTTTTGCACCCAGGTATGAATGGAAGGACAGGCAGAAATGCTCATTGCTGCTCCATTCATTTAAATGGGAACCATCAAAGATAGCCAAAATACTGTGTTTCTTGCAGTTCCAACTGAAATAAATGTACTGAAGGTACGAATTCCATCTCACCCCTCAGATCTCATGGTTGGTGGAGCTTCCAGCCATTGGCCCCCACCAGTCAGCAATCTACCCCTTATCCTGTGTGTAGGGTAACTTGTTCTGGCTACAATATATCTTTAATTCATCTGTGTTTATTAGAGATGAGCGAACAGTGTTCTATCGAACACATGTTCGATCGGATATCAGGGTGTTCGCCATGTTCGAATCGAATCGAACACCGCGTGGTAAAGTGCGCCAAAATTCGATTCCCCTCCCACCTTCCCTGGCGCCTTTTTTGCACCAATAACAGCGCAGGGGAGGTGGGACAGGAACTACGACACCGGGGGCATTGAAAAAAATTGGAAAAAGTCATTGGCTGCCGAAATCAGGTGACCTCCATTTTAGACGAATAGTGGATTTCAAATCCGGGTCATATGAGAATGTGAACTTTGTGACTATGAGACAGGGATAGCTGTACAGGCAGGGATAGCTAGGGATAACCTTTATTTAGGGGGGAATGTTATTAAAAATAACTTTTTGGGGCTCTATCGGGTGTGTAATTGTGATTTTTGTGAGATAAACTTTTTCCCATAGGGATGCATTGGCCAGCGCTGATTGGCCGAATTCCGTACTCTGGCCAATCAGTGCTGGCCAATGCATTCTATTAGCTTGATGAAGCAGAGTGTGCACAAGGGTTCAAGCGCACCCTCGGCTCTGATGTAGCAGAGCTGAGGCTGCACAAGGGTTCAAGCGCACCCTCGGCTCTGATGTAGGAGAGCCGAGGGTGCACTTGAACCCTTGTGCACCCTCGGCTCTGCTACATCAGAGCCGAGGGTGCGCTTGAACCCTTGTGCACACTCTGCTTCATCAAGCTAATAGAATGCATTGGCCAGCGCTGATTGGCCAATGCATTCTATTAGCCCGATGAAGTAGAGCTGAATGTGTGTGCTAAGCACACACATTCAGCTCTACTTCATCGGGCTAATAGAATGCATTGGCCAGCGCTGATTGGCCAGAGTACGGAATTCGGCCAATCAGCGCTGGCTCTGCTGGAGGAGGCGGAGTCTAAGATCGCTCCACACCAGTCTCCATTCAGGTCCGACCTTAGACTCCGCCTCCTCCAGCAGAGCCAGCGCTGATTGGCCGAATTCCGTACTCTGGCCAATCAGCACTGGCTAATGCATTGTATTGGCGTGATGAAGCAGTGCTGAATGTGTGTGCTTAGCATACACATTCAGCTCTACTTCATCGGGCTAATAGAATGCATTGGCCAGCGCTGATTGGCCAGAGTACGGAATTCGGCCAATCAGCGCTGGCTCTGCTGGAGGAGGCGGAGTCTAAGATCGCTCCACACCAGTCTCCATTCAGGTCCGACCTTAGACTCCGCCTCCTCCAGCAGAGCCAGCGCTGATTGGCCGAATTCCGTACTCTGGCCAATCAGCACTGGCTAATGCATTGTATTGGCGTGATGAAGCAGTGCTGAATGAGTGTGCTTAGCACACACATTCAGCTCTACTTCATCGGGCTAATAGAATGCATTGGCCAATCAGCGCTGGCCAATGCATTCTATTAGCGTGAACTGAGTTTGCACAGGGGTTCTAGTGCACCCTCGGCTCTGCTACATCAGATTGCTACATCTGATGTAGCAGTGCCGAGTGTGCATCAGATGTGTAGTTGAGCAAAACTGACTCAGCACTGCTAAATCTCTGCATTCGCATAGGAATGCATTGGCCAGCCTTCGGCCAATCAGCGCTGGCTCTGCCGGAGGAGGCGGAGTCTAAGGTCGGACCTGAATGGAGACTGGTGTGGAGCGATCTTAGACTCCGCCTCCTCCAGCAGAGCCAGCGCTGATTGGTCGAGTTCCGTACTCTGGCCAATCAGCACTGGCCAATGCATTTCTATGGGGAAAAGTTAGCTTGCGAAAATCGCAAACTGACAGGGATTTCCATGAAATAAAGTGACTTTTATGCCCCCAGACATGCTTCCCCTGCTGTCCCAGTGTCATTCCAGGGTGTTGGTATCATTTCCTGGGGTGTCATAGTGGACTTGGTGACCCTCCAGACACGGATTTGGGTTTCCCCCTTAACGAGTTTATGTTCCCCATAGACTATAATGGGGTTCGAAACCCATTCGAACACTCGAACAGTGAGCGGCTGTTCGAATCGAATTTCGAACCTCTAACATTTTAGTGTTCGCTCATCTCTAGTGTTTATAAAGACTTCACAAAATATTAGAGAAATTTGGTCCCAACATCTCCAGAATGTGAGTCTCCTCAGCACGTGCAGTTTGGAATCCTCAGGAGAAATGTTCTTGTCCTCTTATATTATGTCAAGGAGAAGTTCTCCCGGATGACTGTAATGAGGTATCCATGTAGAAGAGAAGAACCAGAATACCAGGCTTAATCCAATTACCGCAATCGTGTCATGTCTTACAATGGTGCGTGAAGTTCAGGCTGTTATTAGATCTTCCCTGCACAGGATTTTCTACATTCACTATTGTCTGCCCAGCTTACATCATCATTACTTGGAATTCTGCAGTGTAAAAAGTCAAGTAACTTTTTGATATACAGATGTGGAAAAATTAACCCGAAATTCTGCAATTGGTTGAACTGCTGCAATGAGATTGTCACAGAAGATGACAAACGGCAATAAAATAAATCTATGAAAAATAACTTTTTATTGTTTTTGTTCTTATCTTCTATGATAAGATATCACATTGCAACAGTTTACTTACAATTACATCCTGTATTATACTCCAGAGCTGCGCTCACTATTCTGCTGGTACAGTCACTCTGTACATACATTACATTACTTATCCTGTACTGATCCTGAGTTACATCCTGTATTATACTCCAGAGCTGCGCTCACAATTCTGCTGGTACAGTCACTGTGTACATACATTACATTACCGTATATACTCGAGTATAAGCCGAGTTTTTCAGCACAGTTTTTGTGCTGAAAAAGTGCTCCTCGGCTTATATTCGGGTCATTACGGTAATTTTCTGCTAGCAGGCCAGGATAGCAGACTCCGCCCCCCCACCGCTCCATCACACGCCGGGTGACGTAGCCACGTAAACTCAGGCCCGCACCCGGCATGTCTGCTTCCTGCCCTGCTAGCAGAAGTACCGTAAGTACTTCTGCAGATTTTAATGTACAGCATCGCCGCGCTCCTGGCAGGAGCGTGGCGATGCTGTGGGCCCCGGCACCCGCCGCGGTGTCTGGATGCCGGGTCCGGATGCCGGGCTGTAAACGTAATGGCGCCGCTCTGCAGAGCGGTCGCCATAGAAACCAGCACCTCCGCTGTAATGCTTACAGCAGAGATGCTGAAGCTTATGCCTGCGATCTCTGATTGTAGGCATAAGCTGTGGCATCTCTGCTGTAAGCGTTACAGCGGAGGTGCCTTTCGGAGATGCCCTCCCCCTCCTAGTTCAAAATTAGCCCCCGGGGCCGGTGCCCACCGGCCCCATACCTTTAAAGTTGCAGGCCGGCTCCTGCGCAGCGAGCTCGCAGTAGCCGACCTGTTCCGACGACAGCCGGGAGCCTAATGAAGGCTCACAGGCCTGTCATCGCTATATTACTATTACGGCTGGTCTATGACCAGCCGTAATAGTAATGTAGAGAATCTCCCATAGACGGCAATACACTTGTATTGCCGTCTATGGAACTTGCAATCAAATGACTGCAGGTTCAAGTCCCCCAGGTGGGCTAAAAAAAAGTTTAAAAAAAGATATAATAAAAAATAAAATAAATAAAAGTTCACAGCAGGTTCACACCAGCACCTGATCTCAGTTATGCAGGTTTCCGTTTTCTGTCAGCAGAAGACAGAAACCGACATTCAGTGTCTGTGGGTGAGCCGTCTTCTGCTGCCCATGGCGAAACCGTTTTGTTTTTTGTTTTTTACTGGACACAAAGTCCTGCATGTCCGACTAGGAAAAAAACAAAAAACTGTTTCAATGCGGAGAGCAGAAGACGCTCACCGGCGGACACTTTTCAAACCCATGAATGTTTCTCGGGCAGGAAACGGAAACCTGCATAACTGAGATTGGGCGCTGGTGTGAACCTGCCCTCAAAGTAGAAAATGACTGTGAAACACATACACATTAGGTATCCCTGTGTCTGACAGTGCCCGGTCTACTGAATATAGGTGATCTGCAGTGCTTCTATTCCATCGGGAAGGGGTTAATAGGAGCACTGCAGATCCCCTATATTCAGCCAGGCTGAATTCCAAGTGGGGGTAAAAAACCCAGTCCTCAAGCTCAGGGAAGGGGCAGACAGACAACCAAAACACCCCCTCCCCTTTCCCAGCACTTACTGCACCCAAGAACTCGGCCATTTTAATTTTTGAAATTTTCCAGTAGCTGCTGCATTTCCCCCTAGGCTTATACTCGAGTCAATAAGTTTTCCCAGTTTTTTGTGGTAAAATTAGGGGGGTCGGCTTATATTCGGGTCGGCTTATACTCGAGTATATACGGTACTTATCCTGTACTGATCCTGTGTTACATCCTGTATTATACTCCAGAGCCGCACTCACTATTCTTCTGGTGCAGTCACTGTGTATATACATTACATTACTTATCCTGCACTGATCCTGAGTTACATCCTGTATTATACTCCAGAGCTGCATTCACTATTCTGCTGGTGCAGCCACTGTGTAAATACATTACATTACTTATCCTGTACTGATCCTGAGTTACATCCTGTATTATACTCCAGAGCTGTGCTCACTATTCTGCTGGTGCAGTCACTGTGTACATACATTACTTATCAGTACTGATCCTGAGTTACATCCTGTATTATACTCCAGAGTTGCACTCACTATTCTGCTTGTACAGTCACTGTGTACATACATTACATTACTTATCCTGTACTGATCCTGAGTTACATCCTGTATTATACTCCAGAGCTGCACTCACTATTCTGCTTGTACAGTCACTGTGTACATACATTACATTACTTATCCTGTACTGATCCTGAGTTACATCCTGTATTATACTCCAGAGCTGCACTCACTATTCTGCTGGTGCAGTCACTGTGTACATACATTACATTACTTATCCTGTACTGATCCTGAGTTACATCCTGTATTATACTCCAGAGCTGCGCTCACTATTCTGCTGGTACAGTCACTGTGTACATACATTACATTACTTATCAGTACTGATCCTGAGTTACATCCTGTATTATACTCCAGAGCTGCGCTCACTATTCTGCTGGTACAGTCACTGTGTACATACATTACATATCAGTACTGATCCTGAGTTACATCCTGTATTATACTCCAGGGCTGCGCTCACTATTCTGCTGGTACAGTCACTGTGTACATACATTACATTACTTATCAGTACTGATCCTGAGTTACATACTGTATTATACTCCAGAGCTGCACTCACTATTCTGCTGGTACAGTCACTGTGTACATACATTACATTACTTATCCTGTACTGATCCTGAGTTACATCCTGTATTATACTCCAGAGCTGCACTCACTATTCTGCTGGTGCAGTCACTGTGTACATACATTACATTACTTATCCTGTACTGATCCTGAGTTACATCCTGTATTATACTCCAGAGCTGCACTCACTATTCTGCTGGTGCAGTCACTGTGTACATACATTACATTACTTATCCTGTACTGATCCTGAGTTACATCCTGTATTATACTCCAGAGCTGCACTCACTATTCTGCTGGTGCAGTCACTGTGTACATACATTACATTACTTATCCTGTACTGATCCTGAGTTACATCCTGTATTATACTCCAGAGCTGCACTCACTATTCTGCTGGTGCAGTCACTGTGTACATACATTACATTACTTATCCTGTACTGATCCTGAGTTACATCCTGTATTATACTCCAGAGTTTCACTCACTATTCTGCTTGTACAGTCACTGTGTACATACATTACATTACTTATCCTGTACTGATCCTGAGTTACATCCTGTATTATACTCCAGAGCTGCACTCACTATTCTGCTGGTGCAGTCACTGTGTACATACATTACATTACTTATCCTGTACTGATCCTGAGTTACATCCTGTATTATACTCCAGAGCTGCGCTCACTATTCTGCTGGTACAGTCACTGTGTACATACATTACATTACTTATCCTGTACTGATCCTGAGTTACATCCTGTATTATACTCCAGAGCTGCACTCACTATTCTGCTGGTGCAGTCACTGTGTACATACATTACATTACTTATCCTGTACTGATCCTGAGTTACATCCTGTATTATACTCCAGAGCTGCGCTCACTATTCTGCTGGTGCAGTCACTGTGTACATACATTACATTACTTATTCTGTACTGATCCTGAGTTATATCCTGTATTGTACTACAGAGCTGCACTCACTATTCTGCTGGTGCAGTCACTGTGTACATACATTACTTATCCTGTACTGATCCTGAGTTACATCCTGTATTATACTCCAGAGCTGTACTCACTATTCTGCTGGTACAATCACTGTGTACATACATTACTTATCCTGTACTGATCCTGAGTTATATCCTGTATTATACTCCAGAGCTGCACTCGCTATTCTGCTGGTGCAGTCACTGTGTACATACATTACATTACTTATCCTGTACTGATCCTGAGTTACATCCTGTATTATACTCCAGAGCTGCGCTCACTATTCTGCTGGTACAGTCACTGTGTACATACATTACATTACTTATCCTGTACTGATCCTGAGTTACATCCTGTATTATACTCCAGAGCTGCACTCACTATTCTGCTGGTGCAGTCACTGTGTACATACATTACATTACTTATCCTGTACTGATCCTGAGTTACATCCTGTATTATACTCCAGAGCTGCGCTCACTATTCTGCTGGTGCAGTCACTGTGTACATACATTACATTACTTATTCTGTACTGATCCTGAGTTATATCCTGTATTGTACTACAGAGCTGCACTCACTATTCTGCTGGTGCAGTCACTGTGTACATACATTACTTATCCTGTACTGATCCTGAGTTACATCCTGTATTATACTCCAGAGCTGTACTCACTATTCTGCTGGTACAATCACTGTGTACATACATTACTTATCCTGTACTGATCCTGAGTTATATCCTGTATTATACTCCAGAGCTGCACTCGCTATTCTGCTGGTGCAGTCACTGTGTACATACATTACATTACTTATCCTGTACTGATCCTGAGTTACATCCTGTATTATACTCCAGAGCTGCACTCACTATTCTGCTGATACAGTCACTGTGTAAATACATTACATTACTTATCCTGTACTGATCCTGAGTTATATCCTGTATTATACTCCAGAGCTGCACTCACTATACTGATGATGCAGTCATGTGTACATAAATTACTTATCTCATTCTCAGAACTCCCTGCCAGTTCAGTGTCTGCACTGATATTCCTCTGATGATTTGATTTATGGAAAGTTTTTGAAAGATTTTGCATTCTGAAATTTTTTTTTTGTACAATCACATGGTGTATACTGACTGCCCCCTGTGCTCTACTAAGCTATTAGAGTGTATCTGACAACAAGAATCTTGTTTACAATGATACGCAGCAGAATCAAGCATTCAGCTCTGGAGTGGAATGTAAGCTGTAGAATAAGAGATAGAATGTGTGTACAAAGTTTAAATATAGAATTTATATATCAGATAGATAGATAGATAGATAGATAGATAGATAGATAGATAGATAGATAGATATTTCTGTATAAAGCCTTCTGCTGGACCTTTGCATCCCTTTACTTCCATTATTATGTCAGGGTCTGGGCCACTAGGGCCCTCTGGTATCCTGGTGGATCAGTCCCATCATACTGGCTATCACCTTTCACTGCAGCCTTGTAGTCACTGGTTTTCTACATTGTAAAGAACTGGTAGCCTATGAATTGTTTATGGCCGCTAGTCAGGCCGTAACATGAAATATTTCCATACGGTAGAAACCGGCAGAGATCAGCACCAATAAACTTGGCAAGTTTAATCTGAAGATCATAATTTAGAGACTGTTACCCCGATGGTGACATGAGGCTGAACGGCTCATGCTGAATGCACATGTGATTCATATTAGGGTTTCTGCAACACCTGTGATTTTACCCCCACACGCTCCTATAACTGGAGGATAGGGGGTAGATTGGAAACATATGTGGAACCTGACTCACACATCACATGAGGTTAGCTAAGGTTTTGTTTTGCACCCATTCAGCATTCAGATGTCATCAGATGTATATACAGGGAGTTGGGGGGTTGTAACTGTATCTCCGGCAAAGGGGGCAAGTAAAAAATGATCCATGACCATTCCCCGGTGTTTCTCATCAGTGCGGAGGGGGTGAAGACAAGGCATGGCCGTAGGGCTGGGTCCTGTGCACATGAGAGGAGAAACGGATTATACAGTGGGGCTCATACAGCTGCTTGCGGGGTGCATGGAGGACGTCAAAGTCTAAAGTCAGGACAAAAGTTTTCTCAAAACATTTTTTGTGAAGTTAGAAATATAACAAAATATATAATTTAAAGGCAAAGTACATATAAAAATGCGATCAGTCATATGTATCAGAAGATCCCCAGCACCCATATATGCGGAGGTGGGAGGGTTAGCCTTTGTCGGGCCTGTCCTGGACCATCATATGGAGACGAGTGGCTAAGACTTGTAGGTGTATTACTTACAAAACAGATCCCATTCATTTCAATGGGTCGTTACGGGTGTATAACGCGCAAAATTTTGTGGCCGCATTGGAGGCAGAACCCCCCAGTCCCCGGAGGAGCCAGAATACAGGAACTCAGAAGTTTGGAACATCTGGCCACGCTCCTGAACGATGAGGAAGACCAAAGCCAGGCCATATGAGCATGGAAGCCCTGGGACACTTTCTGGGGGCTCTGTGACCTTTAATTACTTCAGTGCGCATGTGCCCAAGGTATGGAGCATGCGCTCTATAGCCCAGGAGTACTCCTGTGGCTTCACTTAGGATCTACAGCAGGAGTACAGTGGAAGGTGAGTATAAAGCATTTTTATTTTTAGTGTGGGTGGCTTTACAACAGGATGGTTTGGGTCAGTGAACCCCCAATCCATAAAGACCAATGGGAGATTTAGTGTCCCAAATTACCCACACAGGTTCCCTTTAAAGAGCTATTATGGGTGCAGGGAATCTCTCTACCCTGTTATCAGGGATGGACTTGGCCAGCAGAGTAACATTAGCCCTCCAGTAGGCCCAGGCAGAAGACAACTCCTTTTGGTGGAGCCGCAGACCCACCAGTCTGACAGTGTAGATAGTTCTCGACTTCTCTGCCAGTTAATCTACCTTTGCCCCTTAATCCCTCTGCCCTAAAATCTCCATACCCCCCACACGTAACCTCTAGTTTTTGCAAGACCTTCTTCCTTGCTCTCCTCTTGGTGCACCTCCTAGCAGTCACTACTGGTCCCTCTGCCACATAAAATATACCACAAATCAGGTACTGGGCTCTATTATAGATATTGTAAAGGTCCCTGAAGCTTCAATTTACTCCTTTGCCAATGGACATGATGTCACTTCCTGAGAAGGAGGAAGCAGCCACGTTTTCTAATCCTGGATAAGCCCTTTAAGATTTCTCTTGTGCTTCCCCCATACTCTAGAATTTGTTATCCCAACCCATAAGACTCCTTCTATCCAAACTTCCAAAAGCAACGTAAAATCCCACTTTTTTAGAGAAATCTACAGCCTGCTATAATCGTGCTGCCACTACACCGCCATATTGTGAGCTCCTACCCTCACCTACTGTCCGTTCTCCCTTTCCCATCTATATTGCAAGCCTTTGCCAACTGCGCCCTCTCCCTTTTGGTAATAACATTGCAGTAGAGACCCTAGACCCCGATGTACAATCTGTATTGGCAGTGGTCTCCTCATACGGCACTTTTAGGGCACCGTGGCCTGGGTGCGACCACAATAGTTACACCCCTGTATGGCGTATTGAGATTTGTGTTTATTATTCGCACAGAACTTTCAGTTTCTTTCAGCAGAAATGTCAGGATCACGTCAAGATAATGTTGGCACACTGAGTCATAGCGACGCCGGGTCAGGAGAGGAATTAAAGATTAACAGGTTACTTGGCAAGGTGTTCATGTTAAGCATGTGAGAAGTAGGGCATTGCATAACTCCACGTCTTAAAGGGACACTGCCCAAAAAGTTACTTGAGGTTATTCCCTATGTACTCTGCAGGCTCAGCATGATGGATTAGCAGCGGCTTTATGTCCACCCCTCCCCCATTGCCATTTCATTTATTTTGCTTTACTTGCACTTTTTATGACACTTTTATAAAGTAGAATAAAAGGTTATTTTTTAGTTTATAGTTTTGTGATTTTTACAAAAGTGGCTTTAAAGAACTACACGAATTATGCATTGCCACCGGCTTGCCAAGCACATTGTTACACATAGCGTAGGGGCTGTGCTTAGTATTGCAGCTCAGCCATATTCAATTGAATGGGAGTGAGCTGCTGTGGCTGCAGCACTTCAAATAGTTGATCTGCAGGGTTCTTGGATGTCAAAACCCCACCAATCGCATATTGATGACTGATCCTGAGGTTAGGCCATCAATGTGCAAGTCCTAGAGCCTTGATGGTGAACCTATGGTACACGTGCCAGAGGTAGCACTCAGAGCTCTCTCTGTGGGCACCCATCTGTGGAACAGATTATACTATGTGGGGGTCACTTTGTAGCAGATTGTACTGTGTGGGAATCACTATGGAGCAGATTGTACTGTGTGTGGGAGCCACTGTGGGGTAGATTGTACGGTGTGGGGACCCTTCACCAGTGGCGTAACTACCGCCATAGCAGCAGAGACAGCTACCACAGGGCCCGGGACATTAGGGGCCTGGTGACAGCCGCTACCGCTACTATCATTATACTCGGGGGTCTTTTCGGACCCCCGAGTATAATGATTGGCGGACCGGGAGAGGTAAGAAACATAAAAAACACTGTTACTTACCTCTCCACAATCCTGGCCAGGCCTCCTTCCTAGTTGTCTGACGCCTGCGTCCCCGGTCATGTGACGTCCGACGTCATTGAAGAAGGACAGCAGCGGAGGACGACAGCATAGGAGCCGGGGGACAGGTAAGAAACAGTAGTTTTTTATGCTTTTATTCCCCTGGGTCTCCGATTATTATACTCTGAGGTCTGAAAAGACCCCAGAGTATAATAATTGTTTATGGGTGTCCACAATGGGACATAATACTGTGTTCAGGAGCCACTATGGGGAATAATACTGTGTGCATGGGCCACTATGGGGGATAATACTGTGTGCAGGGGACACTATGGGGGATAATACTGTGTGCAGGGGCCACTATGGGACATAATACTGTGTGCATGGGCCACTATGGGGGATAATACTGTGTGCAGGGGCCACTATGGGGGATAATACTGTGTGCAGGGGCCACTATGGGGCGTAATACTGTGTGCAGGGGCCACTATGGGGGATAATACTGTGTGCAGGGGCCACTGTGGGGGATAATACTGTGTGCAGGCGCCACTATGGGGCATAATAGTGTGTGCAGGGGCCACTATGGGGGATTATACTGTGTGCAGGGGCCACTATGGGGGATAATACTGTGTTCAGGAGCCACTATGGGGAAATAATACTGTGTGCAGGGGCCACTATGGGGGATAATACTGTGTGCAGGGGACACTATGGGGGATAATACTGTGTTCAGGAGCCACTATGGGGGATAATACTGTGTGCAGGGGCCACTATGGGACATAATACTGTGTGCAGGGGCCACTATGGGGGATAATACTGTGTGCAGGGGCCACTATGGGGGATAATTCTGTGTGCAGGGGCCACTGTGGGGGATAATACTGTGTGCAGGGGCCACTATGGGGGATAATACTGTGTGCAGGGGCCACTATGGGGGATAATACTGTGTGCAGGGGCCACTATGGGGGATAATACTGTGTGCAGGGGCCACTATGGGGGATAATACTGTGTGCAGGTGCCACTATGGGGGATAATACTGTGTGCAGGGGCCACTATGGGGGATAATACTGTGTGCAGGGGCCACTATGGGGGATAATACTGTGTGAAGGGGCCACTGTGGGGCATAATAGAGTGCGCAGGAATGCATAGGAGGGACTGAGTCTTCGTTGTCGGTCGGGGGGGGGGGCATGTCAAAAGTTCACCACGGGGCCCCGCCATTCCTTGTTACGCCACTGCCCTTCACTATTTATGTCGCACAGTATGATATGATATTATTACAGGCCTTAATAACATTGCACTATAAAACAGATCTGTGCGATGTAAATAGTGAACATTAATTGTTCAAAAGTACCAAATGCAAACGTTTACCTTTCAGTACAAAGTTGTTTTGTATCATTGAAGTTCTGTAAAGCCCCATTTACATGACCGTACTTTGCGGGTCCGAAACTGTCTGCAATTTTGGATTGGCACAGTACTATGGTTAAATTGCTGTGTTGTCACCTTGTGATAAATTATCGGGTTTTAGGTTGCAGTTTGGGCACTCGCTCTCTAAAAGGTTCGCCATCACTGCCCTAGAGAATCCCTTTAAGTGCCAAAACAGCTACCAAACCCCAAAAGGGGTTAACAAAAAAAAGACTTCAAAAATATTCTGGTGACAGGTTGTATCATCAGTAGAACAAGTTGCGGATTGAGTTCCCTTTGGCCCACTAGATAAAATGGTCTGGGAGCCCACCCTCCAACAATCCCCAGAAAAATAGACTATAGAACCCCTCAAATTTGGGTCTGTTGCTGAACCCAAATTTGAGGGGTTATATCGGATTATCTTCTGGCACTCTGGTGGGCCAGTCCAGTCCCTCAGAGTTTAGCTGTATTCTATAGGAGAACTGTGCAATAAGTGTCAAGTTTCCCTGCAGTGCCCCCACAGGGAAAATGAAGTATTACACAGCTCCCATTGAACCATGGCCATATCAGTTCCTCCAGAGCCAGAGAAGCTCTTTTTAGTTGCCCCTTATTTAGCTAATAAATAGCAGTCCCATACAAAAGTCTTCTGAAAAAAACTTTACACTCTTACTTTGGGAAGATGCCAAAAAATGTAAAAAAAAAAAAAAAAAGTGATAGTGTAAAAAGCCGAGATGATGTAAGTGATATTAATAGAGACACATGATTTACGGCTGAACTTGTTTGGTCATAAATAACCTGGGATTTCACAGTACAATGTAATAGGCCATCTGCCTGCTTTCCTGTACGGCAAAAATAAATCGTGCTGCTTCAGATATGAAGTCATCAGTACCTGTCATGTGTCCGCTCATCTATACCACAGGCCCAATGTTTATCTAGGCAAAGGACTGGTGAACTGAGGAGACCCCGGCCCGCCTGTACATCTTGTGCCCTATCTCATACTCTTAGATCTAACATCTAACATTCTGCATTTTTTCTGAAACTTATTCTGCAAATCCAGCAAAATGCAATTCAGAATTTTTTTTGTCATTCCAAAGAGTCCGGCACTTACTGGTAAAGTGGAGCAAAGATATCTGTGGGATAACATAAAATGACTGCATTACCTCGTAGAAGATCTAACAAAATCAGTTAACCCCTTCCTATATGGACAGAATAACTGCAATAGGTTGTATAGGTTGATAGATATATCCTGATGGCTGCGCATGCGCGATCACTACCAACAATGATTGACCTTCCCTGGGATCAGAGAATCTAGAGATCCTGGTCAGGTGAATCCATAAATGTCACAGTCAATAGAGACACCCAGACCCTACTAATCTAACCAAAGCTACTGTTGCAGACGAGGCCGGAAGGAGCTCTGTTCTTATTCAAGTAATAGGTACAAAGCTGCAGCTCTGTCCACTGTATAGCGATGGTTGGGGGGGGGGGGGGGAGTATTGCACTTCTGTACCTATTATTTGAGCAGAGATGTGCCCCAGCCCAATCCAGAGCAGTAGCTTCTGGCACCAGCAGGCAGGCGGATCAGTGTGGGGTCGAAGTGTTGGACCGTACCAATAAGATAGTGATAGCCTAGGCGTTAAGATAGGTCATCAGTGTAATATACACTGTTGGGAACCCTTTAATGTTTTAGTGCACCAAGAAATTTTGGACAATTATTTCTTTCAGCATTGTGAGCACAGGTTGGAGAAGACCTTTTTCTGTTCCAGAATGACTATGCCCCAGTGTACAAAGCGAGGTCCATAAAGGGCGCGTGCTTGTTGAAGAACTTCACTGGGCCCATACTGTGCCCTGACCTCAGCCCCAACCAATACCTTTGGCATGAAATTATTAGGAACACTAATGGAGACATTATTACTATGGGTTGTTATTATATTTGGGGCACTGTGGGGCGTTATTACTAATAGGGCACACTAGGGGAGCAGTTTTACTGTTGACACTATGAAGAGCTCTATTATTAAGCATGGGGAGCACCCATGGGGAGCATTATTACTATTGGGGTATTACGTATGAGGCACTTTGGAGTAGAAAGTTACTATGGGGTCATTATTATATATATACTATCTACTCTCTCTCTCTCTCTCTCTCTCTCTCTCTCTCCTTCTCTTCTCTCTCTCTCTCTCTCTATATATATATATATACTGTATATATATGTTTATAAATGGTCGAATTACAGATTTCCTTGACATAACACATTAACACATTTACATGACAATAAAAAGTTAAACGCTGGTGTGAAACCCCATTTCCTGAACTGATAACACTGCAGTGAAGCCGTCAGATGTAAAAAAAAAGAAAAAACAAAACAAAGTACAATATATCTCTAAACACAAAAATCCATGTGTGAATGGGGCTGAGGAGGATGACATGGGCAGATGGGTGAGAATCTCAGTCCTACATGAAGTGACAAAGAGAACTACATGTCTGAGAATTTGCCAGGTGTTATAAAAGACTCCATTGACAAGTGGGCAGTCATAGGTTGTGAACCACTGCGGTAACTAGAGATCTAAGGATCCACATCCTAAATGGATAAACTTTTTGCATCTCCTTTCTGATTTCCTTTGATAGCTGGCAGCCTATCCATCATAAATGTATAAATGTATCACCCCTGCCCTCTGGAGAGCTGAAGGGAGAAGATTTATGATACACAGCCTTCCACTGTCAGAAAGAATATGAACTATTTCATGGCCTTCAATAGAGAAGCAAAAGAAATGGTAAATTCTGGTAAAATGTACTGCTGTAAGGTGTGACGGAAGTTTTCCTGGTGCTCAAGTTGAGTTTTTTACACCAGGGCCAATGAGACTTTAGTTGTACCCCTGTCGTGAGCCTTCCCAGATGTGGCACTGTCTGATGAAGGGAGCCGTCTGATACCATGTAACCTCACACTCCATGTTTAGCAGTGGAAAGATATCAGTGCCAAAAGTAATGGCACTAATATCTCCTACACCGGGGCCTCATACTGTGAAAGCTGACAGTGCACAGAATTTGCTGAATCTCTGAGGACATGAAAGGTCCTCTTTAATATTGTTTGTTTTGTAGATTCCCTTATGTTTTAACATTAAAATTTATTGAAGGATTTTCCAAAATTTTTACAAAGTGGAAAAGTGGGAGGGAAGAAAAGGGAGAGAGGGGAACTCAGGGACAGCAACGTAAAACCACAATATGGGAGGGGGGGAGGGACCAGAAGCTCCGATGCAGCAGTGCCAAAACAGCAAATAATACAAGAACCTAAAATACAAAAAGAATAAGAACACAAAACACAAGACACAGAGACAACAGAGGGAGACGGGGAGTGGGATTATGAAGGACCAGGAGGGAAGAGGGTGAGGAAGTCAGCGGAGTAATAAACGTGGTTCCAGAGTAGCCAAGTCTGCTGGTGTGTCCCTGTGCAGGGCGAAGTTCGGCCATCAGGTCTTCCATAGAGTGCAAGTGTAGGAATTCCTTCAGCCAGGAGAGGAGTGTGTGTGTGTGTGGGGGGGGGGGGGGGGGGGGGGGGTCTGAGATTTCCACAGCCTGGGGATAGCTGTCCTAGCCGCCACCAACATAAAACCAAGAAGCCTGCGGGTGGACTTCCTAAATTCGCGGGAGAAAATTGAGAGGAGCAGTGGAGTGGGGTCATCATCCAGATCTACTCCCGTGACTTGATGTATCACTTGCCTAACCCCAGACCAAAAAGGGCGCAAGAGGCCCACCAGATGTGGCCCATCGTACCCTGACCGGAGAGACACCTCCAGCAACTGTCAGACGTAGATGGGTAGATGACATGGAGGAGAGTCGGAACTCTATACCATTACGAGAGAATTTTATAGAATTTTATAATTAGGTTCCTGTGCCCTACAGGAGGTGGAAAATTTGCGACAGGCTTGGAAGGCAGATGATGATGCACCCGGCAGAAATGAGACTCCCAACTCCCTTTCCCAACCCCCAACAAAAGCAAGCAAGGGGGCCTGCGAGTCTCCACTAGTCTATCATAGAGAAGCGAGACGGTATGTGCGGGAGCTACAGAGGAACGACATAGATGTTCAAGAGGGAGCAAGGGTCTGTGGAGATCGCTAGAGAGCTTGAGAGAGAAGTAAAAGTGAGAAAGCTGAGAGTAGTGCCAATATGCAGAGAAGGAGTCAGGCGACGGCAAACAGGCCAGCAGTTCCGCACGAGGGAAAAACGAAGAGGCCGACGTGACGTGCCGAAAGCGGAGCACTGGACCCCCGACGCCGTGGTCCAGAAAGGGCGAGTCCAAGGCAGCTGGAAAGTCTTGGTTACCTGAGATAGGAGTCAGCGGACCATCATTCCTAAAGAGTTTCCTCATTTCCCCATATATATACGGCACACTCCAAGCGTTTGGCGCGCCACAAAGGGAAGCGGACAAACTTTGTCATCAGTCCAAGACCTCTTATGAAGCCAGGGGAGAGCAGTGAGAGGAAGGGTACACAATGACTCCTCCCGGGATACCCAGAGCTTGGAGCGACCAGCAAAGTGCCAGTCAAGAATACGGGTAGTGACAGCAGCTAGGAAGTATTTCATACAGTTTGGGACCACTAAGCCCCCTCTCCGCTTAGGCCAAGACAAGGTGTGACGAGCGATGCGCGGGGGTTTTGACTCTCAGATAAATTTGTTGAAGGCTTGCTCCACAACGGAAAAGAATCGTGAGGGGAGGACACATGGGACCGTCTGGAAGAGCTACAACAATCTGGGGAGAACGTTCATATACAAGAGGTTAAAGCGGCTCAGCCATGAGAGACCTTTAGTGTCCCAGCGTTCGAGATCAGAACGCAGGGTGCGCAGGATCGGGAGAAAATTTAGTGCATAGGAGTCAGACAGGTTAGAAGGGAGCTGTACTCCCAGATACTTAATAGAGCCACGAGACCAGGTGAACGGAAAAGAAGAACGTAGCGTAGTCAGGACCGACGCCAGCAGGGAGACGTCGAGAGCGGTGCTTTTAGAGAGATTGATTTTATAGTTACTATAAAAGCTATAGGCGCCGATTTCCCGAAGAAGGGAGGGGAGGGAGGTCAATGGGTGGGTAATAAAGAGGAGGACGTCATCCGCGAACGCAGAGACCTTAAGGTGCAAATCCTTAACTCTCAGGCCCTTAATGTCAGGGTTGTTCCCGATCGCTACCAGGAGGTGTTCCATGACGAGGGTGTACAGAAGCGGGGAGAGGGGACAACCCTGGCGTGTTCCAGTATGTATGGTGAAGGGGGAGGAGAGCAAGCCATTAACCCTAACCCGCGCCATGGGGGAGTCGTACAATGCCTGGATTCTCGTGAGCATAGCAGGTCCCAGGCCTATCTGCAAGAGAGTGGCCTCCAGGAATCTCCAATCCACCCTATCGAAGGCCTTCTCCACATCCAGAGAGAGCATCAGCATGGGGGTCCGCGACCTCTGAGCATAATGGATCGCGGAGAAGGCCTTCAGAGTGTTATCCCAGGCTTCCCTGTGGGGAATAAAATCCACTTGGTCAGGGTGCACAAGGTTCCCCATGTGTGAGTCCAATTGGGTAGCAATCAGCTTGGCATATAATTTGCCATCGGTGTTGAGGAGAGAGATTGGACTATATCTAGGGCAGAGTGTAGGGTCCTTACCCTCTAGGGAGAACCGTAATATGAGCTAGGAGAAACACCGGAGGGAGACCGACGCCGGTGGAAATGGA
Organism: Leptodactylus fuscus; assembly: GCF_031893055.1. NCBI lineage: Eukaryota > Metazoa > Chordata > Amphibia > Anura > Leptodactylidae > Leptodactylus > Leptodactylus fuscus. The sequence goes on from NC_134265.1 coordinate 331,965,136, forward strand.
GTTATACACTCTCGAAAGAGGGGGTGTCAGCTCCTTCTTTAAGACCTTAAAGAATCTAGCCGTGTAGCCATCAGGACCGGGACTTTTGCCACCCGGGAGTGAGGATCATTTTAGAGCGGGCTGTCCATGCTCGGCGACCATCAAACTTAACTGAACTTGAATTGTTTTGTAAAGAGGAATGGCCCAAAATACCTTCATCCAGGATCCAGGAACTGATTAAAAGCTACAGGAAGCGACTAGAGGCAAAAGGAGGATGTACTAAATATTAATGTCACTTTTCTGTTGAGGTGCTCAGACTTTTGCATTGGTCAAATTTTGGTTTAATGCATATTGCACATTTTCTGTTAGTACAATAAACCTCATTTCAATCCTGAAATATTACTGTGTCCATCAGTTATTAGATATATCAAACTGAAATGGCTGCTGCAAACACCAAAATATTTAGAACTAAAATGATTAAGATTAATGGGGGGCACAAACTTTTTCATAGGACTGTATCTAGGAGGTATAGGTAGGTTAGAGGGAAGATCCTTTCTTGTGTCTGATGGGTTACTGTTTGTTTGCTTTTAAGGAAGGGCTTATGGAGAATGTAGTTATGGGTGTGAAGGATTTATTCTGTGGTGTGAAATATCTGTCTGTAGGGGAGCGCCCAGCTTTGTGTGGCATTATGCCCGTGTAGGACAAACTGTTCATTGCAATGGGTTTCTCTGTGCTTTGCAGGTGATCTCCAGGGTTTCTGCTTCTCATTGCGCATCCACTGCTGCTGAACACAGAGGAGACTGAGGTCACATGGTCAGAGGCAGGTCCGCTCATCAGACACAACCACAACAGGGAAGGTTCAGGCCTGGTTGATAGTGGAGGGCTGTAACCTCCCAGTTGTCACTTTATTTAGCATAACAAAGACTCATTTGCATATACATAGCAGAAAAACAAAAAAAAATAAAGACTACAGAAACAGAGGAACAAGAACAACAGAGGATTCCACAATCTCTTGGGTGGTGACAGCTCCTTTTTCATTTACTTAAAGGGGTTTACTGGGATTACTACTCAAGAAGTATAAAGTTAAACCAGTTTAAGACATGGGATGCCCCCTAAACCACCGGGTATACACCAGATGGGTAACCACACTAATTGTACCGAAATTCCAAACTGAACTCCCAATAGGTCCCGGAGAACTCCTAATATAGGGAGACTTTCCAGCTATTGTAAAACTGTGTTGTGTCGGGCCAAAGTTCGTAGGCTGTAACTGGGAAAGCATGAACAAGGCCGACCGCGCCAATAGGGAATCGTCGCACTGCCTCCTGCCCCACAAGCACCAGAATCAGAAATGGCGCCATACAGTTAAAATGTAAGTGTCACATAATATACACAGGACAACAAACAAGACATCAGCATTGGAAATAAGCAACCTTCACATTGTAACGCACAGAACCGCAAAGAGCACAAATAAATGTACATAACAGGCACAAGCAAACATTTCCATGATTCCAATATTCTTCTGTTTGATTTCTAACATCATTTTCTAAAATTTACATTTGTTTGTATATAATAATTTGTATATTGTTTGTTTTATGATGCATGATATTTATTTAAATACGTATAAAAAATGTTATTTACAAATAATTGTTTGTATCTATTTTACATTTTACAATTACATGTAGTGTATGGCCTATAATTTCTGGCGCAACGAACACAGCAATGGAGATGGCTCGTATGCTTTGTAATAGTTAGATCACAGACGTCCATGTAAGTACCAGGCGATGCGCATTACGAAAGTCTAGAATGGTGGCCCAAAAAACTTCACAGTAAAAACAGGTGATTTGGAGTGATGAGACAAAAGTCCATAGACTGAGCTCTGATGGGTACAAATCGGTCCGTAAGAAACAAGGGAAAGGGAGGCTAACAGATTAAGGAATTCAAGGAACTGTCAAGTTTGGTGGAGGAAGCCTGATGATATGGGGATGTTTTATAGACAAAGCTGTGGGATACCTGACCAGGATTGATGGTGGTCTCAATACTGAGCTATATGTGAGTATCCTACAAGACGAGTTACTTCGTACACTTGAGTACTATGGATATGAAAAGGACAAGACAGGGTTCCAGCAGGACAATAATCCAAAGCATATGCCCAGATTAGCAAAGAAATAGTTCAATTACAGTGAAGTAGAGGAGCTGGATTGTTCCCACAGTCCCCGGATCTTAACCCAATTGAAGACTTGTGGGAAGAGTTGAAAAAAAAGCTGTGCTCATACCCAAGTGAGTTGACCAGTATGTACCAACATTGGGAACGTGTAGAAGAGACCTGGGAGCAGGTTGCGGTCAAGACATGCTTGAATCTGATGGAGAGCAAGCCCAATGCTGAAAGCCAAAGGTGGATTTACAAAATAATTAAAATGAAAACTTTGATTTTTAGGAGGAAAACAGTAACAATGCAGGTAAGATGATAAGAATCTGCATAACTAATAATATGCTAAATAATTACAAACCTCATTTATGTATGAGATAGCCAAGAGGATTGTCTGTAGAATGATGGCAGTTTCACGTTGGAAGCGGTAATGGATGGTGAGATATGGAGCCTGAGAGTCACAAGTTCTAAACATTGTTACTAGAGATGAGCGAGTACTGTTCGGATCAGCCGATCCGAACAGCACGCTCCATAGAAATGAATGGATGCACCTGGTACTTCCTCTTTGACGTCGGCCGGCCGCTTAACCCCCCGCGTGCCGGCTACGTCTATTCATTTCTATGCGAGCGTGCTGTTCGGATCGGCTGATCCGAACAGTACTCGCTCATCTCTAATTGTTACCCTTTTATTCATCATTATATATATTTACATAAATATAAATATATATATATATATATATATATATATATATATATATATATATATATATATTATATGGAAAAAATGTCAGCACTCCAATATTTAGAAAAAGCGTGGGTTTATTCCAAGCAGCGACGTTTCGGTTCTTATCTGAACCTTTTCTTGAGAAAGGTTCAGATAAGAACCGAAATGTCGCTGCTTGGAATAAACCCACACTTTTTCTAAATATTGGAGTGCTGCCATTTTTTCCATTTTCTATATAAAGTTGAAGATTAGCCACCTTCCAGTTTGGCTTTGCACCCGGTTTGTATGCTGTGCTGCTTCTGCATTTTTTTCTACTATATATATACTGTATATATATCACATACATATAGTTTGGTGAGTGACTGAAGCCAGATCCTCGCTCCACATGATTTGCAGGCCTTGCCATTGACCAGGTTACCTCTAATCATACAGTAATGGAATACAGGTGTCCTGTAAGTCAGCTGAATGTTGACAGAAGGATGGATTTTCAGACGATACGGTCATCTGGTTTCTGCAGACCACATGGGACAAAACCACAACTATTTCTAGGTTTTGTGAGCCCAGCAGAATTACATTGTTAACTGGTAGTAAATATGGAGGCGCCTAAATGGTTAAGTGCTAAAAGGGGCGCTAAGTATCATCATTATAATATAGTCAGCAGAACGGTGGATCCTAGTCTGAGCAAAATCTATGCCAAAGCTAATGCAAAACTAATGCTAGGTTTAACTAAAGTAGAGAAATTACATAGGATAGTGTCCGGTTACAAAAGGCACTAGATGGCAAAGAACTTAAAGGGCTGTTCCTTTGCTATGAGATGGGTCCCCTGAAAATAAGGTGAGACCCGACTGGGAAGGAACCTGGCAGCATGTGTTTAATTTTTTGGTAGTGCCACCACAGGATGGCCAATTGAAATCAATTGTCTACCTGTGTATTTTATGGACAGGCCTAAAGGAAAATGCTGTGAAAAAAAGTTTTTTTTACCTTTCCCGGGTGCTGGATGCTGCTATGGGCAGAGGGAGCAGCACCATCCCTATTCAAGTAAGGGTCCATTCACACGGAGGAAAATGGCGTGTAATTTGGCGCTGAATTTTCCATGCTGAAAAAACAGCTTCCCATTGATTTCAATGAGTTCTACTAGCTTTTTTTTCTGCGCTGAAAATTCAGCGCCAAATAAAGCGCCATTTTCCTCCGTGTGAATGGACCCTAATAGGAGCGGTGCTACAGTTCCCTGGAGCCGCCGCTATACACAGCTTCTATCATACTCTCCACATCAGTATTAGATCAGCAGTATTAGCTGATCTATGTAAAGTCCTATTCTGTGGATAGGTCATCAGTATGAAAAGTTGATTTGGATTCGGAAACCGCTTAAAGTTGCAGTTTGGAGGGGGGTCCCATGATCTCAAAAATGCAGTTGCCTTGAAAGGGGCATGCTGTCCCTCCATTTATTTCTATGGGCCTGAAGTACAGCACTTGGCCCTCCAGTTTGCAAGTTTCTATATTCATTCACATTTCAATGGATTAAAATCCAAGCCAAACTCCAGGGGAGGAAACTACCGGTAACAGTGTTTTTTTTTAAATGTCCGTTCACCTCCCCTGGGCCTCTGATTATTTTACTGCAGACCCTTCAGTATAATAATAGCAGTTTCAGTTTGGACATATTCGGTCCAAATGGAACTGCCAGACAAACCTCGCGAGATGAATCCTGTGGGGACTGCCCAACAAATAATCTTGCCGCAGGCCTGCAGCCTTACTCCCTGATCTTTCTCACGGCTGCCTCTGCTTACCCTGCTGCCCTCCAGGGGGCCCCGTGCGTCCCATATCAGTGACATGATATGGGACATACAGGGCCCTCAGAGGGCAGAAGGGTAAGCGGAGGTGGCTGGAGCAGGGATCGGTAAGTAAAAAAAAAGCAGCAGGGGCCCACTGAAGACCCCTAATGTCCCAGCCTACATAGCAGCTGCTAGAGCTGTAGTTACAACGCAGTGTCTGACTTAATCCTCATACAGTAGTCGTCTATCTATAGTCAGTATACTGCCTAGCGGAGAACATCTTGTGTTTTACTTTCATTCTGAGTGGATATTTTGCTGTGAGATGTAGCAGACGTTGCACACAACATGTGACTGCAGCTCTCTGGATCTGAGCGGCTGTTGTTTTTGTGGTTAGTGGTCACGTTATACATTACAGCTGACTTGTTGTTGCCATACATATTTTTATTGAAACCACCTAAAACCTAACGCTGCTCATTTAGCTGTGATCGCAGTTCCTCCATATCCCACTCTCACCCAGGTCATGCTTAAAGAGGACCCAGGAGTTTTGGTGGTCAAGGCAAAGGTGAAAAACTGAGCCCCCCTTCACTCCAAGACTCATCACAGTGGTCAATAAGGAAAGAGAACATTGCATTAATACTCCCCCACTATCTTGTATGTTCTGGGTCTCCCCATGTATGCCATTTCTATTACCCTTGTCCAAGGTCCCTTCCTAACCGTTTCCAAATAATCAAGTCTATTGGAGAAAGGAGTGCGTCACAGGTTTACACCACCTAGTAGCAAGGGAGCAAGGGTTGGGCCCCCTGTTTCTGAAAGTCCCATAACAGTTGCATCTGCTTTATGATTGGGTTTTCCCATTTTCTGCTACTTAGACACCCCCACACCATTTTCTTGTATCCTGCAACCACTTTCTACGTCTTATATTTTGCATTGTTCCCAAAGATGTAACCTCCCATCATCCTTTAAGAGTGAGAACATCTCCTGGGCCCAGAAGAAAGCTCCTACATTTCCCATGGTCTAGATCATGTGATGTGGGCATACAAAAGGTTGATGCCCGACACATTTCTTGTGAATGGGAGCATGACCATGTGAATATTGGGGGGTTGCACTCCTGGAAGTCAACTTCTAAAAGAGGTCAAGTATAAGTTACAGGTTTCATCATGCAACCACCGTATTCTGCCACCCCCAGTAGCTATTGTGCGACCATGGACAAATGCAGTCCAGGGCAGTGGCGTAACTAGGAATGGGGGACCCCATGGCAAACTTTTGACATGGGCCCTCCCCCCCCGACCGACACCATGGATCTCGACCAACTGACCCGTATCCCCGCACACATTTCTGCGCACACTACAATGCCCCTTAGTGGCCCCTGCACACAGTATTATGCCCCATAGTGGCCCTTAAACACAGTATAATGCTCCATTGTGGACCCCAGAGTATAATAATCGGAGACACAGGGGGATAAAAAACATAAAAAAACACTGTTACTTACCTATCTCCCGGCTCCGCTGCATTCTCCGCCACTGTCGGCCATCTTCAATGACGGCCAGGATGTCATGTGACTAGGGGGCCTGCGTCGCGTCACATAAGGACGCAGGCCCAGTTATGTGACGTCACGCAAGTAGGTCCCAAGCATGCCTGGAGTGCGGAGAGATAAGTAATAGAGATGAGCGAACACTAAAATGTTCGAGGTTCGAAATTCGATTCGAACAGCCGCTCAATGTTCGTGTGTTCGAACGGGTTTCGAACCCCATTATAGTCTATGGGGAACAGATACTCGTTAAGGGGGAAACCCAAATCCGTGTCTGGAGGGTCACCAAGTCCACTATGACACCCCAGGAAATGATGCCAACACCTCTGGAATGACACTGGGACAGCAGGGGAAGCATGCCTGGGGGCATCTAACACACCAAAGACCCTCTATTACCCCAACATCACTGCCTAACAACTACACACTTTCCACATTCAAAAAAACCTCTATCAAAGTGGGAAAATACCTGGAAACCTTCTTTACTCCCCAAATGGATGGACACAAACCCCAATTTAAGCTCAACAAACAGTAACAACCACCCCTTTAAATCACGTTCCCCATGACAACCACAAATGGAATAGGCAATGGGAATTCCAAAAGCCCTCACCCTTAACTGTCATTTTGAGTGTGTGTGTGTGTGTGTGTGTGTGTGTGTGATGTGGTAAGACCTTCCAAAATTCACTTTTCTAGCCCTTAACATGAGCCCTTCCAAACAAAGTTACAGGACCTTAAGCTGAGCTACCAGCAGAGATTGAGGCCCTTGGCATGAGTAGAGCCTTGCACCAGCAGTGTTTTTGGCACTTAGGGTGAGTTGAGCCTTGTACCAGCGTGTGTCCCTTAACATCAGGCGGGCCCTAAGTTCTGCGCTTTGCACAAAAGTTCCACATTAACTAGGCTGAATGGTACAAAGATTAGTAGGCCCGAGAACCAGGAACAGGTCTTGCAATGGCTGTCGGATAACGCTTAAAGCACATTGTCCACCAGCCAGTCAGCCTCTACCTCCTCTTACCCAACAGTCTTGTCCTCCTTCCACCCAAAATTCCCAATCTTCTCAGAACAATAACCCCAACTGTCCCTGCTCCCCAGAGCTGTTCTCCCTTCCTTTGACTGTACCGCAACCTGCCCCTCCATTTCGCGATTCCACGGACCTAACAGACGAGTATCTGTGTCCAGATGCTCAAACACTAGAGTCTCCTCCATTCCATCTCCGGTCGATTTGGTGGCGGATGACCAGCAACCCACCCTCATCGACGACGATGAGACGCAGTTGCTGTCAGGGCAGCCAGTTGACATGCGCATTGTGCAGGAGGAGGAGGCGAGACAGGAGTTGGAAGAGGAGGTGGTGGACGACGAGGACACCGACCCCACCTGGACAAGGCAGATGTCAAGCTGGGAAAGTAGTGTGGATGTTGAGGCAGGTGCAGCACCAAAAAGGGTAGCTAGAGGCAGAGACATGTCCAGAGGCAGAGGTCAGCTGCTTTGCCGAAGCCAGGCCAGACCCGGAATGTCCGAAGATGTTCCCTTTTGTACCCAGCCCAGAAAAACTCCCCCATCGAGGGCACGTTTCTTGAAGGTGTAGAGTTTTTTCAAGGAATGCGCCGAGGACAGATATAGTGTCGTCTACACAATTTGCCTCTCAAAATCGAGTAGGGGCCCTGAGAAGAGCAACCTGTCCACCACTTCAATGCACCGTCATTTGGAATCCAAGCAATGGAATCAGTGGCAGGCAGCAACGGCAGGACAAACGTCGCCCGCCGTTCATGCCACTGCCTCTGCTCACAGTGCTGGCGATGCACTCCAGAGGACGAGCCAGGACATCACTTCATCTGCCTCCGCCACTTTGTTGACTTCTCCCTCATCCTCCCCTGTTTCTGTCTTATCTCCTTCTCCTGCACCATCAAAGGCACCATCAGGCGCTTCTTTACAACAACCCACCATCTCTCAGACATTGGAGCGCCGGCAGAAATACACCGCTAACCACCCACCCACGCAAGCCTAGAACGCCAACATCGCTAAACTGCTGGCCCAGGAGAGGTTGGCGTTCCGGCTTGTTGAAACTCCCGCCTTCCCGGACCTGATGGCAACTGTGGCACCTCACTATGCCGTCCCTAGCCGTCTCAACTTCTCCCGGTGTGGCGTCCCCGCCTTGCACCAGCACGTGTCACTCAACATCAGGTGGGCCCTTAGTTCCGCGCTTTGCTGCAAGGTCCACTTGACCACCGACACTTGGACAAGCGCCTGTGGTCAGGGATGCTGCAGTGCTTATCTTTAATGACAGGCAGGGTGAATGTGGTGGAGTCTGTTCCCCGGGTGCAAACTGGGGTGGCCTATCTCCTCTCCCAGGCCAAAATTCATGGCAGGAGTAGACTGAAACCCTACGACGCTGCAACCTCCACCACAGCTACTAGCGGCAAACGCTAAAACACTGGTGTGGGGAGACGTCAGCAGGCGGTGCTGAAGCTCATCAGCTTGGGGGACAGACAGCACAGTGCCTCCGAGGTCAGGGATGCCATCCTGGCTGAGATGGCATTTTTTTTTCCCTGCTACACCTGGGGCCTGGCATTTTTACGCCTGTGATAATGGCTGGAACCTGGTAGCGGCTCTGGAGCTTGCCAGCCTCCAACACGTTCCATGTTTGGCCCACGTCTAACCTAGTGGTGCAAAGTTTTTTAAAAACATACCCAAATGTACCGAAGCTACTGTTGAAAATGCGGCGCTTGTGCGCCCACTTTTGCAAGTGCACAGGAGTCGCTGCTAGCCTAAAAACACTCTAGCAAGGCCTACATCTGTCCAAACACAGGCTGTTGTCCGTCATTCCCACACGCTGAAACCCTACAATACCATATCTTGAGCAGGGTGTGTGAGCTGCACAGACCTTTGATGGAGTTCCATCTACAAAACCCAAGGGTTCCTCAAAGTCAGCAACCAAAGTTTCTGCACCATGAGTTTCCAGGGGTGGCAGAGTTATGGCTAGGGGAAGAGGCATGGATAGGGATGATGTCTAGGGGCAAAAGCAGTGTGGATGTGGAGGCAAGCTAAGCAGGAAAAACTGGGGGTACAAGCTAAGGCATGGACTGGGGTGATGTCTAGGGGCAAAAGCAGTGTGGATGTGGAGGCAAGCTAAGCAGGAAAAACTGGGGATACAAGCTAAGGCATGGACTGGGGTGATGTCTAGGGGCAAAAGCAGTGTGGATGTGGAGGCAAGCTAAGCAGGAAAAACTGGGGGTACAAGCTAAGGCATGGACTGGGGTGATGTCTAGGGGCAAAAGCAGTGTGGATGTGGAGGCAAGCTAAGCAGGAAAAACTGGGGGTACAAGCTAAGGCATGGACTGGGGTGATGTCTAGGGGCAAAAGCAGTGTGGATGTGGAGGCAAGCTAAGCAGGAAAAACTGGGGGTACAAGCTAAGGCATGGACTGGGGTGATGTCTAGGGGCAAAAGCAGTGTGGATGTGGAGGCAAGCAAAGCAGGGAAAATGGTGGCTAGAGGCAAAGGAATGTCCATAGGCAGCAAGGGCAAAGATGCAAAACTCTCCCGTTTCAAGAATTTTCCTGACTTGTTTCCCCACAAAACATTCCTGGGAGGAGGGCTGAAACACCACCCTCCTCCTCCTCCGCTGTTAGATTTACCCCAGCTACGAGCTGAAAACGCTGCAACACTGGTGTGAGGAGACGTCAGCAGGCTGGGCTGAAGCTCATCAGCTTGGGAGACGGACAGCACACTGCCTCTGAGGTCAGGGATGCCATCCTGGATGAGATGGCAATTTGTTTATCCCCGCTGCCCCTGGGGCCAGGTTTTTTAGCTTGTTGGAGGGCTCTGGAGCTTGCCAGCCTCCAACACGTTCCATGCCTGGCCCACATGTTCAATGTAGTGGTGCAATGATTTTTAAAAACATACCCCAAATTAGCTGAGCTAAGGGTGAAAGTGCGGCACTTGGACACCCACTTTCCCAAGTCTACAGTACCTGGAGCTAGCCGCAATACACTCCAGCAAGGCCTACATCTGCCTGAAGCACCTACTGTTGTGCGAGGTCACCACACGCTCTAACCCTAGATACCGTATGTTCAGCAGGGTGTGTGAGCAGCAGAGACCTTTGATGGAGTACCAGCTACAAAACCCAAGGGTTCCTCAGAGTCAGCTCCCTCACTTTCTGCACCATGAGTTTCCATGGGTGGCAGACTTATGGCTAGAGGCACAGGCATGGATAGGGGTGATGTGTAGGGGCAAAAGCAGTGTGGATGTGGAGGCAAGCTAAGCAGCAAAAACTGGGGGTACAAGCAGCCGGTGACATCATCACTGACAAGCACAGTTGTCTGTCAGCTGACAGGCTGACTTTCACCAAAATGAACAGACAATGGATAGACTCATCATATACATGTCAGTTACATGACAAATTTAGTGCAATTTGCAAGTCCAAGATGGTTTGGAGATCTGCGGAGAGGAATCTCACCACCTCTTGCGGGTGCCATCATTTGGAAGGCAAGCCCTGGGCTCAGTGGGTGAGAGCAAGCGCAGGATAATCGTCGTTTGGCCTGGCGGCCACTGCCTCTTCCACTGTTGACAGGGCTGGCGCTGCAGTCCAGACCAGGAGCCAGGACACCTCCACATCTGCCTCTGACACTTTGGGGAGTTCACCCTTATCCTCACCTTTTCCTGCCATTTCTCCTTTTGCCCGCGCCATCATGCGCCTCTTCCCAGCAACTCCCCATCTCCCAAGCCTTTCATTTCATGCTAAAGTACAGCGCAACCCACCCACATGCCCAAGGCTTCAACGGCCTCATCTCAAGAAATCTGGCCCAGGAGATGTTGGAATCCCGGCTGGGGGACACTCTGCCCTTTTTGGGCAGAGTGTCTACTGCGCCACCGCACTGTGCCGTCCACACCAGCACTTTCCCCCAAACATGAGGCGGTCCCTAAATTCAGCGCTTAGCCCTAAAGTTCCATGTGACCAGTTACGAATGGACAAGTGCATGCGGACAGGGACGCTACCTTTCAATTTGGGCACAGTGGTTGAATGTAGTTGAGGCGTGGACCGGGTCGCAAAATGTGGTGGCCTGACTTGTCTCCCCACACAACATTCCTGGGAGGAGGGCTGAAACACCACCCTCCTCCGCTGTTAAATTGACCCCAGCTACGAGCTGGAAACGCTGCAACACTGGTGTGGGGAGACGTCAGCGGGCCGTGCTGAAGCTCATCAGCTTGGGGGCCAGACAGCACACTGCCTACAAAGTGAGTCATGCCATCCTCGATGAGACGGCAATGTGGTTTTTGCCACTGCACCTGGGCCCAGGCATGTTGTCATGTGTGATAATGGCCGTAACCTGGGATTGGCTCTGTAGCTTGGCAGCCTGCAACATATTCCATGCCTGGGCCACGTTTTTAACTCATTGCTGCTAATCTTTTGAAAAAGGTACCCCAATGTTCCTGAGCTACTGGTGAAAGTGTGGCGCTTGTGCGGATAGTTTTTAAAGTGTATAGTTGCCGCTGCTAGCCTCTATGCACTCCTACAACGCCTGTACCTGCTGGAACAACGGCTGTTGTGCGACGTCTCCACACTGCTGGCACTAAACATATCATGTGTTGAGCAGAGTGTGTGAGCAGCACAGACCTTTGATGTAGTTCCAACTCCAAAACCCTCGGGTTCGTCAAAGTCAACTCCCTCAGTTGCTCAACCATGAGTGGCCATGGGTGGCAGACTTATGTGAAATCCCATCCCATCCATTGCACTGGACACGAAACATTAGCATGCGCTCAGCACAACTTCGGATATGGCAGATGCGTTAAGCAGGGTGCAGGGTACAACACAGACCAGGCCCGAGCACCAGGAACAGGTGTTAGAAATACTGCAGCATCTGCCATTTCCTTCCAATTTTGGGGTTTTGGACCCGCCACCGACTTGTCTGGACCTAAGTGGGGATCATGAGACACAGTTGCCATCAAGGCAAGCTGTGGTCATGTGCGGTTTGCAGTAAGGGGGCAGTGCGCAATTGGAAGAGGAGTTGGTGGATGACGAGGCCACCGACCCCACATGGACAGGGGTGATGTCTAGGGGCTAACGCAGTGTAGATGTAGAGGGAAGCTAAATCAACAAAAAACCTGGGTAGAAGCAAAGGCATAAACTGGGGTGATGTTTAGGGGTGAAAGCAGAGTAGATGTGGAGGGAAGCTAAGCAGCAAAAACAGTGGGTAGAAGCAAAGGCATGCAAAACTCTACCCTGTTGGAAGACTTATTCCTAGGTCTGGAACACGTTAATGGCCCCCCTGGACAAATTACTGCCACTCAGGGGCCTAGTGTCACCAGGAGGGACAAGTATAGGCGCATGTTGTGGGAATACCTGGCCGACACCAGCTCTGTCCTCTCCGATCCCTCTGTGCTCTACAGCCTAAACTTATTTTCTCATCTTTTTTTCTGAACTGCACATCTCTTGCCTGCTTCCTTTGGGATCTTAGAAATGGTGGTCCACTTCCACAGATGGTAACTTCAATAGACAGTGTAACGGGAGTAGCTGAGGGATCGCTGTCTTAACCACTTTTTGGCACAAAATTAACTTCCAAAGCCAAATATGGTGCAAGTATATGATGCAAGGACACCTACACACCTATCTCTGACACATTGGGGAGTTCACCCTCATGCGCCCTTTTGGCCTGCACCATCATGCGCCTCTTCCCAGCCACTCCACATTTCCCAAGCTTTTCATTGCAGGCAGAAGTACAATACAACCCACCCCCATGCCCAAGCCTGTAACAGCCTCATCGATAAACTGCTGGCCCTGGAGATGTTGGTGTTTGTTTATGCTTCTGGAGACCCAGGCCTTCCGTCAGCAGATGGCAGCTGGGGCACCTCCCTATGCTGGGCCTAGCCGTTACTACTTCTCTTGGTGTGCTGTCTCTGCCTTGCGCCTGCATGTGTCCCATAACATCAGTCGGGCCCAGAGCTCTGCGCTTTGCTGCAAGGTCCACTTGACCACCGACACATGGACAAGCGCCTGTGGTCAGGGATGCTGCAGTGCTTATCTTTAATGACAGGCAGGGTGAATGTGGTGGAGTCTGTTCCCCGGGTGCAAACTGGGGTGGCCTATCTCCTCTCCCAGGCCAAAATTCATGGCAGGAGTAGACTGAAACCCTACGAAGCTGCAACCTCCACCCCAGCTACTAGCGGAAAACACTGTAACACTGGCATGGGGAGATGTCAGTAGGCCGTGCTGAAACTGATCAGCTTGGGGGACAGACAGCACAGTGCCTCCGAGGTCAGGGATGCCATCCTGGCTGAGATGGCATTTTTTTTTCCCTGCTACACCTGGGGCCTGGCATTTTTGTGCCTGTGATAATGGTTGGAACCTGGTAGCAGATCTGGAGCTTGCCAGACTCAAACACGGTCCACGCATGGCCCACGTTTTCCAACTTGTTGGTGCCATGTTTCTTTGAAACCTACACCATTGTGCCTGATATACAGGTCAAAGTGGGGCCATTTTCGTAAGTGAGAACTAGCCTCTGCTAGGCAGAAAACATTCAGAGCACACTCCTCTCATCTTCGCACCGTTGGCTGGCGGAGGAAGACGAGGGGGTTGGAGTGGCATCTGATGTCCCTATCCCACACGAGGCTAGAGGGTGCACTTCAGTGCATCCCATTGCTTCACCACAAATGGTGTGAAGGGGAGTGGAAAATGGAGGAAATGGAGAGTGACCCTTACAGTTGGGGCCAGCAAAGGCATGCCAAGTAACACACTGGCACACATGGCTGACTTCATCTTGGGTTGCTTTTCAACACATATTTCACATCATGAAGAACAAATAATACTGGATTTTTTCAAGCCTCGAACCCCGGTCTAGGTTTAATGTCTGTTCCTTTCTTATATTAGGGGAGAGGGAAAAAAAATTACTTCAGTGATACGTTTAGCGTACATAGACTGACTATTAATGTGTATCCCACTTAGTGTTGTTAGGGTTACACACCGTCACAACCTGGCTAAAGCTTCTATAGCTGTTAATAAAGTCAACATAACTTTACGGTATCCAAAAAGACAGCTGGTACCGACAGAGAGCAAGACAAATGTCACCCAAAGCTGTGAGCTGTGAACACCCACAGTGACTTTGGCGTCATCATCATTATAAGGGAGCGGGTGGTAATAAATAACTTGGCATTGCCTAAAACCCAAAAAGCTTATACAACTATATTTACATTAAGATACACAAATGAAACTTTTCAGTAGCATGTCATGAGACAAGCTGATAAGCTCTTCCTTTGTGCAGTGCTATTTGAAAGTTAAACGCTGCCTTTATTTTAATTCTGGAGAAGGTGCAGACATTAGATTTAGAACATGTTGTCTTCATTGTCCAAATCCTCTATATAGGTAACGTGTTTTTCGGGCCGAGCTGTCTGGGAACGAGCTGGTGCAGCACTGACAACCTGGGTGAATATGGCAAGAGCCTGAGATGTAGGGTGAATGAATCCCCAAATTATTTGTGGAATTCCCAGTGAGACAATGGCACTGTATACCAGTATTAAAAATTGTGGGTGCACATAACCCCCATATATTCTTTGAATTCCCAGTCAGACAATGGCACTGTATACCAGTATTAAAAATTGTGGGTGCACATAACCCCCATATATTCTTTGAATTCCCAGTGAGACAATGGCACTGTATACCAGTAGTAAAAATTGTGGGTGCACATAACCCCCATATATTCTTTGAATTCCCAGTGAGACAATGGAACTGTATAGCAGTAGCAAAAATTGTGGGTGCACGTAACCCCCATATATTCTTTGAATTCCCAGTCAGACAATGGCACTGTATACCAGTAGTAAAAATTGTGGGTGCACATAACCCCCATATATTCTTTGAATTCCCAGTGAGACAAAGGAACTGTATAGCAGTATTAAAAATTGTGGGTGCACGTAACCCCCATATATTCTTTGAATTCCCAGTCAGACAATGGCACTGTATACCAGTAGTAAAAATTGTGGGTGCACATAACCCCCATATATTCTTTGAATTCCCAGTCAGACAATGGCACTGTATACCAGTATTAAAAATTGTGGGTGCACATAACCCCCATATATTCTTTGAATTCCCAGTCAGACAATGGCACTATATACCAGTAGTAAAAATTGTGGGTGCACATAACCCCAATATATTCTTTGAATTCCCAGTCAGACAATGGCACTGTATACCAGTATTAAAAATTGTGGGTGCACATAACCCCCATATATTCTTTGAATTCCCAGTCAGACAATGGCACTGTATACCAGTATTAAAAATTGTGGGTGCACATAACCCCCATATATTCTTTGAATTCCCAGTCAGACAATGGCACTGTATACCAGTATTAAAAATTGTGGGTGCACATAACCCCCATATATTCTTTGAATTCCCAGTGAGACAAAGGAACTGTATAGCAGTATTAAAAATTGTGGGTGCACGTAACCCCCATATATTCTTTGAATTCCCAGTCAGACAATGGCACTGTATACCAGTATTAAAAATTGTGGGTGCACATAACCCCCATATATTCTTTGAATTCCCAGTCAGACAATGGCACTGTATACCAGTATTAAAAATTGTGGGTGCACATAACCCCCATATATTCTTTGAATTCCCAGTGAGACAAAGGAACTGTATAGCAGTATTAAAAATTGTGGGTGCACGTAACCCCCATATATTCTTTGAATTCCCAGTCAGACAATGGCACTGTATACCAGTATTAAAAATTGTGGGTGCACATAACCCCCATATATTCTTTGAATTCCCAGTCAGACAATGGCACTATATACCAGTAGTAAAAATTGTGGGTGCACATAACCCCAATATATTCTTTGAATTCCCAGTCAGACAATGGCACTGTATACCAGTATTAAAAATTGTGGGTGCACATAACCCCCATATATTCTTTGAATTCCCAGTCAGACAATGGCACTATATACCAGTAGTAAAAATTGTGGGTGCACATAACCCCAATATATTCTTTGAATTCCCAGTCAGACAATGGCACTGTATACCAGTATTAAAAATTGTGGGTGCACATAACCCCCATATATTCTTTGAATTCCCAGTCAGACAATGGCACTGTATACCAGTATTAAAAATTGTGGGTGCACATAACCCCCATATATTCTTTGAATTCCCAGTCAGACAATGGCACTGTATACCAGTATTAAAAATTGTGGGTGCACATAACCCCCATATATTCTTTGAATTCCCAGTCAGACAATGGCACTGTATACCAGTATTAAAAATTGTGGGTGCACATAACCCCCATATATTCTTTGAATTCCCAGTGAGACAAAGGAACTGTATAGCAGTATTAAAAATTGTGGGTGCACGTAACCCCCATATATTCTTTGAATTCCCAGTCAGACAATGGCACTGTATACCAGTATTAAAAATTGTGGGTGCACATAACCCCCATATATTCTTTGAATTCCCAGTGAGACAAAGGAACTGTATAGCAGTATTAAAAATTGTGGGTGCACGTAACCCCCATATATTCTTTGAATTCCCAGTCAGACAATGGCACTGTATACCAGTATTAAAAATTGTGGGTGCACATAACCCCCATATATTCTTTGAATTCCCAGTCAGACAATGGCACTATATACCAGTAGCAAAAATTGTGGGTGTATATAGCCCCAATTCTATTGCTAGGGGACTTGCAGGGTATTTCTGAGGTGAAGGTGGGGGGGCACACCGTTGGAACGGGGATTTGGGGTGTATATATGGGGTATACGGGAATACACTGTCAGTGTGTTCCATTCAGGATCCTGGGAAAGCTGGGTTGCGGCGATTGAGCCCGTCAGTGCCACGTTACACTGACAAGCTTCTCCCTGGAATTGAAGTTATATGTAAGCCCAATATATTCTTTGAATTCCCAGTGAGACAATGGCACTATATGGCAGTAGCAAAAATAGTGGGTGTATATAGCCCCAATCCTATTGCTAGGGGACTTGCAGGGTATTTCTGGGGTGAAGGTGGGGGGGCACACCGTTGGAACGGGTATCGGGGGTATATATCGGGTATACGGGAATACACTGACAGTGTATTCCATTCAGGATCCTGGGAAAGCTGGGTTGCGGCGATTGAGCCCGTCAGTGCCACGTTACACTGACAAGCTTCTCCCTGGAATTTAGCTCTTATAAGAGCTGTTGGTTGTCTTCTCCTTCCTATCCTAGCCTGTCCCTGCCTACCCAGAATCTAACCCCTAGCTAACTGGACGGAAACCTCCGTCCTCGGTGAATTGCAAGCTCAGAATGACGCGAAGCTGGGCGGCGCTGTTCTTTTAAATTAGAGGTCACATGTTTTCGGCAGCCAATGGGTTTTGCCTACTTTTTTCAACGTCACCGGTGTCGTAGTTCCTGTCCCACCTACCCTGTGCTGTTATTGGAGCAAAAAAGGCGCCAGGGAAGGTGGGAGGGGAATCGAGTAATGGCGCACTTTACCACGCGGTGTTCGATTCGATTCGAACATGCCGAACAGCCTAATATCCGATCGAACATGAGTTCGATAGAACACTGTTCGCTCATCTCTAATAAGTAACATAGTTTTTTATGTTCCGTTACCTCTCCTGGGCCTCCGATTATTATACTCGGGGGTCCGAAAAGACCCCTGAGTATAATAGTGCTTGTGGGGCCTGCGGCGTCCCCTGACAGGATTGGTAAGTAAGTAGGGCCCATTACCGACTGGAGTAACTCCAGCTGGTAACGGCCTATTTAAAAAAACGCAGCGGTAGTGGCTGTCACCGGGCCCCTAATGACCCGGACCCTGTGGCAGCTGCTGCCCCTGCTACCCCGGTAGTTACGCCACTGGTCCAAGGTATATGTTGGGGACTGAGAAGGCAGGATGATACATACCCAGACACGTTCATTCCCCTATTAGGATGCATTTTATTATGCAGCAAAAGTACTACCCTGACAGTCCCAAAAATCCCCCCCCCCCAATCTGAACACCCTGATACAATTAGCCATTACCTAAATGTAATTACATAGGCAAGACATAAAGAATATAAACTACAATATGCAGCATTGTATACATATTACACCATAACATATAAAATGTAATACACATTACAAACCCAATGGAGTACACATAACCCTATAAGTTGGGGATATGTTAAAAGCAAAAGAAAAGTGAAGGAGACCATTGGAGTCCTGAAGAATGACAAAGGAGAAACAGTTAACATGGTGGAACAGCAGGTGGAGCTACTAAATTCATATTTTGTATCCGTCTTCTCCCAAGAAACTAATGGAAATATCGACATTAATGGTGATGGAGATGAGGGGAAGGAGGACTCCAAGCTGACTATAAGCGAAGGTCTGGTAAGAGAGCACTTAGCCAAGTTACAGGAAACCAAGTCCCCAGGACCAGATGATTTACACCCTAGAGTCCTGAAAGAGATAGCAGAGGAAATAACAGAACCCCTTGCTATAATCTTCGGTAAGTCATGGGAAACAGGAGTGGTCCCTTTAGATTGGAAAAGGGCAAATGTTGTCCCCATCTACAAAAAGGGGAAAAGGGACGATCCAGGAAATTACAGGCCGGTAAGTCTGACCTCGATAGCAGGAAAAATCTTTGAGCAAATTGTCAAGGAACATTTACTTCGGTATCTGGATGGGAAGGCATTAATTAACCAGAGCCAGCACGGCTTTATGACCAATAAATCTTGTCAGACTAACCTGATTTCCTTCTACAACAAAATCACTGAATGGTTGGACCAAGGGAATGCCGTGGACATAGTATATCTTAACTTCAGTAAGGCATTTGATAAAGTATCACATAACCTTCTTATTGAAAAAATGATTAAGTATGGCTTTGACAAAAAATCAGTTAGGTGGATTCACAACTGGCTTAATGATCGGGCACAACGAGTAATACTAAATGGCTACACATCAAACTGGAAGAAAGTCAAAAGCGGGGTGCCGCAGGGCTCTGTTCTGGGCCCAGTACTTTTTAATATCTTTATAAATGATCTGGACGATGGAATTATTGGGGAACTCATAAAATTTGCAGATGATACGAAGATAGGAGGAATAGCCAACACTAGAGAGGAGAGAGAGTGTATTCAAAAGGACTTAGACACACTGGAACAATGGGCTGAGGCGAACAAAATGGTATTTAACAGAGACAAATGCAAAGTTCTACATCTGGGTAACAGAAATGTAAAAAACATATATAGTATGGGAGGAATAGAACTAAGTGATAGCATAGGGGAAAAGGACTTGGGCATAATAGTAGATCACAAATTCAACATGAGCCAACAGTGCGGTGCTGCTGCAAAAAAGGCTAATAAAATTCTGGGATGTATTAAGACAAGCATTGAATCTAGATCAAGAGAGGTCATTATTCCGCTGTACTCTTCCCTGGTCAGACCACACCTGGAATACTGTGTACAGTTCTGGGCGCCTCAATTCAAGAAAGACATTGATATATTGGAGCAAGTCCAGAGAAGAGCAACCAAAATGGTGGAAGGTCTGCAAACCATGTCCTATGAGGATCGGCTAAAAGAACTGGGATTGTTTCGTTTGCAGAAGAGAAGGCTGAGGGGAGATTTAATAGCAGTCTACAAATATCTGAAAGGTAGTCACAGTGCAGAGGGATCTACCCTATTCTCATTAGCACAAGGAAGTACAAGAAGCAATGGGATGAAACTAAAGGGAAAGAGATACAGATTAGACATTAGGAAAAACTTTCTGACAGTGAGGGTAGTGAGAGAGTGGAATAGGCTGCCACGGGAGGTGGTGGGCGCTCCATCAATGGAAATCTTCAAGCGGAATCTGGATAAACATATAGCTGGGATGATTTAGGAAAACCTGCACTCGCAGGGGGTTGGACCCGATGGCCCTTGAGGTCCCTTCCAACTCTACCAAAAAAAAAAAAAAAAAGTAAAAAAGATATTAGCCATGTGCATATTGCACAATAATAACTCAGGCACTACACATTAGGACTCGTGCTCTCTGTACAGATTTGCTTATTTAGGGGTTTTCTGAGTTCATAAAATATGTTTTTATTAAATGCTGGTGTAAAGGTAGGGGACTCAGGCCTGGTTCACATCTGCGTTCAGGTCATTCCATTCCCCTCTCCGCATGAAAAATGCAGAGAGAAAAGCACTGCAAGCAGCACTTTTCTATCTGCATTTATGGTGCGGATGCCACATGGACCCCATTACAGTCTATGGGGTTTGCAGGTTTCCTAAGGTAACCGCTTTTTTATGTGGATTAGATTTCCATTCAGGGGTCCCCAAGCGGACTCCACAAACAGAAAACCATGCACAGATGTGAACGGGCCCCACATCTATTCATAGTAACCAGGCTCATCTATCAATCTATCTATTTGAAGTCACATATAGATCTCTCACTTCTACTTTATCTGTTTCCTTGATCCCCTGAGTGCTATTCTTTGCATGGAAATCAAAGGAGGTTCAGGAGATTTAGTGTGGGGTCCTAATGGACTCCCCCCCCTCCTTTATATGTCAGATTGTGTCTCCATATTTACTTTGAATTGTTGTTGTGTTGCTGTTGTTTTGTCGATTGTTTGATTTTATGTAAATAAAAATTTGTTAATAAAAATTATCTTTTAAAAAAAAATAAAAAATTGAAGTCACATGGTAGATCTCAATAGTATCTACAGACAGTAGTAACAGACCACCTATTTGTACAGCAATCCATGCTAAAAAAAAACAGGTCACAAAAGGTAAAAAGGAGATAAGGAAAGTAATTGTGAGTAGACAACTTGTACTATTGAGGGAATGGTCTGAATGCAATATAATGAATTAGGGAGCCTTAATAAGGTGAGGTCACTAGAGATGAGCGAACAGTGTTCTATCGAACACATGTTCGATCGGATATCAGGGTGTTCGCCATGTTCGAATCGAATCGAACACCACGTGGTAAAGTGCGCCAAAATTCGATTCCCCTCCCACCTTCCCTGGCGCCTTTTTTGCACCAACAACAGCGCAGGGGAGGTGGGACAGGAACTACGACACTGGGGGCATTGAAAAAAATTGGAAAAAGTCATTGGCTGCCGAAATCAGGTGACCTCCATTTTAGACGAATAGTGGATTTCAAATCCGGGTCATATGAGAATGTGAACTTTGTGACTATGAGACAGGGATAGCTGTACAGGCAGGGATAGCTAGGGATAACCTTTATTTAGGGGGGAATGTTATTAAAAATAACTTTTTGGGGCTCTATCGGGTGTGTAATTGTGATTTTTGTGAGATAAACTTTTTCCCATAGGGATGCATTGGCCAGCGCTGATTGGCCGAATTCCGTACTCTGGCCAATCAGTGCTGGCCAATGCATTCTATTAGCTTGATGAAGCAGAGTGTGCACAAGGGTTCAAGCGCACCCTCGGCTCTGATGTAGCAGAGCCGAGGCTGCACAAGGGTTCAAGCGCACCCTCGGCTCTGATGTAGGAGAGCCGAGGGTGCACTTGAACCCTTGTGCACCCTCAGCTCTGCTACATCAGAGCCGAGGGTGCGCTTGAACCCTTGTGCACACTCTGCTTCATCAAGCTAATAGAATGCATTGGCCAGCGCTGATTGGCCAATGTATTCTATTAGCCTGATGAAGTAGAGCTGAATGTGTGTGCTAAGCACACACATTCAGCTCTACTTCATCGGGCTAATAGAATGCATTGGCCAGCGCTGATTGGCCAGAGTACGGAACTCGACCAATCAGCGCTGGCTCTGCTGGAGGAGGCGGAGTCTAAGATCGCTCCACACCAGTCTCCATTCAGGTCCGACCTTAGACTCCGCCTCCTCCGGCAGAGCCAGCGCTGATTGGCCGAAGGCTGGCCAATGCATTCCTATGCGAATGCAGAGACTTAGCAGTGCTGAGTCAGTTTTGCTCAACTAC
This sequence comes from Leptodactylus fuscus, assembly GCF_031893055.1. Taxonomy (NCBI): domain Eukaryota; kingdom Metazoa; phylum Chordata; class Amphibia; order Anura; family Leptodactylidae; genus Leptodactylus; species Leptodactylus fuscus. The sequence continues at coordinate 331,987,125 of NC_134265.1, forward strand.
ACATCTGATGCACACTCGGCACTGCTACATCAGATGTAGCAATCTGATGTAGCAGAGCCGAGGGTGCACTAGAACCCCTGTGCAAACTCAGTTCACGCTAATAGAATGCATTGGCCAGCGCTGATTGGCCAATGCATTCTATTAGCCCGATGAAGTAGAGCTGAATGTGTGTGCTAAGCACACACATTCAGCACTGCTTCATCACGCCAATACAATGCATTAGCCAGTGCTGATTGGCCAGAGTACGGAATTCGGCCAATCAGCGCTGGCTCTGCTGGAGGAGGCGGAGTCTAAGGTCGGACCTGAATGGAGACTGGTGTGGAGCGATCTTAGACTCCGCCTCCTCCAGCAGAGCCAGCGCTGATTGGTCGAGTTCCGTACTCTGGCCAATCAGCGCTGGCCAATGCATTCTATTAGCCCGATGAAGTAGAGCTGAATGTGTGTGCTTAGCACACACATTCAGCTCTACTTCATCAGGCTAATAGAATACATTGGCCAATCAGCGCTGGCCAATGCATTCTATTAGCTTGATGAAGCAGAGTGTGCACAAGGGTTCAAGCGCACCCTCGGCTCTGATGTAGCAGAGCCGAGGCTGCACAAGGGTTCAAGTGCACCCTCGGCTCTCCTACATCAGAGCCGAGGGTGCGCTTGAACCCTTGTGCAGCCTCGGCTCTGCTACATCAGAGCCGAGGGTGCGCTTGAACCCTTGTGCACACTCTGCTTCATCAAGCTAATAGAATGCATTGGCCAGCACTGATTGGCCAGAGTACGGAATTCGGCCAATCAGCGCTGGCCAATGCATTCTATTAGCCCGATGAAGTAGAGCTGAATGTGTGTGCTAAGCACACACATTCAGCACTGCTTCATCACGCCAATACAATGCATTAGCCAGTGCTGATTGGCCAGAGTACGGAATTCGACCAATCAGCGCTGGCTCTGCTGGAGGAGGCGGAGTCTAAGATCGCTCCACACCAGTCTCCATTCAGGTCCGACCTTAGACTCCGCCTCCTCCAGCAGAGCCAGCGCTGATTGGCCGAATTCCGTACTCTGGCCAATCAGCACTGGCTAATGCATTGTATTGGCTTGATGAAGCAGTGCTGAATGTGTGTGCTTAGCACACACATTCAGCTCTACTTCATCGGGCTAATAGAATGCATTGGCCAATCAGCGCTGGCCAATGCATTCTATTAGCGTGAACTGAGTTTGCACAGGGGTTCTAGTGCACCCTCGGCTCTGCTACATCAGATTGCTACATCTGATGTAGCAGTGCCGAGTGTGCATCAGATGTGTAGTTGAGCAAAACTGACTCAGCACTGCTAAGTCTGCATTCGCATAGGAATGCATTGGCCAGCCTTCGGCCAATCAGCGCTGGCTCTGCCGGAGGAGGCGGAGTCTAAGGTCGGACCTGAATGGAGACTGGTGTGGAGCGATCTTAGACTCCGCCTCCTCCAGCAGAGCCAGCGCTGATTGGCCGAATTCCGTACTCTGGCCAATCAGCACTGGCTAATGCATTGTATTGGCTTGATGAAGCAGTGCTGAATGTGTGTGCTTAGCACACACATTCAGCTCTACTTCATCGGGCTAATAGAATGCATTGGCCAGCGCTGATTGGCCGAATTCCGTACTCTGGCCAATCAGCACTGGCTAATGCATTGTATTGGCGTGATGAAGCAGTGCTGAATGTGTGTGCTTAGCACACACATTCAGCTCTACTTCATCGGGCTAATAGAATGCATTGGCCAATCAGCGCTGGCCAATGCATTCTATTAGCGTGAACTGAGTTTGCACAGGGGTTCTAGTGCACCCTCGGCTCTGCTACATCAGATTGCTACATCTGATGTAGCAGTGCCGAGTGTGCATCAGATGTGTAGTTGAGCAAAACTGACTCAGCACTGCTAAATCTCTGCATTCGCATAGGAATGCATTGGCCAGCCTTCGGCCAATCAGCGCTGGCTCTGCCGGAGGAGGCGGAGTCTAAGGTCGGACCTGAATGGAGACTGGTGTGGAGCTATCTTAGACTCCGCCTCCTCCAGCAGAGCCAGCGCTGATTGGTCGAGTTCCGTACTCTGGCCAATCAGCACTGGCCAATGCATTTCTATGGGGAAAAGTTAGCTTGCGAAAATCGCAAACTGACAGGGATTTCCATGAAATAAAGTGACTTTTATGCCCCCAGACATGCTTCCCCTGCTGTCCCAGTGTCATTCCAGGGTGTTGGTATCATTTCCTGGGGTGTCATAGTGGACTTGGTGACCCTCCAGACACGAATTTGGGTTTCCCCCTTAACGAGTTTATGTTCCCCATAGACTATAATGGGGTTCGAAACCCATTCGAACACTCGAACAGTGAGCGGCTGTTCGAATCGAATTTCGAACCTCGAACATTTTAGTGTTCGCTCATCTCTAGAGGTCACACCTCCCAGCGCCAACTAGGCCATACTCTACTCACCTGTCTGGGAGAGGAGTCAGTTAACATTGGCTCTTTCTATCCACTCCCGAGATAGAGGCAGAATAGGAGTATAGGAGAGAGGAGATAGAGGCAAAATACAGAAGAATAGGAGAGAGGAAATAGAGGCAAAATACAAGAGAATATAAGAGGATATAGAGGCAGAATACAGGAGCATAGAGGCAGAATACAGGAGAATAGAGGCAGAATACAGGAGCATAGAGGCAGAATACAGGAATATAGAGGCAGAATAGAGAATAGAGGCAGAATACAGAATAGAGGCAGAATACAGGAGTATAGAGGCAGAATACAGGAGTATAGAGGCAGAATACAGGAGCATAGAGGCAGAATACAGGAGTATAGTGGCGGACTACAGGAGAATAGAGGCAGAATACAGGAGCATAGAGGCAGAATACAGGAGTATAGAGGCAGAATACAGGAGCATAGAGGCAGAATACAGGAGAATACAGGCAGAATACAGGAGTATAGAGGCAGAATACAGGAGAATAGAGGCAGAATATAGGAGAATAAAGGCAGAATATAGGAGCATAGAGGCAGAATACAGCAGCATAGAGGCAGAATACAGGAGTATAGAGGCAGAATACAGGAGCATAGAGACAGAATACAGGAGTATAGAGGCAGAATACAGGAGCATAGAGGCAGAATACAGGAGCATAGAGGCAGAATACAGGAGCATAGAGGCAGAATACAGGAGTATAGAGGCAGAATACGGGAGCATAGAGGCAGAGTACGGGAGTATAGAGGCAGAATACAGGAGAATAGAGGCAGAATACAGGAACATAGAGGCAGAATACAGGAGTATAGAGGCAGAATACAGGAGCATAGAGGCAGAATACAGGAGCATAGAGGCAGAATACAGGAGCATAGAGGCAGAATACAGGAGTATAGAGGCAGAATACAGGAGCATAGAGGCAGAATACAGGAGCATAGAGGCAGAATACAGGAGCATAGAGGCAGAATACAGGAGTATAGAGGCAGAATACAGGCGCATAGAGGCAGAATACAGGAGCATAGAGGCAGAATATAGGAGCATAGAGGCAGAATACAGGAGTATAGAGGCAGAATACAGGAGTATAGAGGCAGAATACAGGAGTATAGAGGCAGAATACAGGAGCATAGAGGCAGAATACAGGAGCATAGTGGCAGAATACAGGAGAATAGAGGCGGACTACAGGAGCATAGAGGCAGAATACAGGAGAATACATGAGCATAGAGGCAGAATACAGGAGTATAGAGGCAGAGTACGGGAGTATAGAGGCAGAATACAGGAGAATAGAGGCAGAATACAGGAACATAGAGGCAGAATACAGGAGTATAGAGGCAGAATACAGGAGCATAGAGGCAGAATACAGGAGCATAGAGGCAGAATACAGGAGCATAGAGGCAGAATACAGGAGCATAGACGCAGAATACAGGAGCATAGAGGCAGAATACAGGAGTATAGAGGCAGAATATAGGAGCATAGAGGCAGAATACAGTAGCATAGAGGCAGAATACAGGAGTATAGAGGCAGAATACAGGAGCATAGAGGCAGAATACAGGAGCATAGAGGCAGAATACAGGAGCATAGAGGCAGAATACAGGAGCATAGAGGCAGAATACAGGAGTATAGAGGCAGAATACAGGAGTATAGAGGCAGAATACAGGAGTATAGAGGCAGAATACAGGAGAATAGAGGCAGAATACAGGAAAATAGATGCAGAATACAGGAGAATAAAGGCAGAATACAGCAGTATAGAGGCAGAATACAGGAGTACAGAGGCAGAATATAGGAGCATAGTGGCAGAATACAGGAGCATAGAGGCAGAATACAGGAGAATAGAGGCAGAATACAGGAGAATAGAGGCAGAATACAGGAGAATATAGGCAGAATACAGGAGCATAGAGGCAGAATACAGGAGAATAGAGGCAGAATACAGGAGAATAGAGGCAGAATACAGGAGAATAAAGGCAGAATACAGCAGTATAGAGGCAGAATACAGGAGAATAGAAGCAGAATACAGGAGCATAGTGGCAGAATACAGCAGCATAGAGGCAGAATACAGGAGAATAGAGGCAGAATACAGGAGAATAGAGGCAGAATACAGGAGAATAAAGGCAGAATACAGCAGTATAGAGGCAGAATACAGGAGTACAGAGGCAGAATATAGGAGCATAGAGGCAGAATACAGCAGCATAGAGGCAGAATACAGGAGTATAGAGGCAGAATACAGGAGTATAGAGGCAGAATATAGGAGCATAGAGGCAGAATATAGGAGCATAGAGGCAGAATACAGTAGCATAGAGGCAGAATACAGGAGTATAGAGGCAGAATACAGGAGTATAGAGGCAGAATACAGGAGTATAGAGGCAGAATACAGGAGTATAGAGGCAGAATACAGGAGCATAGTTGCAGAATACAGGAGAATAGAGGCAGAATACAGGAGCATAGAGGCAGAATACAGGAGCATAGAGGCAGAATACAGGAGCATAGAGGCAGAATACAGGAGCATAGAGGCAGAATACAGGAGTATAGAGGCAGAATACAGGAGCATAGAGGCAGAATACAGGAGCATAGAGGCAGAATACAGGAGCATAGAGGCAGAATACAGGAGCATAGACGCAGAATACAGGAGCATAGAGGCAGAATACAGGAGCATAGAGGCAGAATACAGGAGTATAGTGGCAGAATACAGGAGTACAGAGGCAGAATACAGGAGCATAGTGGCAGAATACAGGAACATAGAGGAAGAATACAGGAACAAAGAGGCAGAATACAGGAGAATAGAGGCAGAATACATGTTGCAGAGACTAATTTTTTAAACAAGGCCAAATACAGTATAACCCAAAGTGTCGGCCAAAAGTGAGTCCCAGCCATGGAAATTTGGGAACCACTGGTCCACACTAAATATAGTTGATCCATTTTCAGCAGAAAGCAGGACTAGCTATTTACAGGTTTTCCCCTTCACTGACAGCTGGCAGAGATCTTTAAAATGGTGATAAAATTAAACATAAAATACATTAGAATGTTATAGAATTTGCCGAAAACTAGAAAATCCCTGTCTAGTGTACGAACTGTCGCGGTCTAGCTGGAAATATCTCTTCTTACGTAGACCTGTGCTGTAGGAGAGAAAGGGTCAAATTTCAGGACTGCAATTGTAGTCTTTGAATACAGTGAAATATGACAGATATTAGAACCATGTGCCCAAATTAAGTAACCTGATGCTTGGTAACGCCAAGTAGATATCTGACAACTCATATCCATGTGAAGTGGAAAAATGAAATACCCTGGAGGCAGAACTAGGTTGGACAGCTGCTTTAGGCAACATTAATCCCAGATGGTCTGTAGAAAAACCATGTGAGCAGAGAAATCTGTCTACACAACATACCGAGAACACACTATAAACACGAGAAACCCCGCAGGTCACCGTGGCTCATTGGCTGGCATTACTACCTTGTAGGCTATGGGTTTAGAAACAGGTATAGCAACATCTATAGCTTGATAGTCCACCATGCTTTACCCAGATTTGCACAATATATAAACAAGGCTGTATTATCAGAGACAGATAAAGATTGATCACAAGATTGTTTTACCCCTTCCAACTGGAACTATTTTTCGATTTTCCTTTTTGACTCCCCGCCTTCCAAAGGTCATGACTTTTTGCATTTATCCATTCACAGAGCCGTATGAGTACTTAATGTTTGTAGGACAAATTGTTCTTCGTAGTGGTGCCATTTAATATTCAGTACAATATACTGGGAAGCTAAAAAGTTTAGAATGGGGTAAAATTGGAGAAAAACTGCATCTGTGCAACTTTCTTATGGGATTTTTTTTAATGGCACTCACTATGAAGCCAAAATAACATGTCACCTTGATTCTATGGGTTGATACGATTACAGCAATACCAAATTTATATAGTTTTTTTTTTTTTTCCAGTTGAACCCCTTTAAAATGCAAAACTTTGCAAAAAAAAAAAAAAAATTGTTGTAGTTGCCATATTATGACACACCTAACTTTTTTTTAGATTTCTGTGTACGGGGATGTATAAGGCGCCTTTTTTCGGTGCTAGATATACCTTGGGATCAATGGGATCTGTTTTTTACACTGCTCACTCTGAACGAGTTTTACATTCAGAATGAGCACGCGTAAACTCCGTGTAAAGGCTCCCTACCGTTGTTAATGTACGTTGCTGTCTTCCATCATAGGATGACAGCAACAGACATTAAACTGTTTCAGAGAACAACACAGCCTGATTCTGTTCCCATTGACAATAAATAAACAGAATGGTCTATAATTGTGTAATTCTTCAAAATGGTAAAAAGTGTATCAATCAGTGGCGTAACTACCGCCATAGCAGCAGAGGCAGCTGCCACAGGACCCGGGACATTAGGTGCCCGGTGACAGCTGCTACCGCTGCTATCATTATACCTGGGGGTCTTTTGGGACCTCTGAGTATAATGATCGGCGGACCGGGAGAGTTAAGAAACATAAAAAACACTGTTACTTACCTCTCTACGATCCTGCCAGGCCTCCTTCCTTCTTGACGTCCTTTCTGACGTCTCTGACGTCACATGAACCCAGTCTGCGTCCCGGGTCATGTGACATCCGATGTCATTGAAGAAGGATAGCAGCGGAGGCCGACAGTGTAGGAGCCGGGGGACAGGTAAGAAACAGTAGTTTTTTATGTTTTTATTCCACCGGGTCTCCGATTATTATACTCTGGGGTCTGAAAAGACCCCAGAGTATAATAATTGTTTATGGGTGTCCACAGTGGGACATAATACTGTGTGCAGGGGCCACTATTGGGGATAACACTGTGTGCTGGGGCCACTATGGGACATAATACAGTGTACTGGGGCCACTATGGGACATAATACTGTGTGCAGGGGCCACTATGGGACATAATACTGTGTGCAGGGGCCACTATGGGACATAATACTGTGTGCAGGGGTCACTATGGGGCATAATACTGTGTGCAGGGGCCAGTATGAGGCATAATAATGTGTGCAGGGGCCACTATGGAGAATAATACTGTGTGTAGGGGCCACTATGGGGCATAATACTGTGTGCAGGGGACACTATGGGGCATAACACTGTGTGCAGGAGCCACTATGGGGGATAATACTGTGTGCAGGGGGCACTATGGGGGATAATACTGTGTGAAGGGGCCACTATGGGGCATAATAGAACAAGCAGGAATGTGTAAGAGGGGGTCAGGCGAGGTCTTCGTCGTCGGTGTCGGTGGGGGGGGGCATGTCAAAAGTTCGCCACGGAGCCCTGCCATTCCTAGTTATGCTACTGGTATCAATGATAGAAAATATAAAACTCAACTTTTATTGATTATTTTAAAGCCCCATATATACGATACATGATACACACATCAGCTATTGCCTTCTTGTATACCACTCACCATGTCTATCATAGACTTGATTCGGGCATAAATATTGTATGAAGTGGGTTCACAGAGTTCTAGCTGATTGGATTAAAACAAAACATGTGTAGCACTCCAGATGTATGAAATGAAGTGGCTACATAAGTGGTTGCCATTACAGTCCACCTCAATAACACCGAATCCAGCCAGAATATCTTAACAACGCTGGAGCGTTTTTGTTTTTTTTTAAATTAGGGACTGTAGAAAAAAATTATCTGTATTTTGGCAAACACAAAATATCAAAAAAACGTCCAGAGGTGATACAAACGCGCCCTGGTGAAGATATAAACACCACAAGCCCAGATAGGTTGAGGAATTAAATCAGAGGATAAGAACACCTGATGTTGTCTCCCTTTCCTATTGCCACTATATAAAGCTAGAGGTAGGCATGCCGGACATCCACAGTAATATATTAGGATGCATATATATGACCCATAATGAATGTCTGTTACAGCCTGTCTCAGTAAAAACAAACAAAAAAAAGCGAATAAAAAAATTCTGCCACTACAACGCCCACATCACAGGTTTTAGCACCACTCCTGGCAACACAACAATAAGTGTCACCTAAGTAAAAATGACGTAAGATGTAAAAACTATTTGAATATCCCAAAGGTTATAACCCTCAAAAACACATGAAAAGTATGAAAAAAAAAAATCGAAAATGGTGGTCCTGATCCAGGGAAAATAGCCCAGTGCTAAAGTGGTTAAAGGGTCTCTATCATTGGCAAAAGTCATTTTTAACTAATCACATCCGTGCATAGGCTTTAGAAAGGCTATTCTACACCTACCTCTAGTATGTAAATTGCCTCAGTAGTTTTGATTAAATGCATTTTTATTCATATGCTAATTAGGCTCCTCCGTGCACAGGAAGTTGTCAGCCAGCTCTCCTCTCCCTGCTGTGTGCTGTGTGTGAGAGTCAGCAGCCTGTGCTGTATATACAGAAGACAGTGCACCAAGAGACTTGCAGAGTGCCCCCCTTCACTCTCCTTCTTGGTCAAATAGCCCTTACACAGCCTGGAGGTGTGTTTGGGGTCATTGTCCTGTTGAAAAATAAATGATGGTCCAACTAAACGCAAATCATATGGAATAGCATGCTGCAGTTGTTTTCTAGCAGCTATTTTACCATGAAGGCCTGCTGCAGAAAGTCTCCTCTTAACAGTTGTTGTAGAGATGTGTCTGCTGCTAGAACTCTGTGTGGCATTGACCTGCTCTCTAATCTGAGCTGCTGTTAACCTGCAATTCTGAGGCTGGTGACTTGGATGGACTTATCCTCCGCAGCAGAGGTGACTCTTGGTCTTCCTTTCCTGGGGCGGTCCTCATGTGAGCCAGTTTCATTGAAGCGCTTGATGGTTTTTGCAACTGCACTTGGGGACACTTTCAAAGTTTTCCCAATTTTTCGGACTGACTAGCCTTCATTTCTTAAAGTAATCATGGCCACTCATTTTTCTTTACTTAGCTGGTGTTACGGTTCTGTGTATATAAATAAAATAATAATTTTTAAACAACAGAACCTCTGGGCTGCAAGGAACTGCAGCGAGGTCCACAGGCCCTATGATAGCCGGCCATCTGCCTGAGCGCAACAATATGACAGTACAGCACAGTGTGTGCAAGGAGCAACACACATACGCCAGTTAAGTTCACTGAGCTGCGACGGTGCAGCTCCCAATGTGAACAGGGTGCAACTAAAACCTGCCAGTTAAACTCACTGCACCTGTACTGCAGAAGTAACAAGGCTGCCAAGGGTTAACACCACCCCTAGTCAGCAACACAAATGCTCCTGCAACAGCTAGGAGTTTAACACTGAAGTTTGACAGTAGAGTAAGGCTATCTCCTGAGACCAACCTGCTGCAACTCTACAGGCTGAAACAGTCTCTACTGCTACTAGCCTTGGTGTAGAGCTGGCAGTTCAGGTTTACCGGTCCTAACTACCCAGCACCCAGATAACAGCAGAGGAACCCTACACAGAGGCCTAGTCTGGAAACCGGCCTGGACACTGGAGCCTTTCCCTGCAACTACTGTCATTAGGTATTTCAGTCTAAGTGTGAGCATCGTACAGGCGTCGGCTCACACTATTTAAAGGGAAGTTCCCGCCCAATAGGGGCGGTGGCCATGACCTCACCGGTCATGCTCAATCTGAGAAAACTGGCACTTAGTCTCAGAGCGGCTCCAAAGGGTCTGAGCATGCTCAGTAGGGAGAGAATGGCACTTAGCCTCTGAGCAACTCCAAAATGTCTGAGCATGCTCAGTGGGCCGAAAATGGACTTAGACTCCAGACATCTTATTGCACAACGCCGAGGGCGAGGTTCGGATTGGCCCGCAGGTGGCGCTATGCGCTGGACTGGAACCCTGCGAGACCTGATACTAACAGCTGGCCACCAGACTTCTGCACAACACAACTGATGGTCCCAACCCCATTTATAAGGCAAGAAATCCCACTTATTAAACCTGATGGCACACCTGTGAAGTGAAAACCATTTCCTGTGACTACCTCTTGAAGTTCATCAAGAGAATGCCAAGAGTGTACAAAGCAGTAATCAAAGCAAAAGGTGGTGTCAGGGTCTGGGGTTGCTAGGTGGGGTGACATAGACACACAAGTCCAGTTTCTTTTAGTCCAAAACAAAAGTAGAGTTTATTTTCACTCATAAAGGTAGTGCAGCAACAAAAGGAAACGATACAAAAATAAATACCTGCCCGGCTAGGCTCTAACTAAACATAGAATAGGTTACCTCACCTAGAATAACAGAAATCCAAAAGACGGTTGAATCACTCATGACACAGCTCCACAAATAAGACCTATCTGTTGGCTCTCCATCCAAGCTCTGCCAAAGTGTTGCTGCTGGAGCAACTTCATAAGCCTCCTTGATGAGGAGACTCTCTGCAGCTGAGTCGCTGCCGGAACATCCCCAAAGTGTGGACTGGAGGGGGGTGGAATGACAGGTCCCACTACCAATCCTACCTGTCATTCCTAAAAATCCAGCCCAGTACTGAGCAGTTACCAAAATGCTCAGCAGACAAAAGTTGTCTGCTGAGAACAAACATTCCTGGAGTTTTCTCATCTCACCCACCTGAGTAGTCTGGGTGAGATGTACACCCCCTCCATTACCTGACCAGCCATCAGCTTACAGTGGCTGCTTTGAAGAACCTAGAATATAAGATATATTGTCAGTTGTGGTCACACTTTTTCATTAAGTATATAATTCCACATGTGTTAATTCCTAGTTTTGATGCCTTCAGTGTGAATCTACAATTTTCATAGTCATGGAAATACAGAAAACTCTGAATGAGAAGGTGAGTCCAAACTTTTGGTCTGTACTGTATGTGGACTATTAGTGGGTGTACATGCACCTTTGACCATGCATTGAGCTTGGTGTAATATTACAGGTCATCAGAGGCGTAGCTAGAAGATCCAGGGCCCCTGTGCAAAATCTATACCAGGGTTCCCACTTACCATGTCTTAAGTATAATATTGGTGCCTTATTCTGCTGTCATGAGGCCTTTGGGCCCCCTCAGTCTCCAGGGCCCTGTAGCGACTGCTACCTCTGCAGGTTATAATGGTCCTGAGACTGGCACAGCTGAGCAATGATAAGACACATCAGAGGAGCCTGCAGTAAGTCTTATAATATTACATAGGCCATCTAATGATCTTTTTCTGGGCAAAGGTCCTGAGTCATTTACTTAAGGAAAAAGTGAAAGCGTTCCATGGCTGATGGGTAACCATTAACTTGAAAGGGTGTTTAGCGGCTGTATATTAACCTTCACTTCCTGCTCTTATTGTAATGATCATGTTATGAAACTGCAAAGAAAAATAATATATATCTGACCAGCACTGTACCCAGCATTAGCTGATCAGTGGTGGTACCCAGGAATCAGACCCCTACCAATCTGATTTTGATGACCTTCAATTAACGATAGGTCATCAATATCTTAATCCAAGAAAACCTCTTTAACCTTTTCCTGTACATCCCAAATGAGGCCCAGGGGAAGCCAGGGCTCCACCTATAAGGACCTATAGGAACAAAAATGCCCACCCAAAATTTCCAGGGGGAAGAGCTGATAGGGAGATGGAAAAATACTTGCCCTACACAAGACTATAATGGCTAAACCATTACCAAAAACATTCCCTGCAATAATAAGGAAGGGGTTTATATCATTGATGAACATTAAAGATCCCTACTCCAGTCCCTTAGGCATACCTCCCAACTTTTGAAGAACGGAAAGAGGGACAAAATGTGCGGCCGCAGCAAGTTTAGCCCCGCCCACTTTTGAGTTGACTCCGCCCACTCATTAATTTTTCATGTGTCCGCACACAGTATAATCCTCCTACAGTCACCTGTAAATTATATGTCCCCCCTCTATCTCTCCCCCAGTTTCATATACACCTTTCATCTGCCCCCAGTTTCATGTCCCCCTTCCATCTCTGCCCCCAGATTCATGTCCCCACATCTCTGCCCCCAGTTTCATGTCCTCTCCATCTCTGCCCCCAGATTCATGTCCCTCCATCTCTGCTCCCAGATTCATGTCCCCCCTCCATCTCTGCCCCCAGATTCATGTCCCCCATCTCTGCCCCCAGATTCATGTCCCCCATCTCTGCCCCCAGATTCATGTCCCCCATCTCTGCCCCAGATTCATGTCCCCCCATCTCTGCCCCCAGATTCATGTCCCCTCCATCTTTGCCCCCAGATTCATGTCTCCCATCGCTGCCCCCAGATTCATGTCCCCCATCTCTGCCCCCAGATTCATGTCCCCCCTCCATCTCTGCCCCCAGACTCATGTCCCCCATCTCTGCCCCCTGTGTCATGACGTCCTCTCCATCTCTGCCCCCAGTGTCATGCCGTCCCCTCCTTCATCTGCCCCCAGTGTCATGCCGTCCTCTCCTTCATCTGCCCCCAGTGTCATGCCGTTCCCTCCTTCATCTGCCCCCAGTGTCATGCCGTCCTCTCCTTCATCTGCCCCCAGTGTCATGCCGTCCCCTCCTTCATCTGCCCCCAGTGTCATGCCATCCTCTCCTTCATCTGCCCCCAGATTCATGTTCCACCTCCACATTAAACTTACCTTCTCCTCCGCTCCCTCGCCGCTCTCTCGCTGACACATGCGGCTGAAGGAAGGAGCTGACACAGGTCAGCTCCTCGCTTCGCCCCTGCGTGTCTTTGTAGCTGACACATATGCGGCTGAAGCGAGGAGCTGACTCAGCCGCATATGTGTCAGGGAGAGAGGCGCGCAGCGGCGAAGCGAGGAGCTGACCTGTGTCAGCTCCTTGCTTCAGCCGCATATGTGTTCAACTCAGATCTGCGTCCTCTGGACGCAGATCTGAGTTGAAATCGGGACATACCTTCCTCCAACCGGGACCGCGGGACATGTCACCCAAATCGTGACTGTCCCGCGGAAATCGGGACGGTTGGGAGGTATGCCTTAAGCAGTTTGGTGTGCAGCTACGGTTCACAATCTATTTCCTTATCAGTTTATTGTGGGCGGAAACTGAAGTTACCAGAAGAAACCCTTGCAAACATGGAGACAACATGGAGAACATACAAGCTCCTTGCACATGTTGTCCTTGGTCAGATTCAATCCTAGGCCTAAGGATAGGCCATACATTACAAATGTGTGGACAACCCCTTTAACTTGGAATGTTCAACAATCAGTTTGCAAAATAAGGCTGGAACAGGTGGAGGCCTCCATGACAGGTGAGGGCATTGGTTGTTAGGGGTACATCTGTTGGGACAACAGGAGTTGCTAGGGAAAGGGATTTAACCCCCTGGCACGACTTCCCACGGTCATTCACCACTGAGAAAGAGCCATGATTCCGCTCACTCTTAATTTTTTTTGTTCATTTTTTTGTTTCTTTCTTTTGTTATTTAGGTGTTGGCATGAGCTAACTTTGTTGCAGCAGTTAGCGGGGTAGGGGGTCCTTGGAGTTGGTTGAATTCTGGTGGTGGGGAAATGGTGTGGTCAGTTTCTCCATTGATTAAATACGGTTTGGGTTTGGCTGGTTTTTGGACTCCTGCTGGGTGTATATGTGTAAAACTGCCATGTGCATTGGTATGGTGCCCCCGAGCCTGCAATTTGTGGCTGGGGGTAATCGGTAGGGTGAATATATTGCTGTGGCCAATTAATCCAACCCCACTGTTGTGTTGTCTTTATTATCGGGTGAAGAGCGGGTTTTGGGTGGGGGAAGGAAGACAATAGCAACGGTAAGTATAGATTTATGGGATCCACTAGCATCCTCAGTACCAATGTCATGAATTTTTATAGTATACTGTGGCAGATGGCATGGCCTTCCAGATTTTGATCACACCATGACCACGTCTTGTCCACGGCATTATGACTGTATCATGTGATTGTACCCTTACTATGGGGACTGTAACTATGAACATCTAATTCGGTTGAGGGGATATTGTCACTCCATAAGGAGAGAACCACCATTTAGGTGTGTGGAGTCTTATTAAGCCATGAGCGCTCCACTGTGCAAAGGAACATGGGAAGAATATGCAAATCTGACTTCCATTATGTAATTAGGAAGCCAGTGCCTCAAGAATGCACACCAATAGAGGGCGGTCACTGAGAATGTGCAAGTCTATCTTCCATGATGTAATTAGGAAGACAGAGTCTCAGTCAAGCAAACCAATAGAGGGCGCTCTCTTTAACATCATGCTGACCTTCTCAGAGGCCTTTGTTTGCAATGATGTTAGGATTTTACCAAGTACAGTCTCTCAACCAAGGACAGCTGTTTTGATGTGTTGCATCTCATCAGCTTGGCGCAGAGAGAACTGACCTGGCAGAGGTGAGAGGCTTAGACAGGGTTGAGGGAATATCGTCACTCCATAGGGAGAGAACCACCATTTAGGTGTGTGGAGTCTTATTAAGCCATAAGCGCTCCACTGTGCAAAGGAACATGGGAAGAATATGCAAATCTGACTTCCATGGCTTCCTAATTACATCATGGAAGTCAGATTTGCATATTCTTCTCATCTAATTTGGGACATTCACATATACTTTCCTGTCTCTGTATCACACTTCTACAGAAGAATTTTAGAAAGTTATTAGAACACGTGAAGTCGTGTGAGGTCACAGTCTCAATGTTTATGGTGTGTACAGGTATATATGTCAGTATAGACTGATGGTGGGTGAGGGCTGGAGTGACCCTGTATAGTCCTTTCCCAGCAGATGATGTGCAGTAATAAGTATGTCTAACAATGACAAGATCTGTCATCACTATTTACTATACTTAAGAATTATGGGATTTGGTTTGGTTTTGAGAGTCTGGTCTGGATTAAAGGGGTTTATAAATACTGTTACTTTTACAGAAATTGTCATCTGAGATAATAGTTACATCTCATAAATTATGTATATGACGTCATCCCTGCAGGACCTACTGGGGCCACCAACGTGGCGTTTCTGGAACCAACTGAGTTTTAGTGTGCACATTTTGGTTATTTCTTTATTTTACAACATACCCTTCTAATAAAGCTGTTATACAAGATTATAAAAACATGGCGGCTTTCTTTCAAAAACAGCACGGCACTTGTCGTAGATGGGGTGTCGATCTGCAGCTCAGCCCTAGTCATGTCATTATACATGAGCTGCAATCGGGCCATTTTAACACAATGTTGGGCCCATTGCAAAGGTGGACACAGGACACAGATAGGGACATGTGCCATGTGTGTGAAGTTGTGCCAATAATTTCATCCATTCCCACCTATAAATCAGGGATCAAACACAGATTCGAATACAATTGTCAATACATTTCCCTTACAGAATTTCTATATAAGCTATATGACATTGTGTGAGATTTCAGCCTCCTTGTAAGGTCAGTATAAGACACTTGCGTGTCATCGTAGAGCACAATTTGCTGTGAATAGGAGATAATGATAGGGCTCCTCGGCATGTGCCTTTTAGGTGACAGATTCTTCAGCTATTATCTGCTATTAGGTGCATATTTTTGCCTCTCATAATATACTGGCGCCAGGGCAGGAAATATATGAACATAGTATTTCCCATCTACACACGTAATAGAACATCAAAAAGACCAGTTATCCTGTGCTCGGAATGTGTTACCCTCCAAAAATAGTAGAATAAGCAATAAAACATCAAAACCTACTGTACAAACCGAAGCCACAGGTTCCCCGAGGGGTATTCTACAGAGAGATGGCTGATCTGCACAGGGTTATCATATGGTATGTACAAACATATTGACATTCTAAGTATAATAAGGGTTCAATATAGAAAACAGAACATCTACGGAAATGTGTCTAGCACTTAAAGGGGTTGTCTAGGAAAAAAAAAAAAATTTCTCTGGAGGCTGGGGAAGAAAAACCCCCAAAACAAAACATAGTCACCTGTCCCTGGTGCTCCAATGTCCCAGGCCGATGTCTGATCAGCGGCCTAAGGAAAGGACACAGGACGTCAATGACATATGTCACCTTTCCTTAGGCAGCTCATTGGCCTGAATGTAGGCATATCCTCCAACTGTCCTGATTCCGCAGGGCATTCACGGATTTGGTGTCCTGTCCCACAGTCCCGGTCGGCGGGAGGTATGTCCCGGTTTCAACTCAGATCTGCGTCCAGATGCAGATCTATGTTAAATACATACGCGAGTAAAGCAGAAGCTGCCACAGCTCAGCACCTGCTTTACCTCTGCGCTTCGGCTAGTGGATGTGTAGGCGCGATGTGATGAGGTCACATCGCGCCTACAACACTGTGAGTGAAACTGTGGAGAGAGCTGCAGGGGAGCGAGGGAAGGTGAGTATAAGTGTTTTTTTGTGTTAAACATTGAGGTGGAACATAATGAAGGGGGCCCATGAAACTGGGGGAAGATGAGGGGGGGGACAACATGAATCTGTGGGCAGAGATGGGGGACATGAAACTGGGGGCAGAGATGGGGGACAAGAAATTGGGGGCAGAGATGAGGGACAAGAACCTGAGGGAAGAGATGGGGGGACATGAACTGGGGACAAAGATGGAGGGGGAAATGAAACTGGAGGCAGATGAAGGGTGTATATGAAACTGGGGGAGAGATAGAGGTGGACATGGGGCAGATGAAGGCGGGGGGATAACGGCATGACACTGGGGCAGATGAAAGGGGGGGAGAATAGCCTGAAACTGTGGGCAGAGATGGGGGAACATGAAACTGGGGGCAGATATGATGGGGAACATGAAACTGGGGGCAGAGATGGGGGACATAAAACTGGGGGCAGATATGGAGGGGGGACATGAAACTGGAGGCAGATGAAGGGTGTATATGAAACTGGGGGAGAGATAGAGGTGGACATATAATGTACGGGTGACTGTAGGAGGATTATACTGTGTGGGAGCACATGAAAAATGAATGAGAATGAGTGGAGTCAACACAAAAGTGGGCAGAGCTAAATTTGCCGTGGAGCGATGTGCGTCATATCATAACCCCTTTAATAAAATATATTAAGTGCATTACTAAAATGGGTATTTTGTCATTTACTGTAGTAGTTTTAGTAATTTATAAAATATATTTTAATAATTATATTTATTATTATCTATTTTATTTTTTTCTAATTACTATAACTGTTTTTTTTTCTTCAGTACTGTCTCAGGTCTCAAACCCAAAACCTTGTGTTTGGGAGGCAGACACCCTCACTGCTGAACCGCACCCTTAAAGGTATTGTCCAGGGCATTTAATCCACCTGACCCCCTTCAGGGGTTTATTCATGCTGGACTCAGGCGTTCTGGCCTGGTTCTGACCCTGGGTAACGTGATCATAACCAGCTCCTAATCCCAGGGTCACTCTGCCCCCTCCCTCCTCTCCTGATGGGGGCTAGCTTTAACTTCCTGAAGACAATTACTATAATGGAAGAAATTCTCTGACCATAACATCAATAGTATTCTTCTTTTCTATACATAATTTTTTGAAATATGAATATATATATATATATATATATATATATATATATATATATATATATATATATATTATCATGACTGCTTTTCATACACAAGATGGTGCGTATGAGACAGTCCCCCCGAAATAGAGATATGTTGCCGTGTCATATACCGCCGGAAAGCTGACAGTTCGCCAAATTCAGCTTTGCCAGTGTCTGCCCTGGTTGCAGAGATATTGGTGCCATTACTTTTGGTACCAATATCCCTGCATTATCAAGGGGCTGGCCTTACAGCTCAGTGTCATTGCTGGGTAGTGAGGAACCCACTCCTTGACCATACACTTCATAGCCAAACGCAACATTTTCTGTTGCAGATTTTGCTGAGGTTTTTTGAGCCAAAGTCAAAGTTTCTGCAAAGTGGGGCCTCCGCTTAAAGACTCCTTGTAAATGAGGGTTGGCTCTCTAGCAATCAGACACTTGTCCTCTGTCCTATGGATAGGGAATAAGTGTTCGTAACGACACAACCTCTTTAAATTTAAGGGACTTGGGTCAAAAAAGGGACACTTGGGAGGGATTCCTTTCCACTCAAGAGATAAAGATCTTGAACAGAAGAACACCAAAAAAGTTTTATACCTTTCCAGGGCATAATAACAGAACTTGCCCATACATAATGGATTTCTTTTTGAGGACCCATAGATGATCCTGTTACTAGTGATTTCTATAAAGGATATAGGCATTTGTATGACATCCAACATCGCAGGCCACAGACTTCATAAAAAAATCTGCACAAAAACACAGAAAATTGTATATTACTGGTACGGATCTATAATACGGCTGTGTTCACGAGACCCCATATCACACATTATATATTGAGTACTGAGTGTCTTTATTTAGTGTTTTATTGATGTGGATTTCGCACCATTTGCAGAAGATACTTGTATTCCCCGTCCAGTCGCCATGATGAAGCTTTACTCCATAAATGGAGCTTTTTAAAGGCGGTTTTTACGTGTTATGGACATAAGCAGTACTATGTGGATTTTCAGGGATTTTCACAGGCTCAGCGGGTAGATATCTTGGCAGGTACTTGCAGATTTAATTGCATCAGGGAACTGTTGTAGCGAGAAGCATATGAAAGTTCAATTTGGTTGTAAAAAGGCGCAGAGAATACGATGTAGGTTCAAGTAGCAAGTTCATAGGTCTGGAGAATAGCTGGAAGGTGATAGGACAAGGGAGAGTAGAGGTTTTGTTAGGCTGTAAGTGAAGGCTGACAGGCTTATTGAGTAACCTGATACACTTCCCTAGAGAGCCGTGCGCCTCGCTTCAACTCTCAACCCTTCGAGTAACATGAGTTTGGACACGGCTGCAGACTGCGTTACAATGTTCTGGTTTCAAAATAACCTAGTTTGTACAACAACATAATAAAGAGCTGGGATAAAAGTTCACATGCAACATGTTCAGGCCATAGTTTTGGAAATTTTATGTAGAATCTACCTCCCCCCCCCCTCCCAGTGTAAGAGCTCATGTTGCTACTCCAATAACCAAAGTGGGAGTGGTATTGCGATGCAACCCCATTTAATTAAATAGCCCATGATCATTAGTGGCGCTGTTTCTGGAAAAAGAGGACCCCCTCTTTTCTTTCTTAATTTCAGACACCCCCCCCCCCCCCAGTATCAAAGCTGATGTTCTATTGTCACCATAATGAGATTATTGCACAGAAAGGTAACAAGATTGGCTTGGATTTAAGAAAAAAATTCATCTTTTTCGACAATAGCGCCACTCCTTCCTTGGGATTGGTATTGCAGCTCAGACCCATTCAAGTAAATGTAATACCAGGCAAATCCAATGGACATGAGGGGCGCTGTTTATTTATTTTTTTAAAAAAGGAGACGCTTTTTTTTTTTTTAATCCCAGACAACCCCTTTAGGCCCATACACCTAAGATGAACAAAAAAACTTTACACTTTGGGAGTTCGCTACTTTTATTGAATTTTTTTACTATCTATGAAATATGGAATTCTGTACAAATTATTAGAAAACCACCAAAAAAACAAAAGTAAAACCAACACTTGCTGTAATTCCAACTCATACTGTCTACCGGGACACCAGGACTCGTCCAGCCCTTTCATACCATGTATATTATTTGCTATCACATATTATTTATTTCATAAACTTTATTTTTTTAACACTTTTTCTTATTTATTTTTTATTTTCCTAATTTAATTTTAAGATTTTTTTTTATGAATGATGTTCAATTTTTTTATGCTCATATTTATAGATACACTATAACGTTCTCAGCATATGTCCGAGTATTTCAGCATGTACGATATAGTATTAAAGTGCACATGGATAATAACTATAGATGAGCGAACAGTAAAATCTTCGATATTTGATATTCGTTTCGAGTAGCCCCTCAATATTCGACTACTCGAATCGAATCCTATTATACTCTATGGGGGGAAAACGCTCGTTTCAGGGGTAGGCAACGTTCAATCAAATTATACTTACCAAGTCCACGAGTGAGGGTCGGGCTGGATCCTCTGAGAAGTCTTCTCCGTGCAGCGTCCCCGCGGCGTCTTCCGGCTCTGAATTCACTCTGCCAGGCATCGGGCCTGGGCAGAGCCGACTTTGCATGTCCGCTTGTAGCCTGGCAGAGTGAATTCAGAGCCGGAAGACGCCGCGGGGACGCTGCATGGAGAAGACTTCTATGGGTAGGAGAAGAACCAGCGTTGATTGGCCGACTGCATAGCATTGGTTCTGCATCGAACTTTTCCATTCGAATAGCGAGTGGTACTCGATCGAGTACGAGTATTTCGAATACCGTAGTATTCGATCGAATACCTACTCGATCGAATACTACTCGCTCATCTCTAATAATAACATGTATGTATGTTGGAATGCAGGAACAGGTAAGAGAGAATGTCCAGACGCCTGAATAGACAGTCATTATGGGTTGGGCATGTTAATTGTTTATGAGGGGTAGTAAAAAAAAAAGCAAATTATAAAAAATATTCACATGGTCTCTGTTGCCCTAAGTCTTCTCTTCTAAGTCTCTGTTTGTGGAACAGCAGGCAGGGAAGAATCTCTTACCATTTTGCACCTATAGCTCCTATGTTTCCAGACTACATACAACCCCTATGTAGTCTGATTCTGCATTCATGTGTCATCTTCATCCTACTTTATCTTGACCTATTGACAGTATGAGTCGGCAAATGGATCAAAGTAACAAAGAACTGCAGGATCAGACTACACACATTTATCTGTAGTCTGTAACCATGGAAACAAGTCATCTACTTAGGCTTATCTCCAGCACTCCCTTTGAAATTAATGGATTGGTTCAGCCTATCCTTTTCCAATGGGGGACTAAACTCCCAATTCTTTTAATCCGTGAGTTTCCGAGCAGTTGGTACCCGAACAATCTGTAACTTATCCCCTACACCAGTGATGGTCCTAAACCTGTTCAAGCAAAACATATATAACTATGTTATAAATGTTAATAAAATAAGACATTGTTTGGAGCCTTCGTTAACAATTGTAATGGCCCCCTCAGTGCCCCCACACTCAGTGGAATTTCCCTGCCATGGCCCCCACATGTAATATAATGGCCCCTCAGTGCCCCCACTCTCAGTAGAATGGCCCTCCAGAGCCCCACATATTATACAATGACCCCCACATTGTTCCCACATGCAGTATAATGGCCTTCAGATGTAAAATATCGACCCCCCCCACACACACACTGCAACCCCGTATATAACAAAAATGGCCCCTACGGTGCCCACACGTATAGTATGATGGCTCCCACATTTCAGTGATATTTAAAGAGTGAGTCGTAAGCGGCATTTTTTACTTACCACCGCATCACAAGCTTCAGGCTGTTCATAAATGTGCATCCTTCCCCCCATTCATTCCAAAGATGCTTGCGACAAATAAGATCCCATAGCAAATCCCACATAGTATAATGTCCCATAGAGATTCTCACATAGTACAAGGTCCCATAGTAGCCCTCCAAATAGTATAATGTCTATTAATGGTGTTTCCACACAGAGTAATGCCCCATAGTGGCACCCAAGCAGTTTAATGTCTCATAATGGCACCCATGCAATAGTGGTCCCTATACAATATAATGTCCCAGAGTGGCCACCGCTTTAAAAAATGTTTTTAAATCCCACATACATAGGGATTTTCTAACAATTTTGGGTTCATCTGAACCTGAAATTTTAGGGGTTTGCCACCCACCACCTACTGTTATACTCAGACCCTCAGGTTATAATGATCAGAGGCCCAGGGAAGATGAATAAACATAACAGTTATACTCACCTCCCCTGGGCTCCAGCGTGACTCATTGGGCCTGAGTGGTTCCTAACATCACCCCAAGTGGGTGGGGCCAACACCGGAGCCCAGGAGAAGTACTGAACTCTGTTTGTTATGTTTACTCACCTCCTCTGGGCTTCTAATAATTATACTCTGAGGTTGTGAAGAGTCCCCAGAGTATAATAATAGTTTCTGGATGGCGAATCCCCCAAACTACCATTATGGACGGGGACTGGGGGGTAAAGGGTGGCTCTTACAGAGGAATGTACCCCTGGAGATAGCAGGGCATACTCCTAGGGCTATGCATACTGCAGGTTGAGAACCACTGCCCTATATTGTGTCTTCATATGGTGCCAATTTTTTTAAAACAATTTTGTGAGAGAAATAGCAGCATATTACAGGAAGCATTGACTTTTTGGGAGGATGCAGTAGCATACAAAAATATCATATGGTGACTCACAGAACCACCGATTCCCTGAGTATCGCCATATCCACCCTGTGCACACACCTTAGGCATTACAATCTTGTCATGATGGCTTCCAGTAACTAATATTGGGAAAAAAACAAATACAGCGGAGGACAATCTGCGCTATAAAGCAATGATGTCATCCCGAGTTGTACTTTTCATACGATTCCGACTATTTTGATAGGAAAAGAGACGACGCGTTCCTTAATGAGTTTGCATCAGCTTGTAATTCCTGAGTAAATGGAAAAGTACGATCCCCGGTGACTTCAGGTGCCAGAGCAATCATCCAGTTGTGGTAGTCAGTCTGCGAGGAGACTATCCCACTGGGAAGAGTATATCATCTCTGTTGAACTACTGATTTCTCCATAGTAACCCTCCCAGACAGCCGCGTTTCTCGTATAAAAAGAAATATTTTCATCCCATAAGGTCAGCAAGTAATAAAACATTGCTTTAATATTCTGCAGGAATTATACCATCCCATGAGCAGAGGTCAACGCTGTTTCTTAAAGGAGCAATAACCTGAAAATAGGGAAAATATTCAGCTTCATCCTCAGCTCTAGGAGTGGAGACCATTCATTCAAGTTCATTTTAGACTGCCATGTTGTGTGCAAAAAACTCGGTCCGGGTAACAGACACATTTTCTGGACAGACCTCAACTCAACTGAAATGAAATCAAATACATATATACTCGAGTATAACCCGAATTTTTCAGCACAGTTTTTGTGCTGAAAAAGACCCCCTCGGCTTATACTCGAGTCAGCAAAAAAATTATTATTTTTTTTTTTAGGGTGTGTGTGTGTGGGGGGGGGGTCTATGACCAGCCGCAATATCAATGTATAGAATCTCCCATAAAATAGTGGGGAAAAAAGAAGCTTAAAAAAAAATAAAAAAAACAAAAGTTGTAAATCACTCCTTTCCCTAGAATACATATAAAAGTAGAAAATGACTGTGAAACACAAACACATTAGGTATCCCTGTGTCTGACGGTGCCCGGTCTACTGAATATAGGGTATCTGCAGTGCTCCTGTTCCGTCAGGAAGGGGTTAATAGGTGCACTGCAGATACCCTATATTCAGCCAGACTGAATTCCAAGTGGGGGGAAAAAACCCAGTCCTCAAGCTCAGGTAAGGGGCAAACAGACAACCAAAACACCCCCTCCCCTTCCCCAGCAACTACTGCACCCAAAAACTCCCACCATTTTAATTTTTGAAATTTTCCAGTAGCTGCTGCAGTTCCCCCCCCCCCCCCTCGGCTTATACTCCAGTCAATAAGTTTTCCCAGTTTTTTGTGGTAAAATTAGGGGCCTCGGCTTATATTCGGGTCGGCTTATACTCGAGTATATACGGTACATCAGTTCAGACAAGCCTTTGTAGATACAGGAAATATGGCCGCCACATGGACAGAACGTAGCCCTCTGTGGTTTCCTTACACTGCACCCTCTACTCAACAAATACGGCAACAAATGCAGCAACCCATTGGAGGAGGCTGGGAGTAGTAGTATGGTCATGAAGGCTAAGAATTTGATCAACTCCTGCAGATCACCTCCTGGGCTGGTGCATTGCTCCAGGGGCCTGCAGAGGACCTCATATGGTGGTGGCAGTGTTTCCTTCTGTGGGTGTTGTCAGCTTTTCCAAGCCTGATGGAGGTTGGAGTGCCCATGAATGTTGTGCAAGATTAATTTGTATATAGCTGGTCTCGCACACTCAGTAATGGTGGAGGTGCCAGGAGAAGGGTTCTCCAACCCGTTTCACAATGTACAGAGATCACAGCACACACCTTAGGTATTTTTAGCAAACAGTGAAAATGATTGATTTACATCTTGGAAATACAAAAATAAAAACACAATTTCACTGTTTGCTGAAAATATCTAAGGTGTGTGCTATGATCTACATTGTTGTGCAGTAATAAGACTCTGGAGACAAAGACTCTGCAGAACACGATAACTAACAGTTTATACTGTAGAACAGCGCAAAACAACATCCAATTTCTGGAGGTAAAATACTTTTGGTGTTACCCTTGGGGCCTAGCTGGTAGTTGGTGTGCCTTTCCTAGAATCTGTGTCTTCATTGCTGGGGCAGTCTTCACTTTAAATAATGTGCAAAGTCCACAACGTTTCTACAAGTTTCCATTGCAGGGTGTAGACCAGCAGGGTTATCGTGTTTGTCCTACAGGGTCATAGGTCTGAAGTCCATATAACACATCCTCAGATCCTCATCTGGCACACTCTTCTCTTGAGCACAAATTGAGCAGGAATTACTCCCATCTCTTGACTGTGTTCGGGTCATTCTGTTCCTCTATCCACATGAAATATGTGGAGAGAAAAGTCCTGCAAGCAGCACTTTGTTCTCCACATTTTTCGTGTGGAAACCACCTGGACCCTATTATAGTCAATGGGGTCCGTGGGTTTCCTTGGGTAAACACTTTTTTTATGCGGATAGGTTTCTGTTCGGGGGGTTCCCAAGCAGACTCCCCGGACAGAAAACTGAACGCAGATGTGAACCAGGTCTGACCCAGCTGAACACTTTCTGGAGTAGTTTGGACTCTGGCTCAATCTCTCCTCACACTCCACACTTCCTCCTTCTCCTGGTCTCTCCCCTTCCCAGAACGTTCTAGGTTTGGGTTATACCACCTCTCAGCACTCAGTCTGCAGTGATTCAGCCTATTAAACTTATAAGCAGTGACGTAACTAAACTTTTATGGGCCCCAGTGCATTCTTTTGTCAGGGGCCCCCTACCACATCCCTATAGTGAATTCTTGATAGTGATGGTTACGGGTGCTAAGGCATTTAATCTTCCTTAGGCTAAGGCCCCACGGGCCGTAAACGCAGTGATAAAGCGCTGTGGGAAGAACCGTTGCGTGATCGCATTGCGGTTCTTTCCGCAGCGCTTTGAAGAGAAAGTTCACAGTTTTCCTCTGTGGACTTTTTCTTCCCATTATATCTATGGGGAAGCAGTCGTTGGCGTTTCCGTAGATATAATTGACATGCTGCGATTTTCATAGCCGCAACGGCACTGCGTTTTTTTCCGCAAAGTGGGCATGGGATTCACATTAATCCCATCCCCTTTGCTTGCACTGTAAAACGCCGCAATTTTCCCCGCAGCATCTCCGCTGCAGGCAAATCGCGGCGTTTACATCCCGTGGGGCCCCGGCCTTAGTGTGATTAGGGTAATCTGTGAGTCTCCTTGGTTTATGGGCCAGATGGAAGCTGTGATCTCTATACTGATGCCAGTGCTTATGGGCCCCCTAAGGCTCCTGGGCTCCAGTCCGACTGCACCCTCTGCACCTCCTCAAGTTACATCCCTGCATATAATTTACACAATATATACATTACAGAGTATAATAGGTAATTAAAGGCACAAACAAATTATAAACCTCCTGGTGGGGACACTACATGGACAGCACAGATACTGCTACTCAACGCTATCACTGGAATTTGCTGCGTTGGCTTTCGGAAGAAGTCTCAACGTATACCACAAGTCCTACAATTAAAGGAGCTACTGCATGAAAAGTTATTTATATGGATAGAGGATAAATAGATGATCGATGAGAAGCTGACAGATGAGAACATCACCAATCCTAAGAACGGGGCTTGTTTTAGACCTATTGAGCGTGTAGCCTTGGTGGCTGTACTTCTGCTATAGCTGGAACTTTTATTCAAATAAATGAAAAAGGGGGTGTGTCCTCAGGATCAGAGAGGGTCTCAGCAATGTAACCTCTATCATATTACAAGATAAATATTTTTTGTACCATAGCCCCTTTAAGGCTATAACTGTGAAAGGGTTGGCTTCCACCACCTTACGTGGCTGTACAACTATACACTCCAAGAATGTCATCATTAACTCCTTTACTGCAATAGCCCAACAAGGACGGTTTTATATTACACCTTAAATCATTAGGTAAGTCATATGGAATATTTGGGGGTAATTTATCAAGCTCCCTATGCCACAAAGCTGCTGTTAAAAAATTGCACATTTTTGAGCAATGTTGAATTTGTATGAAAAAAATTACTTGTTATGTATGTGTGATGCAATTTTTATGGCAATGTTAAAGGGGTTGTCTGGGCTTAAAGGGATCCTATCATTAAAACTCAATTTTTTTGTCCCTAACACGTAGGAATAGCCTTAAGAAAGGCTATTCTTCTCCTACCTTTAGATGTCTTCTCCTCGCCACTGTTCTGTAGAAATCCCGGTTTTCGTCGGTATGCAAATGAGTTCTCTCGCAGCACTGAGGGCGTCCCCAATGCTGCGAGAGAATTCTCCAGCACCACCTCCATCTTTTTTAGGAACGGCCTCTCTGCGCGTCTTCTTCCGGCAGTGGCTTCAAACTTCTATGCCTCGGGCCTAGGGCAAAGCCGAATGTGCATGCCCGCCGACCACAGGAAAATGGCCACAGTATTGTAAGCAGCCATTTTCTTGTGGCCAGCGGGCATGCGCAGTTGGCTGCCCGAGGCCTAGAAATTTGAAGTCAGCGCCAGAAGAAGACGCGAAGGGAGGCCGTTCCTGAAGATGGAGGCAGCACTGCAGAGTTCTCTCGCAGCATTGGGGACGCCCCCAGTGCTGTTTGAGTGCTGGGGCCCGCCCCCCAGTCATGTGAGAGAACTCATTTGCATACTAACGAAAACCGGGATTTCTACAGAACGGCGGTGCAGAGAAGACATCTGAATTTATTAGTCACCTGCAAATCTGTGGTGGCAAATCCACAGCAAGTATGTCCTGTGAAAACTCAGGCCCAAAGGGATTTTCCATAAATGTTCACTGCATTACCTATCCAACTACCACAGAAGTCAATGGAGCAATGGTCATGCATGCACACTGATCCATTTACACAGAGTACTAGTGGACCCCTGTGCTTGTTATCAAGAGGGCTAGAATTGCAATGATTAGCCGCTAGTGTATGGGGTAGCGCTGCCGAACCTACATTCACTGCTACAATTTGTACAGCTCTTCAGTGCTGCCTTGGGACTGGTGATCTGCGGGGGGAGCCAGGGAATCGCACCCCCACAGATCTAATATTGATGGGCCATCAATCATAAAACCAGATGACCCCTTTAAAGGGATTCTACCATTAAAACCTTTTTTTCTCGTTGACACGTCAGAATAGCCTTAAGAAAGGCTATTCTTCTCCTACCTTTAGATGTCTTCTTCGTCCCGCTGTTTGCTTAAAATTCCGTTTTTCGTTGGTATGCAAATGAGTTCTCTTGCAGCACTGGGGGCGGACCTCAGCGCTCATACATTGGGGGCGTCCCCAATGCTGCGAGAGAACTCTCCAGTGCTGCCTCCACCTTCTTCTGGAACGTCCTCCTCATGCGTGTTCTTTCGGCGCTGGGGTCACACTTGTACGCCTGCGCAGTCGGCTCTGCCATCGGGCCGCAGGCAGCGCCGAATGTACATGCCGGTGGCCATGTTTTTGTGGCTGCTTACGCGAGCATATGCAGTATGCTCTGTACTCCGTTGAACTACAGGAGCATACCATGAACCACATGTGTACCCATTGATTTTAATGACCACATGCAGATGTCTGTTCATATTCCACGGACCACTGGAGAGATGTCTCATTTTTTTGTCCATTTTGCAGACCACAGAGAACCATTCTAGTCTCTGTTTATATGAAAATCACGTACAGCATACAGAGGCCATCCATGTTCATGGGCCAATAGAGACATTGTAACATATAGAAAAATAAATACAGAAAAAAAATCTAATTTTTCTTCAATAATAGGCCTGGTTCACATCTGCGTTTGGTATTCCGTTCGGCGACTCCGCTTGGGGACCCCCTCGAACAGAATACCGAGCGCATTAAAGGGATCCTATCATTAAAACTCATTTTTTTCTGTATACCATGTAGGAATAGCCTTAAGAAAGGCTATTCGTCTCCTACCTTTAGATGTCTTCTCGGCGCCGCTGTTCGGTATATAATCCAGTTTTCGTCAGTATGCAAATGAATTCTCTCGCAGCACTGGGGGCGGGCCCCAGCGCTCAAACAGCACTGGGGGCGTCCCCAATGCTGTGAGACAATTCTCCAGCGCCGCCTCCATCTTCTTCAGGAACAGGTCTTCTTTGTATCTTCTTCCGGGGGTTGGCTTCAAACTTCTAGGCCTTGGGCCTAGGGCAAAGCCGACTGCGCATGCCCACAAGAAAGTGGTCGCTTAGTATTGAAATGGGGTCCGTGTTTTCTGCACAAATCAGGCGGAGAGAAAAGTGCTGCACGGAGGACTTTTTTCCACACTGATGTCAGTTTTGAAATGGCAGAAAACCGATGGACACCCAATGGACCCCTAGAACGGTAGTCCGGCTCTCCATCAATTGGGTCCACCTGGGGAAGATGTGAACCTGCCTTGGGCTAAGGCCCCATGTAGCGGGGCCGCAGCAAAGAAACACTGAGGGAAAAACTGCATTAGAAACGCGTCGTATTTTTACAGAAAGTTTGCAGAGGTTTCCTTGGGAGACTTTTTGCTTCCATTATACCTATAGGGAAATTGGCGGCGTTTCCATTTATATTAATTGACATGTTGCGATTTCCAAATTTCTGCTGTGCTTATTTTTTCCTGCAATGTTT
Organism: Leptodactylus fuscus; assembly: GCF_031893055.1. NCBI lineage: Eukaryota > Metazoa > Chordata > Amphibia > Anura > Leptodactylidae > Leptodactylus > Leptodactylus fuscus. The sequence goes on from NC_134265.1 coordinate 332,016,175, forward strand.
GGATGAATCCCATCCGCTTTGCAGAGACCGTAAGGTGTGCGTTTTTTGCTGCGATGTTTACGCCACGTATAGGCCCCGACCTTAGGGTGGAATTGCTGATTTTAAGGCAGAATCCTGCCCAAAATTAGCGCCAAATTCTCCCGTGTGAACCTACCCCTAGCGTGTTTGGTCTGTATCTGGCGCTATTCACGGAGCACTCTGGCGGGTACTGTTTATGGCGGCACTCTGCATTTTTTTAGGGTGTGGCCAGTATTTAAAGGTGGGGCTTAAAAAATGGGCGGTGCCTTTCTACTTTGCATCTAGATTTACAAGGAGGTGACTGTCTATAGTACTTGTATAATACTGTGTGACTTAGACATGCCTCACACAATAACCTAAACACAAAGTTATCCTGTGTATTATATGGTGGTGAGTCTATGGGAAGTTGTACGTTTTTCCCCCGGCCTCTCTCTTTGCCCACACTCCCTACACCGGCCATGTCCCCTTGCGTGTGTGTGTTTTTTTTTCCTCTCCTTTTCAACTTTTCTCTTCCTCACAGCAACGTCAAGTTCAACGTCTCCTATTGGTCAGCGCCTCAGCGAGCATCCCCGCTGTCACGGGCACTTTACATGACCAATCAACGCGCAGCACCTACTTAACATGCACAAATGTATCCAATCCTGCGCCGGGTGGGCGTGGCTTTACTCGTTGTTGCTAAGCTTCGGCATCTCAATCGTTACCATCCCTTTCACTAAGTTGATTGGGATCTGTCAACGTTCTGCGTGACTCTCCTCCTATCGCCTTTCCCCGCCCCCTAGTCTCGAAGCGCGCTTCCTATTGGCCTGGATGAAAGTGAAAACCACGCCTTGCCGCTTTTCGCGCTCTCCTATTGGACGGCTCGCCTGTCCGTCAGTTTATGTCAAACGAAGCTGTGCTCCCGTTTATATGGACTAAGTAGTCCCCGAAGCGTCTGAACTCCTTGTAGTTCGTCCCACTTCATCTTGTTTTGATTTTTCCCTCTTCGTGGATAGAATATTTTTTTTATTTTTTACCAGAGCAGAGATCTAGTTTTACACATATATATTCTATAGAGAGAGACATATATTTATATAGGCAACTATGGAGTTGAACTCTCTGTTAATCCTCCTGGAAGCAGCTGAATATTTGGAGAGAAGAGACCGAGGTATTTGTCACTGACAGTGGGTGTTATATGGAGGGAGGGGGCTGCCCTGCCTTGTACAGGGGCTCAGATACAAATATATATATATATATATATATATATATATATATATATATATATATATATATATATTATGTGTGTGTATATACATGGATGGCACTGTACATAGGTATATATACTTTACTGTGTCTATATGTATACATACTACACCCCTATATACCACGCTCTCTGTATATATATACTTTGCATGCTCTTTCTTTGCATATTTGTAGATTTTTATGCATTTGCAACCAGAAATTTGCAAAAAAATTCTGCTTTTGCATGCAAAATTTTCACCAACATGGAAGATCTCGTGATTACGGTATGGAATTGGCGAGCAAGAGGCTTGGAAATGTGTCCGACTGTGTGGCAAAGCCAAATTGTTTGCAGAAAATGTAATAAAAGTAGACAATATGTAGGTATATATTATAGATTGTATATACTATGCTATATACATGCTGGGAAATGTTATTCGACTGCTGCAAAGCAAAATATTTTTGCAGAAATGTAATAAAAGTAGACTATAGAGAAGATATATATATAAATATATATATATATATACAGTACATAGTATATATGACTGTACATTATAGACTACATACTGTATATATCAGACTGTACATAGTGTGTGTATATAAATAAATAAAAAAATAAAAATATATATATATGTATATATCTCAGTGCAGTGGTTCTTAACCAGGGTTCGATCGAACCCTAGGCCATATGCATGGATGATTTTGTGTACCAGTAAAAAAAACATATACCTATGTCTTGAATTTGGGAAAAAATCATATTTGATTTATCACTAAAGAGGGGTTCGGTGAATGTGCAGATAAAACTGGTGGGTTTGGTACCTCAAACAAGGTTAAGAACCACTAGTATAGTGTGTGTGTATTTCAAAAATTTTTGTGACCATGTTGCAAAGCAAAAAAAAAATTTGCCAAATTTTGCCAAAATTTATATATATATATATATATATATATATATATATATATATATATATATATATATAATGCTATACCATACATACATATATATATATATATATATATATATATATATATATATATATATATATAAATGCATACTCGTATACACACACACATATACACACACACTGTATGGCGACCCTTGATGCTTTATTTATCTTTTTACATAAGCACCATAGCATATAGCATGATGTAACTTTCTCTCCATATTTGCCAGTGTCATACGTGTTCCTGCAGATTGTATGACCAGAGCGGAGATAGCCACATATAGCATGGTATACAGTCTGTTGTATACAGGCAGTTCACGCCTGTCACTTGTATGTCACAACTACATATGCAGGGACATGTGTTGCTCTGCATTGTATTATTACATACATGTATACGTGCTGTCATGCCGGGACTATGCTCCATGTCAGATGATCGAGCCTTACCCCCTGCCTGTCAGATCAGCTGCAGCTGACACATGAAAGGGGGGGGGATCACAATGTAGTCCTGCAAAGGAGGGGTTGGGATTGTTTAACAATGTAGCAGAGCTGAATTTGTTTACTTTGGGACTCCATTATTTGTGCAACGTGTTAATAAGATATGTTCTTATCTGCAGCTCCTATGGAAAACCATACGTCAAATAACATGCCTGGCGCGAGTTCACTGGGTTCACATACTTAGCTCTGTTACAGCCACATTCCCAGTCAATCTGCCCTGCTGGGCTCACAAACTCCTCTCTGCTACAAGCACCTTATCCGCTCTGCTACATTAAAAAGTGCACAATGGCCTGCACATAATCCGCTCTGCCCTGCTACATGCACAAACAAACCTTGCCAAGTTGCACGCTCAGCCCTGCAACATTCACAAACTCCTAGAAAGCCACATACTCAACTCTGCTACGTTCACAAACTCTTGCACTGCTCAGTTTGGTATGTGGAAACTCAGTTCTGCTCCATCTGTATACTGTTGCACAAAATGCTCCTGTTAACCCTTGTTTCCCCCCCTCTCTTTGCAGAAGCAGAACACGGCTATGCATCAGTTTTACCCTTTGACAGCGATTACTCCTTGAAGAAAACCAAAGCAGCCTCACTATCTAGAAAATCCCAGAATAACAGGTAACCAGAGAAGGCCCCGAGCACCAATCCCACGGAGGACATGAGGGAGGAGGTGCTGTGGGCCGTCGCCATCTTTCCTGCCTGGGCTTGGCTCTGTTTTGATTTCATATAAACACTGCCACGCGTACACCATGCCTGCGAGTCCTGCTCTGCACTTCCCCCTGATCCCTCGCTCATACACACACGCAGTGTCACTGGCGCCGCCGTCCCCTTTCCGTGCACACATCTGCACTGTCCTTGCACTACTTTAATCCTTGTCCTGTCCTCTCCCCACTGATCCCGCACAGATGACACGTCTCTGCTGTGCTGCACCCGCACGCACGCCTTATGGAGATCTCTTCCCAAATTAGAACACGGCCTGTTTCATAACCTGGAAGTCGCTGCCGCTACAAAGCCTAGTTTTACACTTTTGTAACCCCTCATATTCTTGTTGTTTTTCTGTGTGTTACTTTCTACGTGACAGCCCCTTCCCCGCCCAAGAGCTTGGTTGCAGAATTTACAACGCTTTGGTGAAGTTTTGACATTTTTCTGTAGCAACGCGTTTCCTGATTATTCTTTTTTTTTTACCTATAAGGACGTACTAGGAATGGTCTCTTGTCACGCTGGATTTGATGAGTTTTTCAGTACTTTTTATTAGTCACGGAGGATTATGGTTTGATCGACTTTTCTGACATGTCTCTATTAGTGAATACTTAAATTCTTTATCATATACCAATTGTGGTGTGCTGTGCTGTCCCTCTGTTATTCTTCTTGGAAAAGTTTGAATACATTTACCCTTTGAAGGTATGTTCTTTCAGGAGGAATAAGAGAGGAAAAGCACAACAAAGACTCCAGAATTGTTATTTCATGGAGAATACAAGTACTTATGATATCAGACACATCAGGAGACCTAAGTATTGGTCCCGGGAATATGGGCGAAGTTTAGTGTCTGTTATATATGCTAAATTTAACTTCCCTGTGTCTCTGCTTAGACAAAATGACTCTTCTAGGGATATATATAACAATGTAAATTCAGTTTGGTAGAACCACGGCAGGCGGCAACGCTTGTGGCCATAATCTGGACGTTACAAAGCGGGCACCTGAACCTGGCCTAAGCGTCAAATCTGCAGTGCTTTGAGACGGTACTCTCTACTCCTAAATGGCTGATAACAGGGAACAAAAGATAGCATTTACATGATCAGCAAATGCACATAAGAGGCAGTCTGGACCTGAAAATCCAGTCCTTTTATATGTCTAGACCTAGTTTGTACTATATACAGTAGGGCTGGGCAAGTCATCGAAAAATAACTGAAACTGAACATCAACCAAGATAACCCAAGATTTTGTTTGGTTATTAGAATACTCGCACTGAACCGAAACTGTTATTATTATACTGTGGGGTCCCTACAGACCCCAAAGTATAATGATCGGAGGCCCCAGGGGTGATCAAACATAACAGGACAGTGTTACTCACCTCTCCTGGGCTCTGGTGTGCCTCCCTGCTGTCTCCAGGTCTTCTGACTGATGTCAGGCACCGCTGAGACCTGTGAGCCTTTCTTCGGCAGTTTCTGCAGCGGAGTCTCAAGCGTAGGCGTGAACCCAGCCTAAGTAGTCACGTTTTACTTTATCCTTTCCCTCTCTCAGATATACCTACTGCAAATAACTAAGTTCATGTAAAGGAGACAGATTGTTTTGACACTGACTTTCCAGTCTTTACTGTCTGTAAGGCGTCCTGCACCCAGGGAAAAATGGGCTGGATTTGCTGCCCCAGATATAGGGAGACCCAGACTCCTTGCGTCGTAGTGATCTATTACACTAGGAGTCCCTGCATCCTGGTGGCTCTTCTGTCCCATACTATGTACAGGACAGTAGTGCTGCAGGGACTCCTTGTGTCATACATCAATATGATGCAGGAACTCCGGGTTACCAGACCAGATTCAGTCTGGGAAATGCAGGCAAAATATGGTCAAGATATTCCGGACCATATTTGCCTGTGTTTAGTGGCCCAAATTGCATACATTTACCTAATTTGTCATACATGGACTGTGCAGCCAATCGTAGGCCCACTATGTTCACACCTCCATTGGGGTGTCTGTTCTGGTCCTAAGGATGATCAGAGCAATGGACAAAGGGACTGCTAAAATATTGGACCTGACAGATCTCATTGACAATAACGGGATCTGGTGTACGTTGTTTTTAACTGAAAGTGGCGGTGAAAAAGTGACAAAAAACCTCTGCCTAAATGTTGGTCAAACCCCTTTGAATTGCTTTTCACTCATTTTGTCGGAGACCATCAAGAACTGCAATACCCAGATAGACAGCGTGTGGACGAGGGCAGCACTGTGTCAGTAAGAGTGGTGTAGCATCCTGATCATATATTGATACAACTAAAGTCAGGGCCTATACCACGCATGTTCTAGTATTTTGCGAAGGTCTACCTGAGAGGTCGGTGCTCTACGTTGTGGTGTGTACAGGGATCACAGTGTGATAAGGGAGCGTTGGCTTTGTACCTGGTAGACAAGGATGGCATTGTCTCTTAGTAGGTCAGTGACCCTGGCCTGCCGACTCCCTGCAGCTCTGTCCCAGAGTTGTGTACAGACTAAGCAGGCCATACACAGACCAGCCCAGCCCATGGGGCCTCCTGATGGCAGATGTCAGGGGGGATGAAGGGTTGGGCATGTTCTATTTTACATGTCTGATCCGTTTGTTCTCAGAGGAGATAAGTCGCCATCAGAGATGTCTGGTGGCCGCTTAGTTCCTCATCCTGTTCAGAATATATGCATGCTTGGCTGAGCTGAGTGTGTATGTGTATGAGGGGGTTCGCATAGGATAGCTGCCACCCCTGTGTGTGGTGTATGGCTTATATTTATGGCGTATTGATAGGATATCGGTGGGAGTCCGGCTTAAATGGATGCAGGAGTTGCCTAATTCTGTTGGCATCAGTTTGGCTTTTATAAACTGTACCAATAATTTCCTAATGAAATCCTATCCATAGACCAGACCCCAATATGGTGGATTGTAAGGTCATTATTCTGTGTGCATTGTTGTCCTAACCCCTCCCCCCTGACTACGTCTATCTAGCTGCTATCTTGTGGATAACACAGACATGTACAATAGGATTATTTCGGAAATGAATAATTCTTCTCCTTTACCATTTTATTTTCATGCAGTTCAGTCCACCTCGAGTCTCCTCCACTCTCTATTATGTAGCCGTGGGCACTTGGTGTGTCGACATATATCATGGTATCTCCGTATTCTCCTTTAAATTCAATGCTCCTGGGGGAGAACACCTGCATAATATGGCATGAATGGCCACAGGGGCATAGTACAGGCGTTAGTGGGCAATGGGTGACGTATGATGAATCTATACAGCACAGGTCTCCAATATGGTAGCACACATGAGCCCTAAAAGGGGTAGGCCCATCTCGTAAAGTGATGGCTTATCACCACTTTGTAATTGGGGAGGGTCTGAGCTCTGGCACCCCCACTGAACCTAAGAATAATGGGGCTGCTGTGCAGATTTAGTGTCTACGGAGGAGCGCTGCCGCACTACACCAGCATTATGTGCCCGTCCTTCTCCAGTGCCCAGATATTGGACCCTCTTGACCATAAATCAATGGGGTAACCTAGTGATCGCCCGTTACTTGGTGATGCCTATCTAATGCTGCGGTGCCCGATTATTGGCGAGTGGAAAGTTCGCCGGTCATACATTGTAATACATGATTGCTACTAAAACTGAACTTTCTGTATCTGGAAAAGTTAGGTGGCAAACAATATGGACACTTATGTTTTTTCACATCTTTCCCAGACTCCTTGACGTGTATTATCACATTGCACCCCCTGCCCCTGTTCTGTGGGGAAGCTTATATGACTTGTCCTGATTTTGGAGGAATTTATTTTCACGTGACTTGTCTCACCCATATAAAACATGTCCGGGCTGTCATTGGCAGTGGCAGATAATGGCTGCTTTATGCCCAGTGTGTTGACATTACTCCACGGGACGATGGACTTGTCTGCCGCCATTGTAATGCCATGGAAATTGTGAAGAGCGGTTCCTGATTAGAATATCTTATGTCTTCTGCAAGGCAGGGCGGTCCAAAAAAGACAGGCTGTGTACTACCACTATTCCCAGGGATTTATATACAGACATCTGTCATTCACAACTCGCCCACATACCGCCCTCTAGTCACACACGTATGCACAATCCCTGGTCCCGGTTCTTCAGTGTGTACTGCCAGAATAAGATTAGAAATACATGGCTGTTATCACAAAGTAGAATATCCCTGTACTGTGACATCACTGTGTGTATTATCCCTGTACTGTGACATCACTGTGTGTATTATCCCTGTACTGTGACATCACTGTGTGTATTATCCCTGTACTGTGACATCACTGTGTGTATTATCCCTGTACTGTGACATCGCTGTGTGTATTATCCCTGTACTGTGACATCGCTGTGTGTATTATCCCTGTACTGTGACATCGCTGTGTGTATTATCCCTGTACTGTGACATCGCTGTGTGTATTATCCCTGTACTGTGACATCACTGTGTGTATTATCCCTGTACTGTGACATCACTGTGTGTATTATCCCTGTACTGTGACATCACTGTGTGTATTATCCCTGTACCGTGACATCACTGTGTGTATTATCCCTGTACCGTGACATCACTGTGTGTATTATCCCTGTACTGTGACATCACTGTGTGTATTATCCCTGTACTGTGACATCACTGTGTGTATTATCCTGTACTGTGACATCACTGTGTGTATTATCCCTGTACTGTGACATCACTGTGTGTGTTATCCCTGTACTGTGACATCACTGTGTGTATTATCCCTGTACTGTGACATCACTGTGTGTATTATCTCTGTACTGTGACATCACTGTGTGTATTATCTCTGTACTGTGACATCACTGTGTGTATTATCCCTGTACTGTGACATCACTGTGTGTATTATCCCTGTACTGTGACATCATTGTGTGTATTATCCCTGTACTGTGACATCACTGTGTGTATTATCCCTGTACTGTGACATCACTGTGTGTATTATCTCTGTACTGTGACATCACTGTGTGTATTATCTCTATACTGTGACATCACTGTGTATATTATCCCTGTACTGTGACATCACTGTGTGTATTATCCCTATACTGTGACATCACTAGGTGTATTATCTCTGTACTGTGACATCACTGTGTGTATTATCTCTGTACTGTGACATCACTGTGTGTATTATCCCTGTACTGTGTCATCACTGTGTGTATTATCCCTGTACTGTGACATCACTGTGTGTATTATCCTGTACTGTGACATCACTGTGTGTATTATCCCTGTACTGTGACATCACTGTGTGTATTATCCCTGTACTGTGACATCACTGTGTGTATTATCCCTGTACTGTGACATCACTGTGTATATTATCCCTGTAATATGTATAGTATCCCTGTATATGTATTCCTGAGATGTGATATATTTTTTTTTTCTTCTCCACTCACATCCAAAGTGAAATTTAAAATCCTATATATAAAACATATACAATGTATCTTTAGTTATGTAGCTAATATTCCAGCTCCCACAATGCACTGCTCTCTGGAAACAGGAAGCCAATAGAATTTGAGACCTCTTTGGATGTGACTGGAGAAGAAACGGTTGCAGTGCGGAGTTAGCCGGTGACATGTACTTGGAGTTAGTTTTCCTCTAAGGAGTTCAGCTCCGGAGGATTCTCAGATGCCTGATTTTTGCTGTGCAGGATTTGCAGTGATTAGACTTGAGTTTGCTCCCGGGCCCTTTAAGTGAAAGGAAAGTTTTCATGACATAACAAGTGCATAGTGTGACTCCGAATCCCATCTCTGAAGCCCCCACTGTTCCCAGGATTGTCGCCAGCTCCTTCTCAATAGGGTTCTCAATTATTTTCTTTGGTAAAGCTGTTGCAGCATTTTTTTTTGCCTTTTTGTTTAATTAAACATTTGCACTTTTTTGTATAACCTCGGCGTTCAATGTTTTATTTTAATTTTTTTTTAAGAATTCCTGAAAATAATGATTTTCCATAGTTATTGGATCAGTAATATCGTATTATCATTAGAGATGAGCGAGTAGTATTCGATCGAGTAGGTATCCGATAGAATACTACAGTATTCGAAATATTTGTACTCGATCGAATACTACTCGCTATTCGCAGTAAATATTCGATTCAGAACCAGCGTTGATTGGCCGAATGCTATACAGTGTATAGCATTGGGCAAATCAACGCTGGTTCTGCAGCAGGCTCGTCTTTGCTAGTCAGGACAGCTGGCAGCTTGCTGTTACGAGGGAGCTTACTTTTTCTCATAGGAATGAATTGACCAGCATTGATTGTCCAGTGTACAGCATTCGGCCAATCAACGCTGGTTCTGCCGGAGGCTCGTCTGTGAGGAGGCGGAGTCTAATATCAGACCACAGCAGTCTCCATTGTGGTCTGATCTTAGACTCCGCCTCCTCACAGACGAGCCTCCTGCAGAACCAGCGTTGATTGGCCGAATGCTGTACACTGGCCAATCAACGCTGGTCAATGCATTCCTATAAGAAAAAGTAAGCTCCCTCGTAACAGCAAGCTGCCAGCTCTCCTGACTAGCAAGGACGAGCCTGCTGCAGAACCAGCGTTGATTTGCTCCAGGCTTGTCCTTGCTAGTCAGGAGAGCTGGCAGCTTGCTGTTACGAGGGAGCTTACTTTTTACCATCGCAACTGAAAGCGATGTGCAGTTAAAGCCCACGGACCCCATAGACTATAATGGGGTCCGTGCGCTTTAACTGCACAGCACTCCTCCTAAACACTCTCCTCCTGCTATACGTGGACTTGGTGACTCTCCTTTAGTGGAATAGTGGTTTCCCCTGAAACGAGCATTTTTTCCCATAGACTATGATGGGATATGATATTCGATCGAGTAGTCGAATATTGAGGCTCTACTCGAAACGAATATCGAATCTCGAATATTTCACTGTTCGCTCATCTCTAATTACCATAGATATGACTCCCTCCTCCTCCTGCGTCACTGTGTGAGCGTACTCTTAGGCTAGATGGACATATGCATCACAGCGTGAACAAACTTTTAGGTTAAGTTCACACAATGTAACGTTGAGCGTGATCTGGCACGTATACACGTGCCGGCAGATGACGCGCTCAAAATGCTCCCATTCATTTCAATGGGAGTTAGGAGCGTATACGCCGCGTTATTTTGCGGCCGTGATTTTGCGGCCTGTGATTCCGTGGCTCCTGCTCATTTAATGAAAGGAGCCACGGAAGCACAGCCCATTTGTGGGCGACACGCGGGGAACATCCCCATGTCCCCCAAGTGCTGCCTTTGCTTTTAATTCACGGCAGGACGGTTACAGCACGGTTGTCTGCAACTGTCCTTACTGTGTGAACATACTCTTAGACTAGGTTGATATCTGTATCACCATATCGATCTTAAATCACCAGACGAAAATGTCTTACTAGCCCAACTTTTTCGTCCAATGAATTCACTTAATAAGAATGAACATCTAATGGATGGATCTCCTGATTGTCAATGGGGCTCTAATGGATGGGATTTTTTTTGTAAATTTTAAATATAATATATATTTTAAATATAATATATATAGGCCATAACCACCAGAGCATGCAATGCTACAAACCCTCCAAAATACCACGCCCAAAAATGCCACGTATAAGGACTTCTCAGTCATTTTCTGCAAATTTTTTAAGTGCACATCGACCCTCCAAGGGTATTTGATCTGAAAGTAAAATAAGGCGATGTGAAAGGGGTTGTGTGAATGCGGCCTTATGTTCCTAGTTCACAGCAGATTGTCAGGCCGACTACAGACAGCAGACAGAAGAGCTGGGAGCACTGTGTGTAGGCGAGGGGGTCCTCATAGACATGCATTTTGGAGCGCCATTAACCCCCCTCAGCCGTCCATGCAGCCAATGAGATGCCAGTCGTCCTTGGCTCTCATACTTCACATGTTTGCTGGGCAGCGGTACAGGTCATTCAGCGTGACATGAACAGGGACATTTTGTTCAGCTCCTTTGTTGTGGTAACATTTATACCGAGCCCTCCGTCCAAATGTGAGTTTCCTAAAGCAGCAGGTGTCCTCCGAGTGGTTGGACAGCACTAGACGCCGGCTGCAGGTGGATAGGAGGCGCTATCGTCACTTCACTGTCATCTCATATTGAAAACTAAACATGGACAGTAACAGAAAATGCATTTCTTAGTATTGTACCCGTTTGTTCTTAAAGGGTTAGTACTAGTAGTCCTTTTTGTTTTAGACTTTAAAGAGGCATCTCCTCTCCTATATCTGGGTTAGGGTCTCAGAGTTTGGAGCCCCACTGATCACGAGAATGAAGGGGCCATAGTGCTCTCTTCCCCTGCACAATGGCACCTGAGTCTGGGTCTCTGTGTCATATATCAAGCAGTGTTGTCTACAATAAAAGGGCTTCTATCTTTGGAATGGCTGAACAGATTTGGTTAAGCAAAACCCCAAACCGCTCAGGATGAGCGCGCCGATCAGATGATGCATGTCATTGGACTTTGCAGAGCCTTACGTTACTGTGTATTATAACCATGTGTCAGTTTGGCACTATTTTCCAGTTCTCTGCTTGCAGCCTGCGGTGTAAACAATGGTTACAATGACTACGTCCATGCTCAGGTGTATATGTTTGGAATTAATGTGATTGTCCGAATACTAGCCAAAGAATATCGCTATTGCCTAAAGCAGAGATGCTCATCCCAACGCCAAAGTATTACTTGCACCATACTCTATAAAGGGGAACCTTCCCTTTAAAAAAACATGTATGTATGGAGTTATCCACATCATGGTAACCACCCGCCCAGTATCTATGGTGGTTGGTCTGAAATGGGAAATGTCCACAGGAAATTCTCGGCTTATCAGTAAAGCAAATATTTAGTTTTGCTCTTCAGGAACTCCCCTAAATCTTTGGAGCGACTGACCTGTGGTCTGGGTCCTTCCTCCTCTCTTCAGTAATCCCATGTCTTTTAAGAAATTCCCCAGTCTTTTCTTTATATTAAAAATTTTGTTTACGAGCGTTAGAAACCCCCCTGGGTCATGGACCTTTCTGTTATGTCTGTGCATTTATCTCAAAATAATATGTATCCCTTTAAGAGATCCTGAGCCAGGGCCCCCGATTCTTTGTAGATGGGGAGTCTCCTACCTGCTTGAGCCATTCTAATGTATGTATACCATTACTAAGGCCTCATGCACAAGTGCACAGGCCGAGGGGGGGGATTTTTAGCAGAATGTACTGAGACGACATCCGAGTGCCTTCCGTCCCCCATTGGTTTCATTGGGGGCTTCCGTTCCGTTGCGACCTGCTCTATCATCATCGGAACGAAGCCCCTGGGATGGCACACTCATTCATGTCCATGGGGCATAAGGCCGGCCATACACATGAGGTTTGTGATGGCGGTCCGAGCAGGGAGTCTGCACAAGATGTGGACGATCTGGCCAAACACTGGTATTCTCCATAGGCGGCCAACTCAAAACCTCCAACATGGTGGTCCGCAGCAGCGCCCACGTGACAGATTGCCTTCATTTCACGTGTTTGCTGCACAGTGTGAACGTACTCTTAACCTACTGAGATAATTTTGCTATAAATTACAGCCGTATTGCATTGGTTATTGTACCATCTTGGCCGAGTGTGTTTTTGGCAGTGATCTAGCCTCCTGTAAATGTGGTATGGTGGTATTATTTTGGAATTCCGTTTTAGCATCGTGTGGAGAGTTTTTAGGCACGGTATGGCAGTAATATTTGCCATTGTATGGCAGTAGTTGGGTATAGACTTGTTTTCCACCAGTTACATGTTGATGATCTATCTTTGGAGTACGGCAGCCCCCTCCGTCATCCATATGTGATCAGTGGGACTCCAGCATTCAGGACCCCCCTACCCATCAGGTGTTTGAAGAGACTGCGGTGATCAGGATTGCGGCTGCTTCTTCTCTGTGCCGGTGATATCATGTTTATTGATAACATGGCACATCAGCAGCTCAGTCCCATTCAAGTGAGTGGTGCTGAGCTATGATGTACGGTGCAGTGCTTGGTATCCAGCACCTGAACATTGTGGCATCTTCAGCCATCTAATAGGACGGGGTCAATTAATGACCTGTCCTAAGTTATTCAACCATTGCTGAGTTGACCTAACACCTGCGGTCCTCCTAAAACCCTAAAACCCCTCATTCTGGTTCTCCTGGCGCTCTGCAGTATCCCTTTGCTGGGAAGGGTCTATATATAGGATCACGCAGGCGCTGGAATGCTTCGCCCTGGACTAAAATACATGTGTGGTAGAAATATGGTCAGTACAACTATTTTCTGCCTTCCAGTGTTTCTATAGACATATAAATAGTGGCCACGTAATACATGTGCGCTAAAGGAAGGAAGGTCGAAAATACACGACGGAGGTCTGTCTGTGCAGACACATGAGGGGCGTTGTAGATGGAAGCCGTGTTTTTCAGAGGGAGCCTATCACAAGGAATGTGGCCCACATGGACAATAATGGCTGCCATGTATAAAACCTAGCACAATGAAGAATCATTGGGATGGGCCTTGGTAGCTTCTTCCTTAAGGCACCGAAACGTACGGGTTGATATCATGACACCCTGTATATGGTGATGAGTGGTTCAAGGTTTGGACTTGATCGGCCCAACCACCAACTCTGACTCCTCTATTTTTCCACAGTCCAATTTCTTCCTAAATTACAGCCATGGTCAGACAGAAGCAGTAAAGCTCCTCTAATTTAGGGAAAAAAACAGTGATTGATTCTTTTGGCTATGGCCCCACATTGTGGAAATGCAGCTTTTTTTGTTGCAGATTTTGCTGCAGTTTTTTGAGCCAAAGCCAAGAATGGCTACAAAAGGAATGGGGAATCTATAGGGAGTTCTTATACTTCTCCTTCTGTTCAGGCCACTCCTGGCATTGGCCAAAAAAACCGCAACAAAATCTGCAACAAAAAAAAGCTTTTTTCCGGCCCATTCACTTTCAGGGAGGGAAAACCGCCTGGCGTTTTCTGAAGTGGTTTTTACCAAAAAACGCGCAAAAAATCGTCTCAAGGTCCGGACCAAATTACTCCACATGTAATTCACGAGTGAACTTAGCCTTAAGTTTTTTTTTCCAGCCCCAGACTGATTCTGACTACAAAAACGCCTCTGACAGTTTCCCAATAGTTTACTTCTTTGCTCTAGTTATCAGTACTAGAATTGATAGGCCCGAAGCCTGCAGCTCTCCTAACCCCGTGTCCTGTGTGTATAATATATATATACCGTATATACTCGAGTATAAGCCGACCCAAATATAAGCCGAGGCCACTAATTTTACCACAAAAAACTGGGAAAACTTATTGACTCGAGTATAAGCCGAGGGGGGGAAATGCAGCAGCTACTGGAAAATTTCAAAAATTAAAATGGTCGGAGTTTTTGGGTGCAGTAGTTGCTGGGGAAGGGGAGGGGGTGTTTTGGTTGTCTGTCTGCCCCTTCCTTCTGTACCCCCCCCCCCCCCACTTGGAATTTAGCCTGGCTGAATATAGGGTATCTGCAGTGCTCCTATTAACCCCTTCTCGACAGAACAGGAGCACTGCAGATCCCCTATATTCAGTAGACCGGGCACTGTCAGACACAGGGATACCTAATGTGTTTGTGCTTCACAGTCATTTTCTACTTTTATATGTATTCTAGAGAAAGGAGGGATTTAGAACTTTTTTTAAATTTTTTTTTTTTTTAAAGCTTCTTTTTCCCCCCACTATTTTATGGCAGATTCCATACATTGATATTGCAGCTGGTCATAGACCCCCCCCCCCCCTCCTCCTAAAATAAAAGAAAAAAATTTTTTTTTTTTCTTTGCTGACTCAAGTATAAGCCGAGGGGGGCTTTTTCAGCACAAAAACTGTGCTGAAAAATTCGGCTTATACTCGAGTATATGCTTGAGTATATATGCCGTATATATAAAATTCATTAATATTAAAATTATTTTATTATATACAGAATTTGAGATACACGTGTGTGTGTGTGTGTGTGTGTGTATTTTTATATATTTGTGTGTGTATAAATAATATATATTTAGATTTATGTCTGTGATATATATATATATATATATATATATATATATATATATATATATATATATATATATAGACAGATATTTTGACCCTTCTGCAGTATATACATATACTATATTACTGTATATTATATACTCGTCCAGACATTACTGTAGGTAATACATTTTTTTCACTCCCTGTGTAGAGATGGCTGTTACTGATTACAAGTTTTGCCCTTGCTAAAATACAAGGGGCCTCAGTGCTGCTCAGAGGTATAATGTCCTTGTTGCCCATGCCAAACAAGCATTTCATCATGCAAGCCTGCCAGGATTGAATAACCCCCACCCCACCTCCCACTTTAAAAAAAAAAAATTAAGAAAAAAAATAATAAAAACAATGAAAAACAAGACAGTATAAATATATAAAAAATTGCAGAGATTATAAACACATGTGGATATTTACGCGTTTTTATGTTTTGGTGTCCAAAAAAAATGTAAATGAGAAAAACCTGCAAAAAAATGTAAATAAAATGAATTATAATTGCCTACCTAGTAACCTATATATAGAATATACAGAATATTTCTGGGGTATTGCTTATAGTGTCGTCACCAGACAGGGGGGTTAGGTGTATCAGCGTGTATAATCTGGATTTTGAGGTTCTCTGCTCCCTCTTTTTTGAGGACTTTGCCTTTCAGTATGTGGTCAATGGCCGGCTATCTATAATAAAAGAGGCAGCTCCAGACTGTAGACAATAGCAGCGAGCGATGTGTGAATGTCTGCTATTCATTACCATTCAGAGCCTATGCTTTATGTGGAAACTATTAACCCCCCCCCCCCCCAGCCCAAACACAAACAAGGCGGCTGAATAGGCGCACAACAACGGTGTGATGACTGCCTCGTAAACACCATAGGAATGAATATAGTAGCCCTGGGACCTCCTACTGCCAGAACATCCCCTCACCACTGCTTTCAGGGTTGGGTGGAATTTCCCTTTAAATTCCCATGGATCAGCTCATACCCCAGGATCTAGTTTCAGCGCTTTATTCCACCCTATTATAGCAGCCGGGATGTTGAGTTTTAGCCAAGTGGTAGCCACTGCTGAAAAGTGGGGGGAGGAAGGTATAAAACCAGCAGAAATGAGGGTTATTGACTTAGTGCGCAAAGATGTCGTCCTACTGCCATGGAAAGTTCTCACTATACTCGTGAACATTTCTTTGTGGTGGTGCGTATAGATTCTGTATAGCAGGATTAGCTGGTAGGCGAGTACAAGTACCAAGGACTATAGGAAACTATACACCTGACCGAATTGTCTGACAATTATTTTGACAACGTCAACAATAGTTAAAGGGATTCTACCATTAAAATCACATTTTTTTTCTTGTTGACACGTAGGAATAGCCTTAATAGCCACAATCTACATAAAATACATAAATAAATAATCCTTTTAATTAAAGGGATCCTATCACTCCGACATGATTTTTTCTAAGTACCACGTCGGAATAACCTTAAGAAAGGCTATTCGTCTCCTACCTTTCGTCGTCTTCTCCACACCGCCGTTCGCCTACAATCCCAGTTTTTCTCGGTATGCAAATTAGCTCTCTCGCAGCACTGGGGGCGGGTCCCAGCGCTCAAACAGCACTGGGGGCGTCCCCAATGCTGCAAGATAACTATCCATCTTCGTCAGCAGCGTCCTCTTCAGCGTCTTCTTCCGGCGGTGGCTTGTAACTTCTAGGCCTCGGGCTTTGGGCAGAGCATACTGCGCATGCCCACAGGCCACGGGAAAATGGCCGCTTGCACAGTATTGCCCGAGGCCTAGAAGTTACAAGCCACCGCCGGAAGAGGATGCTGCTGACGAAGACGGAGGCGGCGCTGGAGAGAATTCTTTTGCAGCATTGGGGACGCCCCCAGTGCTGTTTGAGCGCTGGGGCCCGCCCCCAGTGCTGTGAGAGAGCTAATTTGCATACCGAGAAAAACCCGGGATTGTAGGCAAACGACGGCGGGGAGAAGACGATGAAAGGTAGGAGATGAATAGCCTTTCTTAAGGCTATTCCGACATGGTAATTAGAAAAAATCATGTCGGAGTGATAGGATCCCTTTAAAAAAATTAATAAATAAACTTCAGACTACGACTATGAACAACATTGACCTTGATCTTTTTTTTTTCCCGAAATATATATATATTTTTTAATTACCACTGAGCTTTTAAAGAGGAGAAAAAATCCTTTGGTCACCAAGAGGTTAACAACCAAGGTCTTTATTAATTTTCGGTTCTGAATTTCATCTCTTTGGTGTATTTCGCTGCCCATGTTTACAGGGAGCGAGGGTTCCCTTGGTAACGCGAAGGGTGTTTTAGCTTCATCAGCATGTAAATGACATCATCACCATCGAGCTAATTATATAGTATATCGCATGGCCGACTGTGTAATTTGTATCCCGGCTGCCTTATGTAATGGGGATTTTTCTCCCGCGTCTCCCTGGCATTCGCTTGGAGACCTTTCTCCGGTACGGCGAGGGTTATTCTTAACGGTAAGGGTTAATTCTAGGTCTTAAAGTGGTGCAGGTTGGGAGTTGTAGTTTTACAGCCCCAGATTGCCCCGGTCGGCCGTCCACGAGACAAATTCGTATTGACGTGTAAAGGTCCCTGGCGATATAACGCAGAGTCCATTAATGTAGGTGTAGTCAATACATATGTTAAAAGGTTCTTGCAAGGTTAAACAGCGCACAGTTGCAATGCCCTGGAGTCTAGACAAAGAGGATAAAGCAGTCTAGAGCCGGGTGAGTAATATACAAGCAGACACGGAGCGTCCTATGTATTATATGAGACCATGTAGTATATACAAAGGTAGGTGAATCACACACCACAGGCGCAGGGGAGACGAACCCTCACGATAGAGACCTACAAGAAAAGGCACAAGTGTAAGTGACGCATATACACCGTATATAACTCGGGTACACCGTATATAACTCGCCATATCCTTTAATAAACCCAAGTGTCCCCATGACCAATATATCCTCATGCAACCCTTCTAACAAAAGGGATTGGCAAAGCGGACCTATTGTTGGTTCTAGTCTCCTATCCTTTAATGGAAGGCCCTGCTTATTGGGGAGTGGGAACGACCGTATACAAGGAAGAACAGTGAATGGGACACAGCACATAATCAGCACTGCGGTCCCTCTATCCTTAGTCCCAGAAGTTGGGGAGGGGATTCAACAGCACATGCTGAGAAGTGATTCCTTAGCATAGGTCATTAATGTCCGATGGGACCTGGGACCCCCATAGATTAGCTACTTAGAAGAGACCACAACGTTCAGGTGAGCGCTACAGCCTGTTTGCTAAATACCAAGCACAGCGCCATACGTTGTATTCTGGCTGTGCATGGTATTGCAGTTGGTATTGAATGGGACGGAGTTTCTGCTCTATCATGTGACTGACTGATGGTATTGGCAGAGGGAAGAGCTTGTTTGTGGAGGTCCGAGGTATTGGGCCCCCATTGATCTTAAGGATAGGCTTCTGACCACTTTTCGCCACTTGCCCCCTATCCAAGGGACGGGTGATAAGTGTCTGATTGCTGGGGATCTGACCCCTTGGACCTTTGGTGCTCAAATGAACAAGGATCGCCAAATCGCCTGTGTGTACAGAGTGGTAATGTGCATGCATGACGTACACTCCATACACTTCTATAGCCAAGTCAGTCTAATAGAAGCGAATAGTGACATGGCTGTACATAGCCGCCCCACTCACACAGGGGGCCAGCGATTGGACCCCCATCGATAATTCCCTGTCCTGTGCACACCCTATTACTGGCAAACCCTGTTGAAGGGGAACTCGGGGAAACTGCAGCCTTCAGGTATAACGTAGGTACAAGTGACAAATCTGTGATTTCAGACCACCAGTGGTTTCCAGGCTCTTTGACTCTGCTCAGCTGTGTCCTCCAGTTACCCACCGTACATCCCCTTTGTGGGTTGGGGCCTCTGTGTATAGAGCCACATGAAAGAGCATTGTAAAGGCGGAGTGCACCCATGTGTAACCAGTCACTCTTCATCTGGCAGACAGAATATTGTGCTTGTCTGAGAGCAGGTGATGATTTATGAGAATACTGCAGGTAGTAGAGGCAGCAGCGGCGCCTCGCACAGGCTGGTACTTGCATTACCACTGACAAATCATGTATATCTTAGTGCAAAAAGTTAAGATTGTGTCTATATTTTTTATTTTATTTTTTGACTCAACCCACTCCAAAAGTGAAAGTGTCACCAGAGCTAATGGAAACTGGTAGAGCGCCAGGGGGAAGTATACTGGGCACGAGAGATAAGGCGGCGGGGCTGGAACATGCTGTACGTGCCACGTTATACGGAGGTGCCTTATAGCAGTGTTACATATTATATCTTTGGTGTTTTAAGATTTACCTCTAGTTTCAGAAAACTTTCAACATCTTATCATGACATGTCAGAAGTTTCAATTGACGGTGGGTCCGTGTGCCGAGAGCCGTGGGCACTTTTGGCTGTGTTAGGCTCTTCTTAGTATAGGATGTCCTAGATGAGTCCATATACTTCTCCTATCCTCAAGAATTGTCCACAGTGCTCACTTCTTCCCCCTTGTTTGAGTGATTAATGGGGTTCTCAACACCCAAACCCCCACTAATTGAGATTTCTGACATGTGACTGTGGCATAAGTATCTGAAATTATGGGGTTTAAGACTCCAAGTGTTATGTGCGGTGTCTTTACTGATAGGCCTTGTAAGTTAAAGGGAGTCTGTCACCAGAGTCCAGTGTATCAACCATGTCCTGCAGATAGATAGGTTAGTGTCAGTGGCGTAACTAGAAATAGTGTGGCCCCGTGGTGAACCTTTGACATGGGGCATCCCCCCCCCCGTTCACATTTCTGCGCACACTATAATACCCCATATTGGCTCCCTGCATACAGTATTATGTCCCCATACTGGCCCCAGTACACAGTATTATGTCCCATACTGGCCCCAGTACACAGTATTATGTCCCATAGTGGCCCCAGTACACAGTATTATGTGCCCATAGTGGCTCCAGTACACAGTATTATGTCCCATAGTGGCCCCATTACACAGTATTATTTCCCCATACTGGCCCCAGTACACAGTATTATGTCCCCATACTGGCCCCAGTACACAGTATTATGTCCCCATACTGGCCCCAGTACACAGTATTATGTCCCCATACTGGCCCCAGTACACAGTATTATGTCCCCATACTGGCCCCAGTACACAGTATTATGTCCCCATACTGACCCCAGTACACAGTATTATGCCCCCTAGTGGCCCCAGTACACAGTATTATGCCCCCTAGTGGCCCCTGCACATAGTATTATGCCCCCTAGTGGCCCCTGCACACAGTATTATGTCCCATAGTGGCCCCAGTACACAGTATTATGTCCCATAGTGGCCCCAGTACACAGTTTTATGCCCCATAGTAGCCCCTGCACACAGTATTATGCCCCATAGTGGCCCCTGCACACAGTATTATGTCCCATAGTGGCCCCAGTACACAGTATTATGTCCCATAGTGGCCCCAGTACACAGTATTATGCCCCATAGTAGCCCCTGCACACAGTATTATGTCCCATAGTGGCCCCTGCACACAGTATTATGTCCCATAGTGGCCCCTGCGCACAGTATTATGTCCCATAGTGGCCCCTGCGCACAGTATTATGCCCCCATAGTGGCTCCTGCACACAGTGTTATGTCCCATAGTGGCCCCTGCACACAGTATAATGTCCCCATAGTGGCCCCTGCACACAGTATTATGCCCCATAGTGGCCCCAGTACACAGTATTATGTCCCATAGTGGCCCCAGTACACAGTATTATGCCCCATAGTAGCCCCTGCACACAGTATTATGCCCCATAGTGGCCCCTGCACACAGTATTATGTCCCATAGTGGCCCCAGTACACAGTATTATGCCCCATAGTGGCCCCAGTACACAGTATTATGCCCCATAGTAGCCCCTGCACACAGTATTATGCCCCATAGTAGCCCCTGCACACAGTATTATGTCCCATAGTGGCCCCTGCGCACAGTATTATGCCCCCATAGTGGCCCCTGCACACAGTATAATGTCCCCATAGTGGCCCCTGCACACAGTATTATGCCCCATAGTGGCCCCAGTACACAGTATTATGTCCCATAGT
Source organism: Leptodactylus fuscus (assembly GCF_031893055.1). Taxonomy (NCBI): domain Eukaryota; kingdom Metazoa; phylum Chordata; class Amphibia; order Anura; family Leptodactylidae; genus Leptodactylus; species Leptodactylus fuscus. The sequence goes on from NC_134265.1 coordinate 332,037,659, forward strand.
GGCCCCAGTACACAGTATTATGCCCCATAGTAGCCCCTGCACACAGTATTATGCCCCATAGTGGCCCCTGCACACAGTATTATGTCCCATAGTGGCCCCAGTACACAGTATTATGCCCCATAGTGGCCCCAGTACACAGTATTATGCCCCATAGTAGCCCCTGCACACAGTATTATGCCCCATAGTGGCCCCTGCACACAGTATTATGTCCCATAGTGGCCCCAGTACACAGTATTATGTCCCATAGTGGCCCCAGTACACAGTATTATGCCCCATAGTAGCCCCTGCACACAGTATTATGTCCCATAGTGGCCCCTGCACACAGTATTATGTCCCATAGTGGCCCCTGCGCACAGTATTATGCCCCCATAGTGGTTCCTGTGCACAGTATTATGTCCCATAGTGGCTCCTGCACACAGTGTTATGTCCCATAGTGGCCCCTGCACACAGTATAATGTCCCCATAGTGGCCCCTGCACACAGTATTATGCCCCATAGTGGCCCCAGTACACAGTATTATGTCCCATAGTGGCCCCAGTACACAGTATTATGCCCCATAGTAGCCCCTGCACACAGTATTATGCCCCATAGTGGCCCCTGCACACAGTATTATGTCCCATAGTGGCACCAGTACACAGTATTATGCCCCATAGTGGCCCCTGCACACAGTATTATGTCCCATAGTGGCCCCAGTACACAGTATTATGCCCCATAGTGGCCCCAGTACACAGTATTATGCCCCATAGTAGCCCCTGCACACAGTATTATGCCCCATAGTAGCCCCTGCACACAGTATTATGTCCCATAGTGGCCCCTGCGCACAGTATTATGCCCCCATAGTGGTTCCTGTGCACAGTATTATGTCCCATAGTGGCTCCTGCACACAGTGTTATGTCCCATAGTGGCCCCTGCACACAGTATAATGTCCCCATAGTGGTTCCTGTGCACAGTATTATGTCCCATAGTGGCTCCTGTACACAGTATTATGCCCCATAGTGGCCCCAGTACACAGTATTATGCCCCATAGTGGCCCCTGCACACAGTATTATGTCCCATAGTGGCCCCAGTACACAGTATTATGCCCCATAGTGGCCCCAGTACACAGTATTATGCCCCATAGTAGCCCCTGCACACAGTATTATGCCCCATAGTGGCCCCTGCACACAGTATTATGTCCCATAGTGGCCCCAGTACACAGTATTATGTCCCATAGTGGCCCCAGTACACAGTATTATGCCCCATAGTAGCCCCTGCACACAGTATTATGTCCCATAGTGGCCCCTGCACACAGTATTATGTCCCATAGTGGCCCCTGCGCACAGTATTATGCCCCCATAGTGGTTCCTGTGCACAGTATTATGTCCCATAGTGGCTCCTGCACACAGTGTTATGTCCCATAGTGGCCCCTGCACACAGTATAATGTCCCCATAGTGGCCCCTGCACACAGTATTATGCCCCATAGTGGCCCCAGTACACAGTATTATGTCCCATAGTGGCCCCAGTACACAGTATTATGCCCCATAGTAGCCCCTGCACACAGTATTATGCCCCATAGTGGCCCCTGCACACAGTATTATGTCCCATAGTGGCCCCAGTACACAGTATTATGCCCCATAGTGGCCCCTGCACACAGTATTATGTCCCATAGTGGCCCCAGTACACAGTATTATGCCCCATAGTGGCCCCAGTACACAGTATTATGCCCCATAGTAGCCCCTGCACACAGTATTATGCCCCATAGTAGCCCCTGCACACAGTATTATGTCCCATAGTGGCCCCTGCGCACAGTATTATGCCCCCATAGTGGTTCCTGTGCACAGTATTATGTCCCATAGTGGCTCCTGCACACAGTGTTATGTCCCATAGTGGCCCCTGCACACAGTATAATGTCCCCATAGTGGTTCCTGTGCACAGTATTATGTCCCATAGTGGCTCCTGCACACAGTATTATGCCCCATAGTGGCCCCAGTACACAGTATTATGCCCCATAGTGGCCCCTGCACACAGTATTATGTCCCATAGTGGCCCCAGTACACAGTATTATGCCCCATAGTGGCCCCAGTACACAGTATTATGCCCCATAGTAGCCCCTGCACACAGTATTATGCCCCATAGTGGCCCCTGCACACAGTATTATGTCCCATAGTGGCCCCAGTACACAGTATTATGTCCCATAGTGGCCCCAGTACACAGTATTATGCCCCATAGTAGCCCCTGCACACAGTATTATGTCCCATAGTGGCCCCTGCACACAGTATTATGTCCCATAGTGGCCCCTGCGCACAGTATTATGCCCCCATAGTGGTTCCTGTGCACAGTATTATGTCCCATAGTGGCTCCTGCACACAGTGTTATGTCCCATAGTGGCCCCTGCACACAGTATAATGTCCCCATAGTGGCCCCTGCACACAGTATTATGCCCCATAGTGGCCCCAGTACACAGTATTATGCCCCATAGTGGCCCCTGCACACAGTATTATGTCCCATAGTGGCCCCAGTACACAGTATTATGCCCCATAGTGGCCCCAGTACACAGTATTATGCCCCATAGTGGCCCCTGCACACAGTATTATGTCCCATAGTGGCCCCAGTACACAGTATTATGCCCCATAGTGGCCCCAGTACACAGTATTATGCCCCATAGTAGCCCCTGCACACAGTATTATGCCCCATAGTAGCCCCTGCACACAGTATTATGTCCCATAGTGGCCCCTGCGCACAGTATTATGCCCCCATAGTGGTTCCTGTGCACAGTATTATGTCCCATAGTGGCTCCTGCACACAGTGTTATGTCCCATAGTGGCCCCTGCACACAGTATAATGTCCCCATAGTGGTTCCTGTGCACAGTATTATGTCCCATAGTGGCTCCTGCACACAGTATTATGCCCCATAGTGGCCCCAGTACACAGTATTATGCCCCATAGTGGCCCCTGCACACAGTATTATGTCCCATAGTGGCCCCAGTACACAGTATTATGCCCCATAGTGGCCCCAGTACACAGTATTATGCCCCATAGTAGCCCCTGCACACAGTATTATGCCCCATAGTGGCCCCTGCACACAGTATTATGTCCCATAGTGGCCCCAGTACACAGTATTATGTCCCATAGTGGCCCCAGTACACAGTATTATGCCCCATAGTAGCCCCTGCACACAGTATTATGTCCCATAGTGGCCCCTGCACACAGTATTATGTCCCATAGTGGCCCCTGCGCACAGTATTATGCCCCCATAGTGGTTCCTGTGCACAGTATTATGTCCCATAGTGGCTCCTGCACACAGTGTTATGTCCCATAGTGGCCCCTGCACACAGTATAATGTCCCCATAGTGGCCCCTGCACACAGTATTATGCCCCATAGTGGCCCCAGTACACAGTATTATGCCCCATAGTGGCCCCTGCACACAGTATTATGTCCCATAGTGGCCCCAGTACACAGTATTATGCCCCATAGTGGCCCCAGTACACAGTATTATGCCCCATAGTAGCCCCTGCACACAGTATTATGCCCCATAGTGGCCCCTGCACACAGTATTATGTCCCATAGTGGCCCCAGTACACAGTATTATGTCCCATAGTGGCCCCAGTACACAGTATTATGCCCCATAGTAGCCCCTGCACACAGTATTATGTCCCATAGTGGCCCCTGCACACAGTATTATGTCCCATAGTGGCCCCTGCGCACAGTATTATGCCCCCATAGTGGTTCCTGTGCACAGTATTATGTCCCATAGTGGCTCCTGCACACAGTGTTATGTCCCATAGTGGCCCCTGCACACAGTATAATGTCCCCATAGTGGCCCCTGCACACAGTATTATGCCCCATAGTGGCCCCAGTACACAGTATTATGTCCCATAGTGGCCCCAGTACACAGTATTATGCCCCATAGTAGCCCCTGCACACAGTATTATGCCCCATAGTGGCCCCTGCACACAGTATTATGTCCCATAGTGGCCCCAGTACACAGTATTATGCCCCATAGTGGCCCCTGCACACAGTATTATGTCCCATAGTGGCCCCAGTACACAGTATTATGCCCCATAGTGGCCCCAGTACACAGTATTATGCCCCATAGTAGCCCCTGCACACAGTATTATGCCCCATAGTAGCCCCTGCACACAGTATTATGTCCCATAGTGGCCCCTGCGCACAGTATTATGCCCCCATAGTGGTTCCTGTGCACAGTATTATGTCCCATAGTGGCTCCTGCACACAGTGTTATGTCCCATAGTGGCCCCTGCACACAGTATAATGTCCCCATAGTGGTTCCTGTGCACAGTATTATGTCCCATAGTGGCTCCTGCACACAGTATTATGCCCCATAGTGGCCCCAGTACACAGTATTATGCCCCATAGTAGCCCCTGCACACAGTATTATGTCCCATAGTGGCCCCTGCGCACAGTATTATGCCCCCATAGTGGTTCCTGTGCACAGTATTATGTCCCATAGTGGCTCCTGCACACAGTGTTATGTCCCATAGTGGCCCCTGCACACAGTATAATGTCCCCATAGTGGTTCCTGTGCACAGTATTATGTCCCATAGTGGCTCCTGCACACAGTATTATGCCCCATAGTGGCCCCAGTACACAGTATTATGCCCCATAGTGGCCCCTGTACACAGTATTATGTCCCATACTGGCCTCAGTACACAGTATTATGTCCCATTGGAGCCATGAGGGCGTTGCTGCTTATCCCTTTGGAACGCCCTCATGGATACAAAGAGCTCTTTTACCTATGGCTATAAACGGTGATCTCTTAAAACCAGGACCAGGTGATTGTAACCTATCTGTGGGGCTGGGTCTATCTGCAGACACGACTCCCTGCAACGTCCTTTGTTATCCAGGAACTTCCATTTCATTACCCTGAGCGCCTCCAGTAAAAGCCTATTTTTCCCCTTTTCCAGGCCTGTGATGTTTTAGTGCGCCTTTCCCTTTAAGAACCTCTGCTGTTTGCACATGGTAGTCATTTTGGCAGATTTGTGTAATTCATCTTCTCTCCTGATCAGCGAATAGACTCAGAATGTGCAGCATAAGCAGAAAATGTTCCTGAAAAGTAATGTAAATATTCCTGGCCTCGTGATTTATGTCCCTGGAGGTTACAGTATTGGCGTCCACCCCTGTGCAGTCCTCCGCCTCGACAGCTCCAGCGGATTGGTTTTTGGTGTAAAGTTTTCAGATGTCTACTATGTAGTGTGTAAACATGTCTGCCATGAGCGCTGTTACTTGTACAGACACATTGTATACACTGCAGTGCAGCTCTACGTGTAGGGATTTATATATATGACGCTGGGATTCTGCTGTGATGCTACAATATCAGGAATGTTCATGTGTGCAGGTTTTTTTGATCTTGCATCCATTATTTGTATCCATTAAACCAATGTAAAAAACATAGTGTGAATGGAGCCTTGTATTGTTTGCAAGGATCCCTTGCAGTCCATACAGGCTGCAGCAGATGCAATGCAGGGGCAGTAGGGGTGACATCAGGGGTGCAAATTCTGCTTAAAGTTTGGCTTCGGAAGGCCGTCGCCGGCTCTGCTATGCCGAGGTGTGTCCGCTGCAGCTGCTTTCCTGCCATGGCTCAGGTTTGAGGTGCAGGATCAGACATCTGTTATAGCGAGGAGCTATGGCCGTCCTATCAGCTTGTGACAGGGCTTGTTTTCAGTGAAAATACGCAGTAATTGAATACGCCCGCTGCGGAATGAACATTTGTTTTCATTTCTGGCCTGAACATATGTTTCATAGCTTTTACAGAATCCAGAAGGTGCCAGGTGGAGGAATCTGATGAAAACACTAAAAAGCCCCATAGATTGCAGCATTACTTACCCAGCATTCCTTGTAGGCTTGGATGGAACAGTTACTTGGTATCATCCTGAACCTCCTGGTTCAAGAGTAGATTTGCAGCATCAGCTACATAGGCTGGTTTATAGCAGAGGACAGGAAGGTGAAATATGTCACCAGGGTGGTGGAGTTGGAAATATATTATTAAAATGTATACATGTTATAGCTCCTGTCTGACCACGGCTGTCAGCTATTTATGAAGGAGTTGGAGTCAGTGGTTAGGCCTGCCGACTCCACTGACTCTGCAGCTGTATCCAGTCATACAGAAACAGCTCCTCTCCTATTCAAGTAATAGATGCAGAGCTGCAGCCCCATCCCCTGTATAGCCATGACGCTGCCTATTACTGGAATAGGAGCAGAGCAGTTTCCAGCCTCGTCCACAACAGAAGGCAACCGGGTCAGCCGATCGATGCTTGGTACGGGTGTAGGAGCCCCACCATCACCTGTGGATAGGTCCTCAGAATAAAATAACGCTTTGGGGCCAAAAAAAACCCTTTAAGGCCATGTTCACACTCTGTTCTGCCCTTGTACTTCTCTTTTTGTATGTCTATTTTCTGTCTTAATTTTTCTGTCACTCCATCTTTATTGAGAGGTACAAAAAAAGCAGAATACGACATAACGCTGCAGTATACATAATATTACAATGCGATATAACCAAAGTATCAATTTCCAAGAAATCTCCTGTAGGTTTGACTGTAAGACAACTGGCTGCAGCAGAAGCCTCCTCATTTTCCTGGTTGCAGCAGGAGCCTCCCCCTCTTCCCTGGCTGCTACAGGGGCCTTCTCCCCTCTTCCTTATCTGCAGCAGGAGCCTTCTCCCCTCTTCCCTGGCTGCTGCAGGGGCCTTCTCCCCTCTTCCCTGGCTGCAGCAGGGGCCTCCTCCCCTCTTCCCTGGCTGCAGCAGGAGCCTTCTCCCTTCTTCCCTGGCTGCTTCAGGAGCCTCCCCCCTCTTCCCTGGCTGCTGCAGGGGCCTTCTCCCCTCTTCCCTGGCTGCTTCAGGAGCCTCCCCCCTCTTCCCTGGCTGCTGCAGGGGCCTTCTCCCCTCTTCCCTGGCTGCTGCAGGGGCCTTCTCCCCTCTTCCCTGGCTGCTGCAGGGGCCTTCTCCCCTCTTCCCTGGCTGCAGCAGGAGCCTTCTCCCCTCTTCCCTGGCTGCAGCAGGAGCCTTCTCCCCTCTTCCCTGGCTGCTGCAGGGGCCTTCTCCCCTCTTCCCTGGCTGCTGCAGGAACCTTCTCGCCCCCCATTCCCAGTCTGCTGCAGGAGCCTTCTCCCCTTCTTTCTGTCTGCTGCAGGAGCCTTGTTCCCTGACTGCAATAGGACAAAAAGGTTGACAATTCCTGCCCTTTGGCTAAACCTCACCCCCTCATCCTTGCCAAAAATGGAAGAGATCAGCAACAAATTACCCCCTGTGTTCTCTCTAGGTTTTTTACAGACTCTGTTTCAGGGTCATACAGAAATCCTGCAGACTGACAAGCAGTGCGGTTTAATGACTATAGCGTGGCGGTGTTTACCTGGCAGAGAGGGCCGGTTATAACCTGTCTGTAGCAGTAAAATCGCCCTAATTCTTCACATTTCCAGGAATCGGGGCTGTCAGACAGCAGCACGCACGGCTCCTGATTTTATTTGTTATACAGAATAAACTGGAGACTGTACACACTGTAATAATAGTCAACTCAGCTGCAATTCTGCAAAGATGTCTGCCATAGGTCAGTAGAAATAATATGTGTATATTATAGCTGCAACCTCCAGTCCTGCTGAATTGGGAAAATCCCGGGGAAGGGGTGAAATATAAAAAATGTGATGCTCGCCGAGGTCCTAGTCAGAATAGATGGGAAGCCCCCATAGAGGTGAATGCGTCTTAGTCACTAGGATGTCATCCCAATGTTACCCGAGGGCTTTCGGCCTAGGACCTAGTGCATTCTGTTACAGAATCGACCTGCACACTCGGTCTAGGCCTCACATAGAGACTATTTAAGGACTGGCATCTCCAGTGTTTGGTTGTATTCTTATTGTACAGATTAACATGGGGTGACTTCCTTCATACTAAATACGTCACATTCCTGGAAGCTGAGACATTCTGGGATGGCAGCCATCCATGTTGACCACGTGATATTAGCTTTCAGTCTGTATGTAATCCGCCATAGTGCAGCATATGATAACTGGGCTTGTCTGGAAACTATCTATAACTCACTGTCATGGCTGATGTATAGGACTCCTATACTTACATATGTATTCAATGGTCCTTTGCTTATGTTAGATTTCCAGTTGTAGAAAGCTATAGGGGCTTAACTCGTACACAGAGGTCTTGGACGTCACACAGATGTAGCAGAGGTAACCCGAATTTCTGCAATCTGTTAACCTGCTGCAGTAGGATATCTTATCACAGAAGACAACAACAAAAAAAAACAAGGAAAAGTAATTAAAAAGTGTTTTTCCAATTACTCTTCCCTGGTTTTTGTTGCCCGATTGCAGAAGTTCAGGTTATCTGCTACATCTGTGTATGACATAGCAGCACTTTGTATGATGATGATGATGAATCGCTTCCTATGTGTAATTATATTCTCTTCTTTTACAGGTCATCGCACAATGAGCTAGAAAAGCACAGGTAAGATGGACGCTAGAGTCACGTACACGTTGACGGCCAAGACCGTGTTATATGTGGAGCTGTTACCTTATAATGGTTTTCGGAAAAAAACAGAGCGCCAGATGTTTGCTATAACGCAATAGGAAATTATGACATGCCTAACCAACAGTGTGGGGTATTTTTTTTTCCCCCCCCCCACTTTGGATAAATTTTTGGGAACCTTAACATACTGTATGTGTGATTAAAAAAAGAAAAATCAAGCCCAGAAAAACCTAAAAAAAAAAAAAGTAGGTAGTCAAAATCTTGTGATATTTGAATGGATAATAAAAATGTAAAAAGTTTCTGTACAGTAAATAGATGTAATACGCGATGAGGACGTGCGCTGGGTAAAGCTGCGCTCCACATATAAGATGTAGAGGGCTGTGCTGCGGCAGTATCCGGCAGGCAGCAGTGCTCTGTGTTGTTACCAGGACCCTGCGCTGCCCCCTCCCAGCCTTTCCTGCTTCCAGATCTATTTTAGGTGCTCTCTGCCGTGCTGCGTGTGACTCATTTGCCCTTTACAGGACACACTGGAGTTTGTGGTTGGCGTTTTTTTTAAGGAGAGAAAGAGGTTCATTGAATGGACTCGGCCTATACCACAAGATGAGAGACGATCTCCCAGTACATATCCATGCCAGCAGGTTCATCGGGCACAGACACTCTTAAGGCTGGAATCCCACTTGCAATTTTTGGTGCAGTTTTGAGCCGAGGCAGGAGTAGTTTCAGAAGAAATATAAGGAGGTGCTTGTACTTCTCCTCCCTGTTACCTCCACTTCTGGCTTTGGCTCAAAAAACTGGATCAAAAACTATATGTCATACTGTACTTTAAGGGTAGAGGAATTGGGAGCTGATTTTTAGGGCTCGTTCACACCGGGCAAGAGGGGGCTCACAATAATGGTCTATGTAGATCGCTAGCCTACTTTTTTTCCGTGAGCGGCATGTTACAAAAGAAGCAAGCTGCCCTTTCTTCTGATTCAGCCCCGGCGTCCGCCTCGCGGCAGCACCCTCCAGGCTAGGCCCATTTATTTGGGCCTACTCCGGAGCAAGAAGCCACGACTGTCGGAAGCCGCGACAGTCGTGTCAGGCTCATTTTGGCCCTATTGTGATGCGGCTTCCCATGTCACAATCAGGACCAAAATACGACATACCACCCACCTGTGTGAACTAGCCCTTAGGCGGATTTTGCCTCAAAATTGGCTCCAAATTCAGGCCAGGATCTGCCTCCCTCTGTTTTCATTGAGAGGCTTCTTTCTTTGAGCGTCCTGTTCAATCCTCTTGTGGATTCTGCCTCAAAATCAGCTCCAAATTCTGTTCGAAATCCGCCTTCCATTGTCTTCAATGGGAAGCAGTGACAGAAGCTTCATCTGTACAGAAGGTTGAAAAAAAAGCCTCCTGAACGATCTAAGGATATGTTCAGACAGCGGAATCTGAGGCTGATCTTGATACACAAAGGAAGGCAGAAATCGGGACAAGATGTGTCCTGCTCGATCTTGCCTTGCTGTGAAGTAGCTGCTGAGTCCCCAGCACAAGACTCCCCATTCATCTAGGGAGGGCCGGAAAATGAAGCAGAATGGAAGTGTTTTCTGCCTCAAATTCCTCCTCCTTTTCGGCCGTGTGAATGCCACCAATGCCATGGATTCCATGGATGATTCAGATACAAAAATTGCAGCACAAGACCAATAGCGATTGTGTCTAATCGCTGAGCGAACCTGAAGCTTTGCTTTGATTTTCTGCTGCGGGATCCACAGGGCCGAAATCCGAAGCCCCAAAGAGTATTTTTTTTACCATAGTGAAAGTGGTTTTTTGCATGCTACAGTATAAGTCAACATTTCCAAGATGTCTACTTGCTGTCAGTGAATAGAAACCTCCTTGTTCATATACAGAGACTGAACACCCGTCCTGTCACACCTGGCACACCAATATGTCCTTAGGCGCCAGTTTACCCGGTGAATGCCAAAAGAGTGCCACTATGACATAGGCATGACCACTGTGCATTAGTCTACATTTATATAAAAGTGTACATAGTGTGCTGCACTTTCCTACACAGAAAAATATACTGTAACGTTTTTTTTATATAGGAAGTCAGTGACTCAATAGAATTTCAGATGTGAACATGGCCGTAGCTGGACCTCTAACTATAAACAATACATTCACTGAGAGCAAGCAGAGATCTTACAAGTGGTGACCAATCTCCTCCCAGTCCACAGTACATAAGCCATAAGGAGGTCTGGTCCTGTCACCATCAGTGTTAGTCTATGTGCAGTATTAGGAGGGGTCGGGCGGAGGCTGCTGATGGACCACGTTCCCCATTACACCATTCTCATGACATGTTTTCTTTTAGGCGAGCAAAACTAAGACTATATTTGGAGCAGCTGAAGCAGCTTGTGCCGCTGGGACCCGACAGCAACAGACATACCACTCTAAGTCTCTTAAAAAGAGCAAAAATGCACATTAAGGTAGGGGTCTGAGATTTACTGAGCCATATTGGTGTGGTGTGTGGGGAGGCCAATCCCTGAAACCACCTCTAAACCCAAGATCTATCTATCTATCTATCTATCTATCTCTCCATCTATCTATCTCCTATCTATCTATCTATCTATCTATCTATCTATCTATCTCTCCATCTATCTATCTCCTATCTATCTATCTATCTATCTATCTATCTATCTATCTATCTCTCCATCTATCTATCTCCTATCTATCTATCTATCTATCTATCTATCTATCTATCTATCTATCTGATATCTATCTATTTATCTCATATCTATGTCATAACTATCTATCTATCTCACAACGATCTATCTATCTCATATATGTCATATCCATCCATCTATCTATCTATCTATCTATCTCGTATCTATCTATCCATCCATCCACTGTATCTACCTAACATGTTTATCCAATATATCACTTATCTATATTGTCTGTGTATTTATCTCCTATCTATGTAATATATGACTTATAGGACTCTATAAATGCTCTTTGTTATTGTTATGGTGACTTTTACATATTCTGTAACCTTCCTTTTATATACCCCTTTGTACTTGGCAGAGAATAACCCTCTTGGTGCCCTGTATCTGCTCATAAATAACTCCAGCCGTTACTATCAGGAATGTCAGTGGATATTGCTTTATCAGGTGTAAAATAAACCTCCACATCCGGCCTGTTTCTGTTCTTTTCATGTCAGAAATTAGAAGAACAGGACCGAAAAGCACTGAACGTTAAAGAGCAGCTTCAGAGAGAACATCGCTACCTCAAGCGCCGTCTAGAGCAGCTCTCCGTACACGGGATGGAGCGAATGCGCACTGATAGTATGGGCTCCATCATATCCACTGACTCAGAACAAGGTGAGGGCGACTTACAGGTTCGTGTGACACTACAGCTTCGGTCTCGGCTTCCCATTGAATACTATGGGGGTTAGATTCAGGGCGGAATTTGGAGCTGATTTTTGAGGTTGAATCTGTCTAAAAATCAGTACCAAATTCCTGAATGTGAACTTGCCTTCACTTTAAAAGAATCTCAGTGTCAGCCAGCCGCTCAGGCTACCCTATATACAGTACATTGTGCTGTAGTAGTCTGAGACCCCTCTCTTGTTTCCGGATTGGATAGCTCTTCTGACGTCCGGCCACTTGTTCGTAATGTGGAACCAAGTAGACTTTTGGCTTGTAGTAGTAGTTATGCAGCATTAGGGTGCATGCAGACTACGTAACGCCGGGCGTGTATGAGAGCCGTACACGCCGGCATTACGGCAGACTGCCGAACACTTCCCATTCACTTCAATGGGAGCGCTCGTAACAGCGGCGTTTACGAGCGCTCCCATTGAAGTGAATGGGAAGTGTTCGGCAGCCCTGCTGTAACGCCGGCGTGTACGGCTCTCATACACGCCCGGCGTTACGTAGTGTGCATGCACCCTTATTCTCATTTCTCCACGATTAGGTCAAGATGAATTAAGATTAGTGAGGTTGAGCCTTATGAGAAAGAACATTACTAAAGGTAGTCTTCAACCAATTGTATTGTCATCTCTTACCTTGTAGGAGACTGTCAGCAGGCTGGACAGTGGCCTGTAAGTGGTTAAATGTCAGGTCCAGACCTGCAGCCACATAGATCCCCGTGGTCACGTCTCATTCCCTTCTTGACGTTGAATACAATAGATAATTATTATAATCACATGGACCTGAGGCCACTTTGTAATTTCGGGTTGGTTAGTATGTAATGTAAAGACTGTTATCATTGCAGATGGGGGGGATATTGCGGGTGATGACACGCGTATATCCCATGTGATATTGCTAGCGGGAAGAGGATTCGGTTTATAAAGTGTTGCAGAGTCATCCTGTTATGGGTTCTTGTTGTTTTGTAGCTTTTCTACTATGGGAATTAAATGGGTTGGTATAGGGATGACACTTGGGGATCGGTGTCAGATCATTGGGGGAATTCTACAGAGAACTGGGGCCTAAAATTTCTCCTGAATGCGCCATATGGTGCGCATTATTGGACAACGCTCTATTCACTTCTATGCCAGAGTTAAAGAAGTTGAAGGGTTTCTGCCATTAAGTATCACATTGCTGAAGGTCTGATCGCCGGGTCGCCCAGCGATCAGCAGAACAGAGGACTAAAAGACTTGCATGTGAATGACGCACCAGTGTCCTTCCCTAATTGCAGCCCCCATAGCCCCATAGTAGTTGGTGCTTCAGTCATAGGGAGAATACAGCGGGACTTCTGGTCCCCTGTTCACCTGATCGCAGGAAACTCAGTGGTCGGACCCCCATTGATGTGACATTAATTTCCTATTCAGTGGATAGGGCATAAATGGCTTTAATGGCATTACCCCTTTAGTAGAGTGCTAGCCAAACATATACCCCTGCAGTCCATTCACATGGAGCATTTAAGGGAACGTTCATCTTTGAGGTCCCTGCTCTCAGACCCCCTGCGATCTGACAGTTATCCCGTATCTTGTGGTCGTCCTACCTGGCTGAATGTAAATAAGAAATCACAGTAAGTTCTGCCTGCTATACAGTGCACTGCTCTCATTGTGCACAGACTTGTGCTAAAACTAGAGCTAACAACACGTGATGATCAGAGGGGGATCTTGCTGTTTTTTTTCTGCATGTTCCTGAAACATTTGTAGGAATCCTGCAGATAACAAGGTGGTAATCTTCTGCTGATCTTCTCCATTTTTGCCTGGAGACCAGCTGAAGGAGGACTTGATAATCTAATATTTCTGTACAGCTGCAGACAGAGCAGAGTGGGGGGGAGGCTCCTGCTGCAGCTAGTTGTCTTACAGCCAGGCAAAGGACAGGGAGGAGGAGGGGAGACATGTCTGATCTCCTGGGACACAGAGAAGATTTGTTTATTTTATTTGTAATATGAGACAAATTAGGATCAAGGAAAGTAGAAGACGTGTTTAGTTTTCTTTCTCTAGCTTTTGACTGACAGCAAGACACCAACATGAGTAGTATCTGGTCAACCAACCCTATTGAGAACCATTGGTTCAGATGATACTTGTCTAATGTATACAGTCCCCTTTAGGACCCTTCTACTTAAGATAGGTCATCAGATCGAAGATCTGGGGGGGGTCTGACGGGACCACTGCAGATCAGCTGTTTGAAGCAGCAGCTTCACAGAACATATGACGTTGGTCACTTGGCCTGGTCACAGATCGGTCCCATCCAGTTGAATAAGCTGATCTGTGAAGAAAGTACACACTCTATACAAATGAACAGAGCTGTTCACACTAGTTTTTTGGTCAGGATTCACCTCAGAATCCTGACCAAAAAGATGGCTCCCGTTTAAATCAATGGGAGCCGGCCAGGTCTTTTTTTTTTTTTCGGGAGCTGCATGTTCCGGCTCCCGGAAAAAAGAATGGACATGCTCATTCTTCAGGCCAATTCGCCTCACCTGCAGACACTCCCGACTAGGCCCATTCATTGGACCTAATCCAGAGTGGAGTTCGTGGCTGGATGCCAGTGCACTGCACCGGCGTCCAGTTGCTGCTACCCGTTTTTTGATCCGGCCTCAGTTTCCGGACCAAACCCCCCCCTTCCCCCGTGTGCACTCAGCCTTAGACCCCTGGTGATCTTTAATTGATGACCTGTCCTTATACGCAAGTCACTGGCAGAGACCAGGGGTTCCCAAGCTCACATTTTGAATCTCTACACAGAGAATACTTGGAAAGATGTGTGTATTATGTATTCAGTTCTATGGCTAAGGAACCTTGTTCACCAGGCAGGTTGGGGGCTGAGGAAACCTTAGTTTCTCTATCAGACATTTATGAATTATTGGGTGGATATATATGCCATATATGTCCATGTTTGAAGTACCCCTTAAAGGGTTATCTGACCCCATATAGATTTTTTTTCCATCAGTATGTGATCTGTGTGGTCTGACACCCAGACCCTTCATAGATCAGCTGTTCTGGCAGCCTACAGATGTCACAAGCTGCTTTGGATTGAAAAACCATTTTGCAGTCGGACAACTCCTTTAAGTTTACTTAAATGGGATGATTGTATTGTTTTGTGCTAAGCTTATTAACCCCTTCTCCGTTCTCTGTCTTTTCAGAAGTGGACATTGAAAGCATGGAGTTCACGCCAGGAGAAATGGACAGTATTGGGAGTGCCAGCGATGTCGAAGACCACTACAGTTTGCAAAGCAGCTCGAGCGATAGCGGCTACACACATTCCCTGAGACTTAACTCTACTCTCTTATAGTGGCCAAATTACTGGACCAACTCAGGACCATCCAGCTGAAGGCACTTATTGAAAAAAACAAACAAAAAAAACTTTATAAAAAAACAAACAAACAAAGGAAACAACTGAAAAAAAAAAAAAGAATTGTTACCTTCCACTCAGCCAGGACTCGATCCAACACAGAGTCCTGAAAACGGAGCATTCTTGCTGAGGGGCTCCCTTCATTGCAACCACAACACTAGAGACCCCCGAGTAGCATCTGGTGGAATCCTGTGTTGTCATCTGGCGCGGAGGATGTTATGGTAGTAGCATATAAAAACTAAGAAAAAAAACTAAAAAAAAAAGTTAAGCCCAATTTTGCAGTCCTATCATTCCATTACTAAGTATTACATGAATATACAGGATATAAAAAAAAGCAGGTCAGATATTTTTGATTACAGAGATCATCTAGTTTTTCAGAATGAAGTAGTATTTGTACATGCCAGCGAATCTTCATAGCTAGACATCACATAAGAAAGGAGTATGGCTTGTCTGAAGAACAGCGAGTAAGACTTGTCAGAGTCAGTATTTTCAAGCACCTGGATTGGGAGAGCAGGAGGAGAGGAGCGAGGGTTCTGTAACTTTTTGGGAGGTGATTACAATGTACAGGTTGTACTGTATACAAGGAGAGTGACTTCATATACGTACATTGCATTCTATCTCTTCTCTGCCGACCAATCAGCTTTTACATTGCAGTATATGGCGCTGCGGATTAGTCCGTGGCATACCGAATTATCGCTCATGTTCAGGGGAATGGTCTTTACATATTAGGATTACTGCATTTAGGTAATGTGGAACCCACACTAATGGAGCAATGATCAAAATGGGTCCTCATCCTCTTCTGGAGAGGGGAGTCCTGCACAGGTGACCAACCAAGGCTGAGACCCCTCTCTCCAAGGGCCCACAGTAGCCACATAACCTGCCTTTATGTCGTATATACTATATACTACATTGTGAAGTCATGATCTATTGTGAGGCCCCGTATACCATTCACTTAAAACTTTGGGACAGATTTAGGGCGTGTTCACATCTGCACCATTGTCTAAATTCTTCTGATTCAGGACCAGAACGGAAAAACGGTCTGTCTAAGTATACGCAACAATGGATTCCTATAATGGGGCTCATTCGGATGAAAAAATTGGGCTTATGTTCAGGATTTTTGACAGGTTCTGAACAGAGACTCCGATGTCGATGTGAACATAACAGAGTCCAAATTCTGATGCACCGCAGTTGTCAAGGGGGAGTGGCTTCATTGCAAAGGGGTGTGTCTTAGTAATGATTTACAGTGTGCTAAAATTTGGCACAATCTAAAGTAAAGAAAAATCACGGCCGCAAAATAACGCGGCGTATACGATCCAGGCTCCCATTGAAATCAATGGGAGTGTATACGGCGCTCAAAATCTCACATGGCATATACGTGCCAAGTCACGCGGCACGTTACTCCGTGTGAATGCACCCTAAGATGTACCAGATTTATGCATTTTTGATCAATATGGTGCACCCCATCTAGTTACAGAGATTAATACTAAATCTGTCCCATTGTCTTTTTTTGGATGAATGCCTGTGGTCCCCCAAATACGGAGACCCTATTTGAAATTGGATCTTCTGACCCGATGACATCATCAGAACTCCCTGACAATACAATGTAGCATGATGGTGTTCCAGTATTATCTAATGCAGTACACAGTAATGGGACCATCTATCTAAGTCTTCTATATTATGCACTCAGATGTACGTGTAAGCCCCCCCGAGACGCCCCTCTAGACATGGTACTCGGTTTGATAACACAAAAGCTGTTAGCATTTTATGACTAAGGAGAAAACTGCTTGTTTTGTGTGTAACCTTTCCGCTACCGATGCATTTTTTTTTTACTGAAGGCATGGCTTACGGCTGCTGCATATTACATTGTGTTTCCTCAGCACACTAGGAACTATGTTTTGACGTCTAGAATGAAAAAACAAAAAAAGTAACAAAAACAAAAAAAATGTAGGGAAAAAAAAATCATGCTGTGAAACGGCACTGTTTATTTTGTATACTTTACATATGTATCTATGAGAATTGTAGCAATACTATGAAGTCGTAGTCTAGTTTTATTTGTGTAACACGGCCTCATTTTCTCTTGTGAAGTCTGTTCGGTGGCTAGTGGGTAGCACGACTGGTTAAGCTGGGGGTACATGGGGGGCCAGGTCAGAGCTATTACGACCACTCAAACCCAGTACCGGGTGCGGATTTAGTCCCATGTGGGGTAAACTGTTGTAATATTGCTCTGGTAACACGTCGAGCCACCATTGTTGTTGACTTGGCAAGGCCCGTCATGTGTCCCTAGTCCTGACGTTTCATTTCAGTGAGGTGGTAGCCATTTTTTGGGCTCAGCCAATGCGACCTGTGACCTTATTAAGCCCAGGGCACTTTATAGTATCACTAACCTCTTCTAGGACTTGGCAATTGCAGCTATTAGGCTGAGGCCCCACGTTGCGGAAACGCAGCTTTTTTTGTTGCAGTTTTTTGAGCCAAAGCCAGGAGTGGATTGAGCAGAAGGGAGAAGTATAAGCGCTTCCTATAAATATTCCATTCCTTATGTAGCCATTCTTGGCTTTGGCTCAAAAAAACGCAACAAAATTTGCAACAAAAAAAGCAGCGTTTTCGCAACGTGGGGCTTTAGACTTAAAGGGATTTAACAGTTCTTTAATGGAAAGTTGTGTCACTAAGGCTGGGTTCATACTACCGCCGCTGTCCGCCCCGGGGTTTCTGTCCTAAACCCCAGGGAAACTGGACAGGGGACGGCTTGCCAGTTGCCAAATGAATGGGTTTTAAAGCTGACCACTGGCAAGCCGTCCCCTGTCCAATTTAGGATGGGGCAGACAGGGGCGGCAGTATGAACGCCCGCTTAGTCTTTATGTTCTTTACCATGTCCAAGACCTCTGGCTGCTGTCAATGAATGGGAACAATTATGTTTATCCTCAGATTCTGGAAACCTATATAGTATACGTCTATATTAGAGATGAGCGAACACTGTTTGGATCAGCCGATCCGAACAACACGCACCCATAGAAATGAATGGAAGCACATGTGACGCCGGCCGGCCACCGGTAAAGTCAGCGTCACAGGTGCTTCCATTCACTTCTATCGGTGCGTGTTGTTCGGATCGGCTGATCCAAACAGTGTTCACTCATCTCTAGTCTATATGTGTAAAGTAGGCTGACAGGGGCCGGAAGGGCCTGGAGATGCAAAGAAGATTGTTAGAATTCACTGACAGCAAACTAAGATCTTGGAAAAAGCGAGAAATTAAAACACATGACATATATGACATTTGCAAGACTTTTCCCAATATGTCGATCAAACTTTATTGACTTGAACACCCATTTAAAGGGATTATCCAGGACTATGATATTGAGCTCCATTTCCCCTTCTCAGGCAGTGACATCACGTCTATTAGTCACATGGCCATGAGTCCCATTCATATGAGTGCAATACCAAGCACAGCCACTATACAATGTATAGCAGTGTGCTCCGTAAGTAATGAAGCGGCCACAGCAAACGATATCCTAGTCCGAGCCTCTTTAACAAGTCGTTGGGTCTCCTAGCCAAATTTCCAGGAGCGCCTCTATATAGAGGTACAATTACCTCCGTAGATATGTACATGAGAAATCGGCTAGTTCTTTGCTGACACAAATAGCTGCAATTCCTAAGTCGTGGAATAAGAGTTGTCCAGGATTAGAGAAACTTGGCTGCTTCTTCCCATAACAGTGCCACACCTGTCTTGAGGTTGTGCCTGGTATTGCAGCTCGTCCACCTTCACTTCAATAGAGTTGAGCTGCAATGCCAGACACACCCTGTGGACTGGGGCGGCGCTGCTTCTGGTGGAAAGCCGCCACGTTCTTCTACTCCTGATTTTGGCTACCACCGCCACATGCTCATGACGACTTGACTTTGTCAGAATGTCTATGTTCTGGATATACAGAATATATAGAAATGTTAGAGATTGTAGTAAAAGAAGAAAAAAGCTATTGACACTTTTCTGATGAGTGATTTTAGTAAGTGTAGTCTATATTTCCTGTAAAAGATTTTGTATTATATTTTCCTAAATGTTCTCATTATATTGGGGGAGGGGAAGGGGGGGGGGGGGTCGGGGAGAGGAAAGAATCCAAACTAGAGTCTCAGGGACTCTTTTATTTTTTTCATATTGTGCCTTGTTAATCAATTATATTTTATTTTGGCTATTTCTGAGATTATTTTTTTTGTTACGAGACTTTATTTTAATACATATATCGCGTCACATCTGTGTCCAGTGCCCTTTACAGAACCAGTATACGAAGTCTGCGTTACTGGTGACTTTCCAATGGAGATCGTATAGGCGTATAAATAAGTAAGAGCCCCCTAGAAAGAACGGAAGACGACAAAATCACGTATATGGTCACCTAAGACTATAAACACTAATTCACCTTTATATTCATGGGCCGCTTTAATGGTGGGGCCACCCCCACGTAATTTTATGTCCCCACGAAATAGTGTCTTCCCAAGTAGCTCCTATGTAATACTACATGCCCACCATACAAACAGTATATTGAAAAATAAGAAGTTACACTCCCCTAACCCCATTCTTATGGCGCTGCCAGTAATGATGTCATCGGAGCAAAGCCTGAATAATGGAGCTGATCGCTGCCATTGTATCCAACTTTATCTGCATCCTAAGGACACAGATACAGTTGAAATTGCAACCTCCCACCACACAATGGGGGTTTGTCCCTATTAGAGATGAGCGAACACTGTTCAGATCGGCTGATCCGAACAGCACGCACCCATAGAAATGAATGGAAGCACCTGTGACGCTGACTTTGCCGGCGGCCGGCCGGCGTCACAGGTGCTTCCATTCATTTCTATGGGTGCGTGCTGTTCTGATCGGCTGACCCGAACAGTGTTCGCTCATCTCTAGTCCCTATCAGTCCGGGTGAGCTAAGGGGACCCCCACTACCAAAGGGCTCAGTTCGGATGCACCTTTTGCCCTATGCCTAAAGCGGCCATTTTGTAAGATCTTCTAAGTCTAGCTCCACTCTTGTAATGCATCTTGAGTTCACGTTACCTAGCTTGGCTTCCTGTGTGGGAGACTACCCTTTAAGCACATGTACATGTGTGCCGAAGTAGTCACACAAAGGATTATGTGCTATACAGTACACTGCCTCACGATACTATACAGACTTGTTTTGGGGTCCTCCATGTAGGAAACAGAAAAATATAAAGATAAGGGGGAGTACAGGAACAAAAATATTATATCATATAGGTTTCCTTCTATTTTTCTACTGAGAATGACTCTTTGAGGAGAAATTGTGTAGTATCACAACTCCTAAACCTATAGGATGTGTCTGGTTGCATCATAGGAGGGCTGCTCCTGTTTTGTGTAGGCAGCTGATGCACATTAAAGTTTGCGACCCCTTAAAGGGGTTGTCTGGGTCTTTGATATTGAGCTCCACTTCCTCTTCATAGGCAAGTGACATCACATACAATAGTCATATGGCCATGTTGCAGCTCAGTCCCAATCAAATAAAAGGGGCTGAGCTGCAATACCAAGCCCAGCCATTCTACAAGGTACAGGGATGTGCTTGCTATGTAGAAAAAAAGACCACAACAATCGATATCCTAATCCCGGACAACCCCTTTAAAGTACTTTCTTGTGACATGTCTGAAGATGGCATCAGGTCCATGAGCACAAAATCTCTACCAATGAACCATTGAAATCAAGGAAGGGGTATGGTGCTTTGGTAAAGGGTCAAGACCCCTTTTACCGTTATCAATGGAACTCCCGACTCATAGACCACCAAAGATGCTATCTTCTGATGTTAAAGGTGCTCATATCCTTTAAGAACCTTTTAGAACTTTTTTGTCACTAAATGTTCACCTATCGCTAGATGTCTCTTCTGTGGTCAATACTTTTGGAGATGACACGATTGTGGAAAAGAGTTGCCGTTAGGGTATGTTCCCTGCTGAGCACCACTCTTAGGCCGGGTTCACACGGAGTATTTTTGCTCGTAATGTGGTACGTAGAAGCCGCGGGAGCTTTTGCGGGCCGTGTACGCTCCCATTGTTTTCAATGGGAGCCGGTACCGTATACGCGGCGCTATTTTGCGGCCGCCGCAAAATCACGGCCGCAAAATAGCGCCGCATATACAGTACCGGCTCCCATTGAAAACAATGGGAGTGTATATGGCCCACAAAAGCTCCCGCGGCGTCTACGTGCCACATTACGTGCCAAAATACATCGTGTGAACCCGGCCTTAGGGTTTGTGCACACGTAGGGATTCCACCCCCGAATCCGCAGCAGATTCTGCTCTGAATCTGACTCCGATTCTTTTGAATGGGAGGCAAAGATCGCAGCAGGACGCTGAAAAATTTTTTTTCGTCCTGCTTGATCTAGCCGCAGACTCCGTGGCTCGATACTGATGCCAGTGAACATAGCCTTTAGGGTATTTTCACACAGAGGAATATGGAGCGGATTCCTCCTCAAAATCGGCACCCGATTTCTTCCTAAATTTGCCTAAATTTTGCCTACTATTCAAATTGCTGAATTCTGCCGCGGATTCCATGGCTGATTCAGCCACAGTTGCTGATTGGTCCTTCTGAAATCCACAGCAGAAAGAGGAGAAGAATTTTAAGACCAAAGTCCGTCTGATTCCTTTTCCATCTCCATGGTGTGAACATACCCTAAAAGAGATTTCCAGTACTAGAAAAAAGTGGTTGCTTTTTTTTTTTTTTTTTTTCCAACAACAGCACCACACTTGTCTGTTCCATTGACATGAAAGGCACAAAGCTGCAATACCACACACAACCTGTGGACAAGTGTGGCGCTTTGTGATTTTTGGACATCTGTAAGATGGTCAGATGCCAGATCTCAAGCTTTGTTATTGTCCAGTTTTTGGGTTGGTTAAGAAAATAAAACGGGCCGAAAGCTATAAATCTCTTGACATCTAGTAACGTATTAGTCGCTGTTTCTGAAGACCAGTTACTAAAAATCTGAATATAATTTATGGCAGCTTAAGACCAGTGAAGGGCATGCACTGCATGAAAAAGGTTCAGCCGGCCAATCAGAATCTGTTTTGCGCTCCCTTTGATTGGTCGGAATGGAACCGTTTCCTGTATATTGTATTTTCGTGAATGTGCCCTATTGTTTGCACTTACTTGGCTCATGTCTTGCCAACGACGACCTATATTTGTGTATGTTTTATTTTCTTACGATCATGTGATTCAGGTTCAACCCTTCGCTAGAGAATACTGGAGGGGGGGGTGCAGTCACAACATGGCAGCTGACTATTCTCCTTGTGACTGCCCTGAAGAACTAGTGTTATGATATGTTGCTCTTTAGTATCTCCTTGTCGGAGAATTTAGCAATATTTGCTTTTATTTGACAGCAGAAATCGATAATTCCTCTGTTATGTTTTGTGTGCCTATTACCTGCAGATCACATGGGCAGCCATATTGTGGGCTGGAAAGATTATGTACTTAAAATATAGGAGGCGTGTCCTATTTAAAGGAACACTCCGGGCAAAAATGATGCACGGTCTTATGCCTAGGGTAGGATCTATGGGGAGGGGTGCATGATGCAGCAAGTCAAAAACACCAGAGACAGTCACTGTATCATGCGTTGCAATCTCAGACCCTGCACTAATAATAATTAAAAAAAAAAAAATTCCCCAATATTTGCAAGTAACGTGAGATAACATATAACAGTCCAGTCCATCAATGCAGATCTCTTTAAATTACTGCTAAATGGATCAAATATTGGTGGAATATGGATTATTACTCAGTTTGGGGGAGGGGGAGAGGAGATGGAGTTCAGGGCCGGTCTTAATACAACATTTATGGGGGAAAAAAAAAACCAAAACTTCATGTCATGCATAACTTTTTTGTGATTACTATTGGCTTAAAGAGGCATCATGTGACTGCACCTTTCTTTCAGAAGAGATGGAGCAGGTCAGGTGATCCTTTCAACCAATCAGCTGAGACTATTCACACCTCAGTGATTCGTGACCGTGTGCTATCCATTTTTCTTAGCCATGTATAAATCTATTCACGTGACCGTATTTTATTGATCCGTGCGTCCGATCCAATAAACGATAGAACGTGTCATATCTTGGCCCCTTTTTCCGGGTCGGAGTACACCCTCGAAATCAGTGGATCTGGACGGACATCTTTCACGGATCAGTTTTTAGGAAATTGGAGGAAAGTTTTTCATGGCCTTCAAAAATGGATGACTCTGTTGTGTGAACCATTGGTTAGATGCTATTCCATCTTAGCGTCATACCCTTACTTAAAGGTAATCTCTACGCAAGAATAAAATTTCATAGTTCAAATCTACATAAGAAGTTCAGTAACTTTGTAAATACCTTCCATTACTTATCTTGTACTGATTTTGAGCTTTATGTTGTTTTCTTCTCTGTTTACACCCAAAGCAAAAGTAAAAGTTCTGCCGCTTCCTTCTTGGAATGTTGATGCACTCAGACAGTCATGTGACCAAACGTGTGAACTCCCACAATGCACTGCTCTCTGGTAACTGGACTCCTGCAGAAATCTTAATGGAACTTTCTGCCTGACCGGAGAATAAAATATCTTATTGTGAAAAAACAGTACAAGACGAGTAATGCAAAGTATTTCGGAAAGTTATTCAAGACTATATGGAGGTTTAGAGACTGTTCACATCTGCAGAACGGAAAAATGGTTCGTCTAGGGGACTCCACTGACTATAATGGGATCCATTTTTCCCTTGTCGAAAAAGTCAGGCGCGCAGGACTTTTATGTCCAGGACGAACGCCTGACGCAGATGTAACCGTAGCCTTAGACAATAGGATGATGTAAAGACGCCAAAGTGAGGTTTCTCCTTAAAGAAACCTGTGACGTTCTATGAATGTGATGGAATAATGCCCAAAACATGGCCGCCCTCCGTGTATGTAGGACGTGTCTCTGCGTTCACAGTCAGTTGGAACGATTACTGGTCATTAGTAAAAAAAAAATTAGCAAAATGGACAGATCCCCGATAATGCACGAGTAGATTCTGTTGTCATATTTGTTTTTTTTTAAGACGATCAAATATGGTAAAAATTTGCACTATATCGCAAAGGAATCGAATGGTAACCTGTGAGAACTGTGGAGTGAACCAATCAGAGTCTTTCTTATTGGGCGGTGGTCTACTACAAGTCCCAGCATGGAGTTGTTGGAGACCACCAGTTGACAAGAAACATGGCTATGTGATTGGTTGTCTTTATAGCTAGCTCAAGTTCTTCCATATTGTTCGCTGTCCATCTTACATGTTAATATGCACTAACCGTTGGCGCACATCCTAATAAGCCGCGCAAAGGAAAAGGTTTCCGCAGCAACCAATCAGATTCCAGTTACCATTTTTCTAAAGCGGATCAGTAATTGAAAGATTAAATCTGATTGGCTGATGCTGGCAACGAGACCAATGAGCCTCTTGTTTAAGTATAGAGGATTTCTCATAGCGGCCAATCAGATGGCACTTTACATTTTCCAATCCGGATTAGCAAATGAAAGCTGATCTCTGATTGGATAATGCAGACCTCCCTCAAGGGCCTCCTTTAGAAGCAGTTTCCCCTAGCACCCAATCAGATTACAGTTTGCATGTTTCCTGTTAAGGTTACAAAATGGAAGCTAAGCTCTGATTGGTTGACACTGGCTACAAGGATACCGGTAGTTGCCCATATTCAGTAACCTGAACTGATGAAACTGAACGACTATTGGTTGCAATGGGCAACCTCTCCACTTTTTGTCTGCACTAGTCGAGGCCTAAATGCAGCGGCCATTTTGTGGGATCAACTTCTCATCCACGTCCACAAAAGTGTTTTCCGTCCTACAAAATGGCCGCCTTCTGCACCTTGAGACGGACAGTCGCATCACCATCACTTTAGCAATCCTGAAAACACATTCCAATTATTATTGTTGATGATAATTTAGTATTAATAAATTCATTACCATTGCTATGCAAGTTTTTGTCAATCCTATTATGTCATTTAAAAACTCGTATGAGCCGGGTTCACACTGGGCGTTTTTACAACGTTGATTCCTTGCCTGTTGACGAAAAACAGGAATGTATTCATTTACCTAATATTGGGAGATTGTGTGGTTCAGTTCTTCACCGTTTTTAAGATCTGTGTTTGCTGTCAGTGAATGGGAACATTTATGTTTACACCCAGAGTTCATCTGCGATGTGTGAACCCGGCCTTACTCGATACTGTAAAATCTGACAGTGGAGGTCAATGGGAGCGACTGTGCATGTGCAGACGTCCATTTGACCACATTGTCCGATTACGTCCTGGGGCCTTGGAACTTGTTCTGTGGGACTTTGTGTTCATGAGAATATCATGTACGGATGTGTAAGACCATGCTGCAATACATGTGATGTATGGAAATAAATTGTCTATAAAGAGGCCTTGTTCACATCTGCGTTGGCATTCCATTCGAGGGAGTCCGCATGGGGATACCAAATGCAATTGCAAGCGCTATTGCAGTAAAAGCACACGGATCCCCATAGACTATAATGGGGTCCATGTGCTTGCCGCCAGATCTCTGCACAGAACGTGCGGACAGGAAAGTAGTTCACAATTCGCATGATTCGTGCTGGCATTACACGGCAAGCACACGGACCCCATTATAGTCTATGGGGTTCGTGTGCTTTTACTGCACAGTGCTTGCATTTGCGATTGGTTTTCCATTCAGGGGGATCCCCATGTGGACACCCCGAACGGATTACTAAAGGCAGATATGAACGAAGGGCAAAGGCTTGTTTCAGGTTTCATGGCTGCGTTGTACAACATGGCATCCACACATAGGTCTCCACTTGGTCTAATGTCATACATTTGCTATCCAATAAACATTGTCATAATTCACGCAGCCATGATATTATTTGGAATGTCCGACTTTGTGTCCGGTTATAAAAAGCGGTTTCGCTGCGGAGAGGCAGAAGACGCTCACGGGCGGTCACTTTGCAAAACCATTCAAGTGAATGGGTTTGAAAACTGACCGCCGGGTTTCCATCCCCTGTCCAGTTTCTTGGGGCAGAAGACGGAAACCCGCCGCATTGGCTAAAGCGGAGACCGGGCGCTGGTGTGAACCCGCCCTAACCAGCATTATGGGTCAACTGCTTGGTATTAACGCACCATGAATTTTACACAGGGTGCCGATTATTTACCCATCAGTACTGGAAATCATCAAAATAGCCCGGAAACATAAATATGTGATAATTGTGGGTGGAGGATTTTTGGGGACATTATTATAAAAAGAACATGATGGGGTTAACAGAAAAAACATAATTGCAACTCTACAGGCTATTTTGGTGCAGTAAAAAAAAATTTCAGCAGTTACCATCTTTATGGCTGAAAGAGTTCAATCGCAAAAAAATCCAAAATGACACATTTCGTTCCTATTTGCATAGGACCAGAAATGCGTCACAGCACATTGTGGATTTGATGCATACAGTTGCTAAGCAATAACTTTACTTGTGCAAAAAAAAAAAAAAAACGGATGCGTCCTGTGCAAACGCAGCCTTGACACGTTCTACACAAGTTGGATGTTACTCGATATCACACATTTATGGTGCTTCTACAATTCTATTAAAGTGAAACGCCACCTTCAATTAAAGGGTTTACTTTGGACTTGAATGGTACGGAGCTGCAGTACCAGGCGCAGCCACAACCGTAGGGATGGCACTGTGCCTGTGTGACTAATGAAGCAAGTGCTGCGGCTCTTTTTCATTCTACGGATGAGTCGAACTATTGAAATATTGGTGGCCTATCCTAAGAATAGGCCATCAATAAAAAGTCTTTTAAAAAAAAAACTAAACATCAGCCATTTTGTCAGCTAATTGACTGTATAAATTACAATGTTGTCTTTTCTCTTTACCATGATGTATTGCCCGATATGTGATATAAATCCCCAAGGGAAATGTTCACAATAAAATCTATATATGATACACCAGATTTGTTTGATTGTTTTTGGATATAATCGGGTATTTTCATGAAAAAGGGTATTCGCCTGACAACTGACAATCCTGGTTGCTATATGGAGAATATCTATTATATCCCATAGAGACATAACGGACGTAACGTTACATAACGAGACATAACGTTAATTCTAACGATTTGTCAATTTTGGGTTTCCTTTACACCTTCTCGACTACTTAGTGTGCAAGACCGTTCAGAGTGAGTTGAAAGGTAGTAACCACCCAAATAAATTCATCCAAAATTTAGGATCTTGGGTATAAGATTCTTATCCTATTTTAGACCTTAGAAGGGTTTGTACAACTACAGTACAAGGCCCATCTTAAAAATAACATGTAGAAGACCTTTCACCACCTCCACCGACTCTTTGCATCTTTGAATAGTTGTCACTCTACCGATTTTGGCAAAGTTGGAATTTTTTCTGTAGCCCACGCCATGCCAGCGCAATCAGTTCTATTAGATTGACGCCTCGTTCACATCTGCGTTGGTATAACGTCTGGGGGAGTCGACATGGAAACCCCTCCCCGAACGGACTACCAAACATAACTGCAAGTGCTGTGCAGTAAAAGCACACGGACCCTATAGACCAGGGGTAGGGAACGTACGGCTCTCCAGCTGTTGCAAAACTACAACTCCCAGCATGCATACCTGCTCTGCTGTTCTGGGAACTCCCATGGAAGTGAATGGAGCATGCTGGGAGTTGTAGTTTCACAGCAGCTGGAGAGCCAAAGGTTCCCTACCCCATGCTATAGACTATAATGGTGTCCGTGTGCTTTCTGTCAGATCTCCGCACAGAACATGTGGACAGGAAAGTAGTTCACAAGGCAGTGCGCGGCAAGCACACGGACCCCATTATAGTCTATGAGGTCCATGTGCTTTTATTGCAATTGCGTTTGGTATTCCATTCGGGGGGTACCCATGCGGACTTCCCTTAACGGATTACCAAACACACAGATGTGAACGAAGGGTTAGCACCCAATATGCTAATGGAGCTCTTTATTGTCAGGTGGGCGGTCCCGGACTGTCTGTTCCTGCTCAAGACTGGACACTTAACAGTAGAGAGCCCAATTAGCATATTGTGTTGTGACACTAACCCTGATGGCTCAGGAACTAGTGAAAATATTCCACCTGTGCCGAAATCAGGGGATCAGTGCCTACTGAGTGAAATGGTGAAAGGTTAACCTTAAGGCCGGATTCACATGAGGTTTTTTGGTCTGGAAACTGAGGTAGAGGCCACCTCAGTTTCCAGACCGAAAAAACAGATAGCTACAACTTGATGCCAGTGCAGTGCACCGGCATCCAGTCGCGCGCTCCGCTCCGAAGTAGACCCAATGAATGAGCCTAGTTGGGAGGAGGGAGTGTCTTCAGGCGGATTCGCCAGGTGACTCGGCCTGAAGAATGAGCACTTCGCTTCTATTTTCTGGGAGCTGGAACAAACGGCTCCCGGCAAAAAGAACTGACTGGCTCCCATTGATTTCAATGGGAGACATCTTTTTGGTCAGGATTTTGAGAGGAATTCGGTCTCAAAATCCTGACCAAAAAAACTACGTGTGAACCTGGCCTAAAGGGGATGTT
The DNA here is from genome assembly GCF_031893055.1 of Leptodactylus fuscus. NCBI lineage: Eukaryota > Metazoa > Chordata > Amphibia > Anura > Leptodactylidae > Leptodactylus > Leptodactylus fuscus. Next base: position 332,066,414 of record NC_134265.1, read on the forward strand.
AAGGATTAAAAAAAAAAAACATGTTTTAAAAAGATTGCCAGACCTGTCCAAAAGTTGTGTGGGATATTGCAGCTCAAACCCCCTGATCTATAAGGAATAGATCCCAGATCAGTCTAGAAGGGTCTTTCCGTTACCACAAGATGTCTTCATACGGACAAGTGGAGAACCCCTGACTCTATTGATATTTGGGTGGTTCCTGATTTTAGACTCTCCTGGTATTGTCACCGGACACCTGAGATAAGACTTCGCCAGAGCGGTGCGTCTCCTCATATAAATATCCGTGTAATGAATCGGGCCATAGTAGTGTGTCTATGAGCACAGATGTGTCCTTCAGTAACTTTCCTCTAGGCTGGAGATATCCTGAGATGTCTGGCGTGACGGCTTTGAGAACATTTTTTCCATTGCTCTGTTGGGCATTGTTAATGCTCTATGTATCTGCGTGAGAATGTATTGAATGTGTATCATGAGAGATCGGCCATCTGGACAATATGTTCCACCTTAAGGCCGAGGCCCCACATTGCGGAAACGTAGCTGTTTTTGTTGCAGATTTTATTGCGGTTTCTCGAGCCAAAGCCAGGAGTGGATGGAGCAGAAGGTAAAAGTATAAGAACTTCCTATATATTCCCCAATCCTTTAGTAGACACGTCTGGGTTTGACTCCATAAAGGTTGCGTTTCCACAACGTGGGGCCTCCTCAGCCCATAGGCGGTTTTCCAAGTCTCAGTATTGATGGCCTGTTTTTAAGACAAGTCATATCAGATTAGTGGGGTTCTAAAATCTGAGACCCGCATCAATGAGCTGACGGCTCTGTACACTCTGTACTTGGATGGCCATTGCAGCTCAGCTCCCATATGGGCATTTTGTATGTTACCCTGCCCTTGTTTATTTGGGAAAAGGTAATGCCATCCGAATACAAAGGTCACCCAACAAGATCGATTGCAAAATGAAGGTTACCTTCTCATCAATTTCACCATGGGCTTGATTCTGTATTCCAGCTCTGCTTTGGGTTCAGAATAGTTGTCACTTCTCTTCCCCCCACAGATATGGACGCAAAGTGCAAGGAACTATGGGGCAGATACAGTGGCGTAACTAGGAATGGAGGGGCCCCGTGGCGAACTTTTGACATGGGGGCCCCCCCTTCCCAATCGACGTCGAAGACCTCAACTGACCCCCTCCTCCGCACTCTATTATGTCCCTTAGTAAGCCCTGCACACAGTATTATGTCCATTAGTGGTCCCTGCACACAGTATTATCCCCCATAGTGGCCCCTGCACACAGTATTATCCCCCATAGTGGCCCCTGCACACAGTATTATCCCCCATAGTGGCTCCTGCACACAGTATTATGTCCCTTACTGGCCCCTGCACACAGTATTATCCCCCATAGTGGCCCCTGCACACAGTATTATCCCCATAGTGGCCCCTGCACACAGTATTATCCCCATAGTGGCCCCTGCACACAGTATTATGCCCCATAGTGGCCCCTGCACACAGTATTATTCCCAGGGGCGAACCATGGCTTTCTGCCGCCTAAAGCAGACGTCAGAAAGCCGCCCCCCCCCCCCAGAGGAGGGGGCAGGGCCGAGCGGAAGTGGGCGGGGCGAGGCCAAGCAGAGTGAGCGTCTTTAGCAGGCAGAGAGCAGGCACGGAGAAGACCTGCTCTCTGCCTGAGCGTGAGGGGAAGCCGCTGGAGCAGCGCTGCTCCAGTGGCCTCCCCAATCCACCGCTCAGTGATGGTGACCCTAAGCCAGTCCAGGACAGCTTGTCCTGGACTGGCTTAGGTCAGCAAAAATGCCGCCCTCCCCGTGGCCCTGGCATAGTGCCGCCTGAAGCGGTCACTTCAGGTCGCCTCATGGGAGGTGCGACGCTGATTATTCCCCATAGTGGACACCCATAAACAATTATTATACTCTAGGGACTTTTCAGACCCCAGAGTATAATAGTCGGAGACCCGGGGAAATAAAAACATAAAAAATGACTGTTTCTTATCTGTCTCCTACGCTGTCTTCTCCGCTGCGGTCCTTATGAAATGACGTCAGACGTCACATGACCTGGAACGCAGGCCGGGTTCATGTGACATCAGAGACGTCAGAAAGGAGGCCTGGCAGGATCGTGGAGAGGTAAGTAACACTGTTTGTTATGTTCCCTTACCTCTCCCGATCTGCCGATCATTATACTCGGGGGTCTGCAAAGACCCCCGAGTATAATTATAGTATTTGTGGGGCCCGCGGTGTCACTTGCCGATCCCGGCCTAGCCAGGATCGGCAAGTGAATAGGGCCCGTAACGGCCTGTTTAAAAAAAAAACGCAGCGGTAGCGGCTGTCACCGGACCCCCTAATGGCCCGGGCCCTGTGGCAGCCGCCTCCACTGCCTCTATGGTAGCTACGCTCCTGGGAAGATATATTAAAACTGGCAGTGCCGAATAAGCCCGGCCTGTACATGCTCCCTGTCCACTGCCGTAACTTTGAACATCCATAGTCATACAGCGGAGTGTCAGACCCCCACAGATCACATACTATACTGAATCAGCCACGGAATCCGACTGAAGAAAGGGCAGCTCGTTTGTTTTTTCCGTGAGCGAAAAAAGTAAGCTAGCGGTCTATATAGACCTCCATGGTGAGGGGGCGGATTCTGACGTGGATTTAGTGCCAAAATCTACCCTTTTCCCCCGTGTGTTATCCAGTTTAAGATCAATAACTTATCCTTAGCAAAACCTATTAGACATATTATAGCACAATATAATATATATCATAATATGGCATAGACATATTAGATCCATGGGATTCCAATACCCTGGACCACCACAGATCACCGATACCAGGCAGTGTGGGAGAGTTGTGTAGCGGCGACTATAGGAACTGTATTGCTACCCTATAGGCTTCAATGGGGGCAGCATTGCAGTCCCTACACCTATGGCTATCCTGTGCTGCTTCGGCATCTCACATGCCGAACCCCCATAGATCTAATATTGATGGCCTAATTCTAAGGAAAGGTCATCAATCTTAGAAACCGATAACCCCTTTAATGTGAGTGTACCGCACACTATCCCATGGTAGACAATGGCTTCATTACGCAGGCAATGGCTGCAGATCTGCTCGCTCTGGCCTAGCATGCAAGCAATTACGAGAAGGCAAGGCGCTTGCTGCAGCTCCAACATTCCTTTCCGAGATGATTTGTTAAGTGTCCCAAACCACAGAGCAGACATCAGTGTGTAAGCGAGAGTCCCAGATGAGGGAAATATTATCAAACAGCGAGCGCCACGTGTTCTGGTCGGGGTAAAGACGCCATGAATATTGTATTCTAATGAATATGAATGTCTCCTCTGCTCTTGTTGCCTTTAGCTGTTTTGCTCTCTCCTCAGCCGCACTCCAGTGAATACTAAAATGTATAAAATGCTATTTTTTGGCTGAGCTTGTCAGAAGTTGGATTTGTGCAGCATTTTGGGAAGGATGTGACCTGCTTTCTTGCATTATGTGCACATGAGTGGCTTAGCTGCAGCATTATGTGAATCCTTAGCACAGAGCAGCGTGCGGCCTCGTGTTCACCACATATGGTTATACATGCTATAAGGGAAAGACAAAAATATAAGTCAAGGTCCACCTTAAAGGGAATGTGTCACCAAAAAAATAACCAAGTTTTTATGTTAAACAACATTTTTTGTATATTTTTTTCTGTATTTTAAAAAAAATTACTATATCTTCTATATTTCACATCTGCATTCGGTATTCCGTTCAGGGTCGCATTGAGAAGCAGTGAGTTTATGAAAGCACACGGACCCCTTAGACTATAATGGGGTCCGTGTGTTTTCGGCGCGGTCTCTGCACGAGTCATGGGAAGAGGAAAGTAGTTCATAAAGTATTTTTCTCTCTGCATGTTCTGTGTGGACACCATGTGAAAAACACACTGGCCCCATTATAGTCCATGGGGTCCATGTGCTTTAATAAACTCACCGCTTATCAATGTGTTGGGGTGCCCATGCAGACTCCCCGAATGGAATACCGAACGCAGATGTAATCCAGGCCTAAGACTATTAATAGACTGACACTTGCCAATTCTGTAGGGTTTTCTTTGCAGCAGACAACTCATTTACAGACAGAATTACAATAGAAGATAACACCTCTATAGATTATTTCAGTTTATCTTCTATCCCTCCCTGCAAAGAGTATACTTAGAAAACTTCCCCAATAAGTCAGCTCCAGACTATTGCTACCAATACCTATGAGCTGGAAAATACTCTGACTCCTGCGGCTTAACTCCTTAGTGCCATGATCAGTAGTGATGGTGGTTCAGGGTCAAGATTGTACCCCCTAGGATCCCTCTCAATGAGATCAAAGGCCTCTGAGCTGCTTACGGCTACTGCACATAGGGAGCTCATGCGGGATGGAGCTGATCCCACGTTCAAGTCTTCTTGTGGGACAGGAAAAACGTTTAAAAAAAATAAAAAAAATTCAGAGTTAAAAAAATAAATGATAAAAATTCTAAAACTCCATCTATCAATTAAAAAAAGCATAAAATAAACAATCATGTTAGGTATCCCCATGTGCGTATAATCCCCCTTATCCAAAAACAGCGTTATTTATGCAGTACGGTCAATGCTTGAATAGTACAGACCACAATGCTCAAATTTACGTATTTTGGTCACCTTGCTTAACCCCAAAAATAGCAATAAAAAAGTGATCAAACAGTCATATATACCAAATGTTAGTATCAATAAAAAGTACAACTTGTCCCACAAATAAAGAGCCCTGACATATCTACGACAACACATCAGTAAAAAAAAGTAATAGGCGTCAAACTTGGTACAAACTGAAGCACCTTCATACGACTTTGCATAATGAAAGCATAATGGGACAGATTTATTGTGCCCTCTACATACGTTTTCTGTCATTTTTTTGTGTGAATTGGATTTTTGCGCTGCTTACTCCTCTTTGCCAAATAGGGTTTACGTGCGATTGGGTGCAGGGGAAGATTATTCTTATTTATGTTATTTCCCTCCTGCAGATTTCACATGTCGCTTATGTCTCTGCCTACGTACCCATGATCACAAATTTCCCAAAAGAAAAAAAGACAAATTCTAAAATTCAGACCTACAGTGAAGAAAATAAGTATTTGATCCCTTGCTGACTCTGTAAGTTTTCCCACTGACAAAGACATGAACAGTCGATAATTTAAAGGGGAGGTTAATTTTAACAGTGAGAGACAGAATATCAAAAATAAAATCCAGAAAACACATTGTATAAATCTGATAAATTTATTTGCATTTTGTATAAAGAAATAAGTATTTGATCCCTCTGGCAAACAAGACTTAATGCTTGGTGGCAAAATCCTTGTTGGCGCGCACAGCAGTCAGGCGTTTTTCTGGATGATGATGAGGTTTGCGCACGTCAGAAGGAATTTTGGTCCGCTCCTCTTTGCAGATCATCTCTAAATCATTAAGATTTTGAGGCTGTTGCTTGGCAATGTGGAGCTTCGGCTCCCTCCATAAATTTTCTATGGGGATTAAGGTCTGGAGACTGGCTGGACCACTCTATGACCTTAATTCCTTCCCAGCAAACACCGTAAAATTACGGCAGATCCCGGGTGTTTATATATGGCGGCAACTCGGGAGCCAGGCAGCCACCATAGACTGTTTTATACAGTAGATACCCAGCGCTAATGCCCATGTTCGGTGCTCGCACTGATCATGGGCATTAACCCCACTGGAGTCTCGGTGAAAGCTGACCGAGGTACTATTTTCCTGCGATCGCCTGGGATCCCATTGTCATGACAGCCTTGTGAAGGCTCCCCGGCCTGTCATTCAATGGATAGAAGAGCCGGCTTTTAGCAATGCATTAGCATTGTAATGCATTGCATTAGTGATCCGACCCCTTTTTTTGTAAAAAAAAAAAAAAAAATTCAAATCACCCCCCTTTTTCCTAGAACACATATAAAAGTACTTAAATACTGTGAAACACCTACACATTTGGTATCTCTGTGTCTGAAAACGCCCGCTTATTTTTCCTGTACGGTAAACGCCATAGCGGGAAAAAAAGTCAAAAGTGTCAAATCGCCCATGACGTTTTGCCCATGATATAAATTTGAATAAAAAGTGATCAAAGGAAAAGCAATTCCCCAAAATGGTATAACTAAAAAAGACACCCTATACACGGAAGTATAAAAAAGTTAGTGTCAGAATATGGCGACTTTTAGAAAAAAAAATTTGGGCACAATTTTGGATTTTTATTAAAGGGGCTCTATCAGCAAAATTATGCCCCACATATATTGTGCCCCACATATACGTGAATAGCCTTTAAAAAGGCTATTCAGGCACCATAAATGTTATATTAAACTACCCCGGTCTCTTTTTTAAATAAAAGCATAAAAACATGCAAATCTTACCGAACGTGCATCGGGGATGGGGATGCACGATGCGACGTCAGCTTCGGGCACGCATGCCTCTTCTGTCTTCTTGGAGCGACGCCCTCTGGTCCCGTCTCTTCTGCCGGCTTCCTATTGGTCTTCTTCCGGCTTGAGGTCTTCAAATCTCGCGCCTGCGTAGTAGCGCTTCCCTCCGGAGCACTACTGCGCAGGCTCACTCGCCATTTTACTTAATGGCAGTTCGCGAGCGTGCAGTACGCTTGTGTAGTTCTACGGGGACTGGCAAGTGAGCCTGCGCAGTAGTGCTCCGGAGAGAAGCGCTACTACGCAGGCACAGGATTTGAAGACAAGAAGACGGAAGAAGACACGGAACCAGAGGGCGTCACTACAAGAAGACAGAAGAGGCAGGCGTGCCCGATAATATAACATTTACGGGGCCTTTTAAAGGCCTTTTTAAAGGCTATTCACGCATATGTGGGGCTCAATTAGCATAATTTTGCTGATAGAGCCCCTTTAAGGGGTTAAAATGTGAATAAAACCATATAAATTAGGTATCCCCAGATTCATACCAAAACATAGAATAGAGGTGACAGGTCATTTTGGCTGCACAGTGAACGCTGTAAAAACAAAACCCGTAAGAAAGTCGCACAAATGCACTTATTTTTCAAATCCCCCCCACTCTCATTTTTTTTTTCCAGCTTCCCAGTACATTATACAGAACAATTAATTGTAACTTCATGAAGAAAAATTTGTCCCACAAACATGAAGACCATGAGAGCTGAAAAATAAAAATGTTATGGGGTTTGAAAGGAGGGGAGTCAAAAACAAAAAATGCTATTGGTGGGAAGGGGTTAATGTGCTTCTTTTTGAGCCTCCTTTGTTGCCTTGGTTGTATATTTTGGGTCATTGTCCTGCTGGAAAACCCAGGCATGACCCATTTTTAATGTCCTGGTGGAGGTAAGGAGGTTGTCACTCAGGATTATACGGCATATGGCTCCATCCATTCTCCCATTGATGCGGTGACTTAGTCCTGTGCCCTTAGCAGAGAAACATCCCCAAAACATAATGCGTCCCCCTCCATGCTTGACAGTGGGGTCGTGGTTCCTTGGGTCATAGGCAGCATTTCTCCTCCTCCAAATAAAGCGAGTTGAGTTAAATTTTTGTCTCATCTGAACCTTCTCCCAGTCACTCTCAGAATCATCTGCAATCGCTGGTTCTAATCCCTGGTGGTCCAGTGTGCAAATTGTAATCTATGGTGGGCCCATGGGGTCGCCTTATTGTTGGTGGGAGTTTGTGTCTTTCGGTCATACAGGACAATAATGTGATATTATATGTATATTATATATGTTACGCAGATTATAAAAACAGAATTGAATTTGTAGAAGGAATTTTAATCCATTCTCTCTTTAGTTTTAAGTCAAAATGGAGAATAAAATCTAATCTGATATTTTAGTCATACAATCTCCTTTCGGGTTTCTAGAGGAGGGGGATGTGAGAGCCAAGTCCTAAGTCAGATATGGGAGCAGATGGCGGGGAGGCTGCAGGAGGCCGGGAATTCGGATGCTCATCGGGCAGTGTAATGAGATCTTGGAAAATCACAAGTAAATCTCTGCACAGAACCCGGCCACAGCAGAAGCTTGACTATAAGCCGTGGTGCACGTGTAATAGTGGTGTAGTATTACTGCGGTATATACATACACCAAAGAGCGGTATCAAAGGGATGCCCTGGTAATCACCCTATACAGGGATCTGGACTTTACTACAGTGAATCCTGTTGGTCTCGGATGTAATTTTTAGCAGAGATGTGTCCGCTTCACCCGCACAGGTCGTACGCTGTGTCCATGATCATATATACATATCTATACAGTACTGTACAAAAATTTTAAGCAGGTGGGGGAAAAAATGCTGCAAAGCAAGACTGCATTTAGAAATAGAAGGGTTAATAGTTTATTTATGTCAGTCCCGGTTCACATCTGCGGTCGGTATTCCGTTTGGGGACGGATTACTGAACGCATTAAAAAGTGGTGAGCAATGAAACCACACGGACCCCATAGACTATAATGGGGTCCGTGTGTTTTTGTACTTTTCTCTCCGCATGATTCATGCAGACACCGCATGGACAACAACCGGACTCCATCATAATCTATGGGGTCCGTCTGGTTTCTATGGTAACCACTTTTTAATGCGTTCGGTATTCCATTCGTCCCCAAGTGAACTCCCAAACGGAATACCGAACACAGATGTGAACCGGGCCTGACATAAATACACTTTTAACCCTTCTACTTCATAAAAATGCAGTCAGGGCCCAAAAAACCTTTTCGATGCCCTTGGTTATGGAACGTGACATGGAAGAGATGATATAGGCGTAATGGTCAGGTGAGTGGACTCAGCATGGAAGGTAACGTACACAATGTAGCTGCCCTCCTCATAGGGCAGGCTGGTGGACATACTGGTATATACCATCAATGACTTTACCATTCGCTCAGCATTCTTTACCTTCATCGCCTGTTTCCGACATGTGTTTCAGTTCGGGCTGTCACAGAGCACTTAGCCTCGTGTCTTTCAGCCATGCTTTTATAGCCTCTATTGTGTTTACAAGCCATAGTAAAACCTAATAGAACCTTTTACAGTAATCCCCAAGCTATAGGTCACCTTATAAAATCATACTTTAACAATCTTCACTGAGAAATCACAGCAAAATATTTAGGATCCGTAAAAAATACAGTGCGTAACATATGTCAGACTGCAGAAACTTTGTGAACCCCCCTTTCACTGCAATGGCGATGGCCCTCCTGCTAACCAGCTGACAACATGTGCACTTATTACTAACACACCTTGTCCAGATATTTAAGGAATGCCTGGGTACTGAGCGTCTATGACTTTCCAACACACGCCAGTATTCCACAAGGCAAAACCTTATGTCAGAGCTCACAACATGCCGTAAACAGCATTTCTTGGTGAAGCTGCATGGTTGTGACTTTCATTACTTTCCTATAGAAGAAAGTGACTGGCAACAAGGGCCCTTGTTCTGGTGATCGGTGAGCATCCCAGTGGGCAGTCCACCCACTGATATAGCATTCAAAGGGGTCTCCTAATTCATAACCATTCATATGCCTAGTGGTTGTGCTTGGTATTAGAACATATTTGCTTGAATGGGACTGAGCTGTTGAACAGACCATCTGACTCAATGTTACAATTGTTGTGTTCCTAGGCCCTCTGCCATTGGTCATTCAGTCTGGCTTAACTAGGAATGGCAGTGCCCCTTGGCGAACTTTTCACATGACCCCTGAGTATAATGATAGTGTTTTTGGGGTTGCGGCCTTACTTACCTCTCCACAGAAGTGACGGTGGCCATGAGCAGGAGCCAGGATTGGTAAGTAGATGGGGCCAGTTACCGGCTGGAGTTACTCCGGCAGGTAAAGGCCTATTGAAAAAAAATAAAAAATCCGTAGCGGCGTCTGCCTGGTCCCCTAATGTCCCAGGCCCTGTGGCAGCCGCTACCCTGCATTAGGTGATAACAGTTTAAAGGGATTCTACCACTAAAACACATTTTTTTCTAGTTACCACGTCGGAATAGCCTTTAAAAAGGCTATTCGTCTCTTACCTGTGGAAGTGCTCTCCGCCGCGCCGTTCGTTCAAAATACCGGTTTGTACCGGTATGCTAATTAGTTCTCTCGCAGCGATGGGGGCGTCCCCATTGCAGCTCGAAAACCGACCGCAGCGCCACCTCTCTGGTCTTCTGTATCCTCCCCTTGCTTCTTCAGCGTCTTTCGGACGCCTGCGCAGTACGCTCTGTTCGGCGAAGATTGCCGAACGTACTGCGCATGCGCGAAATTGCAGTCCCAGCCATAGTGCGGGCACAGCAATTTTGCGCATGCGCAGTACGTTCGGCAATCTTCGCCGAACAGAGCATACTGCGCAGGCGTCCGAAAGACGCTGAAGAAGCAAGGGGAGGATACAGAAGACCAGAGAGGCGGCGCTGCGGTCGGTTTTCGAGCTGCAATGGGGACGCCCCCATCGCTGCGAGAGAACTAATTAGCATACCGGTACAAACCGGTATTTTGAACGAACGGCGCGGCGGAGAGCACTTCCACAGGTAAGAGACGAATAGCCTTTTTAAAGGCTATTCCGACGTGGTAACTAGAAAAAAATGTGTTTTAGTGGTAGAATCCCTTTAAGGCATTGTACTGACAAACCCCTGTTTATTCATAAATTTTTAGGAGGAATAACAGAGGGCAGCACAGACCCATAGACTTTGGATCTATTGACGTGACCATTGTATTAAGTCTGTGTGAACAATCCAAGAAAAAACAGAACCTGTCATCGAATTGGGCCAAGTTCACGGACCCTTCAATAGACTCCTGTTTATGAGGGATCTGTGAAATCGGATTACCCTGAGGTGTGCACTTGACCGTAAAAAAAACTTCATAGCAAGCCTCCCCTACTAAACCCAAGAGATCCCCTATAAAACATAAATGGGTGATGTTTCTAAGCAGGTACCTAGGTTCCACATATTGAAAATGAAGGGCACTAAAATATTAAAGTGGCTAAAGGCAAAAACCTCTTTCGTTTCGTCCTTGTACTAGTTTTTACACGACGCCTGGAGAGCTCCATTGCTGTAAAGTTCTGTTTGATCCAGAGTACAGCTGGGCCGGAGGGGCGAGCGCTAGGAGAGGACCTCATGTTCTTCTATGTTTACACTGCAGCTGGAAAGGTCACCATGCTTTTCTGTTATCATCCATTGTCCCTGTTTGTTTTATGGTCAGATTTTTGGAGTCTCTTATACTACATCATAGTTGGCTGGAATACAATGCTATAAGTGCAGCTTAAAGGAACACTCCGGGTGTTTGGTGTATGGCAGTATTGGTGTTCTACCCATGTTGGATTCCCTAGATTCTTTGTTTTTTGCCCGCACATTGACCATATTGATCTGGTATATGGCTTTGCATACAATTGCAGTGTATGTGGGTGTAAGAGATATTGAAATTAGATTGTAAGCCTCTGTGTCTAAGGGACTGAGGTTAGTGATGACAGTCTCCGCACGGCGCTGCGTATTATGCGGGTGCTATATAAGCAATACATAAAATAAGCACATGACTACTTGGTAAGTACAGTATAGTCATATAGACATGTTATTCCCGGGTCCATAGGATATGGGATAACTTGCAGAGGACAGGAGATCGGACCGCTCAGACTTTGGTCCCCTTTTCTGAGTGGAGCGGTGGTCGGGCGGTGTGCACGCTGCTCCATTCATTCAGTGCGAATGCCAGAGACAGCGGCTATCTCCACACCCCCATTAAATTGAAAGGAACGGAGTGCAAGATGCCCGATCACGGTTCTCTTGACAATGGGAATCTGAGCAATGGCTGGAAAATTAATTGAAAAATAACCAAAACCAACCATCAATCCGGACAACTGATAAGATTTTGTGCATATTGGTTATTTCGATTCAGTTATTACATTTGTAAGCCGATAGCCGGCAAAATAATGGAGGGGGTGTATATCTCGCTCAGACTACTCACATGGGCAAGATGAGAGTAAGTCCAGGAATGACTTGTTCTCAGCAGACAGCTTTTGTCTGCTGAGCATTTTGTTACATGCTCAGTATTAGGCTGGATTTTTTAGGAATGGCAGGTAGGTTGGCAGTGGGACCTGTTATTCCACCCCCCTCCAGTCCACACATTGTGGATGTTTCTGCAGCGTGTCAGCTGCTGTGGATTGTCCTCATCAGTGAGGTTTAAAAGGTCAGCTCCAGCAGCAAGACAGGGCCAGCTGGAAGGTCACACTGTGGGAGCTGTGTCTTGTACCCTTCAATTTTGCCATTGAATCTGCTATCATAGGTGAGGTAACCTATTCTTATGTTTAGTTAGAGCCTAGCCGGGCAGGGATTTATTTTTGTATTGTTTTCCTTTTGTTGCTGCACTACCGTTTTGTTTTGAGTGAAAATAAACTCTACTTTGGTTTTGGACTAAAGAAACTGGACTTGTGTGTCTATGCCACCCCACCTAGCAACCCCAGACCCTGACACATTATTTATAAGCCTTTACCTACAGTTTCAGACGTTTTAGACCCCAGAGGTCAACTGAAGGTGAGATAACAAAACACAGTATTACTCAACTCCCCTGAGATTTGGTGCTGGTCTTCATCCTCTTCAGGACTGCTGAAGCCTGTGACTGGGCCTGAGCAAGGACATGGCATAGTGACACAAGGATGCAAGTGTGAGGACTTGGATCACATCTGCGTTACGACACCACCAACCATTCAGGCCCAATCACATTGCCTCAGCAGTCCTTGATGTTGTTCCGGCCTGAAGGAGACCAGTAGCAGCATCGGAGCCCAGGAGAGGTGAGTAAGGGCGGGTTCACACCAACGCCTGATCTCTGTTTGGCAGGTTTCAGTTTCCTGCCCGAGAAACTGGACAGGAGACAGAAAACCGGCAGGCAGTTTGCAAACCCATTCTTTTGAATGGGTTTGCAAAGTGTCCGCCTCTGAGTGTCTTCTGCTTTCCACGACGAAACAGTTTTTTTAAAACCGGACACAAAGTCGGACATGCAGGACTGGTTAAAAACAAACAAACAAACAAAAAAAACAAACGGTTTCGACACGGAGAACAGAAGGCTCTCACCGGCAGACACTGAATGCTGGGTTTCCGTCTTCTGCCAAAACCTGCAAAACGGAGATCGGGCGCTGGCGTGAACCCGCCCTAACAATGTTTTTTTGATGTTTCCTCACCTTCCCTGGACCTCAGCATCTGAAGAGACCTCACAGTATAATAATAGCAGCTCTGATTCAGACATTTTCAGTCCGAACAAAACTGCTGGACCAATTTCGCTAAAGGTTCGGCCATCAAAATCATACTGTAAAAGGAGCATGGCCTAAATAATCGCCATTAATTACAATCAAAGTAAGATGCTTGATTACTCATGACTTTGACTCAGGCTCTAGTTCAAGCAGTCGGACCCTCACTGATCTGCAGTGGGGATAGTAGATATCTGGGGGAAAACCCTTTAAGTAACATATACTTACCCCCCATTACTAGTACTCTTATACGGATATAGAAGGAAGGCTAGTTTGCTCATTCAGAAGTTATTTAAAAAAAAAAAAAAAAAATCAGTTCTGTAATCTACATTGACATGATATCCATCAGCCATACCTATCTATGTTATACAGTCTGTCTATCCTTATCACAGTCTAGCGAGTACTGATCTTCATCCTGTATCTCTCCAGTGTTTGCAGAACTACAGCCCAGAGTTATCAGGCAGAATATCAGTCTTCTTAAAATATCTACTAACATGAATGTTTCTTTACTGGGAATGTTAAGCACTAAAACCCGCTTTATACACCTAGATTCAATAAAACCATTGTTCTACTGTGTCATCATCAGAAACTTCAGTATGAAAGACCTGAAAATGGACTCAAAGGGGATTTTTAAGACTAATGACAAGGGCTGTGGTCCCTCCTGTTGACCAGTGGGGGCGCCAGGAGTCAGCTCTGTCCTATTCACTTGGCTGTGGCAGAAATCGGCATTACCAGGTACAACCCTATACCTGGTGAACAATATACAGTATATATGACATGGGTTGTGGCCCCCTCAGCTGACCTGTGGTGATGTCTGGGGTCTGTCTCCGTACTGACCCGATATTGATGGCTTATCCTGCAGAAAGGTCATAAATATTAAAGTCCTACAAAACGCATGTGAGAGTACAGAAGACAGTAAAACGAAATGAAGTTAAATGATTATTTTTTTGACATGTTAAAACTATTTAAAAAGATAAAAATGCCGCCATAAGAGAGCGATATTACACAGGACTAGCACAGACTTTACATCAACATTGTAAAATAGGACATAAAATACTATATGCAGGTAGTAGATAAAATGATGAATGTGAGAATCGTGTTCTGACGCTGATCAAGGTTTCCATAGTCAGTCCTTACTACAAAAGGACCCACATATAGGATGACTGAGACCATTCAGTACTTCATTGATTTGGGGAGCAGGTCTCATTTCATCTCCTGATAATATTAAATGGCATAAAACTAATATAAAAGGAATTAACCTTTAAGTAAAGGTAAAAAGTCAGTAGAAAGTCAAGGTACAGTAGGTCATCGATGATGGATACTCACAGGACTCTTGTTCCAAACTTCATTGAAGGTTCCAGCCGTCGGACCCATGCCCCCATACATTGGTGTCATATCCAAAAGAAAGTCAATGACCCCTTTAACAATAGTATTTTCACCTCTTCATAGTGTTTGGAGCTTTGTTCTTTAGATACGGAGCCCTGAATTATCTGTATACACATCTATTAGGATGCTAAAACCGTAGCTTCCTGCAGCCACCACTAGGAGGAGCTCTCTCCATACAGTTATTAGGTAAAACTCAATAATACCGCAGCATGGCGTAAACTCTTCAGCTCTCCCTGGAGGCGGCAGCTAGTATATTGCTTAATGCTATGGAGCTGATTTACCGTGGCTTATGCACCAGAAAACCGGTGTACAAGTCATGGAGAAAGATGCAAATTTTTGGTTTCAGATTTGTGAATTTTGAAGTTTTGCCTCCTGCTCACTACCTTTTCAAAGGAGGTGTGGCGGAGGAAGGGTCATCGATGCTGACAGTTTTATCATTATTTATCCCAGACGGGGAGGTGGAATAGATTTCAGATTTTGGACCCGTTTTGATAAAAAAAAAAACCCACAAGATTACATTTACTATAAGTAAAACCAGTTACATTTTGCAGAGACAGTGATTGAATCTCTACAAAGAGCGACTACGAGGTGTGAATATCGGCCTGGCGCTCCAGGTTTTGCACGAGGCCCTTTAGAAGCTCTTCATTCTGAAAGAAGTAAGTGTACAGTTCTTTTTCTAATCTGTCAAACTTGCTGGACTCTAAAATCTTCCTCTTCACCCTCAAATCCTCCAGAACTTCCAATAAAATCTCATTTAATTTGTGCAGACTGGAATTCAATTGCAGAAAAGTGGAGGAGAGTTCCTGAAAACACAAAAGCATAGAACGTGATTTATTACAGAATTATTACACATCGGTGCGACCGGGTCACCTCGGCCAATCTGAGACATTGTGCAGAGAATTATATCACGGTCTAGATCTCTACGTAACCTCAGACTCTTGGAAAGCTGGATCACAATCCTAATGGGAGATGTAACGACAGCTATAATGATTGTCACCCAGCTTTCCCAGACCAAGATACAACTTGGAGTGAAGAAAGTGTTGGCATCTAGTTCGCATTTTTTTCTCTAAGTTAAACTTTATTCCCCTGTTATGTAAAAAGAACAAGGTGATGACAAGACAGGACAAGGGGTTACTTGCAGATTAATGAGGGTCCAACCAATTCAGGAGAACGGGGATTTTTGCTTGGATATTTTAAATGCTCCCTTTGAAAAGAATCCCCCATTCTGCAGATTGGTGGGGGGCTTAGTGGTTGAACCCCCAATGATGTGTACGTTATAACTTGCGATGATGAGAAACCCCTTTAACTATATTTTGTGCTATAGTAGCTCTTTAGAGGAGTGGGTCTTTACTCTACACATCGATGAGTCTTCGGCGCGCATAACCCTGCCACTGCTCCCCATTTGGTATACCTGGGACTTCTTATACTAGGTACCAACCACTGTGTAGTGGGACCACCCTACAAGACCTGCCATTTAGAGATACTTGGACACAATTGTCTATCCGTCACAATTTACAGAATCTTGTACCAAGACTCTGTCGAATATAAGCCGATAATGTCATAGTGTGTGTGATGCTGGGGTCGATGTCATGAGATTCGGGCATTGCTATCTACCTTTATGAAGTACAGCAACTCCCACTTTCCCCACGCCCATACCTGTTTTTTTTCTCTTCTCTTTCACTCTCTCCCTCTCTATATCTTTCCTTTCTATATTTAAACATGGTTATGTTAGAGACCTCTTGCTAGCCTTATACTGGGTATGGAGATTTTTGTGCCCCATTCGTTCTGTGTGGACGAGAGCTTTTTCTACTGTATTGTATTTTTTTTAAAGATTGCATTAAAGGGATCCTATCATTCAAATGCATTTTTTTAATGACTAACATGTCGGAATAGCCTTAAGAAAGGCTATTCTTCTCCTACCTTTCGTTGTCTTTTCCGCGCTGCCGTTCGCCTGAAATCCAGGTTTTTGTCGGTATGCAAATGAGTTCTCTCGCAGCACTGGGGGCGGGCCCAATGCTGCAGGAGAACTCTCCAGCACTGCCTCCATCTTCGTCAGCAACGGCCTCTTCATCTTCTTGTGCATGGTGGGTCAAAATTCAACGCATGCACAAGTCGGATCTGCCAGCGGGCCTCAGTAGAGCCGACTTCACATGCGGGCGGCCATTTTTGGGCTTACATGAGCAGGCACAGTAAGAACTCCATAGAACTACAGGAGCGTACTGCAAAAAAATGGCCGGCACGGAGAAGACAACGAAAGGTAGGAGAAGAATAGCCTTTCTTAAGGCTATTCCGACGTGTTAGTCATAAAAAAAAGTGTTTGAATGATAGGATCCTTTTAATAAATAACAGAAAAACAAACAAACAAAAAAAATAAATAAAAACCTTACCTGGGTATTTAACATGAGCTCAGTTCCACCCGGATACATATAATCTTGCAACGTCTTCAGATTGGATTCGAGTTTTGATGTAAAAATTGATTGTTCTTGCTGAGAAACGGCCAGTTGGTCCTTCATAGACTGGACATCCGAGGATAACTTCTGCGTCGCCGATTCTAACCCGCTGTACGTTCTGAAGAGCTTCTGCGTATTATCCCCATCCAGAAGCTGGAATAATCTGCAGCATATGAGATATCACATAAAGTCACACACAGACAGCACATGAAACAATTCGGCACAGCAGCATATTTTTAAGGTCACCCCCCAACTGTGTTTACCATTATACTTAATGTTCCCATAATACACTTGCACTTACGTACGGACTTCTGGTTACTGTTGTCATCCTGCAGGTTAACTGGACTACAGTTAGATAATTTCGGAAGCCTATGGTGAGCTCAAGCTCCACGTGTCGCACTCATAACAGAGACACGAAAACATATTACAACCTTACAAAAGAACTCCGGACCTGGCTGGCTCCTCCAAAAAAATACAAGAACAACAGTACTGAAGTAGTGAGTAGTATAGTTTGTCCTGACATATACGGCTGAGTACGAGTAACTCCAATTAGTCAAAGTCCTTACTGAGCAAATCTACACACTTCACCCCATAAACTCCTAGGCGAGCATTCATTTTGCCTGTGCCCAATGAACATCAAGAGCTGTGGTTGCCAGACTTCGAGATCAATATTCCATTCAAGGGGTTGTTCGTGATAAATTAAAACTTTACCCCTAAGCTAAACCCCCTCCCCCGGCCTAACTTCTAATATACTCCCTTTAAAAAAATGTATATTTACCCATATGCCTGGGGCGGTCATGTGACTGCTCCTGGCACATTTTCTGATTTCCTAGTGATGTTCGGTTTTGCCGTTTCCGGAGATGGGAGGCCACTAGTACTCCTCTCCCCCACTCATACTCACCAACGCGGACTTCCTCTTCTGCTGGGTGTCGCTTCCTTCACAAGGGAGCCAGAGCTGGCGTCTGCGCACTAGAACCCCAGCAGAAGCAAAAAGAAGCAGCGCTCTATTGCGCATGTGTGGCGTCTGTCGGCATTCTATTGCGCAGGTGCCTATATCTGGATCCCAGGTGCAGGTAGAAGAGGGGACAGTGGCACCTCCACACCTCAAAGTCTTCTCCAGGACGAGAAAAAAGGTAAGTATGATGGGGTGGGCAGGGGGTTAGGGGACTGAATTAGGTAGCTAGGCAGGGCTTGTACTCCGCGGACTAGCTAGAGGGGAGTGAGTTGAGCGAACTGCAATGCATCATGGTAGTTGTAGGCTAAACAGCAGGAACTTTTAAAAGAAAAAAATAAATACATTTTGGCTTGGAAAAACCCTTTAAGGGCGCTGGGTAGAAATCACAGACGAGAACAGGTGTTTCAGCAGATATGGCCACCCCCACATATACATAGGTTTATTTTGCTAGCAGCAATATTGCACTTTGACACACTAACCGCCCCTCCAACACCATATAAGTGGCTTAGAAGAGATTTTTGTTGTGCCATGCTACCTTTAATAGTTTATTCCCATCTGTGCACTAAGGATTATACAACGGCAACCTTTGCTTTTTTCAGAACTCCATACAAGTAAATGGAGAGGCCAGCATATGCATCTCTCCCTTCACTGCAGCCTTGAAAGGGGGTCAGAGGACCCCGGTTCTTGACATAGATACAGATTCCAGAGATGAGACCCATTTATGTAAAATTCTGTGGATTTACATAATACCTCTATAAGCTTGGGAATGAACTATGGTAAACAAAATTGCAGGTGACTTCCCTGGATTTCCAGAAAAAATTGACCACCTTGCAAGCTCAGGGTTTCCCCACATGGTGATCCTACTGCAATTTTGCCATGCCTTACTGGTGACACAAATATTGCTTTTACCATGCCAGTACATACAGAATGTTACTTTGGTATCATTGATCTCCTTACCCATGGCCGGCCGAATCTCTAGAATCAATGTTGTTCCTTGGCTTGTCTGAAGCCAACAAAGAAGGGTTAGACATCTTCATTAATCTGTCTTCCAGTCTATCGGCGCTTTGTCTTAGCTCCTGAATTATGGCCTCCAGTTGCCGCTTAACGCTTCTGTGTTTCGTTAGCTCCAGCTCAAAGCCGAGCTGCAAGAGGTCGAAGGAGGCCCTCTGCTTCAGCAGATGACGGCACACCAGGTCCTGCCTGGACGTATACATTTTGAGGCGGGCCTTCTGTAATTCATAGTCTCCTTTCACAATGGGTATATTCAGTAGCTGGGCATTCTCCCGGACCAGGACTGGCAGGATCTCCTTTTCTATGGATTCTATGTTACTTTCAATCTGCGACGTCTCATCCTTCAAGCTTGATATCCTCACTAGCAGACTGTCTTTTTGGGAGGACTTTGTAATGCAAAGAAAGGAGGTTATACAGCATGTAATATATACTTTGTATATACTCTTATACATACTCAGTATATGTGATAAATATCTAATAGGAAGGGCCCCTTTGCTGGGAATCCCAACGATTACTAGAATGAAGGTCCTTTGCCTCCTGTTCTCAACCACAAAGAGGAGGATTTGTGTAAGGAACATCTATGGCTAAGGACAGTCTGTACAATATACTGATTATTATGGAATTGTTGTGGATGCAAGACCCATATGTAAATTTATCTTGGTGTGCAAATGTCATGAGAGCAAATCGGGGCCTTTGCAGGCCGATTTGCAAATGTATAAAAAAAATATCACTATCTGTAGATTGTGCCATTGGTTTGACACCGTATAGAAATGTATTGGAACGTGATCTCATAAATAATACAGTATGTGCGATATTACTGCTTGCCAATGGAAATGAGTTTGCACAGTTACCAGCTGCAACATGGTGCCTCATAGTGTTTTGGAGAAGAATCCTCCAGATTTTGGAGCACGGACATGACTCCTCCATGCCAAATTCTTATCAGACATGACAGGTGTATAGTATAACCCACCTACCTTGCTTTGAGCTGCACTGGCATTGGCTTGGACCCACTGCAGACCAGCATTTATACTTGAGTTCTTGGCCTTGGCCTCTATTAGCTTGTGCTTTGCACTGATGTACGCCATCTGGAGTCTCATCATCTCTTTGCATTTTTCCTCATGGGCAGGATCACAAAGAACATCTTTATCCAGTTGGATTTGCTGAAAGTCATCATCTGTCCCTTCGATACACTTGGATAAGTCCATGAAGAAATGTTCCTTAGTGAACTTTTTGAGTGCGGCGGTGCTCTGTTCTTCACATGATAAGTACTTATCTAGGAGAACCTGGAATAAGAAGATGGGTGATGACGATGAGGTGGAGGATTCATCGTTTTCACGGGGGCAATAGAATGAAATAAGCTTCTCGATGCCTGTAGCAATTTCCTGGAGCCCATGATTCATCTTGTTATTTAACACCTGCAGGTCACTCAAGGTTTCATTCAAAGCTTTGGCAGCTTCGTCTTCCTCATCTTTCAACTTCAGACCAGAGTGGACATTGGCAGACGCCATCAACTGCAGCTTATTACGTCTCTGTAGGCGCAGCCCCCGCAATTTCTGCAGATTACGAAGTTCTTCCTCTAGCGTCTCCACTGCCACCTCTTCCAAAGCAGAGGCCTTTGAGCTGGTTGGTTTGCAGGTCTTCATCACCTCCTCCAAAGCCTTATCATCCAAAATAGGTTTTCCAGACTCCTTTAAGTCACTAAAAGCTTGCAGCTTCTCCTCCGATACCATATTTTGCTCTGTAACATTGGCACAGAACCAGTCCAGGAAAGATTTGGCATCTGTGGTTTCAAAGAGCCAGTCAAAGTCTTCTCCATCCAGCTTAGAGGCTTTAGGATAGCCCACCTTCTTCAATGTCTGAACGAGCCGATTGCCGCTATTCATGGTGGTCTCTATACAAAAGCATGAAACAAAAGTTATACCAAAAGGTCAGTCCAAGTATGTTTCCCTATTTCTTTCTACAGAGACCCTTCCTTATCAAAAAGAATATACGGTGGGGACTTATGCTGGCCATAGATAATAGATGAATGGACCATACCATCTCGCTATAATCATCAGCTTATGAGAAGTTATAGGGGTGTTCCCATATATACATCCATAGAATATACCATTTAGAATTTTTTCCGGCTCCCGGTTCATTGTACTGGATATTAGTGGTGCTACTATGAAGCACAATTTGTCCAGCAAAAATTAAGCTTTCAAAAGCTTTTGGAAAAAGTGGGGAATGAAAAAAGAAAAAGGCAAAAATGGTAAATTGCTGTTCAGTCCTCCCAATCTCTGTGGTACTATTACGTCACACTGAGGCATGGAACAGGTCCATGTGCTGTTCAATCATGTACCCGACTCCATAATCTGTGTCTCCATCCTACTCTAACTGGGTAAAGCATTCAGCCCAGCAGTTAAGAAACTATTGCACCTGAGGAAGGGCGTAGTCTGACGCCCGAAACGCGTTGTGTGAGTTTTAAATAATAAAGCCGTTACCATTGAATACACTAAGGGGAGCGCAGTTTCTTTCACACCAGATTCCCTCACCGAATCTGACTGGTTGGTCCATTCTACAACTAACTGGGTATATGACCCTCTTCCATCTCATCCCCAACCTTGCTACTCTGTTTATCTCACCATAACCCATATTTTCAAGTTATCACTGACCAGGGTATCTTCCCTTCCACCTTCCCTCGCCACCTATAGGTGAGAGAAGTCACTGCTGTTTATCCTGTGTTGTATGACTAACGTTAGGCTCACCTCTGCATTGGGGTGTCCACCTAAAATCAGCAGAGAGAAAAGTCCTACACCCCATTATAGTCTGTGGAGTCCACAAGTAACTGCTCTTTTAGCGGACGGGCTCTACGAACTCTGCGAATCAGAACAACGGACAGCCAAACACTAGTGTGAACCTAGCACAAGCCTACATTTACATGGACATGGTAAACCACCATCACACGAGTGCATTCTGTGAATGGGGTTATTCATGTGACTGATATTTTGAGGGTCCATTGTCAAGACCATAAAAATATAGGTCATGCTCTATAGAACACAATGTATGGGGGAAACCGCCGTGAAAAAATTCTATCATGTGAATGTAAGGCGGAGGCTATACGTTGATTTTAGACGCAACTCTCTTTTTCACGAAGGTTAGTGAACTGAGTCACATGGTGCCGTCACCAGAACGTCTAGTCACAAAAAGATCAGTCAACTTCTTATGTTTTTGCCACTAGAGGTCGCAGTCACGGCACCCGGGGTCACAATAGGACTCCATTCGCCAACAGTGAAAAAGTCGCAGGGCAATCTTTGATCATGGAAGTCGCAACCAAAATGGTGGTGTAACCTGAAACTTAAAACGTGAAGACCTCTGCTTTCTGTCAGTGACTATAAAGGCTGAAAACCCATCTTACAACCATCTGCCTGACCCCGATGCAGGCCTGACTACACGCCAGCATTGCTGTATCCTCACACAAGCTCAGGATGGATTGCCTGCCTTTGTATTCACTGGCTGCAAGCAGAGGGGAGCAGTCTGGACCAAATACCAGGTTTATATCAGCAGTTGTCTCCCATAGCAACCAGATCACCAAAGGGATTGTCCCAAGCAACCATATGCTAGTGCAGCACAGATAACGAAAACGAAACTAGCAATGTTATTGGTTGCATGGGGCATCCTGAGACTTCTAGTACAGCCGGCACGTTACTACATAACCACATAGGCGACGATTAATGCTCAGTACACAGAGACGTTACTCACCTGCTTGTTTTGTCTTTATTTTTCCCGCTGCTGGTTTCCTCCATGTGACGTCAAACAAAGAGTACGGAGCGCTGCAGAGACCAAATTGTATCAACGACGGAAAAACGCGCTGCTGGTCATGCTTTTACGGCGCCTTACCTGCAGTGGTCGGGAGGGGGAGCTGGTGAGGCGCTGTGCTTGATTTCCCGCCCTCGGTGGTCTGTTGTGTGGTGTGTACTGAGGAGGAATCGTGTGAGGGGAGAAGTCAGTGACATCCCCGTGTACGCAGCTTATCACCAGCACTACTTTATCTCTATGTGGCAGCTTTCCGCCGTGACTTCAGTGAAGAGGGCTCAGATAATTCACAGCAGTCAATGGGGGAATTTATTATGGGCAAAATTTTGCATTTTTTTCCCTATCTGAGGCGACATTGTGTCAAATCTTTCACAAAATTCACCTCATGGACATTGTGATTCCTATGCTGCCTGATATTACGGTCTTCATTACACTACCTAAGTACTGGAGCAGATTTGAGCCCATTTTTGCACCTTTTTAGACTAATTTTACATGTGTATTTTGACGTGTTTTTTTTTACACATGTAAAAAAATGTCTTTGAAGTCAATGGGAGTCTTATTTTTACACATGTATTTTTTACAAGTGTATTTTGCCAAAATACACACGCGTTTACTCCGTGTGAACGGGCTCTAAGACCCCACATAGTGAAGTGCAGCAAAAAGAAGAAAAAACACTGCAGAAAGGCAGAGTTTTTCATTGCAATTTGTCAGAGTTTTCGTCTACGGACTTTCTGCCCTTATTATACCTATATGGAAACCACCAACATGTCCGCATGGTATAAATGGGATTAGCTAGAATCCCCTTCACTTTGCAGGTAATGTAAAAGACAACACATGTTTGTGAAAATGCACCAATATGTCGGCAGTCATTAGGGCGTTCCTGACAGAGTAGCTGGGCTGTGAGGATCGTTCCCTCTGACAGTACTCGTCCATAGCCCTATACTAGGGGGAGTTTTCCTCACAGCCCAGCGTCATCACTAGCCGGTAAGGAACGTACCCCCAGTACAGGACTATGGACGAGTACTGTCAGAGGGAACGATCCTCACAGCCCAGCTACTCTGTCAGGAATGCCCTAATGAGAGGGAGATATCTTCAACACACAGCCGGCTTTCTAGCGGTATATAAAACCGCATGTGCCCGAGGACATGAAAGGTCCTCTTTAGTCCGGGGCCTCAAATGACATAAACGGCACGATTTGCCATCGGCGTAAAAAAACATGGGCAAAGTGGATGGGATTGTAGCGAATCCCATGCCCACTCTGCAGTAAAAACTGCAATGCGGACACACGACGATTTCCAAAACCTGTGCGGTAATAACTACAGAAATGCCGGTGGTTTCTCTATAGGTAGAATTGGAACAGAAAGAACGCAGAGGAAACCTCTGTGAACTTTCTGTCTAAAACACTGTGAGAAGAACCGTGATGCGTTGTAGTAGTTTGCAAAAAAGTGCTGTGGGATGCAATGTAGGGCCTTAACATTAAAAAATACAAATAAAAAATTCTACAGGAAAAACATTCTCACATTTTCGCTATGAATTTAATAAGGGAAGAAAAACCGCAGAAAAAACCCCCCACTAAGGCCCCACGTTTTTTCTGTTGCAGATTTTGCTGTGGTTTTTGGAGCCAAAGTCAAAAATGGCTACAAAAGGAATGAGAAATATCTAGGAAGTTCTTATACTTCTCCTTTCTACTCAATTCACTCTTGTATTTGGCTAAAAAACTGCAACAAAAAAACCTGCGTTTCCGCAATGTGGGGCCTCAGCCTAAAAATATGTTTTTGCTGCATTTTTTTAACAGTGTTCTGCAAGGTGGGGCCTTAGCCTTGTACTCACCCTGCCGCTGTATTCATGCCAGTGCAATTTTTCACTGAAGCCAGAGGAGAACACCTTGGGTTCAGTACACATGTGCCATACCTCAGGCGCATGCGCAGTGATGCTGGTGTATACATCTCCAGATGCACTGACGAAGTGCGCAGGTGCCGGGAGCAACAGAGATAAATCTTATAAAATGTATTTTTATTTTTAAAAGGCCTGTGGGTGGTTTAGAGTCCTAAATCGCCCTGACAGGCTCCCTTTACTTAGGCGCGCTTTGTAAAGGTGTTGAAAAAAGTTACTCCATAAAAGCCTGCCATATGAGATGATCCCAGGTGTCAGACCCTAAAGCCAGGAGTGGCTTCTAAAGGAATAAGAAATATAAAGGAAGCACTTATATGTCTTTCTTCTGTTAAATCCATTCTATTTGGCTCAAAAACTGCAGCAAAATCTGCAACAAAAAAACAGCTTTTCCTCAATCTGGGGACTCAGCCTTAAAGGGGTTGTCCAAGATAACTGCTTTTTTGATATGAGGCTGGGAAAAATGAACCCCACCTCCCCAAAACTTACTCACCTGCCCTGGTTCTCTGGTGTCTCCCTTCACAACCCAGTCCTGCTGCTCTGGGGTCTTGTTGTGGTGGAAGACCCCACTGCACGTGATCGCTTAGGCCAGTCAACGGCCTGAGGAAAGGACGCAGGATGTCACAGGTGATGTTTGCAAGTGATGTCCTTGTTCCTTTACTGTGGCACATGTAGTAGGGACTCCCGTCGAAACAAGACACCAAAGCAGCAGGACCGAACTGCAGTGGGAGACACCGAAGCAATGGGGACAGGTGAGAGTGGCTTTTGTTTTTTATTATTTTTTTTTTCACCTTCTCTGGCCTCATATAAAAAAAGTGGTTATCCTAGAAAACCCTTTTCCGGGTACGTTGACAATTGTAGGTGTAACACCCCCTTTGGCCACACCCCCGGGTAGCGGGGCGTTCGGATAAGTATGAGTTGCCGTTCTACCTTGCTTAGCGCAGTGCCTCCACCCTTGTCGGTGATATTCTGGTGCTTCCGGGTTGACAGTACCTTTCTTCAGATCTCTGTCCGGGGCTTGACAAGGGAAAGCCCCCCCCACACCAACACGCCAGAGAAGATTGTGGTATAAACAAAGAAACTTTTATATGGAACTTAATAAAAGTAATGGTGAAGTACAATATGCAATAACATTCACAGCATCAGTAAGAGGTGGTGCTTTAAACGATAAACCTATCTAGAAAATGGCAGGTCTATATGGCAAAGCCCTAGGACAATGTATAACAATCACAAAGCTCAGTCTTAATACAAGGCCTGTTGCCGCGGTTCTGGAAAGAATCTTCTTTCGTTGGTGCACATGAAATATGTCAGAAATGACCAATGCTCCTTTAATTCCTAGCAGGGTAATATTCCTTAGTCCAGAAGGTTTGGTACACTGCAGAAAATCCATTAATGGCTACAATCATCTATCAGCAGCAGCAGGCTCTATCCCTTACAATAGGACATGGCAGCACGGCAGGTGCCTGGATGCATCAAGTCTCTTTTACTCCTTCTGCAGTGCTCCAGCTTAAACAGTTATACTAGCCAAGAACAAGTTACTCCTGGATCATAGGATGCAGTCTAAATAAGAATGCTGTTGATAGGTACACTTACAGTTCCAGAGGAATTAACGCTGTCCTATCCAACAGGCTGCCAAAGGGTTAAGTCTGGAAGAACATTCCGATGTAGCAGGGAGGCGCCTCCGTTGGTTGTGGAGAGTATGGATACCCTGTATATTCGGCAAATCGTCCCCTGGAGTCGGTAGCCTTTTCTATGAAAGAATTGAATCCTCTTTTCTTTTTCTTTCAGCCTCTGGGAGCTCAGGAGATCTTATTACTGCATCCACCTGTGATCTCTCTCTCCTGCAGACTGCCTGAGCACATGGTCTCCCCTGCCAAGTAGCACCTCCCATCCTCCAAGGATTTGATAAACAAACACAATTGCTTTCATGCTGCATGCACAATGTTTGCAAACTGTTAACCCCTTGTTGCCTTGAACTGCACACAGGGGTTACATAGGAATTTGGTGCTGATTTTGAGGCAGATTTTGCCCTGATTATGTCTCCCATTGCTTTAAATGGGAGGTCAAGATCAAAGCAGGACTCTGAAGGAATAAGAATCCTGCTCCATCTTGATGTAGAGTCTGCAGCAAGGCCCAAGGGCCAAAAAATTAAAAGATACCTGAGATGGAAATTCACCTCTACAAAGTGTGAACAGCCCTTAAGGATGCATTCAGACATGATTTGGTCAGTGTTTGTAAGGGGGCGTTCACACTACCGTCAGTGTCCGACAGGTAGTGTCCGCTCCTAGTGTCCGTTCAAAATCTGGCACGGACACTAGGAGCTGACACTAGCTGTGTCCGTGACACTTGTCATTCATTTAAATGGCGATCGGGTGCGTTCTTTTGCACTCCGTGCCCTTCCTTCACTGTCCGCATGTAAAGATGTCCGACTTTTCAAGCGGACAGAAAAACCCGACATGTAGGTTTTTTCTGTCCGCTTGAAAAGTCGGACATCTTTACATGCGGACAGTGAAGGATGGGCACGGATTCCAAAAGAACGCACCCGATCGCCATTTAAGTGAATGACAAGTGTCACGGACACAGCTAGTGTCCGCTCCTAATGTCCGTGCCAGATTTTGAGCAGACACTACCTGTCGGACAATGACGGTAGTCTGAACACCCCCTAAGGCTGAGTTCATATATGTGCCCAAAATAAGCGCATATGTGAAAAATGGTATACCCCGGCCTTATAAATAAATATATGGAGGTGCCAATGTGTGAATGTTTAAACAGTATGTACCTATTTAGTGTGAACTAAACATTTAACAAAACATTATGGTGCATTTATTAAAACTAGTGATCTTCATGGTATATATTTGTGGTATGGTAAATCTGGTGGACCAGGTTGTTCCCATCCCTCCCCACCCAGATTCATGCCCCGCTCCACCTAAAAAAAAGTGGCAAGTGGAGCGCAGAAAAGGGCCCTGATAGAAGGGTATCTAGAACAGGGTCACCCCCATTCTATGACATCCATATCCAAAAAAGCGTTGTCTAGTATTATGCAGATAAGGTAGTGCAGTGTCATATCATGGCTATTTGTATTTTTAAGGTGAAACATGGAAAACTATCAACAGGACTTTGGATTTTACTGCAGTAAAGAACCGATCTCCCTTATTGCTGGAAAAATATTGTCCGCCCTGCAACCTGCTCATACAGGTAGTGTCTTATATTCAGTGTATGCAGTGACCCACATCACATATACACAGTCCAGTCATATTAATGTGACCACCTGTCAAAATCCAGAATAACCACCTATGGCAGAGCGGACCGCTGCGAGACGTGCAGGAAGAGAGGGGATGTTGTGATGATGGTCACTGGGATGTTGAGCCATGCCGACTCCAGTGCCGTGTCCAGCTGTGCTAGGTTACGTGGTTGAGCATCTATGGCGCGAACAACCCGAGCGAGGTGGTCCCACAGATTCTCGATTGGGTTCAAGTCCGGGGAATTTGCTGGCCAAGGGAGTTTGGTAAACTCATCCTGGTGCTCCTCGAACCACGCACGTACACTGCGAGCTTTATGACACGTCGCAGTGTCCTGCTGCTAGATGCCATCACCCTGAGGAAAAGCAATTCGCATGAAGGGGTGAACATGGTCCGCAAGGATACTTGTGTTGATCCATCGTGCCTTCCACAATGATGAGTGCACCCAGATGGCTGATGACACGTGCCTTCTGCGATTGGTTATTTAACGTTGACGTCAAAAGGTGGTGGTCACATTAATATGACTGGACTGTGTATAAACACCTATAGGATTAAAGGGGTTGTCCCATCACAAGGATCCTATCTATACTGCTTGTTAATGCGAATGTAAGACTTTTCCTAAATACATTGCTTCAGCAAAACTGCTTTGTTTGGCCGCTATATTACTTTATTCATTTTTTTGGGACACATCCCTTGACTTATCTGCTCATAAGTCAAGTGATGTATCTGCTGCTCTGAGGGGGGAGTGAGGAGGGGCTAAGTGCACGGGAGCGAGCCTGGAGGGGGGGTAGTAGTTTACCCTTTGGGGGGAAGGGGCCGCCAATGCAGCAACATCTGCTGCAACATCGCTATGCTTCTGCCCTGCATGAAGCCAGCAGCGGCAGGAGCGGAATAACAGCATCGCTTCTGCCGCTGCTGGCTTCATGCAGGGCAGAAGCATAGCGATGTTGCCGGCATCTGTGTATCTGTGCCGGCGTCTAACCCTCCCCAGTATCCGCCTCTCTATTACAGCGGATGCCGGGTTTGTATTCACATATGCACAGCCAGCGGCGAGATGCCCCTGGCCCTGCGTGCACACTCATAGACCAGTCTAGCCTTCACAATGCGAATACAGACTCGGTATCCGCTGTAATAGAGAGAGGCGGATGTCGGTTCTGTAGTCGCATTGTGAAGGCTAGACTGGTCTATGAGCGCGCACGCAGGGCCAGCGGCATCTCGCCGCTTGGCTTTGCATATGTGACCCCGCCCACCAATGACGCAACAAAGCCAGAAGACAGAAGATTTTTCAACAACGAAGACTGGTGAGTATGCGACGTGGGAATACCCCTTTAATGCTCGCCAGAGTCTTTCATGGGCTATGTATGAGTTTCTCACGGTGATAAAATGGTTTATGACAGGGTCATGTGTAGCAACTGTCATGTGGGCCCTCCATGGCAAAAAAAAGAACCCGAATTTCCCCACACAAACTGTGGTTGTATTTTATTATGTTTTTGTTATTGTCGAGGCCTATGTTGGTCTAAAGCTACATAAAAACGGGGGGGGGCGTGGCTAGCCGGCTAGGAGAGTAGACGTGTTCGTCGGAGCTCCCGGCGACCCTGCCTGAATCTCCTCGGCATCCTCGTTTAACTTACCTGTTTTGGGTCGGTGACACCCTGCGGTCTTCTCTGGAGACTGCTCTACTGCAGTTTTTGCCTCCCTGCGAGACCCGGCGGACTCCCTGCCTATTGCGGCCTACTCACCGTTCCGTGGAGCGCCGCCATCTTGGTGTCCGGGCCTTCTCCATCCCTGCGCTGTGCTGCGGTCGGGTCCCGTCTTGCCTCCTCCGGATCCTCCCTGGTGGTGAGCGGAGTCCATCCAGCTTCTGGGCGCCGATACTGAAGTGCTCCTCCGGTCCTCCTGCTTCAGTGGAAGCCGACGAGAAGCCTGTGGCCTACCACCGGAAGTGAGGCGGCAGCCATCTTGGACAGGCCCTGCGGTGCTGTTTCTTCCCTGCTCTGGCTTGGCTGTTATTCTGTCTGCAGAATCCTGCTGTGGATCTCCTGCTGCCTGTGTCACAGTTTTATTGAAGATCTCCCTCTGCTGCTCCCACCTCAGGCTGTCACTGCTTTTTCTGGTCCTGGAGCTGCATGTAAGTGACTGTTTACTGTCTTGGCTTGTGGAATTCCAGTGAGTGCTGAGCCCCTACACCACCATCAGGGGGGGCTCCTCACCTTTCTCCCGGTCTGGACTTTGCATGTTACCTGGCTTGCACCCTGCCTTTTTGGTTGAGCCCTTTGTGAGTGCCGAGCCCCTACTCCAACACCAGGGGGGGCTCCTCACACTGGGCTCCCATGGACTTGTAATTGCCTGTATGTCTCCATTGCAGGCCACTTCTTTTGTTATGCTTGACTAATTTGCCAACAGGGTCACCTCTGGCGGCTCTCAGATGACTGTTAGGCTTCCTTCCGGACGGCCCCCATGGCCCTGACGGAATTTGCTGCTGTTTGACCTGCTGCGCTACTCCGCAAATTTTGTACCTGTCGCATTGATCTGCTGTCCTGCCCTGTCCTCCTAAGTTGCGTCCCTGTCCTTTCCTACCATTGCTATTATGCCTCGAAAGAAACCAACTTCCTCCAAAACCCCTAGGAAGCTTTCTGACTTTTTCTCGAGCAACATGTCGCATTCTCTACCTTTCTCACCGTTGGGTCCCCGCTCCCCAGCGAGGTCGCCTCCGCGGTCTGAATTGGTGGACTCTTTACCTGACGGGGGCTCTCTCTCAGTTGATCGTCCTCCCCTGCTGGTTGATGGGGGTAAGAGAAGTTTTGTTGTGTCTCCTCAGGGTTCCCCATCTGGCAAGGAGCCGTTGTGTAAGCGGGTCGCTGATGTCCCACCTGCCTCTGATACTCCTTCTGATTTTGTTCATTCGGACATTTCTGACTTCCCGGCCTCCTCAGACCCTGTAACGTGTGATACATTGAAAGGGATGCTTGTTCTTCTACAGGCGGGGATCAACAAGACTGTCTCCTCTGCAGTGGGCCAATTGCGACAGGATATCGATGCTTTGGGAGAGCGGACTGACCATCTTGAAAATAAAATGGAAGAATTTTCATCTGCTCATAATGACTTGGTTGACGCTCATAATACTCTGGAGGCGGAGGTCAGATGGCTCAAAATTAAAGCGGCTGACGCTGAGGATCGGTCTAGGCGCAATAATATTAAGATCCGTGGTGTCCCCGAAGATGTGGCATCAGAGGACTTGATGGCCTATGTTCAACGTC
The DNA here is from genome assembly GCF_031893055.1 of Leptodactylus fuscus. Classification (NCBI taxonomy): domain Eukaryota; kingdom Metazoa; phylum Chordata; class Amphibia; order Anura; family Leptodactylidae; genus Leptodactylus; species Leptodactylus fuscus. The sequence continues at coordinate 332,097,547 of NC_134265.1, forward strand.
TCTTTAAGAAAATTCTCCCGCAACTTACTGAACTGGAGCTCACCCTCGATCGGACCCATCGTATTCCTAAAGCGAACTCTGCTCCTGTGGATGTCCCGAGAGATGTGCTAACGAGGGTCCATTTCTATCAAGTTAAGGACTCGATTCTTGCGGAAGCCAGGAAATGTGGTACCTTACCAGCTCCGTTTGCATCCATTTCCCTGTTCCCTGATTTATCCGCAGCTACTATGCAGGCCAGACGTGAACTGGCTCCCATCACCAAGATCCTCAGAGACCGGGGCATACGATACCGTTGGGGCTTCCCTACTAAGCTGCTGATTCCCCGCAATGGGGTTTTCCATTCCGTCCCTGATGTGGAGGCGGGCATGTCCCTCCTCCGTAAGTGGAAGCTTGCACCTGCTGACTCTCACTCATCTGTGCCTGAATCCTCAGTGCGGCCTTCTCATCTTACTAAGGAATGGACTGTGGTGGGCGGTCGTAAGTGAATCTGTTCACCGCCTCGGCGGACTGACTCGCCTTGCCTTGCCTAATCTTATGACTTTTTCCTTTGTTTTAGGTGACCTGTGTGCCTTTCTAATACTCACTCTCGCTGAGTGTTACTGACCTGTTTTTCTCCCCCCCCCCAACTGATTACTTATGGTTATTCGGTGTTTTTTGACACTATGCTATTTTGTTTGCATTCTTTGTTCTTGTTTCATACCTGGAATGTTGTATGCTCATTATGCCTGTTCACACATACTTTATGCATCCTTCTTTTTCTGTGTAGCCACCTGGGTCTTCCGCCATTTTTTTTAAGTTTGTCACTATGGTACTCCGTATCTCTTCACTTAATGTTAGGGGTTTGAATAGCCCCTGTAAGCGGAGTTCTGTCTGGAGGGAGGCCCGTCGCCTCCGCTGTGACGTGCTCTTTCTACAGGAGACTCATTTTTGTGTTGGCAAAAGTCCTAAGTTTTCTAATCCCTCTTTCCCTCATATATACCAGGCTTCCTGCACTGCTAAACGTAAGGGGGTTCTTATTGCTGTGCGGGATTCAGTAGCTTTTTCCCTTGAATCCACTTTAGTTGATCCCGGGGGCCGGTTTTTGGGGCTTAATTGCCTTATTAATAATGTTAAGTATACTTTGGTGACTGTTTATTTCCCGAATCGTTCACAGGCGCAGTATTGGAAATCTGTTCTCTCCAAGATTCGAACTTTTGCTACTGGTATGTTGATCGTCGGGGGGGATTTTAATTGCTTAGCTGATAATTCCCTAGATTCTTCCAACCCCAAGCGATGCTCCCCTATATTGTCTTCCTCTTTGATTGACCAGGGCCTTTATGACGTCTGGCGTTGTCAACATGGCGGGGAACGAGATTATAGCTATTTCTCTTCTTCGTCCTCCTTACTCCCGTATTGACTTCTTTCTCACTGATAAAATTGGGTTGATGCAGACGGAATCTACGGATATTGGGCTGATCACCTGGACTGATCATGCTCCGGTGTCCCTTTCTCTACATGAGAAGTTTTCCTCTGCCATGCCTACCCAGTGGCGCTTGAATGAGTATATCCTAGATCACCCCTCCTATGGTGAGCACCTCCGTGAGGCCCTGAGGGAATATTTTTCCCTCAACTCCCCCTCTGTATCAGATCCTCATGTGCTCTGGAATGCCCATAAGGCATATATGCGAGGGATGCTTATTCAGGCGTGCGCGAGGGCCAAAAAGGAACGGTCTAAAGACATAGATGCTGCACTTCGCTCCCTATCCTCCCTCTCCGCACTTAATAAGCTTAACCCTACTCCTACTGTCTCTGCGGAGATTAGGCAATGTCAACTTAGATTGCAGGGCCTTCTGGCTTGTCAACAGGACTTAGCTTTTAAGCGCTTTCAATGTCAGGCCTATGTGCATAATAGTAGGGCTAGTGCCTTTTTAGCCAGAAAAATCAAACAGTCGCGCCCCAAAACCCGTATTGCCCACCTCGTGGATGACTCAGGTACTAAAGTATTTGACCCCCGACTTATTGCAGAGCAGTTTCGCTTATATTATAAGTCATTATACAATCTTAGGGATGATCCCCAGACATACCAGCCATCTAAGGAAGAAATTGATAGATTCTTAGATTCTGTGGCCCTGCCCCGCCTTTCCCCTGCGCAGTCTGCCTCCCTAGCCTCGCCTATCACCTTACTTGAAGTTACGGAAGCCATAGCCTCACTGAAACCGCTGAAATCCCCTGGCCCTGACGGCTTTTCCGGGATCTACTACAAGAAATACGTTGATATTCTGTCCCCTTATCTTTTAGCTGTGTTCAGAAAGGCGGCGGAGGAGCAATGCTTCCCGGGAGAAATGTTGTCGGCCACTATAGTGACCATCCCTAAACCTGGCAAATCTCCCACTGTCCCGGCTAATTTTAGACCTATTTCCCTCCTGAACACGGATATTAAACTGAACGCCAAAATCCTTGCTGAGCGGTTACTCCTCCTACTCCCCCAGTTGGTTAGTCCTGACCAGGTAGGTTTTGTATTTGGTATAGATTTAGAAAAAGAAGGTATTGGAGCTCACCGTGAATGGTAATCAGTCCTAGGCGGGGTGCACGATAGGTTTGTGGACCAACAAACGAAGGTATGGGATCAAGAAAAAGAGAAATCGGCATCACTCCGCGGACGTGAATAAAAAAAGTCCTTTATTCCATCTGATATAAACTTACAAAAACATCAAAAACAAAGACAAAAAAGAATAACAGACATTAAAAAACGCCAACGCGTTTCGGGACGCACAGTCCCTTAGTCATGGCATCCTAAATCAACAAACGTAAAGGCTGGTATATATACTGCAACCACAGGATCAAAAAAGTCATGTGATAGTAATCAATAAAGATAATTAGCACCTGTGTATCTATTTCGCAATTCAATATTAACAACAAACAAAACAAAACAAAAATACATATTAATTCCTTTATACATGTAGAATTAGATAATCACAGGATAAAAACAAGACACATAGCCAGAAGAGGTAAAGGCAAAACATAAGATAATTCGTGGTGTAATATAATGAAAGAGCAGAATACAAAGGGTCATTCGACTACTATGACTCCATTCATATCTTTTAGTCCGGTCACGTGATGTATATAGACCAATGATGTTGTTTTGTATTCATCACACAAGATAGACCAATGGAAAGAAGAAGATACACAGTATTCATTCATGACTAAAAAAGTCACGTGATGGTCTGGAGTCAATAGAATTCCACTATGTCGATGTAATAAATTTCACCCACGTGGTATACCCAATGTAATTGCCTAAGATGAAAAAGCAACACACAGGTAAGAGCAGGAAAGAAACGCTCCATATAATAAACGGCATATAAACATGAAAAGAAAACCTTACAAAAATCATCACCGAAGGTAAGTATTATAATACAATATATAGAAATACGAAATCTAAGAGATGTGACTATACATAATGGTAATAATAATAATCGGCCACCCATCTCTAGATGAAAATGTATATAATATACTGATAAAAACTGAATCCGAAAAATATCACAGCTACTATGACTCCATATATCTATTTTTTTCCAATCTAATTACGTGATGAATATAAACCAAAAATATTATTTTAGATTCGTCAAACAGACGAACCAGTAAAAAAGAAAGATACACAGTATCCATTTATGACTAAAAGGAAAATCACGTAATAATCTGGAGTAAATAAGATGCCATTTTTTAATACAGCGAATTTTACCCACATAATATACCAAATATAATACCCTAAAATAAAGAACAACACTTAAAAAAAGGGGGAGGGGGGAGCATAAAAGAAACGCTCCATATGAATAACAGCGTGTAGATGCTAAGAGGAAATCCTTCTAGACAACTCACAAACGTAAGTGTAATAATATAATGTATAGAAAAACTAGATTTAAACAAATATATCTATACATAACAGACAAAAAGTCCCCAAATAAAGATGTTAAGATGTTAAAAAAAGTGTTTCTTCTATTAGGATAAGGAAATAAATTAGTGGATATAGGTAAGGTCCGTTTTAATATTCATCCCATATGGTACTCTGCAGTTAAATTGTAGGATCCAATAGGCTTCCCTAATAAGGAGGGTTTTCCTCCAATTACCACCTCGCATCGGTTTTTTGACCCTTTCTAAACCACAAAAGACCATGGATTCAAGATTACCTGCATGTACAGTAGAGAAATGTCTAGACGCACCTGAACAATTCTCTAAGCATCTCTCACCATCTGATATATGTTCTGATATGCGCACCTTAACAGCCCTAATGGTGCAGCCAATGTAATCTAATCGGCAGGTAGTGCATTTAATGCAATATACCAAGTGGTGAGAATCACAGTTCATATGTGAACGTAGTCTAATCGAACATTCCGAAGCATAACTACTTACATGATTGGATCTAAGAACGTGTTTGCATACCATGCAACGTCTCTTACCGCATGGAAAAAATCCCTCCTGAGTAAGCCATTGATTGTTGGAACATACATTAGACTGAAAAAGACTAGGAGATAACAAATCACTCAAAGATTTTCCTTTTCTGGCCACAAAAGATACTCCCTTTTCTAGAATTTTGTTGGTAATGTCATCAGTGCACAGAATAGGTAGGTTTTTTTTTAACCACATGAGGACCGCCGTACGTAAATTTACGGCCTCATGTGCTGGTACCTAAAGACCGGACTATTGCCGAAATACGTCCGGCCTTTAGGTACCTTTCTGGCGGGGGGAGGGGTGCGGGGGGGACAGGGGTTAGGTGTTACTAACACCTAACCCCTTCCTCCATAACGTCCAGTCGGAACTGAGTCCGACTGGACGTGTTAACCCTTTCGATCGCGCCGTCAAACATCGCGGCGCGATCGAAAGGGATCCGCCGACAGGTTAACCAGATCGGCACCCCCCGCGGCGAGATCGGGGGGTGCCGATGTCAGTAGAAGGTAGTCTGGGGTCTGGCCAGTGACCCCAGACTACCGGAGCCCCACATACCTGGTGATCCTGCCAGGCGGTGGAGGAAGTGAGCGATGTGTCTCACTTCCTCTGCAGCTTACAGGACACGAGCAGGCTCATGTCCTGCTCGTGTCCTGTCTGCTACTGTGTAGAATCAGCTGATGCTTTCATCAAAGCATCAACTGATTCAAGTGTCCTAAAGGGACACATGAAAAAGTTAAAAAAAAGTTAAAAAAAAAAATAAAGTGTATGAAAAAAGTAATAAAGTTCTAAAGTCCAAAAATCCCTTTTTTCTATACAAAATGAATTATATAAAAAAAAGCACTAAAAATTAAAAAAAGCAATGCATATTTGGTACCGCCGCGTCCGTAACAACCTGTACAATAAAACTGAAATAATATTTAATGTACACGGTGAACGTCGGAAAAAAAAACCGGAAAAAACTCGCCGGAAATAATGATTTTTTGCCATCTCATCCTACAAAATATGCTATAAAAAGTGATCAAAAAGTCATATTCACCCCACAACAGTGCCAATAAAAAGCGCACATTTTCCCGCAAAAAATAAGCCCTCAACCAACACTGTCAACCGAAAAATAAAAATGTTACGCCTCTCAGAAGATGGCGATGCAAAAATCACTGATTTATGTCCCCAAATGTGTTTTTGTTCTGCAGACTTAGTATCGCATAAAAAAATAACATAAATGAGGTATCGCCGTAACCGTACCGACCCGCAGAATAAAGGACACATGTTACTTATGCTGTACGCTGCATGGCGAAAAATTTAAAATGTAAAACTCAATGCAGGATTGATTTTTTTTTTTTTTAATCCAGCAAGAAAGAGTTAATAAAATGTAATCAGTAAGTTGTAGGCACCCAAAGATGGTGCCATTACAAAATGCATCTCATCCTGCAAACAACAAGCCCTTATATGGCCATGTCACCAGAAAAATAAAGAAAATATAGCATCTAGCAATGTCAAGGCAAAACCCCCCAAAAATCGCCAAATTATTAGAACACAACTGGCTGCGGCAGGTAGGGAATATATAAGCTGTGCGAGCGAATATCAGGGGACACCCCAGATTTACAGCTTATGAGCGAAAAAACACCAGAAGTGACCCCCAAAGTGACCCCCAAAGTGACCCCCAGAGTGACTCCCCCAATCATAGGAGCTACTGGGACATAGTAGGGAATTTGGTGTCTGCAATGTTCTCCGCACAGCTTATATATTCCCTCTTCGCCATCCGCTGTGCAGTCACGTCCGGATACTAATACTCACTACACCCCCTGATAAATTCTTTGAGGGGTGCAGTTTTCAAAATGGGGTCACTCCTTTGGGGAATCCACTTTTCTGGTACCTTACAGGCTCTACAAACATGACATGGCATCCAGATACCAAACATCAAAATCTGTACTCCAAAAGCCGCATCGCGCTCCTTCGCTTCTGCGCCCTGCTGTGCGCCCAAACTGCAGTTTATGACACATGTATGACACATGTATGACACTGGTGTACCCGTTATATCGGACGTAATGTCATATGTGAGTATAAACTGATATTAGGGCACAGCTGGACGCAAAAGGGAAGAAGGGTTATTGGGTTTTTGGAGCACAGACGGTTTGGTTTTTGGATGCCATGACACTTTTGTAGATCTGAAACGCCAGTAAAGTGGAATCCCCTGATATGAGACCTTATTTTGGAAACTACACCCCTGAAGGATTTCTCCAGGGGTACAGAGAGCATTTTTAACCCCCAAGTGTTGCTATAACTTATTATCCATAAATGAATACGAAGCTGATTGTGAAAGGTGAAAATGACCATTTTTCCAGGAATACGTCATTTCAGTGTGTAATATGTTGTGCCCGCCTTGTATCAGAGATGAACGCTCTAAAAGCTGTTGTGCCCAGGATACCCGCTTACCAGTTTTTGGAGTGTCTCTGCTGACATAAGTTGGGCACAACATATCGGGCACTAAAATGGCGAATCTCTGGAAATTTTTCATTTTTAACTTCTCATTATCAGCTGTGATTTCATTTCTGGAAACTAAATAAATGCAACACTCAGGGGTTAAAAATGCTCGCTACACCACTTGATAAATCCCATGAGTGGGCTAGTGTCCAAAATGGGGTGACATGTCTGCGGATTCCACTTTATTGGCAATTCAGGGGCTTTGCAAAAGTGGCATGGTGTCCTAAAACCAAACTGTGCTCCAAAAACCAAAATAGCGCTCCTTCCCTTCTGTGCCCGGCTGTGCCCAAACAGCCATTTATACCCACATATGGCATTAAGTCCGTTATCCGGGGTACACCAGTGTCATACATGTGGGCATACACCGCTATTTGGGTACCCAGCAGGGCGCAGATGTGAAGGAGCGATATGTGTTTTGGAGTGCAGATTTATATTCTTTGTTTTTGGACACCACATCACATTTGCAGAGGCCCTAAAATTGTCCCTACAAAATGGGGTCACTTCTTGGTGAATTCCAGTTTACTGTCACCTGTGTAGTTTCTAAAATGGGGTCACAATGGGGGGTTTCCATTGTATTGATACTTTAGGGGCTCAGCTAATGCGACATGGCACCTGAGAACTATTCCAGCCACATCTGCTTTCTAAAAGCCAAATAACGCTCTTTCCATTCTGAGCCCCACCGTATACCCATACAGCAGATTATGGCCACATATGGGGTATTGCCGTGTTAAGAAGAAATTGTGTAACAAACTCTGGGGGGCTTTTAATTCTTCAGCTACTTGCAAAATTAAAAATATGGCGCTAAATGGACGATTAATTGGAAAAAAAAGTAATTTTTCATTTTTACGTCCCATTGTTAATAAAATCTGTGAATCAGCTGTGAGGCCAAAATGCTCACCAAACCCCTAGATAAATTCTATGAGGGGTGTAGTTTCCAAAATGGGGTCACTTTTAGGGGGTTTCCACTTTATTGGTACACTAGGGGCTCTGCAAATGCGACATGGCACCTGAAAAATATTCCAGCAGAATCTGCCCTTCAAAAGCCAAATAGCGCTCTTTCCATTCTGAGCCCCGCCATGTTCCCATACAGTAGATTATTACCACATATGGGGCATTTCTGTGTTCAGGAGAAATTGTGTAACGAACTTTAGGGAGCTTTTTCTCCTTTATCCTCTTGTGAAAATGAAAAATTTGGGGCTAAATTGACAGTTTGTTGGAAAAAAAGTAAATTTTCATTTTCATGTCCCAATGTTAATAAAATCTGTGAAACAGCTGTAGGGTCAAAATGCTCACTCTACCCTTTGATATGTTTTGTGGGGGGTGTAGTTTACAAAATGGGGTCACTTTTAGGGGGTTTCCACTGTATTGGTACTGTAGGGACTCTGCAAATGCGACATGGCACCTAAAAATTATTCCAGCAAAATCTGCCATCCAAAAGCCAAATAGCGCTCCTTCCATTCTGAGCCCCGCCATGTTCCCATACAGCAGAATATGGCCACATATGGGGTATTGCCGTGTTCAGGATAAATTGTTTAACAAACTTTGGGGGGCTTTTACTCCTTTAACCCCTTGTGAAAATGAAAACTTTGGGGATAAAGTGACATTTTAGTAATTTTTCTTTTACACATTCCAATGTTAGTAAAATCTGTGAAACAACTGTACGGTCTAAATGCTCACTATACCCCTTGATGAATTCCGTGAGGGGTGTAGATTCTAAAATGGGGTCACTTTTGGGGGGTTTCCATTGTTTTGGTACGCTAAGGGCTCTGCAAATGTGACATGGTGCCTGAAAATTATTCCAGCAAAATATGCTGTTCAAACACCCAGTGTCACTCCTTCCCTTTCGTGCACTGCCGTGTGCCCAAAAATCAGTTTACACCCACATGTGGGGTATTTCTGTGCACGGGAGAAATTGCATAACAAAATGTGAGATGCATTTTCTCCTTTAACCCTTTGTGAATGTGTTAATTTTAGGTCTAAATGAATGTATTAGTGAAAAAAAATGAAATGTCTAAATTTGACCTCCATATTATTTTTATTCTTATGAAATGCTTAAAGGGTTAACAAACATCCCAAATGCTGTTTTGAATAATTTGAGGGGTGTAGTTTTGAAAATGGGGTGATTTATGGGGGTTTCTATTATATAGGCCTTTATAATTCCTTTCAGAACTGAAGTGGTCCCTAAAAAATTAGTTTGAGGAATTTTCTTGTAAATCTGGAAAATTGCTGTTACACTTGTAAGCCTTGTAACATCCAAAATGAATTAAAAGACGATCAAAAGATGATGCCGATATAAAGCAGAGATATGGGAGATAATATTTATTCATGTATTTGGATGGTATGACTATCTGCCTGAAAAGCAGAGAATTTCACATTTTGAAAATTGCAATTTTTTCCAAATTTCCATCAAATTTGCTAGTTTTTTTTATAAATAAATACAAAAATATTGATTAGTGTTTACCACTAACATGAAGTATAATGTGTTACGAAAAAACAATTTCAAAATCATTTGTGTAAGTTAAAGCGTCTCAAAGTTATTGCCATTTAAAGTGACACATGTCAGTTTTGAAAAAAGAGGCCCGGTCCTTAATGTACTTCTGGGCCTGGTCCTTAACCGGTTAATTATATTACTAATTTTATTGAATTGCGTACTGTATGGTGTCGAGAAGACTATATTGGAATATTTACCAGTGATCTGCATTTGAGATTTTTCTAATAATTCAGAACGATCTCTATTTGAGACTAATGTATCTGCTCTATCTAGAATCCAATTTGGATAGTTTCTAGATTTTAGCCTCCTCAAGGTTTCATCTTTTATTTTGCTATAGTCTTCTGGTTTGGTACACGACCTTTTTACCCTTACCAATTCACCAACTGGGATAGCTTTGACAGTATGCGGGGGGTGACAACTATCACTTCTAAGAACGGTATTACCTGCGGATTCCTTGCGATATAATTTAGTGACCACTTTACCTAAATCTAAATCCCCTGTTAATACAATATCCAAAAAATGAATGGAAAAATAGTCAAATTGATGAGTAAATTTCAAATTAAACCGGTTATTATTTAAATAAAATAAAAATTCTGGTATGGGCGCTACATCTCCGAGCCACACGATGAGTATGTCGTCGATGTAGCGCCCATACCAGAACAAATGAGAACAAAAAGGATTAGTGTCCGAAAAAATAAAACGCTCCTCCCAATATGCCATGTATAAACATGCCAGAGAGGGTGAAAAAGGGGCGCCCATAGGCGCCCCACAGATCTGTAAAAAAAACATGTTATCGAACATAAAAAAATTATGTTCCAATAAATATTTGGTCACCATAAGGATATATTCACACGTAGGTTCCGTATAACATCCATATCCATAAAGATGGTGTGCCAAAGCTTCGATAGCTAGATCATGTGGAATGCTGGGGTAAAGGGAAGAAACATCGCAGGATATCCAAGAAAGTCTATCATGCCACATAAAATTGTCAAAACATTTAATAACCTCCCTACTATCCTTAATAAATCCAGGAAGTCTGGAAACAAAAGGTTGTAAGATGTTATCCAACCATATTGCAATCTTTTCATTTAAGGAGTTATTACCAGCCATTATTGGACGAAGGGGAGGTGGAACAATCCCTTTGTGGATTTTAGGTAAGCCATACATGATAGGTATGCTAGGTGTGTTGTTAACCAGATATTTCGATTCATTTTCTGAAAAAAACTCCTAGAGCAACACCCTCTGAGATTAAATCATCCAATATTTTCGCATAGGCATCAGTAGGATTTTTTGTCAATGGTTTATAGGTTTTAGTATCTTTAAGAATATCTAAACAGCTATTTCTATAGTCTTCTCTATCTAGTACTATTATCTTGCCCCCTTTGTCCGCTTTTTTGATTATTATTTGCTCATTGTTTTGTAATTCTTTTAAAGCCGTTCTTTCCCTGTAGGTTAAATTATTTTTTCTTTTATAACCTTTAACTGCTTTTACATTCCTATCTAATTGTAATAACTCTTGTTCAACTTTATGTTGAAAAGTGGAAAAATTGTTACCTCTAGAACCTATCGGGTAAAAAGAAGGGTTAGTTTTAGTCACACAGATAGAGTCAATATGTTTAGTGGATACAACATTTTGTTTTTCTAAATCCATTAACGCATTAGTCGCTACATGTTCCCTGAAAAAAAGATTTAAAGATGATGGAATAAAGTTATCACAGGTGTTATCAGGAAGACCAGGTATTGCGTCAATCTCAGCTGGAACACATACATCTTCTTTATAAAAATGTCTCTTTACAGTGACCGTACGCATGAATTTGTTTATGTCCAGGATTGTTTGGAACAGATCAAAATTTGTAGTAGGCACAAAATTCATACCTTTATTCAAAAGACGTATCTCAAAGTCATTAAGTGGATAAGAAGATAAATTTACCACACTAGATTCAGTTTTGGACGCAATATTCACTTCCTCCTCATCATGTATCGCGACTTTGTCCTCTGCTTTGGTGCTCTTTCGGTGTCGTCTTCCAGCTCTTCTACCCCGTTTTTTGAAGGTGAGTATTTCCTCTTATTTAAAGAAAGGGTATTAGAATCTCCTGTCGTGTCAAGACAATCAGATGATGTGTCTGTTCTGACTGTCGAAAAAGATGATTCAGTATCCCGAGAAGAGTTGAAAAAAACTTTTCTAGGAGTTTTTTGTCGTGCACCCCTTTTGGCCCCATTTTGGTTATTTTTTAAGATGGATCTAGGATTACGAAAATGAAAATCCTGATTTTTTTTATAGACATGTCCAGAGGCATAATCTTCCAAATCCCTATTGAATTTGCGTTTTTTAGTCTCCATGATTTTTTGTTCCAATGTTTCAACCTTACGTTGAATGTTTTTCTCCCATTCTGATAGTGATTCCGGTAATTTTAAAACATCTAATTTAGCTTGAATGCCAAAAATATCTTCTTGTACTTTTACAAGTTTTACCTGTTCATGTTGAACAATCAATTCCATTAATTTTATGGAGCAATCCGATAAAATTCTATGCCAATTTTCAATAAATTCATCACTATATGAAAAGGTAGGTGATTTTCTTAAACGCAACCCCCTAGGGATCATCTGCTTTTGAATATATTGTTGCAATGTAGTATGGTCCCAAAATAATTTTAGTTCATTTATAAGCAGATTTTCTTTCTGTATAAGTAAATCTTTATAGGAACCATATTCCTCTTTAGTGGTATTATCATTATGTCCAAACACAGCTGCGATCTTATTAGATCTATTGTGGTCCTGCATATTCCAGCCAGATAGATAATATATTTTCACAAAAAAGGACTATCAAAAAATTATTCCTTTTAAATAATTATACACAGCAGCTACACAAAAAAAAGTCCAATAAACATAGATTTAGAAAAAGAAGGTATTGGAGCTCACCGTGAATGGTAATCAGTCCTAGGCGGGGTGCACGATAGGTTTGTGGACCAACAAACGAAGGTATGGGATCAAGAAAAAGAGAAATCGGCATCACTCCGCGGACGTGAATAAAAAAAGTCCTTTATTCCATCTGATATAAACTTACAAAAACATCAAAAACAAAGACAAAAAAGAATAACAGACATTAAAAAACGCCAACGCGTTTCGGGACGCACAGTCCCTTAGTCATGGCATCCTAAATCAACAAACGTAAAGGCTGGTATATATACTGCAACCACAGGATCAAAAAAGTCATGTGATAGTAATCAATAAAGATAATTAGCACCTGTGTATTTATTTCGCAATTCAATATTAACAACAAACAAAACAAAACAAAAATACATATTAATTCCTTTATACATGTAGAATTAGATAATCACAGGATAAAAACAAGACACATAGCCAGAAGAGGTAAAGGCAAAACATAAGATAATTCGTGGTGTAATATAATGAAAGAGCAGAATACAAAGGGTCATTCGACTACTATGACTCCATTCATATCTTTTAGTCCGGTCACGTGATGTATATAGACCAATGATGTTGTTTTGTATTCATCACACAAGATAGACCAATGGAAAGAAGAAGATACACAGTATTCATTCATGACTAAAAAAGTCACGTGATGGTCTGGAGTCAATAGAATTCCACTATGTCGATGTAATAAATTTCACCCACGTGGTATACCCAATGTAATTGCCTAAGATGAAAAAGCAACACACAGGTAAGAGCAGGAAAGAAACGCTCCATATAATAAACGGCATATAAACATGAAAAGAAAACCTTACAAAAATCATCACCGAAGGTAAGTATTATAATACAATATATAGAAATATGAAATCTAAGAGATGTGACTATACATAATGGTAATAATAATAATCGGCCACCCATCTCTAGATGAAAATGTATATAATATACTGATAAAAACTGAATCCGAAAAATATCACAGCTACTATGACTCCATATATCTATTTTTTTCCAATCTAATTACGTGATGAATATAAACCAAAAATATTATTTTAGATTCGTCAAACAGACGAACCAGTAAAAAAGAAAGATACACAGTATCCATTTATGACTAAAAGGAAAATCACGTAATAATCTGGAGTAAATAAGATGCCATTTTTTAATACAGCGAATTTTACCCACATAATATACCAAATATAATACCCTAAAATAAAGAACAACACTTAAAAAAAGGGGGAGGGGGGAGCATAAAAGAAACGCTCCATATGAATAACAGCGTGTAGATGCTAAGAGGAAATCCTTCTAGACAACTCACAACCGTAAGTGTAATAATATAATGTATAGAAAAACTAGATTTAAACAAATATATCTATACATAACAGACAAAAAGTCCCCAAATAAAGATGTTAAGATGTTAAAAAAAGTGTTTCTTCTATTAGGATAAGGAAATAAATTAGTGGATATAGGTAAGGTCCGTTTTAATATTCATCCCATATGGTACTCTGCAGTTAAATTGTAGGATCCAATAGGCTTCCCTAATAAGGAGGTTTTTCCTCCAATTACCACCTCGCATCGGTTTTTTGACCCTTTCTAAACCACAAAAGACCATGGATTCAAGATTACCTGCATGTACAGTAGAGAAATGTCTAGACGCACCTGAACAATTCTCTAAGCATCTCTCACCATCTGATATATGTTCTGATATGCGCACCTTAACAGCCCTAATGGTGCAGCCAATGTAATCTAATCGGCAGGTAGTGCATTTAATGCAATATACCAAGTGGTGAGAATCACAGTTCATATGTGAACGTAGTCTAATCGAACATTCCGAAGCATAACTACTTACATGATTGGATCTAAGAACGTGTTTGCATACCATGCAACGTCTCTTACCGCATGGAAAAAATCCCTCCTGAGTATCATGATTTGTTATCTCCTAGTCTTTTTCAGTCTAATGTATGTTCCAACAATCAATGGCTTACTCAGGAGGGATTTTTTCCATGCGGTAAGAGACGTTGCATGGTATGCAAACACGTTCTTAGATCCAATCATGTAAGTAGTTATGCTTCGGAATGTTCGATTAGACTACGTTCACATATGAACTGTGATTCTCACCACTTGGTATATTGCATTAAATGCACTACCTGCCGATTAGATTACATTGGCTGCACCATTAGGGCTGTTAAGGTGCGCATATCAGAACATATATCAGATGGTGAGAGATGCTTAGAGAATTGTTCAGGTGCGTCTAGACATTTCTCTACTGTACATGCAGGTAATCTTGAATCCATGGTCTTTTGTGGTTTAGAAAGGGTCAAAAAACCGATGCGAGGTGGTAATTGGAGGAAAAACCTCCTTATTAGGGAAGCCTATTGGATCCTACAATTTAACTGCAGAGTACCATATGGGATGAATATTAAAACGGACCTTACCTATATCCACTAATTTATTTCCTTATCCTAATAGAAGAAACACTTTTTTTAACATCTTAACATCTTTATTTGGGGACTTTTTGTCTGTTATGTATAGATATATTTGTTTAAATCTAGTTTTTCTATACATTATATTATTACACTTACGTTTGTGAGTTGTCTAGAAGGATTTCCTCTTAGCATCTACACGCTGTTATTCATATGGAGCGTTTCTTTTATGCTCCCCCCTCCCCCTTTTTTTAAGTGTTGTTCTTTATTTTAGGGTATTATATTTGGTATATTATGTGGGTAAAATTCGCTGTATTAAAAAATGGCATCTTATTTACTCCAGATTATTACGTGATTTTCCTTTTAGTCATAAATGGATACTGTGTATCTTTCTTTTTTACTGGTTCGTCTGTTTGACGAATCTAAAATAATATTTTTGGTTTATATTCATCACGTAATTAGATTGGAAAAAAATAGATATATGGAGTCATAGTAGCTGTGATATTTTTCGGATTCAGTTTTTATCAGTATATTATATACATTTTCATCTAGAGATGGGTGGCCGATTATTATTATTACCATTATGTATAGTCACATCTCTTAGATTTCGTATTTCTATATATTGTATTATAATACTTACCTTCGGTGATGATTTTTGTAAGGTTTTCTTTTCATGTTTATATGCCGTTTATTATATGGAGCGTTTCTTTCCTGCTCTTACCTGTGTGTTGCTTTTTCATCTTAGGCAATTACATTGGGTATACCACGTGGGTGAAATTTATTACATCGACATAGTGGAATTCTATTGACTCCAGACCATCACGTGACTTTTTTAGTCATGAATGAATACTGTGTATCTTCTTCTTTCCATTGGTCTATCTTGTGTGATGAATACAAAACAACATCATTGGTCTATATACATCACGTGACCGGACTAAAAGATATGAATGGAGTCATAGTAGTCGAATGACCCTTTGTATTCTGCTCTTTCATTATATTACACCACGAATTATCTTATGTTTTGCCTTTACCTCTCCTGGCTATGTGTCTTGTTTTTATCCTGTGATTATCTAATTCTACATGTATAAAGGAATTAATATGTATTTTTGTTTTGTTTTGTTTGTTGTTAATATTGAATTGCGAAATAGATACACAGGTGCTAATTATCTTTATTGATTACTATCACATGACTTTTTTGATCCTGTGGTTGCAGTATATATACCAGCCTTTACGTTTGTTGATTTAGGATGCCATGACTAAGGGACTGTGCGTCCCGAAACGCGTTGGCGTTTTTTAATGTCTGTTATTCTTTTTTGTCTTTGTTTTTGATGTTTTTGTAAGTTTATATCAGATGGAATAAAGGACTTTTTTTATTCACGTCCGCGGAGTGATGCCGATTTCTCTTTTTCTTTGTATTTGGTAGGCAGGCGCCGGACGGCACACGGAGGTTCATAGACCTTGTTCAGAAAGCCGAAAGTGATGGTACGCCTTCTCTGCTTCTGGCTTTGGATGCTGAGAAGGCTTTTGATAGGGTCCACTGGGGTTACTTAGACAGCCTTTTGGATAAGTTTGGTATGGGGTCGGTCTTTAAATCTGCTATTCTGGCTCTGTACTCCCACCCGTCGGCTCGTGTGCTCTCATCGGGCTTCCTGTCCGAGCCCTTTCGGATCTCGAATGGTACCCGTCAAGGTTGCCCTCTTTCCCCTATTATCTTTGCGCTTGTGATGGAGCCCCTGGCGGAGTCCATTCGGTCGGCGGGAAATATTGAGGGTATTACTGTGGGTCGCCAGCAGCATAAAATCGGCCTATATGCTGATGATGTCATACTGGCCCTGACTTCTCCTGGTTCCTCACTGAGTGCTGCCACGGAGGTCCTAGAGGGATTTGGTAAAGTTTCTTATTATAAGGTAAATTCCTCCAAATCGCAGATATTGCCTGTTATCATCTCCCCCTCGTTGAGACGGGATCTCAGTTCTCAATTCCCTTACCAATGGAATGATTCCCGTGTAACTTATCTTGGCATCTCCCTGACGGCCCCTAGTTCTGACTTGTTCTCTGCCAATTACATTCCCCTTCTGACCAAAGTTACTTCTCTTCTTGCTTCTTTCTCACAACCGATGTTGTCTTGGGCTAGCAGGATTGCCATTGTCAAAATGATGGTGTTACCCTTAATCTTGTATATGTTCCGTACAGTCGCTATCCCCCTCCCTGACTCATATTTTACCAAGCTTCAGTCTATTCTCTCCAACTACATTTGGGAGGGTAAGAGATCCAGGGTCCGATTTAAGGTGATGACGCGCCCTTGGTCCCATGGGGGTGCGGGTGTCCCAGATGTTAAAAAATATTATATGGCGTCTGTTCTAGATCAACTTAAGGTCGGGTGGGACGAGACTTCTAAATGGCGCTGGGCTGAAATTGAGGAATGCCTTCTGGACGCCCCGCTTATGAGTATTTTACGCCCTAAGGATTCGAGTCCGCCCGTCACTTCCCCTCCCTTACTGAGTATTAGGGCCACAGTGTCTGCTTGGCGTTATTTTTTGTCATATACCTCCAGAGAAGACCTGGTCCCTTTATCTAAGTTACCCATACTATATCTAACCTCTTTTCTCCCCCAGCTCCGACTTCGTGGATGGGTCTCTATAAAGTTGCTCATCTGTATACGGATGACGGGCTTAAGTCGTTCTCCATGTTACAGGAAGAGTTCCAGCTCCCTAAAACGGATTTCTTTAAATATTTGCAGCTGCGTCATTTTTTTTCAATCCTACGAGCCCTCTAGATTGACCTTTCCCAGGCTAGCTTTAAAGCTGTGGAATAGGTCCACGCCTGTTAGAGGTGGGTTATCTGTGTTTTATGGCTTTTTCTCTGTCCCTTTGGAGCGGGTCAAGCCTCTTCACCTGCTCCGTTGGGAGGCGGATCTTGCCAGAACCATTCCTCTGTCGGGTTGGTATGTGGCAGCTGGGTTTGTTAAACATGTATCTAAGGGGGCAGCACATTGGGAAACGGCTTTGAAAATTATGCTGAGGTGGTATAGGACTCCGACCCAAATGGCGCATATTGACTCTTCTTGTTCTAGGCTCTGCTGGAGGGGGTGCGGACAAGTAGGTTCATTCTTGCATCTATGGTGGGACTGCCCACCGGTACAAACCTTCTGGATAGCGGTATTTCATTTCATGTCCGCCATAGCTGGTTTGGATATCAGTCCTTCTCCTGGCCTCGCCCTTTGTTTCTTAGATATTGGTAGTTTTCCCTCGGATATGCAGGTCGTTCTGGGACAGATCGTGCTCGCAGCTCGGGCCATGATCGCGCGTCAGTGGAAGTCTGCTCTTTGTTTGACCTTAGCTGAACTATTTCACCATGTGAACTTGGCATGTACCTTGGAACGTTTGTTGTCTAACAAAAACCATTCTTACGCCAAGTTTCGATCCCAGTGGTCTCTCTGGATTTCGTACGTGGAGTCTACTAAGGGTGTTCTTTCTCCTCGGCCCCAGACCGCCCCCATGGGGACCCCCTGATTACTATCTGCCTAATATGTTGTTATCCCATGTGGCTTTATTTTATTTTGTTTTATTCAATTTTTTGGATGTATTTTGTGTTTCTCTGGTATTGTATTCAGGTATGTGGTTATGTTGTTCATGTTATTGTTTAGTTTTCTTGTCCTTTTCTGTTCCTATTCCGTCTCCCCTGTCTCTCTTTTTCCTGTTTCTTTCCTGTTCCCTTCTGGTTGTGTTCCCCCTTTTATCCCTTTCTTGTCTTCTCGTAGAATTGGTGTCTTTGTAGCGTTTGTATATCTGGTCCTTTGGTCTTTGTATGTTTGGTTATGTTAGTGTCAGCTTCTAATTTCTACTGTACTACTTGGACTCATGCCGATTCTTCTTATGTTTGTAGATGCTTTTTATTATATTGTAAAAGCTTTCTTCTTTTCAATAAAAATCATATTTAAAATAAATAAAGCTACATAAAAACTCTAAAACCTATTGCGCATCACAAATGTCACATGGTGAAATTTATTAAAACTAGTGCAATATTTATATGTGAATTATTATTATTTTTCAGATGTATCCCGTCTACCTAACACATTCCAGGAAAAGTATATTCAGTAAGTGTCTGTGTGGGGTGTGATGGGGAATTTAGATTGTGAGCCCTATATGAGACCATATCAGGAAAGCTCTGAGGAATATGTTGGTGCTATACAAGTAAGATAAATAAAAGATATGAACCTTAAAGAGGACCTTTCATGTCCTCCTGCACATGCGGTTTTATATACTGCTAGAAAGCCGACAGTGCGCTGAATTCATTGTACCATCAGCCTTCCCATTCTTTGCCCCGGGGCCAGAGATATTGGTGCCGTTAGTTTCAGCACCAACCTCTACCCACTGTCAGAAGGGCGTTCCTTACTGGCCAGCGATGGTGCTAAGTTGTGAGGAACGCGCCACCCCACCCCCCCCCTTCCCCAGTACAGGTCTATGGATGAGTGCAGTCGGGGACTGTCAGGAACGCCCTTCTGACAGTGGGCAGAGATTGGTGTTGAAACTCCAGCCTCGGGGCACATAATGGGAAAGCCGATTGTATACTGAATTCAGCGCACTGTCGGCTGTCTAGCGGTATATAAAACCGCATGTGCAGGAGGACATGAAAGGTCTTCTTTAACAAAGACAATAGTCACTTTCACTATTTCCAATACACATGGGCCAGCCTATTTCTCAGTTCCAATACAAATGACTATAATACTGCCTCCACAGGACGGAGAATACACAATCAAGTTTGATGTTTTATTTTGCCTTCTCTGTATTAGGTTCCATGTACATCAGTGTCAGAGACTCCGTCACATCTGCAGGATAAAAAACCAGCTTTGTCCAGTTATTGTTTTTTTCGGTTTCTATAATGGAACATAAATAACGCGAATAAATTACATTAATAAATTAAGGCAGCTTAACACCGCCTTATGCAGGTTTCATTGACTCTGCAAGGTACGGTCCAACACTGTCCAATACTACCAGATGGTGCAGACATGCAAGGCACAGACAAGGCACATCTGATGTATTATAATACAGAGAAAGACTACAGTATCATAATACGTGTCTAATGTTCTCTTTCTGTCATTTTTCTTTTAAAGTGAGGTTTTACGGCCCACAAATCACAAAGAAAATGAGGGAAACACAGACATGGATGACTGGAATTACAAGAAAGAGCAGATATTTACAGAGGAAGAGACCTACTCTAACCACAGTGAGAGAGGAGGAACCCCGACTGTAATGACTTATAAGCTCTTCAGTAAGACAATATTACTATATTTATGTGATATAAATTCCTGAATATGTGACCCTTTTACACCCTTCTTTTATACTTTGTGTTTCAATTTTTCATCATTTTGAAAATCTCTGCTAAGGTAGGGTTGACACTACTGTTGGTTTTAAAAAAACAAACAAAAAAAAACCGGAGACCTATCATAACGGACACAAACGGACAGTAACTGATGGCTATTAGAGATGAGTGAGTAGTATTCGATCGAATACCTCCCCGCCATAGGTATTCATGTAAGCAGCCGAACACCAAGGGGTTAAGCGCATCGAATATTCAATGTTAAAAAAAACGGACACTTGTTGTCTGTTTTTTCAAACGGACAGAAAAGTCCTGCATGTAGGATTTTTTTGTCCGCTTGAAAAAATGGACTTGGGTGTAAACGGACACTAAAGGACAACAGATACAATCCCACTGAAATGAATGGAAATTGTAACGGACACAGCTAGTGTCCGTTGCCAAAATCTTGAACGGACAGTAGCTACAGACACTGCTGTCGGATACCAATGGTAGTGTGAACGCCCCCTTACTGTCAGTGAATGAGAACACTGTTGGTTTACATTCAGAGACAGTAACCCTGCACAGAGCTAGTCCTGCTCTCAACTGAGTTGCAGTTACAATTGTATCCAGTCTAGACAATGCTCTGTGAGCTAAACACATCAGCAGCTGCAGAGATCTGATACTTTGCTGCAGTGTATCAGTCTGGAGTCCACAGAGCATTACCAGAGATTTACAGAGGATTATGCCCAGATGGTGCCAGTACTGTATATTTATGCCACATGGTGCAATATCTGTGTAGTCGTATTGGATACTGACAAGAAAGCCTGAGACTGTGTTGTCAAGTCTAGGGAGAGAAAAAGTAAATTAAGACAGTGGCATTAGCCGCCATGGGAAATCTGCAGCAGAAATCTTCCAGTCAGGTCCGGTCTTCTGTTTGCAGGTAACCTTTTTGCATGTGACGCCCTGTTTGTGAACTGGCTGCCTCTAAGGCTAGTCACTTGACACAAACGGGATATCACTGACAGACATCAACTGGGGGGAACTGTAAATGGGATATCTGACCTGTCACAGCTGAAATCGGAAAACTTGGGGACATAAGTAATTCTGGCCCCATTAGCAGCACTGGTAATTCTTAAAAAACAAGTCGGAGAAGCCCTTTAAAAATATTACATTTATTTTGAGAGATTCTTGTATTATTTTGTATTTTTTTTTTATTTTTTTAGAATGACTCAAAAGCAGAGTATTTTTCAGTACAGCAATTGCATTTGTGAAGAACTTTCTGTTTTGACAGGTAGCTCAGAGGGTCACAGCCGTAACACATTTTCCACAGGATATTATGATGAGGCAAGTTCTATGAAAATAATGTGCAGCTCTTTTGTGTATTTAGGACATTTACAAATTTTTACTTATGAACTCGTATTGCCATTTATTATGTTAATTTAGCACCTGCTATCACTAATGGTTGATCCCATTATATAATAAATAGTCATTCTGATATATAAGCACTGTTGTCACATTTTTATTTTTTAGTATGTATTCTCTGCTATTTATGTACTTTTTCCATTTATTTTCACCATAGAATTTAAGCTTATGCATATTTTTAGGAGATTTTTAGAATCATTTTATTAGATTAGATATTTTTATCTAGTGTGAGGAGGGGGCAGTGGGCAGAGGAACAACACAACACAGAGTTCTAAGAAAAGATACTCTAGAATTATTTCTTAGGGAATACAAGTATTCAGTAAAACAGACATATCAGGACTAGAGATCGGCAGACCTCACAAGAGTACGTGAGGTTTCGCCCTTCGGTCCAGTTATTGTATTATTTATTTAGCTTAGGGCTTGTTCACATCTGCGCCCAGGGTCTCCGCTTACAGGTTTCCGTTTCCTGCCTGAAACTGGGCAGGAAACAGAGACCTGCAGGCATTTTTCAGGCATTTTCAGGCATTTCATTTGAATGAGTTTGAAAAGTGCATAAAACGCTCACGGGCGCTCACGGCCGGACATTGTCTGACAGGTTTCCGTCTTCTGTCGGCAGAAACCTGATATGGAGACCCGAATGCTGGTGTGAACCCAGCGTCACTTGTATAGCGCCATCATATTCCGACGCGCTTATACAGACATATCAATCACTGTCCCATATAGGGCTCATAATCTACATTTCCTATCAGTATGTCTTTGGAGTGTGGGAGGAAACCAGAGTACTGGAGAGAACATACAAACTCCTTGCAGATGTTGTCCTTGGTTGCATTCGACCCTAGGATTCCAGCATTGCAAGGCTGCCATGCTAACCACTGAGCCAGAACTGTATGTTCTATCTTTTCAGACTTTAGAGTAAAATAAGTGGAGGCCCAGCTATCTTACCTCTACTTCACCTCTCCTGGGCAACCTTGTGATATCCCTCAAGGCCCTGCAGTCCCTCTTCCAGCCTCCGAGTAATGTCCCTGGCATCACAGCATCCTAATGTCAGTGAGGCCCTCATGACCCTGTGGAGTGTGACCTCAACCAGAGGCTGGAACACGACTGGTGGACCCTGCTGGTTTGCCGTGAGGATGTTTTGAAGAAGTGAGGCAAAGTGAGTATAAGTGTTTGTTATTTTTACTCACCTCTTTTGAGCCGCCACTTATTGTACTCTGGGGTCCGAATGTCAAAACTTTTGGGTTCAAATCTGTACATTCATTCCAAGTCAGGACAGGTGAGAGGCCTCTAACTTTACAGGAGTATCTTTAACCTGACAGCTAGGGTGTTACTGTAGAATTTATAGCATATTACACAATAAAGACACATTGTGTCTGAAAACATTACATGACATGGATTTAGTAAAATATTTGGAAATGCATAGCAGCTTGTCCATAATGATGTATGTGTATTGTTCCTAGTCTGCCAATACTGAGTTACCTGTGAAGCTTCAAGTCATTTCACCATCTCTGCCACTAAGCTCTATGAGCGAGACTAACAGTGATCAAGATGACGTCCAGCCGTTCATGAATACTCCCTCAAATATAGATGAAGAGGACGGAGACATTGAGAGGCCAAAGAAGAAACTCTTAGTATTAGATACAGATGCAAAACATCTGTCATTTCCTTCACATGAGATGAAAAGATTGTCATCTGAGCAGCCAGAGATGAATTCTCCAGAATATGAGGTTAAGAGACCTGGTATAAGTGATGGCGTAAAGTTGTGGAACATCTGGTCCATGACTGAGGAGGAGCAGCTTAGGGTACTGGATGACATCAGGCAGGCTCAGGCCATTGTGCTGACCATGCTGTTTCACAATGGATCATCACAGCTTTGTCCACCCAAGGTCAGTGTTCCTCCATATTCCTGATGATCGGATACATCGAGGTGATTGGGTATATTCCAAGCAAAGGCTCCTGCTGCAGCTAGTTGTCTTAAAACCTGGCACAGGACAATAAATAGGAGGAGGGGGCATGGCTGAGCTTCTGGGACGCATAGTTTTCTTTATATATTTTTATATTTTTCACATTTAATTGTAAAATAGGATCGAGGAAGAGAAGAAGGGCTGATATATTTTTTATTTACTTTTTGTTTTTATTTTTCAGGTTTTTTTTTTAACTGGCCAGACAGGAACTTGCAAATTTGCCTCTCTCTTCGGACCCCTGTGAGCCAGCTAACATGCTGGGTCTGCTGCTCTGGCTATTGCCATATTGACTTTTCACCAAACGATAGGGGGCAACTTGTTGATCAGTGTGGGACAGACCACACTGTCAGAACTGTGTTCAGCTATCTCTGAGAGTCTCCTTGAAATGAACAGAATGGGACACAGAGCACAGCCTGTCTCTCCAAAAACACTGGGGTGCAAAACACCCCTGTCCTTCTGATTAGTTGGTCCCAGTGGTCAAGTGCTCACCAATCAACATGTTACCCCATATCCTTTGGATAACAGTTAAGGGGGCGTTCACACTACCGTCGGTGTCCGACAGGTAGTGTCCGCTCCTAGTGTCTGTTCAAAATCTGGCACGGACATTAGGAGCGGACACTAGCTGTGTCCGTGACACCTGTCATTTATTTAAATGGGCATCGGGCGTGTTCTTTTGCACTCCGTGCCCTTCCTTCACTGTCCGCATGTAAAGATGTCCGAGTTTTCAAGCGGACAGAAAAACCCGACATGTCGGGTTTTTTTGTCCGCTTGAGAAGTCGGACATCTTCACTTGCGGACAGGGAAGGAAGGGCACGGAGTGCAAAAGAACGCACCCGATGCCCATTTAAATAAATGACAGGTGTCACGGACACAGCTAGTGTCCGCTCCTAATGTCCGTGCCAGATTTTGAGCGGACACTAGGAGCAGACACTACCTCTCGGACACCGACGGTAGTGTAAACGCCCCTAATTTATATCACTGAAATACCCTTTCAATGGAAGGAATCCTCTGAACTGTTTTTACATAAATATTGTCTCACAGGATGAAAATACATTAATGAATGGCATTCTTGTATTAATTATAAAGAACATCAATCTTGTGTCTACGAATACTGAAATATATCATGCCGACAATACTTACATTCATATGACGATGACAGACAATGCCTTGTGGGCAAAAGATCACAGAAAACATAACTATTTAAGGTGGGTGTACATGTTATTAATAACTGATTGATTACATTCTTTACCTTTGAATATTATTTTACAGGTTACATATAGATAACTTTATACATACAATACACTACTTATCATGAGTTACGTCCTGCATTTGACTTCAGCAGCAGAATAATGAGTGCAGCTCTGGAGTATCTGTGTACATACATTACATTACTTATCCTGTACTGATCCTGAGTTACATCCTGTATTATACTCCAGAGCTGCGCTCACTATTCTGCTGGTACAGTCACTGTGTACATACATTACATTACTTATCCTGTACTGATCCTGAGTTACATCCTGTATTATACTCCAGAGCTGCACTCACTATTCTGCTGGTGCAGTCACTGTGTACATACATTACATTACTTATCCTGTACTGATCCTGAGTTACATCCTGTATTATACTCCAGAGCTGCGCTCACTATTCTGCTGGTACAGTCACTGTGTACATACATTACATTACTTATCCTGTACTGATCCTGAGTTACATCCTGTATTATACTCCAGAGCTGCGCTCACTATTCTGCTGGTACAGTCACTGTGTACATACATTACATTACTTATCCTGTACTGATCCTTAATTACATCCTGTATTATACTCCAGAGCTGTGCTCACTATTCTGCTGGTACAGTCACAGTGTACATACATTACATTACTTATCCTGTACTGATCCTTAATTACATCCTGTATTATATACTACCCTTATATGAATGATATATATTCTGATATATTGTTACAGAAGTGTGCTACTCCACATCTTACAAAGCAGAATTCCGGTTATTTGCTTCAATGCAAAGGATTTTCTCCGAACTATTTATGGGAGATTTATGAACTACAGAAATGGTAAGCTAACAATAGCAGGCGCAGCTAGCAATTGCATCCCGGCCCTGAAGCTCATGGGGTCCAATGGTATGTTCACACATGTTGAATTTGACACAAATTTTGTTCTGTGTTCTTGGATGTGGCACATCTCACACATCTGCATCTATTGCATGTAAACAGGGTGACCCCAATCTTGTTGACATGCAATAGGTAGCGCATCATGGAAATAATCCGCCATAATTGGCCTGATACTTTTAGGCATAAACCCTTCTGAATAACAGTGTGTCTGATCCCCCTGCAGACCCGCACAATGCCACTTCATGTCTGCTGTGAACCATGAAATAAAATACATGATGGATTTTGAATATGCAAATCTGATGCATGAAAATACCCTATAGTGAAATAACAGTAATTCCCAGTAACTAGTAGTCTGCATGCTGATGGTTTCCATGGCTCAGGTGTACTGTGGTATAATAATAATAATAATAATTTTTTTTTATTTATATAGCGCCAACATATTCCGCAGCGCTGTACAATTTGTAGGGTTCAAATACAGACAGAAAGATATATTACAAAGAAAATCATTTCACACAATGGGACTGAGGGTCCTGCTCGCAAGTGCTTACAATCTATGAGGTAGAGGGGGTGACACAAGAGGTAGCAGGGTTCAGGGCTGTTGCATTGAGTCATGACAGGTTAAGCTTTTCTTCATTTAGCGAGTATTTCTCAATATATGGTTTACCATACATTGTTTTTATTTTATTTTTTTTAAAATCTGTGATATTTTTGCAATTTCTTTTTTATTTTTAGCGGCACAAAGTGTTATCCTAGATCCAAGAATAGCAGCGTGGCTTTTAGATCCGGCTGACAGTAGTTCTTCCTTTGAAGATTTAGTGAAAAAACACTGCAAGACTTTGGCCGTGGGTGCTATAGGTTACGCTCCAGATACCCGGGTTTGTATAAGAAGTATTTCTGCTATTATAAGACATACCAGGGCAGATGTGCACGTATATGAGCTGACATATACGGATACTATAGGGTAAAGGACGGCTCCACCTTTCAGATATTTCCTTTGTAGTTATTAACAGAAGTCCGCTCTTGCTTCTTGCTAACCCTTTGGACACGTGGTTACTACTGTGCATACAAGCACCATTCAACTCTATGGATAATGGCTTGGGATCAGTCAGGCATGAAACAGATTCACCTTCTCGTGTCAGATCCAGACACCTCATGGGAGTTTTATATCTCATCATCAATAGATTCTTTTCAGTCAGAAAGAGTTTAAAGAGAGTGAAAAGATGTGTCTGAATAAGGGTAAAAAGTTTTTGAAGCTCAAGTTTGTCTTTAAATGCTCTTTTACAGATTGCATGCACTAAAAGGTTTAGGTAGGCGTGGAAAAAATGCTGTAAAGTAAGAATGCATTCAGAAATAGAAGGGTTAATCGTTTATTTTTGTAGATTAACAAAATGCAGTGAGTGAAGAAAAGAGAAATGTAAATCCCATCAATATTTTGGGTGACCTTTGCCTTCCATCAGTTCTTATTGGTACTTGCAGACAGTTTTTGGCAGGGAGGTTGTTCCCGCCATCTTGGAGAACTAAGCACAGACCTTCTGTGGATGTAGGCTTGCTCCAATCCGTCTATCTCTTCACGTCATCCCAGACAGACTGGATGATGCTGAGATCAGGGCTATATCTGTGGCGGCCATATCATCACCTCCAGGACTCCTCCTCCAAGGGGTAAAGGTCACACCAAATATTGATGGGATTTACATTTCCCTTTTCTTTATTAACTTCATTTTAATTGACAAAAATAAAGTATTAACAATTTTATGTGAAAATATGAGCTGTTAAAGGTGTGTCTGTCGACGAGCTTGGCGACTGTTTCCAATAACAACCTGTGCAATTGTGAATACAGCTCTGGGCCATATAGGGATCACACATTAGGTAATGCAATGTATTTACCTTCTTAATCCAATACTATTAATAAAATACAACCGTGTGCAAAAGTTTTAGGCAAGTGTGAAAGAAGGGACAACTAGTTCTTACATCAGATTACTCTACAGTGGTAGGAGGAAAGATAACACTTCCAATAATGGGAATCGACAAAGCAAGCTCTATGGCAACATTAAAGACATTTTCCAGTAGATTTTCCATCCATTGCATTTCTTTTTTTTTTTTTTTACATTGCGAGCCCCATATAGGGCTCACAATGTACATTTTTCCCTATCCGTATGTCTTTGGAGTATGGGAGGAAATCCACGCAAACACAGGAAGAACATATAAACTCCTTGCAGATGTTCAAGGCGGGATTCAAATCCAGGACTCCAGCACTGCAAGGCTGCAGTGCTAACCACTGAGCCACCACCTTGACCCCCATTGCATTTCTGTCTCCATTTGGGGCTGGCCAAAAGCTACTGTCCAAATGGCATGGTGTGAGCAAACCCTAACACACTGTCCTTGTGATGTCATTTCAAAGCAGCCAGATTTTTTGAAAAAAACCCTGTGCACCAGCAAGAAATGCTGAAAGATTTTCACTGCTGTTTTTTGTCTCTGAATCTGCGACAAGATAGGTCAGGGCCTTTTTTTTCCTGTGTTGCTGATGATATATTAGTGTGCAGAAAAGTTCTGAGTTTTCCGCTGCAATTCCGAAACATAAATTACATACCAAAAGCACTGTATGAATATTTAAGGCGCCAGGGTCAGACATGACATGTGTCATTACACCAGCCTTCTTAAATGGGGAGTTCAGAGAATCTGACTCTCCACAGCTCCAGTGCTTCTCTGTAAGTTATGGCTGAAAACGCAGACAAAGACATGCAGATCACAGTTTCATTGGGCACGTTACTAGAGATAAGTTTTGGGTAGGGGGAAGTTATCATAGTATGCCAGTCAGGTGCACTGTGAATATTTCCCAGGCAAAGATTCAGTAGTTTCAGATTGCTTTATTATGAAGAAATTTCACATCTAAACTACTAGATTGTCCGTCCAACGATTTTAGTCTTACAAGTCTGTGTTGTATGTTATAGCTCCAGACCACAAGCAAGAAATTGTCTGTTTTATACCATCTGATGATGAGCCTACAGCAAAAGGTCCAGGTAAGTCCAGGTTCTATAGTGTATATTGTATATTATAGGACACACCATTTTTTCATGTTGCAACAGGTAAAATACATACATAGTGCAACTAATAAATTAATCCTATCCTACTAATATTATAAATGTGAAAGTTTGTGTGTTTGGATGTTTGTTACTTTTTCATGCAAAAACGGATGAACGGATTTGGATGAAATTTGGCACATAGATAGTTTGAAACCTCGATTAACACATAGGCTACTTTTTATCCCGGTAAATGACATGGCTTCACAACTGTTATAAATTTATGTTCACATACTATATTACACTGCTCTTGGCAACAGTTAATTGGTTTGCTGATAAAACCAGGTCTGTTATCTCTCTTTGTGAACACACAGTCCATTCTGTACACACATTTGCATATTATCTGATCTGCTCCAGGTAGTGCTGACACACTGGATGGGAAAATGCCTTTAATCCAAATTGCCAGTTTGTCAATATTAAACATGCTGGGAAAAAGAAAATCTAATTTGTTGCAAAATTCGAAAACAACGATAGCTATGAAGGTAGCCGGAAGTTAACACAGATCTCCTCAAGTGGAGCTGAGGGGAATCATCGACGCCAACGACACACTCATTATATGGCGTCCCAGCGAGCTGCTGAGATGCCGGAACAATCACAGGCACAGCATGAGGAACAATTTCAGCAGCAGGCCAACTTGACAGCTGCCGGAACAATCACAAGCATGGTGCGTCGAAAAAGTTCAGCGGCAGGCCATCTTGAGAACTGCTGAAATGTTGGAGCATGCGGATCATCAACACCAACAATATGCTCATTATATGGCATCCCAGTGAGCTGCTGGAATGCCAAAACAATCACAGGCACGGTGCGAGGAGCAAGTTTAGCAGTAGGACAGCTTGAGAGCTGCTGAAATGCTGGAGCAGGCGAACCATCGATGGCATTAATTTGCTGAATATAGGCGGATCATCGACGCCAACAACATGCAGACGAAGTCACGGGCAGAGGCTAGTAGTGTTCATATATGTATCACTAGCTGGTACCCGCGACTTCTGTGTACTACTGTGTATAAGGTATGGAATATGAAATGTAACTTTGTATCTTGTTTTTGCTGTAATTCAGAGAATACGTGAGACTTTTGTGTTGAAGTTAATCTGTATTTGAGCTGCTATATATATGGTGTTGTGAGAAACTTTACATAGTGACTTTGGGACAGAAGTATTTGAAGTTAACCCTTTCCCGCCTATGGCATTTTTTTGATTTTCGTTTTTAGTTATTGACTCCCCTCCTTCTAAACCCCATAATTTTTTTTATTTCTCCACTCCCAGAGCCATATGAGGTCTTAATTTTTCCTGGGACAAATTTTTCTTCATGATGCCACCATTATTTATTCTATATAATGTACTGGGAAGCAGGGAAAAAATTCAGAATGGGGTGGATTTGAAGAAAAAATGCATTTCTGCGACTTTCTTACGGGCTTTGGTTTTACGTCGTTCACTGTGCAACCAAAATGACATGTCCCCTGTATTCTGTTTTGTTACGATTCCGGAGATACCAAATTTATATGGTTTTATTTACATTTTGACCCCTTAAAAAAAATCCAAAACTGTGTTAAAAATTTTTTTTTTGAAAAGTCGCCATATTCTGACAGCCGTAACTTTTTTATACGTGCGTGTACGGGGATGTATAGGGCGTCTTTTTTTGCGGGACCGGGTGTACTTTGTAGTTCTACCATTTTCGGGAAATGTTATTGCTTTGATCACTTTTTATTCAAATTTTTATCAGAATCAAAACAGTGAAAAAACGGCGGTTTGGCACTTTTGACCATTTTTTCCGCTACGGCGTTTACCAAACAGGAAAAATATTTGTATAGCTTTGTAGAGCGGGCGATTTCGGACGCGGGGATACCTAACATGTATGTGTGTCACAGTTTTTAACTACTTTTATATGTGTTCTAGGGAAAGGGGGGGTGATTTGAATTTTTAATCCTTTTTATTTATTTTTTTATTTTTTTTTTACTTTTTTTAAACTTTTTTTTTTTGCATTTATTAGATCGCCTAGGGGTATTGACATGGGTGGGGGGTGTCGCGGATTGTCAGAGCGGTGGGGGTCGGCAAACATGGCTGCTCCGGAGCGTTAAAGAGAGCCTCCTGGAGTATCGGTAAGGTGAGGGGCAAAGTGGTAAAGTATATGTATATGTGATTGTGTGGGGTTAGGGGCGAGGCTGTAGAGGGCAATATGAATTTTGTGGCTTGCTATGGTCCAAAGTGTGTGAGATTGTAGAGATGGTGGTGTGAGTTTGGGTTTTGTGGGGTCCTGGCACAAACGTATGTGTGCTATTGTGACGAAAAGTAGCCTATTGCGCAATCGGGTGTATTAACTATGTTTGTGGAAAATTTCAGCCAAATCGGTCGAGCGGGTTTTGCGTGATTGACTAACAAACATCCAAACATCCAAACACACAAACCCACAAACTCACAAACTTTCACATTTATAATATTAATAGGATGATAGGGGTGTAACTAGCAAAGATTAAGACCCATAAACTTTTGACTTGCACCCCCCTCCCCCTTTGGTGTCCCCCACATGGCATTATGCCCCATTTACACACAGTATAATGTCCCATAGTGGTCCTTTCACTAAGTCTAATTTCCCAGAGTTGCCGCTCCATACAGTATAATGTCCCATAGTGGTCCCCCCACACAGTATAATGTCCCATATTGGCCCCTGCACACAGTATTATGTCCCATATTGGCCCCTCCACACAGTATAATGTCCCATATTGGCACTTTAACACAGTATAATGCCCATAGTGGCCATTTCACCCAGTATAATGTCCCATCCCATAGTACCCCTATGCTGATTGTTGCAAATATTGCAAAAATGTTGGGGATTCATCACCCACAAACTATTATTATACAGAGTATAATGATTTGAGGCCCAACAAAAATTAAAAAAACATTGTTACTCACCTCTTCTGGGCTCCGTTGCTGGTCTTTGGGCCTCTTCAATGACGTCACAGACCACTGATGCCTGTAATTGGAAGTGGGGTAGTGGAGATGGCCTTCAGCAAGATCAGGGACTGGTAAGTAAATTGGGGCTGTTACCTGCTCAAGTAACTCCAGGCAATGGCTCATTTGAAAAAAAAAAAAGGAAAAACACAGTAGTAGCCAACTGGGCCCCTAAAGTTATGTTCCCTGTAGTACCGCCATTGCATTTCTATTTCCCTCATGCGACAGGCACTATGGAAGCCTGACACACCCCACTGATTTTTTTTATCGGGTGGTGCTGTGGTGCCCATCATTTTGATGTGATGGAACATGCTCCATGCTTACCGGTCTCTTCTTGCAATTAGATGCGAACGAATCTATGACGGGGCCTCTGACATTCATATGAACATAAGCTAACATGTTTAGGTTTTTTTTTTTTCTTAGATCTTGATCACACAGTGCTGTACTTACCAACTGTGTTTATAGACATTTTCATTTGTGGTAATCCATCCAGAATATTTCTGTATACATTGCTCATATGACATTGATTCATTGGATACCGCACCTGGAGCTTTTCAGAAATTCTGTGAAAAACACAACATGCTATATAAACAGTAATAAAATCACATGAAAACTATAAAAGGTGTGAACATGAATGTTATAAAGTCCTACATGTCTAGCTGCTATGGTATTTGTAAAACAAACAAGAAACCCCGGCTTTACAAGACCCAAGAAATCATTGACTAGAGGTTTTAGAAAAGGTTTTTGTTTTTTACGTTTACTTGTACAGCACTGCGGAATATGTTGGCGCTAGATAAACAAAATGTATTATTTATTATTATTATTTACTTTTGCATTTCTTTTTCTTATTGTATAAAAATCCAGCAGGCCCTATGCATGCGACAGTTCATTTTTTTCATGAACCCAATGTCAAGGCTTGTTGGTCTATTTTTGCCTTATCTCATGACAGTGAAAAAAGTCCATGTGATGGTTGTTCTAAAGTCCATGGAAGTCTCTGGGTGTATTCACATGTCTATATATGTATCTGTCAAAATGGTAACAGCATTTCCAGCAGGTAGCAGGGCCTATTTATTTACCGGTCCCTGTTCCTGGCCACGGCTGCATCCACTTTCCCTTCAGCCCTCCATTGGACTCTGTGCGTCTCATATCACGTTGCTGATGTCGATCAGTGTCAAGACATTGCTGTCAGCAACGTAGTATGCGATGCATGGGGCCACCAGTGGGCTGAGGTGGAAACGAAAACGGCCATGGCCAGGAGCGGGGGATCAGTAAATAGGGTCATGGGTTAGGGACCCCATGAGATTCATCTCGCGAGAATCGCCTGGCGGTCTTGTTTGGAATCGAAACTGCTACTATACTCTGGGGTCTCTTTAAACAGAATGGATTATTCCCCTTTCTGTATTGGGATTAAATGCACATTTTGCCTAACTGAGCATGCAAGTGTATTGGGGACTTTGGAGAAGAAACTGAAGGAACAGTTGACTCCATGCATGTTGTGATCCCATACCAGGAGCCTTCAGGTGAGGGAAATATTCTTCAGAAGCAATGCCTTTAAATTAGGATACCATTATGCTACAGGATGGCGAAAGATAACAAACTCTGTGTATCTCCATGACATCGAGGGCGTATGGCAGCATAGTAAAAAAAAGAAATAAACAGGTATACCTATTTTATACATATGTGTATAGATGTCATTTTTCATATCATGACATTAAAAAGAATAGTTATTATATGAAGAATTGTCTCATAAAATTACATTTCAGATGATTTACCTTGGACACATTTGAACCCAAATCAAGTGATTATGATGATGATTATTGTTTTCCAGGCTGAAGGATTGTGGGATTTGTTTTACAACATTGAGCTTCCACTTATTACTATTCTGGCAGGTAACACTGGATTGTTTTTATTTCATGTATTTGCTTATTTTATATTGAGATTTTAAACATGACAGAATAAGTATCAAAACATACACAGGGAACATACATTGTACAGTATAAGGGTATGTTCACACAGAGGAAGAGGTCGCGGAAAGCTTTACCGCTGTGTGAACATTCCGCGGGGCTCGCTGCGACTGAATGCTTATGTAGCATCCGCGTTCCATCGCGGCACCCCACTTCTATGTAGGCCAGAATGAATGGGCCTACACTGGAGCGTGTCTCGCACCACAGATGCCACGGCTGAGTCAGCCACAGAATCCACGGCAAGAAGGGACATCTAGCTTCTTTTTTCCGCTACTAGCTAGCGGAAAAAAGAAGCAAACGGCTCCCATTGAAGTCAAAGGGAGCCATTTTTGGCAGTGGATTTTGAGGCGGATTCCGCTGCCAAAAACTCTGTGTGAACATACCCTAAGGATCTTACTATTAGGAAAAGGGCTTATCTAGAGGTTTTAAATTGATGCGCTATTCTTAAAAAAGGCCATCAAGTTTATATCACTGGGGGACTGCAGGGACCCATGCTGACCAGCCGTGTGGAAGGGGCCAGAACGCTCGTTCACTTACAGTCCTATGAAAAAGTTTGGGCACCCCTATTAATCTTAATCATTTTTAGTTCTAAATATTTTGGTGTTTGCAACAGCCATTTCAGTTTGATATATCTAATAACTGATGGACACAGTAATATTTCAGGATTGAAATGAGGTTTATTGTACTAACAGAAAATGTGCAATATGCATTAAACCAAAATTTGACCGGTGCAAGAGTATGGGCACCTCAACAGAAAAGTGACATTAATATTTAGTAGATCTTCCTTTTGCAAAGATAACAGCCTCTAGTCGCTTCCTGCAGCTTTTAATCAGTTCCTGGATCCTGGATGAAGGTATTTTGGACCATTCCTCTTTACAAAACAGTTCAAGTTCAGTTAAGTTTGATGGTGGCCGAGCATGGACAGCCCGCTTCAAATCATCCCACAGATGTTCAATGATATCCAGGTCTGGGGACTGGGATGGCCATTCCAGAACATTGTAATTGTCGATTTGGAGCGTTGTTTTGGATTATTGTCTTGCTGACATATCCATCTCCGGCGTAACTTCAACTTCGTCACTGATTCTTGAACATTATTCTCAAGAATCTGCTGATACTGAGTGGAATCCATGTGACCCTCAACTTTAACAAGATTCCCGGTGCCGGCATTGGCCACACAGCCCCAAAGCATGATGGAACCTCCACCAAATCTTACAGTGGGTAGCAAGTGTTTTTCGTGTAATGCTGTTTTTTTTGGACGCCATGCATAACGCCTTTTTTGTATGACCAAACAACTCAATCTTTGTTTCATCAGTCCACAGGACCTTCTTTCAAAATGAAGCTGGCTTGTCCAAATGTGCATTTGCATACCTCAGGTGACTCTGTTTGTGGCGTGCTTGCAGAAACGGCTTCTTTCTCATCACTCTCCCATACAGCTTCTATTTGTGCAAAGTGCGCTGTATAGTTGACCGATGCACAGTGACACCATCTGCAGCAAGATGATGCTGCAGCTCTTTGGAGGTGGTCTGTGGATTGTCCTTGACTGTTCTCTCCATTCTTCTTCTCTGCCTTTCTGATATTTTTCTTGGCCTGCCACTTCTGGGCTTAACAAGAACTGTCCCTGTGGTCTTCCATTTCCTTACTATGTTCCTCACAGTGGAAACTGACAGGTTAAATCTCTGAGACAACTTTTTGTATCCTTCCCCTGAACAACTATGTTGAACAATCTTTGTTTTCAGATCATTTGAGAGTTGTTTTGAGTAGCCCATGATGCCACTCTTCAGAGGAGATTCAAATAGGAGAACAACTTGCAATTGGCCACCTTAAATACCTTTTCTCATGATTGGATACACCTGGCTATGAAGTTCAAAGCTCACTGAGGTTACAAAAACAATTTTGTGCTTCAGTAAGTCAGTAAAAAGTAGTTAGGAGTATTCAAATCAATAAAATGATAAGGGTGCCCATACTTTTGCACCGGTCAAATTTTGGTTTAATGCATGTTGCACATTTTCTGTTAGTACAATAAACCTCATTTCACTCCTGAAATATTACTGTGTCCATCAGTTACTAGATATATCAAACTGAAATGGCTGTTGCAAACACCAAAATATTTAGAACTAAAAATGATTAAGATTAATAGGGGTGCCCAAACTTTTTCATAGGACTGTAAATGGCACATTACTGCATCATTGGGGACAGCTTATGGTAAGTTCGCACATTTTTTTTTGCCAGCAGATGTTTGAGATGGAATCTGCCTTAAAGGGGTATTCCCATGTACATAATTATTTTTAAATTTGTAGATAATTAAAAGTTAAACATTTTTTGCAAATATAAGTAATTAAATATTTTGCAGAGTTTTAAAGATATTCTCTAGTATCTTGTGGTCACAGTCTTTTAGTCTTGATCAGTTGCCATTGGATACGACCATGAATGCAGGACCTTTCTAAGGTCCCAAAATCAGCCATGATTTCCTTATTGTGGCCGGGATATCTTCTGCTACATGTAGTGTCCCTGCCTGATAACACAGCTACAATAAGAAAATCATAGCTGGGTTCCTGACGAGTGCCAGACCATAGAAAGTTTCTGTATTTGTGGTCGTATCCATTTGCAACCGATCAAGACAACAGACTGTCACCACTAAGATGGTTAGAGGAAATCTTTAAAACTCTGCAGAATTTTTAATTACTTATATTGGCAAAACTGTTTAACTTTTAATTCTCTACAAATATAGATATGATTATGTACATGGGAATACCCCTTTAAGAAACACCTCTCAATTCACCCATTCACTTCAATGGGAATGTGTCATGCAACAGATACAAAGGAAGCCTGACACCCCCTTCTGACTCATAGGGCGGTGCTGTGGTGTCCATCATTTTGACGGGAGGAAACATGCTGCATGCTGTGCTTTTCTTGTTGTCAAATATAACCAAATTGTGGAAGGAGAGGGTAGACCACCAAGTCGCGACCAATTTTTGTGGTTTTCCCCAGTATTGTTCTTAATCTAATTGCTGCTGATGGCAGATCTGCCACAATCATTAGAAGGGGTAGACTTTAGAGATGAGCGAACACTAAAATGTTCGAGGTTCGAAATTCGATTCGAACAGCCGCTCAATGTTCGTGTGTTCGAACGGGTTTCGAACCCCATTATAGTCTATGGGGAACAGATACTCGTTAAGGGGGAAACCCAAATCCGTGTCTGGAGGGTCACCAAGTCCACTATGACACCCCAGGAAATGATGCCAACACCTCTGGAATGACACTGGGACAGCAGGGGAAGCATGTCTGGGGGCATCTAACACACCAAAGACCCTCTATTACCCCAACATCACAGCCTAACAACTACACACTTTACACACTCAATACCACCTCTCTGACAGTAGGAAAACACCTTGAAACATGTGTATTTGGCACTTGCAGTGAGGAGAGCTTGTCACCAGCAGTGAATTTGGCCCTTGTAGTAAGTTGAGGTTGGCACCAACATTTGTTTTGAAAATCAGGGTGGATTGAGCCTCTAACCAGCAGAGTTTGGGCAAATTCATGGTGGAGGGAGCCTCTAAAAACCCCAGTTTGGACCAATTCATGGTGGAGGGAGCCTCTAACCAGCCCAGTTTGGGCAAATTCATGGTGGAGGGAGCCTCTAAAAAACCCAGTTTGGACCAATTCATGGTGGAGGGAGCCTCTAACCAGCCCAGTTTGGGCAAATTCATGGTGGAGGGAGCCTCTAACCAGCCCAGTTTGGACCAATTAATGGTGGAGGGAGCCTCTAACCAGCCCAGTTTGGACCAATTAATGGTGGAGGGAGCCTCTAACCACCCCAGTTTGGACCAATTCATGGTGGAGGGAGCCTCTAAACAGCCCAGTTTGGGCAAATTCATGGTGGAGGGAGCCTCTAAAAAACCCAGTTTGGACCAATTCATGGTGGAGGGAGCCTCTAACCAGCCCAGTTTGGACCAATTAATGGTGGAGGGAGCCTCTAAACAGCCAAGTTTGGACCAATTCATGGTGGAGGGAGCCTCTAAAAACCCCAGTTTGGACCAATTCATGGTGGAGGGAGCCTCTAACCAGCCCAGTTTGGGCAAATTCATGGTGGAGGGAGCCTCTAAACAGCCCAGTTTGGGCAAATTCATGGTGGAGGGAGCCTCTAACCAGCCCAGTTTGGACCAATTAATGGTGGAGGGAGCCTCTAACCAGCCCAGTTTGGACCAATTAATGGTGGAGGGAGCCTCTAACCACCCCAGTTTGGACCAATTCATGGTGGAGGGAGCCTCTAACCAGCCCAGTTTGGACCAATTCATGGTGGAGGGAGCCTCTAAAAAACCCAGTTTGGACCAATTCATGGTGGAGGGAGCCTCTAAACAGCCCAGTTTGGGCAAATTCATGGTGGAGGGAGCCTCTAAACAGCCCAGTTTGGGCAAATTCATGGTGGAGGGAGCCTCTAACCAGCCCAGTTTGGACCAATTAATGGTGGAGGGAGCCTCTAACCAGCCCAGTTTGGACCAATTAATGGTGGAGGGAGCCTCTAACCACCCCAGTTTGGACCAATTCATGGTGGAGGGAGCCTCTAAACAGCCAAGTTTGGACCAATTCATGGTGGAGGGAGCCTCTAAAAACCCCAGTTTGGACCAATTCATGGTGGAGGGAGCCTCTAACCAGCCCAGTTTGGGCAAATTCATGGTGGAGGGAGCCTCTAAACAGCCCAGTTTGGGCAAATTCATGGTGGAGGGAGCCTCTAAAAAACCCAGTTTGGACCAATTCATGGTGGAGGGAGCCTCTAAACAGCCAAGTTTGGACCAATTCATGGTGGAGGGAGCCTCTAAACAGCCAAGTTTGGACCAATTCATGGTGAAGGGAGCCTCTAAAAACCCGTTTGGACCAATTCATGGTGGAGGGAGCCTCTAACCAGCCCAGTTTGGGCAAATTCATGGTGGAGGGAGCCTCTAAACAGCCCAGTTTGGGCAAATTCATGGTGGAGGGAGCCTCTAACCAGCCCAGTTTGGACCAATTAATGGTGGAGGGAGCCTCTAACCAGCCCAGTTTGGACCAATTAATGGTGGAGGGAGCCTCTAACCAGCCCAGTTTGGACCAATTAATGGTGGAGGGAGCCTCTAACCACCCCAGTTTGGACCAATTCATGGTGGAGGGAGCCTCTAACCAGCCCAGTTTGGGCAAATTCATGGTGGAGGGAGCCTCTAACCAGCCCAGTTTGGACCAATTAATGGTGGAGGGAGCCTCTAACCAGCCCAGTTTGGACCAATTAATGGTGGAGGGAGCCTCTAACCACCCCAGTTTGGACCAATTCATGGTGGAGGGAGCCTCTAAACAGCCAAGTTTGGACCAATTCATGGTGGAGGGAGCCTCTAAAAACCCCAGTTTGGACCAATTCATGGTGGAGGGAGCCTCTAACCAGCCCAGTTTGGGCAAATTCATGGTGGAGGGAGCCTCTAAACAGCCCAGTTTGGGCAAATTCATGGTGGAGGGAGCCTCTAACCAGCCCAGTTTGGACCAATTAATGGTGGAGGGAGCCTCTAACCAGCCCAGTTTGGACCAATTAATGGTGGAGGGAGCCTCTAACCACCCCAGTTTGGACCAATTCATGGTGGAGGGAGCCTCTAACCAGCCCAGTTTGGACCAATTCATGGTGGAGGGAGCCTCTAAAAAACCCAGTTTGGACCAATTCATGGTGGAGGGAGCCTCTAAACAGCCCAGTTTGGGCAAATTCATGGTGGAGGGAGCCTCTAAACAGCCCAGTTTGGGCAAATTCATGGTGGAGGGAGCCTCTAACCAGCCCAGTTTGGACCAATTAATGGTGGAGGGAGCCTCTAACCAGCCCAGTTTGGACCAATTCATGGTGGAGGGAGCCTCTAACCACCCCAGTTTGGACCAATTCATGGTGGAGGGAGCCTCTAAACAGCCAAGTTTGGACCAATTCATGGTGGAGGGAGCCTCTAAAAACCCCAGTTTGGACCAATTCATGGTGGAGGGAGCCTCTAACCAGCCCAGTTTGGGCAAATTCATGGTGGAGGGAGCCTCTAACCAGCCCAGTTTGGGCAAATTCATGGTGGAGGGAGCCTCTAAACAGCCCAGTTTGGGCAAATTCATGGTGGAGGGAGCCTCTAACCAGCCCAGTTTGGACCAATTAATGGTGGAGGGAGCCTCTAACCAGCCCAGTTTGGACCAATTAATGGTGGAGGGAGCCTCTAACCAGCCCAGTTTGGACCAATTAATGGTGGAGGGAGCCTCTAACCACCCCAGTTTGGACCAATTCATGGTGGAGGGAGCCTCTAACCAGCCCAGTTTGGGCAAATTCATGGTGGAGGGAGCCTCTAACCAGCCCAGTTTGGACCAATTAATGGTGGAGGGAGCCTCTAACCAGCCCAGTTTGGACCAATTAATGGTGGAGGGAGCCTCTAACCACCCCAGTTTGGACCAATTCATGGTGGAGGGAGCCTCTAAACAGCCAAGTTTGGACCAATTCATGGTGGAGGGAGCCTCTAAAAACTCCAGTTTGGACCAATTCATGGTGGAGGGAGCCTCTAACCAGCCCAGTTTGGGCAAATTCATGGTGGAGGGAGCCTCTAAACAGCCCAGTTTGGGCAAATTCATGGTGGAGGGAGCCTCTAACCAGCCCAGTTTGGACCAATTAATGGTGGAGGGAGCCTCTAACCAGCCCAGTTTGGACCAATTAATGGTGGAGGGAGCCTCTAACCACCCCAGTTTGGACCAATTCATGGTGGAGGGAGCCTCTAACCAGCCCAGTTTGGACCAATTCATGGTGGAGGGAGCCTCTAAAAAACCCAGTTTGGACCAATTCATGGTGGAGGGAGCCTCTAAACAGCCCAGTTTGGGCAAATTCATGGTGGAGGGAGCCTCTAAACAGCCCAGTTTGGGCAAATTCATGGTGGAGGGAGCCTCTAACCAGCCCAGTTTGGACCAATTAATGGTGGAGGGAGCCTCTAACCAGCCCAGTTTGGACCAATTAATGGTGGAGGGAGCCTCTAACCACCCCAGTTTGGACCAATTCATGGTGGAGGGAGCCTCTAAACTGCCAAGTTTGGACCAATTCATGGTGGAGGGAGCCTCTAAAAACCCCAGTTTGGACCAATTCATGGTGGAGGGAGCCTCTAACCAGCCCAGTTTGGGCAAATTCATGGTGGAGGGAGCCTCTAAACAGCCCAGTTTGGGCAAATTCATGGTGGAGGGAGCCTCTAAAAAACCCAGTTTGGACCAATTCATGGTGGAGGGAGCCTCTAAACAGCCAAGTTTGGACCAATTCATGGTGGAGGGAGCCTCTAAACAGCCAAGTTTGGACCAATTCATGGTGAAGGGAGCCTCTAAAAACCCGTTTGGACCAATTCATGGTGGAGGGAGCCTCTAACCAGCCCAGTTTGGACCAATTAATGGTGGAGGGAGCCTCTAACCACCCCGGTTTGGACCAATTCATGGTGGAGGGAGCCTCTAACCAGCCCAGTTTGGACCAATTCATGGTGGAGGGAGCCTCTAACCAGCCCAGTTTGGGCAAATTCATGGTGGAGGGAGCCTCTAAACAGCCCAGTTTGGGCAAATTCATGGTGGAGGGAGCCTCTAACCAGCCCAGTTTGGACCAATTAATGGTGGAGGGAGCCTCTAAAAAACCCAGTTTGGACCAATTCATGGTGGAGGGAGCCTCTAAACAGCCCAGTTTGGGCAAATTCATGGTGGAGGGAGCCTCTAAACAGCCCAGTTTGGACCAATTCATGGTGGAGGGAGCCTCTAAACAGCCCAGTTTGGGCAAATTCATGGTGGAAGGAGCCTCTAACCAGCAGAGTTGTGGGAAAGCAGGGTGGAGGGAGCCTCTAACCAGCAGAGTTGGTGGAAATCAGGGTGGAGGGAGCCTCTAACCAGCAGAGTTGGGGGAAATCATGTTGGAGGGAGCCTAGTATTAGCAGAATTGTGCAACGCTTATGGTGGATGAGTATGAGGATGCGGAGGAATTGGAGAGGTTGAGTACAGACATGGAGTTTCATGTTGGGGTGCTTTACACAGGTGGGCACAAAAATGACGGCTCTACCCAGTGGTGGTTCATTTTTATCAAAGTGAGCCGGTCGGCACTCTCAGCTGACAGACGGGTGCGCTTGTCAGTGATGATGCCACCGGCTGCACTGAACACCCTCTCAGATAGGACGCTGGCGGCAGGACAGGACAGCACCTCCAAGGCATATAGGGCAAGTTCAAGCCACAGGTCCAACTTCGACACCCAATACGTGTAGGGCGCAGAGGGGTCGGAGAGGACAGGGCTGTGGTCGGAAAGGTATTCCCGCAACATGCGCCTATACTTCTCACGCCTGGTGACACTAGGACCCTCCGTGGCGGCACTTTGGCGAGGGGGTGCCATCAAGGTGTCCCAGACCTTAGACAGTGTGCCCCTCGTTTGTGTGGACCGGTGAGAACTTGGTTGCCTACTGGAGGAACTGCCCTCCCTGCCGCCAACGTCACATGCTGGAAACATCTCCATCATATTCTGCACCAATTGCCTGTGGCAAGCATTGATGCGATTGGCCCTCCCCTCTACCGGAATAAAAGACGAGATGTTGTTTTTATACCGGGGGTCAAGGATAGCAAAGATCCAGTACTGGTTGTCCTCCATGATTTTGACAATACGCTTGTCGGTTGTAAAGCACCCCAACATGAACTCAGCCATGTCTGCCACAGTGTTAGTTGGCATGACTCCTCTGGCCCCACCGGAAAGTTCAATCTCCATTTCCTCCTCATCCTCCATGTCTACCCATCCGCGCTGCAACAATGGGACGATTCGAAGTTGCCCGGAAGCCTCCTGTATCACCATCACATCATCGGACAACTCTTCTTCCTCCTCCTCCTCCTCCTCCTCCTCCATTAAACGCAGTGAAGCGGACAGATGTGTGGACCTACTCTCCAGCTGTGACGGATCGGATGCTATCCCTAACTCCTCTGTGTGATCTGAGTTATCCCTGATGTCAATCAGGGATTCTCTCAGAACACACAAGAGCGGGATTGTAAGGCTCACCATCGCATCCTCAGAGCTCACCCTCCTTGTGGACTCCTCAAAGACCCGTAGGATGTCACAAAGGTCTCTCATCCATGGCCACTCATGGATGTGAAACTGAGGCAGCTGACTTTGTGGCACCCTAGTGTTTTGTAGCTGGTATTCCATCAAAGGTCTCTGCTGCTCAACCACTCTATTCAACATCTGAAACGTTGAGTTCCAGCGTGTGGGGACGTCGCACAAAAGCCGGTGTTGTGGCACATGCAGGCGTTGCTGGAGAGATTTTAAGCTAGCAGCGGCTACTGTCGACTTGCGAAAGTGGGCGCACATGCGCCGCACTTTCACCAGTAGCTCTGGAACATTGGGGTAGCTCTTTAGGAAACGTTGCACCACTAGGTTGAAGACGTGGGCCAGGCATGGAACATGTTGGAGTCCGGCAAGCTCCAGAGCTGCTACCAGGTTCCGGCCGTTATCACAAACGACCATGCCTGGGCCCAGGTGCAGCGGCTCAAACCATATTGCCGTCTCATCGAGGAGGGCATCCCTCACCTCGGAGGCAGTGTGCTGTCTGTCCCCCAAGCTGATCAGCTTCAGCACAGCCTGCTGACGTCTACCAACGCCAGTGCTGCAACGTTTCCAACTCGTAGCTGGGGTCAATCTAACAGCGGAGGAGGAGGCGGTGGCGGAGGAGGAGGCGGTGGCGGAGGAGGAGGCGGTAGAGGAGGAGGAGGAGGGGGGTGTTCTTCTCGTGTCCCTGC
Organism: Leptodactylus fuscus; assembly: GCF_031893055.1. Classification (NCBI taxonomy): domain Eukaryota; kingdom Metazoa; phylum Chordata; class Amphibia; order Anura; family Leptodactylidae; genus Leptodactylus; species Leptodactylus fuscus. Next base: position 332,140,830 of record NC_134265.1, read on the forward strand.
CAGGAATGTTAGGCGGGGAGACGAGGTACACCGGGCCAGTTTGGGAAGCAGTCCCAGCCTCAACTACATTCACCCAGTGTGCCGTCAGTGAAATGTAGCGTCCCTGTCCGCATGCACTTGTCCACGCGTCGGTGGTCAAGTGGACCTTTGTGCAAAGCGCGGAACTAAGGGCCCGCCTGATGTTGAGTGACACGTGCTGGTGCAAGGCGGGGACGGCACACCGGGAGAAGTAGTGACGGCTAGGGACGGCATAGCGAGGTGCCGCAGTTGCCATCAGGTCCAGGAAGGCGGGAGTTTCAACAAGCCGGAACGCCAACATCTCCTGGGCCAGCAGTTTAGCGATGTTGGCGTTCAAGGCTTGCGCGTGTGGGTGGTTAGCAGTGTATTTCTGCCGCCGCTCCAATGTCTGAGAGATGGTGGGTTGTTGTAAAGAAACGCCTGATGGTGCCTTTGATGGTGCAGGAGAAGGAGATAAGACAGGACCAGGGGAGGATGAGGTAGAAGTCAACAAAGTGGCGGAGGCAGATGAAGTGGTGTCCTGGCTCGTCCTCTGGAGTGCATCGCCAGCACAGTCAGCAGTGGCAGTGGCAGAGGCAGAGGCAGTGGCAGAGGCAGTGGCAGTGGCGTGAACGGCAGGCGGCCTTTTTCCTGCCGTTGCTGCCTGCCACTGATTCCAGTGCTTGGATTCCAAATGACGGCGCATTGAAGTGGTGGACAGGTTGCTCTTCTCAGAGCCCCTAATCAATTTCGAGAGGCAAATTGTGCAGACAACACTATATCTGTCCTCGGCGCATTCCTTGAAAAAACTCCACACCTTCGAGAAACGTGCCCTCGAGGTGGGAGTTTTTCGGGGCTGGGTACGAACTGGAACATCTTGGGAGATTCCGGGTGTGGCCTGGCTTCGCCTAAGCTGCTGACCTCTGCCTCTGCCTCTAGCTACCCTTTTTGGTGCTGCACCTGCCTCAACATCCACACTACTTTTCCCGCTTGACATCCCCCCTGTCCAGGTCGGGTCAGTGTCCTCATCATCCACCACTTCCTCTTCCAACTCCTGTCTCATCTCCTCCTCCCGCACAATGCGCCGGTCAACTGGATGCCCTGACGGCAACTGCGTCACATCATCGTCGATGAGGGTGGGTTGCTGGTCATCCACCACCAAATCGAACGGAGATGGAGGAGACTCTAGTGTTTGAGCATCTGGACACAGATGCTCCTCTGTTAGGTTCGTGGAATCGTGACGTGGAGAGGCAGGTTGAGGGACAATGAAAGGAGCGGAGAACAGCTCTGGGGAGCAGGGACAGTTTGGGTTATTGTTCTGTAAAGCTTCGGAATTTTGGGAGGAAGGAAGACAAGACTGTTGGGTAATAGGAGGAGAGGAGGCAGAGTCTGACTGGCTGCTGGACAATGTGCTGTAAGCGTTCTCTGACAGCCATTGCAAGACCTGTTCCTGGTTCTCGGGCCTACTAAGGTTTGTACCCTGCAGTTTAGTTAATGTGGCAAGCAACCCTGGCACTGTGGAGTGGCGCAATGCTTGCTGCCCCACAGGAGTAGGCACGGGACGCCCTGTGGCTTCACTTCTACCTTGCTCCCCAGAACCATTCCCCCTTCCTAGTTAGAAATTGGCACTGTATACCAGTAGTAAAAATTGTGGGTGCACGTAACCCCAATATATTCTTTGAATTCCCAGTCAGACACTGGCACTATATGGCAGTAGCAAGAAATGAGGGTATTTGTATTCCCAATATACTCTTTGAATTCCCAGTCAGACAATGGCACTGTATACCAGTAGTAAAAATTGTGGGTGCACGTAACCCCAATATATTCTTTGAATTACCAGTCAGACACTGGCACTATATGGCAGTAGCAAGAAATGAGGGTATTTATAACCCCAATATATTCTTTGAATTCCCAGTCAGACAATGGCACTGTATACCAGTAGTAAAAATTGTGGGTGCACGTAACCCCAATATATTCTTTGAATTACCAGTCAGAAACTGGCACTATATGGCAGTAGCAAGAAATGAGGGTATTTGTATTCCCAATATACTCTTTGAATTCCCAGTCAGACAATGGCACTGTATACCAGTAGTAAAAATTGTGGGTGCACGTAACCCCAATATATTCTTTGAATTACCAGTCAGAAACTGGCACTATATGGCAGTAGCAAGAAATGAGGGTATTTATAACCCCAATATATTCTTTGAATTCCCAGTCAGACAATGGCACTGTATACCAGTAGTAAAAATTGTGGGTGCACGTAACCCCAATATATTCTTTGAATTACCAGTCAGAAACTGGCACTATATGGCAGTAGCAAGAAATGAGGGTATTTGTATTCCCAATATACTCTTTGAATTCCCAGTCAGACAATGGCACTGTATACCAGTAGTAAAAATTTTGGGTGCACGTAACCCCAATATATTCTTTGAATTACCAGTCAGAAACTGGCACTATATGGCAGTAGCAAGAAATGAGGGTATTTGTATTCCCAATATACTCTTTGAATTCCCAGTCAGACAATGGCACTGTATACCAGTAGTAAAAATTGTGGGTGCACGTAACCCCAATATATTCTTTGAATTACCAGTCAGAAACTGGCACTATATGGCAGTAGCAAGAAATGAGGGTATTTGTATTCCCAATATACTCTTTGAATTCCCAGTCAGACAATGGCACTGTATACCAGTAGTAAAAATTGTGGGTGCACGTAACCCCAATATATTCTTTGAATTCCCAGTCAGACACTGGCACTATATGGCAGTAGCAAGAAATGAGGGTATTTATAACCCCAATATATTCTTTGAATTCCCAGTCAGACAATGGCACTGTATACCAGTAGTAAAAATTGTGGGTGCACGTAACCCCAATATATTCTTTGAATTCCCAGTCAGAAACTGGCACTATATGGCAGTAGCAAGAAATGAGGGTATTTGTATTCCCAATATACTCTTTGAATTCCCAGTCAGACAATGGCACTGTATACCAGTAGTAAAAATTGTGGGTGCACGTAACCCCAATATATTCTTTGAATTACCAGTCAGAAACTGGCACTATATGGCAGTAGCAAGAAATGAGGGTATTTATAACCCCAATATATTCTTTGAATTCCCAGTCAGACAATGGCACTGTATACCAGTAGTAAAAATTGTGGGTGCACGTAACCCCAATATATTCTTTGAATTCCCAGTCAGAAACTGGCACTATATGGCAGTAGCAAGAAATGAGGGTATTTGTATTCCCAATATACTCTTTGAATTCCCAGTCAGACAATGGCACTGTATACCAGTAGTAAAAATTGTGGGTGCACGTAACCCCAATATATTCTTTGAATTCCCAGTCAGAAACTGGCACTATATGGCAGTAGCAAGAAATGAGGGTATTTGTATTCCCAATATACTCTTTGAATTCCCAGTCAGACAATGGCACTGTATACCAGTAGTAAAAATTGTGGGTGCACGTAACCCCAATATATTCTTTGAATTCCCAGTCAGACACTGGCACTATATGGCAGTAGCAAGAAATGAGGGTATTTGTATTCCCAATATATTCTTTGAATTCCCAGTCAGACAATGGCACTGTATACCAGTAGTAAAAATTGTGGGTGCACGTAACCCCAATATATTCTTTGAATTACCAGTCAGACACTGGCACTATATGGCAGTAGCAAGAAATGAGGGTATTTGTATTCCCAATATATTCTTTGAATTCCCAGTCAGACAATGGCACTGTATACCAGTAGTAAAAATTGTGGGTGCACGTAACCCCAATATATTCTTTGAATTCCCAGTCAGACACTGGCACTATATGGTAGTAGCAAGAAATGAGGGTATTTGTATTCCCAATATATTCTTTGAATTCCCAGTCAGACAATGGCACTGTATACCAGTAGTAAAAATTGTGGGTGCACGTAACCCCAATATATTCTTTGAATTACCAGTCAGAAACTGGCACTATATGGCAGTAGCAAGAAATGAGGGTATTTATAACCCCAATATATTCTTTGAATTCCCAGTCAGACAATGGCACTGTATACCAGTAGTAAAAATTGTGGGTGCACGTAACCCCAATATATTCTTTGAATTACCAGTCAGAAACTGGCACTATATGGCAGTAGCAAGAAATGAGGGTATTTATAACCCCAATATATTCTTTGAATTCCCAGTCAGACAATGGCACTGTATACCAGTAGTAAAAATTGTGGGTGCACGTAACCCCAATATATTCTTTGAATTCCCAGTCAGACACTGGCACTATATGGCAGTAGCAAGAAATGAGGGTATTTGTATTCCCAATATATTCTTTGAATTCCCAGTCAGACAATGGCACTGTATACCAGTAGTAAAAATTGTGGGTGCACGTAACCCCAATATATTCTTTGAATTACCAGTCAGAAACTGGCACTATATGGCAGTAGCAAGAAATGAGGGTATTTGTATTCCCAATATATTCTTTGAATTCCCAGTCAGACAATGGCACTGTATACCAGTAGTAAAAATTGTGGGTGTATATAGCCCCAATTCTATTGCTAGGGGACTTGCAGGGTATTTCTGGGGTGAAGGTGGGGGGGCACACCGTTGGAACGGGTATCGGGGTATATATCGGGTATACGGGAATACACTGACAGTGTATTCCATTCAGGATCCTGGGAAAGCTGGGTTGCGGCGATTGAGCCCGTCAGTGCCACGTTACACTGACAAGCTTCTCCCTGGAGTTTAGCTCTTACAAGAGCTGTTGGTTGTCTTCTCCTTCCTATCCTAGCCTGTCCCTGCCTACCCAGAATCTAAGCCCTAGCTAGCTGGATGGAAACCTCCGTCCTCGGTGAATTGCAAGCTCAGAATGACGCGAACCTGGGCGGCGCTGTTATTTTAAATTAGAGGTCACATGTTTTCGGCAGCCAATGGGTTTTGCCTACTTTTTTCAACGTCACCGGTGTCGTAGTTCCTGTCCCACCTACCCTGCGCTGTTATTGGAGCAAAAAAGGCGCCAGGGAAGGTGGGAGGGGAATCGAGTAATGGCGCACTTTACCACGCGGTGTTCGATTCGATTCGAACATGCCGAACAGCCTAATATCCGATCGAACATGAGTTCGATAGAACACTGTTCGCTCATCTCTAGTAGACTTCTTAAAAATTTTAGCATCCAGACCTGTCCATGAACCAAAATGGAAATCTATGCCTGCTGGTATGCTGCCATAAATGATAATTCCCTCTGGCTCATGTGACCCACACCTCTGGAAAAGTTGCAATTTCTGGTGCACCAACTATGTGGTAGAAATTGGGACTTTTTTAATACCGGGCATAAAAACCTCAGTACATGGGGATCTGTTGATTTTAGTGGACACTTCAGAACTGAATATGGTTACATGTATCAGCATAGTCTGAAGCAAACTTTCTGAGCAGAAACATTTATTAGACGTACAGCAGAAATCCACAGATTCTTCAAACAACAGATATCAACAAACATATCGTGCTTTCTTTGGTTCCACAATGCTTACACCAAGCAGCCACATTACATTGTCTGTAGTGCATAACATTACACTGAACACACCCTGCATGCACTGCTTGTGGATTCAATACCAAACAACAATATACCAAGATGGTGGACGGGGACAAGTGAGGTTTCATAAAGTGAACAGTTTATTTTAGGTTTTTCAGCACTCAATGTTCTGTAGTGTGTAAAATATTGCTGTTGTATTTATTTGTGTTTTTTAGTCATGGAAAACTGTTCCATAGAAATAAACCAGGAAGAGCTAAAGCGGACATCCGTATTGTTAGGGGTAAGATAATATGGGATAGCTTATGGGGCATTGCAGTCGGAGAAAGCTGAAAGAATTAGTATCCTTTTGGGGCAATGGGGGCTGTACTGGATTATTGCCCGGGGCGAACCCTAGGAGCAAACTAAGACCACTCATTTGGTGGTGTATAATATTACTATATGGCAGCATTATGTAGATTATTTAGGGAGTATTATCTCAATTAAGTTTTATATTTTGTGGCATTATATTGTGGTATTATCTTGGCTCTATATGGCAATATTATATGGGCTGGAAATACAAGAATAATCTCTAAGACCAGGACCCCAGTACGTTACAGTACTTGAAAAGTGGATGGAATTCATGCGAATCCCATGCCCAATTTGCGGAAAATATTGCAGTGCGGACACGCCGTTGCGGTTTTGAAAATCGCAGCATGTCAATTATATCTATGGAAACGCCGGCAGCTTTCCCATAGATATAATTGTAACAGAAAGTCCGCGGGGGAAAACTCTGTGAACTTTCTGTTCAAAGTGCTGCAGGAAGAACCACAAAGCGTTCCCGCTGCAGTTGTTCCCGCAGCGCTTTAGTGCGACGGTTCCAGCCCGTGGGGCCTTAGCCTTATTAAGGGAAGACGCGTCTTTTTCGGCAGTGTTTTTTTTTTTTAGCTGCGTTCCACAACGTGGGGCCTTTGCCTAATAGTCAATGGGAGGCCATACTTTGTATGCTTTCCAAGGCCTCATACTTTAAAAATCTGTATTGGGGGAAGTGATGGTTATTGTATTTATCTGATGGTGAGATGCTATACTTCTAGGTATAGTAATGACTGTGTATCCTTTTATATGTGCAGAAACACCTTAAAGAACTGGAAAAAGAAGCACATCACGCTGCTGGACAAAAGTTCAGGTTAACTAGTAGTAATGAACTAAGGGAGGTAAGTGTGTTTAACTTTACATACAGAGGGGCTGGTACAAAACAAGGTACAAAGATGTCAAAGCAGGAAAACTGTCTAATAGTCACCTGCTGATAACTAATACGGTATGTGCTGCTGTGGTTAAAGGGGTTGGCCACTTTCAGACCAATATTGATAAACAAATGTACAATAACAAGATATACAATTGTCCAATATACTTTCTGCATCAATTCCTCACGGTTTTCTAGATCTCTGCTTGCTGTCATTCATTCTGTTACTTCTAGAGGATAAAACTCTATGCATGAGAAAAAAGATATATCCAGCACAACGATAGATCCAGATAAAACTTAGCTTTTAATGAATAGGAACATTTTGTCCCATAAAAAACCCAACACAGACATCGAACAAAAAAACAAATTAAGCGTTATTCAAAAAAATTCATGTAGACATACCGGACTAACAATGACGATGCGACATACTGAACCGCTTATGCGTTTCAGAGCCTGAGCTCCTTACTCATCGCTATTTTTTTGAATAACGCTTAATTTGTTTTTTTGTTCGATGCCTGTGTTGGGTTTTTTATGGGACAAAATGTTCCTATTCATTAAAAGCTAAGTTTTATCTGGATCTATCGTTGTGCTGGATATATCTTTTTTCTCATGCATTATGTCTTTTGCCTAAACCCAGTAGGCTATATCCGCGCATAACCAGTTTCACGTATATACATTTTTACCGGAGCATCGAGCCATGAATCATTGTGACAGGATAAAACTCCGTCCATGGTCAGCACGGTGGCTCAGTGGTTAGCACTGCAGCCTTGCAGCGCTGGAGTCCTAGGTTCAAATCCTGCCAAGGGCAACATCTGCAAGGAGTTTGTATGTTCTCCCCGTGTTTGTGTGGGTTTCCTCCGGGTACTCCGGTTTCCTCCCACACACCAAAGACATACTGATAGGGAATGTAGATTGTGAGCCCTATATGGGACAGTGACTGACAATATCTGTAAAGCGCTGCGGAATATGATGGCACTATACAAGTAAGCATAATAAATAAATAATGGTCATGTGATTTATGGTCCATGGTCATGTGATGAGTACACAGGTACTGCTCGTTATAGTCACAGCCCAGTAATCAGACATCTGCCTGGTAATCAGCTGTGCACCTGTGTGCTCATCACATGACCATGGACCGTAAATCACATGACCATGGTCAGAGTCTTATCCTCTAGAAGTAACAGAATGAATGACAGCAAGTCGAAATCTAGAAAACCGTGAGGAATTGATACAGAAAGTATATTGGAAAATTGTATATCTTTTTTATTGTACATTTGTTTGTCAATATTGGTCTGAAAGTGGCCAACCCCTTTAAAGATTTCTTTCTTCTATTGTAGATACTTTTTGAGAAGTTCCATCTTCACCTGAAGTGTAAAAGTAAGCTTCCGCAGACAAACTTGGGACACGTCTTATCTACAGCCGAGCCTGCGGTAATGTCAGTTTATGCGGTGCAGTTTTCTATAGCCATTTACACATGTACAGTATGCAGCATATATAATAATAATATGTATAACCATAGGCCTGTATTCAGGCTGGACCGCCATTTCTTCCACTATTACATTCTCTTGGGTATTAGAATGAACAACGCTGCTCTAATGTTTGTGAAGTCGTCCATATGTCCTTTTAGGGTATATGGACATCACGTTAAATAAGTTTCCCTAACTGCACAACCCCTTTAAGTTGCTCCTCATATAAACCATGTCTCCTTCTTAACCTAGTCAGAAACAATGGCCTAAAACTAGGTGGGATATTGTGCAACTAAATTGCACCTATTTATAGGCCATTTTCAATGCAGGTTCAATCCTATAGACATGTATCATTGGTAAATACAGTTGTCATCACTATTACTAGTACTGCTGATAGTATTGATGATTTTTATATGTGCATGATGTAGATGACTAAGAATTATTAGTTTTATTACAGTTTTTCATCTATATGTGTATTTAGATAGTATTTACTGTAGATTTAGTCATTTAATAGTAAATCTTTATATGTTCAATTTTTATCTTAGTTAAATCAACTGAAAGATCTCCATCCATTGCCAGGAATTGTTTTACAATTTAGACAAGTAAGATTTATATACTAGTTATATTAATTTATTTATTTATTTACTTTTGAGAAATTATTTCCCAAATATAAACTTTACGTTAAAGACATGTTCACATGGCTGAACTTGAGATTGATTCTGCTTCCAAGACCAGCTCCAAATTCCTCCTAAAATCTGCCTCCTATGGGAGCCTTCACACGGAGTTTACGTTCCGCTTATTCAGATGCATACACACGTGACCGCTGTAAAACACAATCCCATAGACTTCAAACTCAATGGGAGGCTTTTAAACCCATTGATTGCAATGTGTAGCGCGCATAAGAGCGGCACCCATTGAAGTCTATGGGATTGTGTTTTACAGCGGTCACGGGTGTACGTGTCTGAATGAGCAGAGCGTAAACTCTGTTTGAAGGCTCCCTATTTTTTGTAATAGGAGGCAGACATGGGGGCAGTGTTACACTTCATCTACAAATGGATTCTGCCTGATAACTCCTATTGGAGCGAATGGGAGGCAGAATAATTCTGCCTGGCAGGTGCAGAATTTGACGTGGAATTTGGTCAAGCAGAAAAAATCAGCTGCAAATTCCTGAACTTGAATTTTTTCATCTAGGAAAAACTGAGCTGTGTGAACATACGCATATGTGCCTCATAGCCACAAGCATATTGAAATGTAGCTGTAAGGCTTTATGAACGTGGCGGTATTATTGCTGCATGTTATCCACAGCCCATAGTACATGACCTATAGAGGTGCATGTGACGTTACCCTAGAGCATTGTCCTATAGATACATATGGAAGAACTTTCTCAATCTATAAGAATCTGTCAGAAAGATAAATGAATAAATTAATTAAATAAATCAATCCCTCTTAATAGATTTGCCCTATCTCTTGGCAGCCTTTTTGTGTGTGTTTCTGTGGTGTCATTTATAGTAAAAGTAATACTACTATAGTAATAGTAGTCAGTCCATGGGAGAACGCATCCTCAGTTAACACTGACCTCTTTTATTGTCACTTTAAATAGTGACCAGGAAACCACAGAAATGCCAAATTTCTAAGTTAATTAGTTTCTATGTTAATTTTGGTGCAGATCTATGGGGGGAATTTATTATATATATTCAAAGTAAAGCCAATATTATATTACGTTGAGTATACATAGTAAATTCCCCCCACCCCTACAATGAAGCTGACATTTTGTGCGCAAAATGGACATTGAATCAGCTACATTTTGCCACATATAAGACTTTCTGCTTCTTTGCAATTTTGTATCTATTAGTGGCATATTGTATGTTGTGTGAAATCCACATAGAAACTCTATAACTACTCCACTACATCAGGCTGCTATTTATGCAGTAATGTAGCTGCACATTTATACCATATTCATGTGCGATTCTTTCACGGGACATCCCTTTTATGTCTTCTCACAATGAAACTCTTCTATTCTGTGTTGTATAATGTTCTATATACAGGGCTTAGTACAGATGATGATTGTTCTGTCACATTATTGTACTATTCATATCCTTACAGATACAGAAAATAAAGTCAACATTTGTTGATGGGCTCCTGACCTACGTTAATAAGGTAGTAATGATGGTGTTCTTTGCAAAAAGAAATCTGCTTTCTCAGCTTTTCCCCTGAAAATGTCAAATAAATATGGTTTTATTATTAAAGGGGTTTTCCAGCCCCAAATTTTTCATACTGATGATCTAGCCACTGGAATATGGGGATCCAACATAAAGACCCTACACAGATCAGCTTTCTGGGCACTGGAAACTGTTAGTGGATCAGAGTGTGTGCAGACTGCTACCATTCAAGTAATAGGAGTAGTGCAGCAGCCCCGTCCACTGTACGGTATAGCGCTGATTCCAGGGAATAGTAGCAGCGGCTGATCTTTGTGGAGTACAGGTATCTTGTGGATAGGTCAGCAGTATTAAAAATTGATTTAGGCACAGAAAACCCCTTTAAGGCCAGGGACCCACGTGGTGCAAACACCATGGTTTGGCCATGGAGGAAACACCACTGAAAGAAACGCAGCATTACAGTCCTTGTCAAAGTGGATGGGATTCTAGCGGCACCTACGGATGCGCTGGCAGTTTACCTCTAGGTATAATGGAAGCAGGAAGTCTGCAAAGGAAATCTCTGCAGACTTTCTGCGAAAAGCACTACGGGAAAAACTGTGATGCGTAGCTGTTGCGGTTTTTCCTGCAGCACGTTCTTGCTGTGGCCCGCTACATGGGGCCTTAGCCTTAAGGCCAGGGTCCCGTGTTGCGAAAACGCTGCGTTTTACGTTACCTGCGGAAAAAAATCTTGTGTTTTTATATATCACAACAGGTCAATTCTACTTATGGAAATGTTGGTGTTTTCCGAACCAGTATAATATCTATAAGAATAACGTAGTTCAATACGCAAGTGAGCTCTATGGAGCAAAAAGGTGTTGCTGCTTACCTCTTGAGCAATGAGGGCATGGTCATTGATCCAAAGATCTTATTTGCCAAAAAAGGATGTCTCTACATCAGAGACACTGATTCACAAAGGGAAAACACTGTCTGACCTTATCCCATCTATCTGCGGCTCTGGGTTCTACTAACAGACTCCATTTAACTGGATACAAGTATTTACTAAAACATGAGCAGACATGAGTCTGCTTTAGTTATGTATTGTCTTATATTCTAGGGCTGTGTGTCTCCCACCTGGAATCAGACAGGCACTGTAAGTGGCAGACTTTCTGCAAGACATCCTGTAAGTTTGTGTTATGTTCATTCATATTGCCAAATAGCAAAGTGACATTAAACTGAATTACTGCAGTAATGTGACCAGCAGCATCAGTGCTAGAGCAGTAACCAAGTAGGGTCATATATCAGATCGTCTCGACAAATGGCAGCCCACATACTAGACTTTTTATTTTTATGGGACACTTAAGGTAAGTTCACACAGAGATTTTTGGTCAGGATTTTGTGGCTGTATCTGCCTCAAAATCCTGACCAAAAAGACGGCTATCATTGAAATCAATGGGAGCCACTCAGGTCTTTGTTCCGGGAGCCGTTTCTTCCGGCTCCCGGAAAAAAGAAGCGAGATGCTCATTCTTCAGGCGGAGTCGCTTTGCGGTTCGGCTTGAAGACACTCCCTCCTCCGGACTAGGCCCATTCATTGGGCCTAATCCGGAGCGAAGTGAGGGGCTGGATGCCGATGCAGTGCACCGGCTTTCAGTTGCGGCTACCCGGTTTTTGGTCTGGAACCTGAGACGGCCTCTGGTTCCGGACCAAAAAACTCCATCTGAACTTACCCTAAGGACAAAGGTTTTTGCACTCATTGATTCATAGGCGTTATCCACTTTCTAATATTGATGGCCTATGCTCAGGCAATTTGGGACAGTACAACTCCTGGTATTGTTTATACATGTGGAGCCCACTACTCACACTCCACACAATTTGTAGTGACCGGTTTAGATACTACAGCGCTGCCCCATTGAAGTCTAGGGGACAACACTGTAGTACTTAAAGCTGCTGCTACACTTAGTACATTGAGTAGCGTTGCTCCTGACATGTCCCTAAGCAGCTGATCCATGAGGTTCCTGCGCTTCAGACCCCTGTATATTTAATATTGATGGCCTATCCTAAGAATTAGAAAGTGGATAACGAGTATGAGTCCATAAGTGCAAAAACCTTTTGTCCTATGTCATATGTGTCCGATAGAAGTGGAAAGTTCAGCATTCAAAACAGAAGCAGATGCTCAGAGCACTTCTGGCCTTCTCCATTGGATCTGCAGCCAGAATCGGCATTCTGTGGACCAGGGAGCTGCAGTACTCCCATATGACCCAACCAATGTTCTTCCCTCTTTGGTTTTTAGACACATTCATCTACTTCTCACACCTTAAACCTTTAAGGAATCATCCAAATGTAACCATTGAACAGAACAGTCATTCAGTATCCTGTATATCAGTTGTACTAAAGCAAATGTTTTCTTTCTTGTATTCTATTATATGATTATCATAGTAACCATATGTGCTAGATAAATCCCATGGGAGATATACTGTGTATAATTTACATCTTTGTGTTGTAGAACATCCAAGGAGTTTCCAAGTTTTCAGTTCAGTTTGAGAAGCAACAACATGCCCAAGGTGAAAATACAGAGCCTGAGTATTTATTTGTATAGTAGAAAGATATTGTGTGTATAGGATAGACCATAAAAAGCAAGTGATCGGCATTCAAAGAGTAAAAGGAGTTTTCCGGCAAAATAAATTGATGACCTATCCTAAAGACAGGTTACTAATATCAGATATATTATCTATCTATCTATCTATCTATCTATCTATCTATCTATCTATCTATCTATCTATCCACACCCAGCACCTCTACCGATCAGCAGTACCTGATCTGGCCATTACACTGCTCCATTCTCTGAGTATGAGCTCAAGAGAACAGCTGATCAGTGGGGGTACCAGTACACAGAAAAAAAAAACACATAAAAAAACTTTGTGTTCGCAAGTGTCAGGGCACAGGTAGCAATATGCAAGAAAACGTAGCAAAATGATTTATGACTGGGGTCCCCCGAGTAACATTGAGAAGGTAAGGCCCTAGGAGGGATAATGGTCATTGTACATAGCCACATTGGGCCCGCCAGAGTTGGTGCCATTCTTTGTTGTGACTTTCCTCTATTGCTCATAGAAGGGAATCCCAAATGAGGATCTTCTTACCCCTGTAGTGTCCATATGCCCTAATAAGATTTATGGCAAAGTAGTTATTCAAATGGGACAATCTGCATACCTCCCAACTTTTGAAGAACCGAAAAAGGGAGAAAATGTGCGGCGCGCGTAGCGAGCCGTGGCAAATTTAGCCCCACCCACTTTTGTGTTGACCCCGCCCATTCTCATTAATTTTTCATGTGCCTGCACACAGTATAATCCTCCTACAGTCATCCGTAAATTATATGCCCCCCCTCTATCTCTCCCCCGTGTCATATACACCCTTCATCTGCCCCCAGTTTTATGTCCCCCCTCCATCTCTGCCCCCAGTTTCATGTCCCCTCCATCTCTGCCCCCAGATTTATGTCCCCCATCTCTGCCCCCAGATTCATGTCCTCTCCATCTCTTCCCCCAGATTCATGTCCCCCTCCATCTCTGCACCCAGATTCATGTCCCCCCATCTCTGCCCCCAGATTCTTGTCCCCCATCTCTGCCCCCAGTTTCATGTCCCTCCATCTCTGCCCCCAGTTTCATGTCCCTCCATCTCTGCCCCCAGATTCATGTCCCCCATCTCTGCCCCCAGATTCATGTCCCCCATCTCTGCCCCCAGATTCATGTGCCTCCATCTCTGCCCCCAGATTCATGTCCCTTCATCTCTGCCCCCAGATTCATGTCCCCCCATCTCTGTCCCCAGATTCATGTCCCTCCATCTCTGCCCCCAGATTCATGTCCCCCCATCTCTGTCCCCAGATTCATGTCCCTCCATCTCTGTCCCCCAGATTCATGTCCCCTCCATCTCTGCCCCCAGATTCTTGTCCCCCATCTCTGCCCCCAGATTCATGTCCCCCATCTCCAGCTCTGCCCCCAGATTCATGTCCCCCATCTCTGCCCCCAGATTCATGTCCCCCATCTCTGCCCCCAGATTCATGTCCCTCCATCTCTGCCCCCAGTTTCATGTCCCTCCATCTCTTCCCCCAGATTCATGTCCCCCTCCATCTCTGCACCCAGATTCATGTCCCCCCATCTCTGCCCCCAGATTCTTGTCCCCCATCTCTGCCCCCAGTTTCATGTCCCTCCATCTCTGCCCCCAGTTTCATGTCCCTCCATCTCTGCCCCCAGATTCATGTCCCCCATCTCTGCCCCCAGATTCATGTCCCCCATCTCTTCCCCCAGATTCATGTCCCTCCATCTCTGCCCCCAGATTCATGTCCCTCCATCTCTGCCCCCAGATTCATGTCCCTCCATCTCTGTCCCCCAGATTCATGTCCCCTCCATCTCTGCCCCCAGATTCTTGTCCCCCATCTCTGCCCCCAGATTCATGTCCCCCATCTCCAGCTCTGCCCCCAGATTCATGTCCCTCCATCTCTGCCCCCAGTTTCATGTCCCCCATCTCTGTCCCCAGATTCATGTCCCTCCATCTCTGTCCCCCAGATTCATGTCCCCTTCATCTCTGCCCCCAGATTCATGTTTCCACATCTCTGCCCCCAGTGTCATGCCGCGCCGCTCTCTGCGCGCCTCTCTCTCTCTCTCACTGGCATACAGTTGTAGACGCGATGTGACGTCATCACATCGCGTCTACACAGCTGTGTTCAGCTCCTTCCTTTAACCGCGAATGTGTTCAACTCAGATCTGCGTCCTCTGGACATACATATCGGGACATACCTCCCTCCAACTGGGACCGCGGAACACGTCAATCGGAATCGGAAATCGGGACGGTTGGGAGGTATGAATCCGTGTGATGGTGAGAAATATGAAAAGACCACTGAATAAGAAAACGTTATTGTATCTATAACACTTGCTGTTACCGCTCATGTGCTGATGGGCTTTATATCTGTTTTGATTATTTAGATCAATAATATAACATTTTTATTTCTATATGAAAGGGAAAAGCAAAGAAACCATAACCATTAATCCAAGGTCTATGTTTGTGTCTACTAAGGGTCAGTCATTCCTTGCAGCAGGTAAGTTACACTGTATACTGTAGAATTCTGACTGTACATTCGCACTGTGTTAAAGGGGTTTTCTGGGATTGTAATATAGGTGACCTAAGCTGCCTATTAGTGGGAGTTCGATACCTAGGAACCTCCATGCTGACTTTGTTAAAGAGGATGCAATATTTGGGTGAGCGCTCCCAGAATACCCCTTTAAATCTAATACAGTTTTACAGTCCTATATTTAGGACTCTAAACTTTATTCACATTCTAGAAAGTATGTAACATAGCTGTGTTAGATCTTAGTGCCCACTAGAGGGCACCTTCTGCCTGTACATCTTATACTGCTTCTCCACTCATCATTTGCACCCTGCTGAGTGTAATAACTATGCTGTGACTTATTCTCCTGTCATATTGGATAGCAGTAGGGACACTTATGTAAATATTTCCCGGCATTTTGCTAGATTAAATTTCATTGCAGTCACAGTAATTGTAGGAACCCTTACTAACAAGGACACGGCCTGTACTTGTAGTTGAAGTCTACATCTTCTATAATATATGCTAATGTATGCTAGGTTCGGTCATCTCCTCCTGTCCTTCTCTCCTCTGTACACAGTGAGGGGAATTTATTACTCCCTCCCTGGTGTAGATGGGAATAGAGATGGCACAACTTTGGCACACAGACATTTTTTGGTACCACTTTTGCCCCTTTTTACAGACATGACATAGAGCATAGTGAGCCTGGATAGAGACACCTTGGTTCTACAAGTTTACTATACCTCACACCAGAAAGCTGGCATGATTTATACCTGAAATCTATGCCAGTTTCTGTTCTGTCCCCAAGCGGACCTCCAGGACGGAAACCCGAACGATACTGTGAATCTAGTCTTAAATCCCCCTCCCCAGTAACATCTTACTTTGTTCCAATTCTCATTTATAATCACTATTATATACCTGAGTCTCTGCTGATTGTAATTGGAAACACTCAACAAGTTTGCTGTCATACACCTATATAACAGCTTCTCCTATCCTACTATTATACTATGGGACAGTCATTTTTTTCCACATCAGTGTGGTACTATGGTATCTATGACTAACCAGAAGAGTGGTATAACATCTGCTAATGCTGAGAAGGAGCAATCAATGATGAACAACTTTTCTCTGTCGGACCATTGGACTGGCTGATCCAAAGTTCATGCAGGAGGAACAATCCTTGTATGGACTACAGGCAGGACATTCCTGTACACAAAGGGTAATATCCTGGCCATAATCTTATATCCTTCTGTCTTCTTCTAGACTGATCGGCAGCACTATTATCAAGAAAACGTGTTACTATGACTGCGTGTTCCCAATAATTGGCCCAATAGTCTCAGTGTAACAGGATCTTAAGGGTAAATTCACACTGAGTTTTTTTGTAGGTGTATTTCTAAGGCAGAATTCACCTTAAAAAACACCTCCCATTCATTTCAGTGGGAGTCTGGCAGGATTTTTTTCCTCTAGCTGATTTTTTTCAGCTAGAGGAAAAATGGAGCATCATGAACCATGTTCAGGCAGATTCCACCTTAGAAAGATCATTGAAATGATTGGGAGGCAGAAAAAAAGCAAGCACTGCTAGAGGAAAGACATCTGCCTGACTCCCATTGTAATGAATAGGAGAGTTTGGTGGTTTTTCTAAAGTTGATTTTGAGGCAGATTCTGACTCAAATTCTACCTCCCAGTCTCATATACAAGACTTCTCCTGAGTTGCACCACTCCTCTGGAATGCTTTACCTCAAACAATTACATTAACTCCCAATTTCTACAGCTTCAAGCACAAACTAAAGACACATCTTTTCAATTCCTAATATAAACTCTTCCGGACCGTAACTGGAATCCCTAAAAGAAACCCTCCTCTGTTCCCGCTCCCACATTACCCCACATGATATGATGCCATTTCAGACTAACCTTATATGTCCAGGCACCATCTGTACAGTAAAGGACACGACTGGTGACGGCTCATAAAGTTTTATGTTTGTGTAATGACAGTAACCTCTATTACAGGATTGTCTGACCACTGTATAAGAAATGCTGCCCCTACTACCTCTTGTGTCACCCCCTCTACCTCATAGATTGTAAGCTCTTGCGAACAGGGCCCTCAGTCCCATTGTGTGAAATGACTATTTCTTTGTAATGTCTGTTTTTGTCTTCACTTGAATCCAGCAATTTGTACAATACTGCAGAATATGTTGGCGCTATATAAATAAAATGTATTATTATTATTACCTGCAAAGAACTCTGTGTGAACTTACTCTGAGCCTGGGGTCCCACTTAGTGTTAATGCCGTGATTTGGTCACGGCAGAAAAACCGCAGCAAAAACTGCAGCATTTTATATTGCCTGCAAAGTGGATGGGATTCTGGCTAATCCCATCCACACATTGCAGAAAAATATCTGCAGCAGATATGCTGCGCTTTCAAAAACCGTTTTTGTATATCACAGTATGTCAATTTAACTTACGAATCAAAACTCTGCGGACTCTCTGTACAAAGCGCTGCAGAAAAGACCGTGATAGACTTAGCCTCAAGTTGGATAGATCCTAAAAGCATGAGCATTAACAGGGTATAATACCTGCACATTGTCCTAATGGTGCCTGTTCTATAAAAGTGCTTACATTGCATTAGTTGATCTCCATAGGCTCAGCTCTAATGACGTCTCATGTTTTTACACTTTTTCCTGATTTTATGCTAAAGTTTTTTTTTCCTTGTTTCAGATTTCTCACAAATAGAGCTGCGCTTACTCGCTCACTTTTCTGCTGATCCAGCCCTATTGCAATTATTTCATGAAACAGAAGAAAGAAGCGATGTATTCACAAACCTGGCGTCCCAGTGGTGAGGAGAATTCATTCTCTTAAAGAGGACCTTTCATGGTTTGGGGCACAGGCAGTTCTATATACTGCTGGAAAGCTGACAGTGCACTGAATTCAGTGCACTGTCGGCTTTCCCAATCTGTACCCCGGGTAAAGAGCTATCAGTCCCGGGACCGTAGCTCTTTCCAGTCAGAAAAGCGTTCCTGACAGTCAGTCAGGTACGTCCTTCTTCAAAGCAGCACCTATCGCGCTGTGAAGTGTGAGCGGGGAGGAACGCCCCCTCCCTCTGCTCACACTGCACGTCCATAGACGAGTATTATCAGGAGGGAGGGGGCCTTCCTCCCCGCTCACATTGTACAGCGCTATAGGTGCTGCTGTGGAGAAGGACGTTCCTGACTGACTGTCAGGAACGACCTTCTGACTGTAAAGCACTATGGTACCGGGATCGATAGCTCTTTACCTGGGGCACAGATCGGGAAAGCCAACAGTGTGCTGAATTCAGCGCACTGTCAGCTGTCCAGCAGTATATAGAACTGCCTGTGCCCAAATCGGTGAAAGGTCCTCTTTAATTAGAAAAGCCAATCACAACGCCATAAAATCACTAATAACAGCAGCACATTCTATAAGGAATTATACACGTTACAGTGACTATGCAGTTAATATACTTCGTGTTTTACTTCTTTGCCATTTTCAAGACATCTGCCTGCTAATAGCAAGTAGAAACCAAGTTCATATGGCAGGCGGGTGCCTTGAATGCCAATTTTATGGTGTTGGAAATCGTGTCCAATCTAGGAAATCCTCTGTGAGCTAAACAGTCCGCAAGCTGATATGAAAAGAGATTTGTGCTAATGATACATTTGGATCAACGTGCCTTATACTCAGGGACGTAACCCCCTGTGACCACGACTGGAGGGTTGGGGGCCTGCTTTGCCATCTGAAGATATTGGGACCCCCACAGATCAGCATCTGTATGCCAGGGTTGCTACTCATTCACTGTATTCTTAGTAAGGACAGTTGTGGGTACTATAGCTGTATCCCTTTTTAGTCTCTGGGAGAACGCTAGAGCACTCATACCTAGTTATAGTATTTGCTTACATAGTATTGTGCCACCTGGTGTTCACAGTGCATAAAGACGTGCATGTACTCCTAATGAGCTAAGAGCTGGTGGACACACATGCTCAGTCACCCTCCACACAGCCATAGCGATCCTCTGGTCACTGCAGGGCACCTCCTCTAGAATGGAAGTACAACAGCCACCATCTGACCTCCCTATCCAAGAGGAGGATGAATTGAGAGATGGTCACTCTTCTGCTTGAGTGGGAGTCAGAGCCATAAACAATAGAGCCATGACTCCCATATAGTAGAAGTGAATAGAAAGAGCTGCACACAATTGTATTTGGGGACCCCTATTCAGGAAATCTCCATTTACATGTGAGTGTACATATACCCTTTAAGCTACATGTACACTTCATATTACCCATTCATATGTGAGCGCTGCTTTTACCATATGTGACTGCTATATACTGTCACTGAGCATAAACCTGGCAACGCTAGATGCAGAACTGCTGAGGTAAGGAGAAAACATCTAAAATATCAGGTACAATTATCACTGTCTATGGCTGTGGAGCACTGGTAAGATTTTAGTTGCTAGGGGACTAATAACCCAAAGCTAGCGACCAGCAGGACAGATGCATGTGAGAGCGCTTGTCAGGCAGGTGAGGGGTAATGGCGCGCAGCGGCTTTGTAGATCACACTTCTCTTCCTCTATACTGTACATGCATGTGCGTATTCTGATATAGATAGATAAATTCTCATACAACTGGCCTGTACAATAGATTCGCCGGCCACATGGTGATATCTGTAAGCTACAGTAAAATTTAAATGACTGTCATCAAAGAATATATTCTGCTAAAATATTTCTCGCTTCTGTAAGAAGAATTTGTCTTTATTGTACACCTGAATAAAAGGACTAGTGAAAGTATTCTTTGTGAGATAGCTCCACACTGATGTATTTTGTAGATAATATCAGTGATATACGTACATAGGACAAACAATAGCTGGCAATACAAATTACAAGTATGGTGGCCACATACACTGGTTTTAGTAATCCCCCCCCCCCCAGATGTTTGCTTTTGGGTAAGGATCGGTTGTTTGTATTTCACCATGCCTGATCTTTTTGTTATCATGGAGATAAACTGCCACCAGAAGTGTCTAAGGGCTAGTTCACACATGATAACGCATGTGCATATTCCATAGCGGCCGCCGCGAGGGGATGGCGGTGCAGTGCAGTGCTTTCCGCTCCGGATTAGGCACAAATGAATGGGCCTAGTCCGGAGGGTGCTGTTGCGAGGCGGACACTGTGGCTGATTCAGCCGCGCAATCCGTCTGAAGAAAGGGCAGCACACTTCTTTTTTCCATGAGTGAGAACATGTCGCTCACGGAGAAAAGTAAACTAGCGGTCTACATAGACCTCTATTGTGAGGGAGCGGATTATGACATGGATTCCGTGCCAAAATTCACCCCCTCTTGCCCCGGGTGAATGGGGTCTAATTGTCCAAGGTGCAGGTGTAAGGAGGGGGTCATAAGAGATAGCTGCCAGCCAAACAAGTGTTTGGTATGTAATACATATGGGCGGCCTGGTATTTTTATTTAGGAATTTACCATCTGAAACATAAATTGCTGAGTATGTTAGGAGGGTTATATGAAACTGGAAAGAAACAGGATTTACAGGTTGTTATTTTTCTACAAATAGCACTACCTTTGTCCCATGGGCTGTGTCTGAAATTACAGCAGATATTTGAATTGGGATGAACTGCAATACCAAAAACAGCCAATGGATAAGAGTGGTGCTATTTCTGCCAAAAAAGTCTGTGTAATGGCTCATACACGAAGCAAAAAATATGTGATTTTAGGGAACATTAGTAAAATAGCTGGAGGCGAGGCATTCATATGGAAGTAGATAGATAGATATGAGATAATAGATAGATATGGCATAGATAGATAGATGGATGGATAGATAGATATGACATAGATAGATAGATAGATAGATAGATAGATAGATAGATAGATATGAGATGATAGATAGATAGATAGATAGATAGATAGATATGAGATAGATAGATAGATAGATAGATAGATAGATAGATATGAGATAGATAGAAGGATAGATAGATAGATAGATAGATAGATAGATATGAGATGATAGATAGATAGATATGAGATGATAGATAGATAGATAGATATCAGATGATAGATAGATAGATAGATAGATAGATAGATAGATAGATAGACTCTCTTTATACTTTGCAAGCACTAGCAGATAGAATAGTGGTGTGTTATTCTCTTTGGTATACAGCTATACTACAATGTGCCTTGTCCATGGTCCTGACGGATATACAGCTATGTCTCTTGTAAGATACATTACTAGTCTATTCACTGGTGTTAGAGTTCCTAGTTCCTAAAACTAGACCAGACATGGGACTTTAATCTATCGGACATCTATAGGGTATATTGTAGTCATTCATGTCAGGTAAGATGTTGGCATATATAGCCTTACCGGGGCAGTCTGGGAATTTGTGTTTATTTTAGACTTTTTCCCATCAGTTTCTAATATTTTTTTCCCCAGCCAATAACCCCTTTAATATATCTTTATAGCAGTCAGATTTATTATTTTCATACAGAGCTCCAAATCTCCTACCTAAGCATACAAATATAAGGCTGTTTGCCTGCAGCCACCACTAGGAGCGCTCTTGAGCTTACCATATACTGCTGTAAATCGATCTTGGTGATCTTATTCTGGTTAGAACAGAGGAGTCACCTTAAAGGTCTCGTTTTCAGGCAGCTATCACTGTTACTAGATGAATCGGATTGTAACTAAGGATGAAGTATCATCTTAAGTTTTTCCTTTGATTTTTTTTCTTCCAATGATCTAGAAAAGACCTAAGGAGTAACTTAATGCCAGCTACACAGGAGCAAAAAATCCTCCCAAATAAACAGATGGTAAAGAGACGCCTCATGCCGTGTCCATCCATTATACAATATGTGAGGAAATAGCCTAGAGACCCCTGTGCTTTATTTGGCCCATAGCATAACATGTCGTATAGTTTTACAGCAGTTTTTCGGATGGGGGAAGGTGTGTGAGCTGTATGTGTCTCCTGCACCTAAACAGTTCGGTACAGATCAAAGAATTCAGCAGAACGTAATGTTTTTAGCTCGATGCCGAGGCAGCCTGATATGTCAAGCAGGAAATTGTTGATAACGGCACAAGTAATAAATCAGAGAAAACAGACAGAGAAATGTCAAACTGTGAAATATAATGAAGTTATCTACAGCCGTGTTTGATTCCTAGAGCGTGCTGAATTGTAGCTTTTCTGATCAGATTATAAGACGACAAGGGGAAACTTAGAATTAATTCACAAACTAAGGGTGGGAAAAAAGGTTCATAGCTAGTATCAAGGGTAACTTTTGAGACCACCCAGTTTTATTAAAGGAACGACTACAAACTCAAGAGGAGTCTGTCACCAGACCCCAGCATATCACCCCAGCCCTGCAGGTAGATAGGTTACTGTCACCAGAACCCAGCATATCACCCCAGCCCTGCAGATAGATAGGTTAGGGTCACCAGAACCAGCATATCAACCCTGCCCTGCAGATAGGTTAGGGTCACCAGAACCAGCATATCAACACAACCAGCAGATAGATAGGTTAGGGTCACCAGAACCAGCATATCACCCCAGCACTGCATATAGATAGGTTAGGGTCACCAAAACCAGCATATCAACCCAGCACTGCATATAGATAGGTTAGGGTCACCAGACCCCAGCATATCACCCAGGCCTGCAGATAGATAGGTTAGGGTCACCATTACCCAGCATATCAAGCTGGCCCTGCAGCTAGATAGGTTAGTGTCACCAGAACCAGCATATCAACCCAGCCATGCAGATAGATAGGTTAGGATCAACAGACCCCAGCATATCACCCCAGCCCTGCAGATAGATAGGTTAGAGTCACCAGAACTGAACATATAAACCCAGTCCTGCAGATAGATAGGTTAGTATCACCAGAATCCACTATATCAACCAGCCTTGCAGATAGATAGGTTAGTGTCACCAGAACACATCTATATGCAGGGTTGGTTTGTTACGCTGGGTTCTGGTGTCCCTAACCTAACAACCTTGAAGATAGATAGGTTAGGGTCACCTGAATCAGTGTTTTCCCCTTGTGAATGAAGGTAGCAGTTCACCAAGAGGAAACAAAGTGGTAACAGCCTCTCTTTAAGGTGCCAATAAGAACGTGTAGTCTGGAGAGGACTCATTGACCTCTATGAGAAGGAGTTGTGGGCATTCTGTGTGATCTGTGCAGAGAGGGAAAAGGTCAGCTTTGACCCTCACCTGTTGTGGATGGTGCACACTTATCTATATATTATCTATATATAGGTGTTACCTGTCATTGTAATCCTGTCCATGATGATAATGAGAAGACTCTTTGAGAAGTGATCTCTACAGAACAGGAACAGTCATCCTATAATGAAGCTTAGCTGTAAAAACAGAACTTTAGGATTTTTTTTTTTTAAATTGAGAAAGCCCATTAGAAGGTACAGTACTGTGCAAAAGTTTTAGGCAGGTGTGGAAAAAATTCTGCAAAGTAAGAATGCTTCCAGAAACTCAAGTATTAATTGTTTATTTTTGCCAATTATCAAAATGAAGTGAATGAAGAAAAGAGAAATGTAAATCCCATCAATATTTGGTGTGACCTTTACCCTTTGGAGGAGGATTCCTGGAGGTGATGATACCGCCTCCACAGATATAGCCCTGATCTCAACATCATCCAGTCTGTCTAGGATGACGTGAAGAGACAGAAGGATTGGAGCAAACCTACATCCACAGAAGATCTGTGCTTAGTTCTCCAACATGGCGGGAACAACCTCCCTGCCGAGTTCTGCCAAAAACTGTCTGCAAGTACCGAGATGTAGTGATGGAGGGCAAAGGGCAAATCTCACCCCAAATATTGATGGGATTTACATTTCTCTTTTTGTCATTCACTTCATTTTGTTAACTGACAAAATAAACTATTAACCCTTCTATTTCTGAAAGCATTCTTACTGCGTAGCATGTTTTTACACATCTGCCTAGAACATTTGCACAGTACTGTACATGATGCAAATTGAAGTGACTTATTATTATTATTTGTGAGTTATCCACTCCCTTCTGGTCCTCAGCTGTGTCATGTGACCAGCAAGAAGACTCTGCAACTGACAGCGTCTTATGCATGGACAGGACGTCACTTTTTCCATTAATTCATATAAGAGCCTTAATTTAAATGTTATAGGAACGAATCGGGGTTAAGAGGAGTCTTAAATGTACTGTATTCGCATGTGCTTATGTGAATGCCTTGCCATTATTCTGTTATTCCCAAAAGTATGGAATGCGGCTACCTCTGTTATATACTGTACTAGCTTTTACCCGCGACTTCGTCTGCGGTGATTTGAGAATTGGGCGGACACAGACGTGTGAAACTGTAAAAGTGCTTTAAAAGGTTTGGTGGGCTAGCAAATGTGATGTGTTATATTGTGTATGTCGTGATACAGACAATGTGATGTGTTGTATTGTGTATGTCGTGATACAGACAATGTGATGTGTTGTATTGTGTCAGACAATGTGATGTGTTGTATTGTGTCAGACAATGTGATGTGTTGTATTGTATATGTCGTGATACAGACAATGAGATTTGTGATATCGTGGAAAGCTATATGTAAAATGTGAGTGAGTAGAGTGAGGGCTACTCCTGAGGTGACAGATACAGACAATGTGATGTGTTATATAGTGGAAAGCTATATGTAAATGTGAGTGAGTAGAGTGAGGGCTACTCCTGAGGTGACAGTAAGGAGTGTGCAGGCAGGTTGAGGCAGGAAATGCCAGGCAGTGTGTGTGAGTCTATAGCTGGGGCTAGGAGTCCTGCTTTTGTGAGTCTCCTGCTAGGAAGCCATGTTGTTTAGTGGCACCAAAAGTAGCCTGCGACTCAATCCTAAGGGAAAACTATGTTTGTGGAAAATTGCACGCAAATCCGTCCAGGCGTTTTAGCGTGATTGAGGAACAAACATCCAAACTCACAAACATCCAAACACACAAACTTTCACACTTATAATATTAGTAGGATGTTGCGGGTCTGGACTCTGTATACTGCTGTATACTGAACTCTACGACCTTCATTTTATTCTCGACCTCCCTTTTAGAGGGCCTCACCGTGACTTGTTCTCAGGATGCTATCAATGATACTGGCTGTCCTGGATTGTAAGACTATAATTTCGCCTCCATTACAGCTGAAGGATCATCTAATGTTTTTCCTTTCATTTCCTTTTTCTTTTTTCCCAATCCAATCATTTTAAAAAGATCTGTCTGAAAAGATAGAGCAACATAATATCAGATGCACAGGACCAAATAATCCCCCCCAAAAACATAGCATTTTTCCAGGGAAGAGTTGTTGTAGTGTAATGTCCATCCATTTATGAAGATATAAGCTTACAAACAAGGACATCACATGCAGATACTATTCCCTGCAGGGTTGAACATTGTATTCTTCTGTACATTGTTAGGTAAGGAATATGCAAAAAAAAAAAAAAAACAAGGCCTTCTTGGCGAACAAGAGGAATTTGCTCCTAGCGCCATCTTTTGGAATGTAGCTCCCTATAGATCAGGGGTGGGCAATTCATTTTTCCCATGGGGTCGCATGAGAAATTGAAACTGTTCTAGAGGTCTATGCGTCCTGTGGCAGATTTAACTCCACCCACTTCTATGTAGTACTGTATAATCCTCCTACATGGAGGAAAGAACATCACACTTGGAGTGCTGGAAAATTTCCTATATTTTTATTCAAGCAGTGATGATAGAAGTAGTACTCTACTTCTATCATCACTGCTTGATTAAAAATATAGGAAATTTTCCAGCACTACGAGTGTGATGTTCTTTCTTCCAAGTATATTAAGGGTTGGGACCCTACATCTACACAACAAGAATCTCCGACTGCATCACTCTATACCATAATCCTCCTACAGTCACCCGTACATTATATGCCCCCACATTATAACGTTTCCCTCCAAATGTCCAACAGTATTAAGTCACTCTCCTGGTGCCCCACTTTAAACTAGCAGAAACTAGAGGGGACAATAAACTAGGGCAGCTGGAGGGGGACATTAAACAGTTGGGGTAGTTGGATGGGAACATTAAACTGCAGGCAAATTGAGGCAGACATGTCCCCCTCCAGCTACCCCACGGTTTAATATGCTCCTCCAGCTGCCCCAGTTTAATGTCCCCCTCCATCTGCCCCCAGTTTAATGTCACCCTCCATTTACCTCCTAGATTAATGTCCCCCCCCCTCCATCTGACTTCAGTTTAACTGCCCCCTACATCTGCCCCCGATTCCCTCCTCTTACACATACTGTCTCTACTCTCCTTATCTTCCTTCAGTCTCCATTCCCGGCAGCTTGCTCTCTCTGTGTAACAGCAACCACACTGTCCTGTGTGGCTCCACCCATTAACAAGTCTTAGCCTATCCTAGTGACCTAAAGGACCTATGAAGATGTCATCACAGGTCCTTTAGCAGACTTCCCATTCAGCATCTACTTGTATCCCACAAGCTATGCGGGCCAGACAGAACCAGTCAGAGGGCCGGATGTAGCCTGCGGGCCATACATTGCCCTGGTCTGCTATAGATTAATACATAGTCTTCAAAGAAACCTCAGGGCATAATCTGGGAATAATAGTCAAGGCAGTATAACTCCTCCAAAAGGAAGGAGTTTCCATCTGCATATGTCTTGAGGTTTTATTCAATGTGGAGTATGTTATGTTGCTAACAGCATTCCTACACATAACCAATCACATAGGCTGTAGAAATTAGAGGAGGAGTACCACTGATGAGTAACCATGGTTGTCAGCCATTTATGAAGGAGTCAGAGCAGGAGTTGAAGTCGGTGGTGTGGCCTACCAATATCGCAGTCCTGCCCTGTACTATTGATTGAATTTCTCAATGAATTTCCTGAACTGCTCAGAGGATGGTTTTTGGGCACTTGGAAACTCCTCATTGCTTCATAGGTTTGACCATGTTAAAACAAAACTATGGAGGAAGCTTGTACAATGTATTATACCTAGAGGTGGGCAGTGCATGACACAGGGATTTTAAGGCCACCATATAGAGAACCCCTGTGTCACGCTCTGCCCCGAAGGCCTATACTAGACATAACACAATGCATTACAGTCATCCATTTCATGTAATGGCTAGAGTATTAATTATATGTCACTTTTTATGCAAATTCTAATACCAGCCATGTCTATAACATCATTTAGTGTATCCTAACTTTGACCTTTTTGCCTCCATTATACATGAATGTTTATTTTTGTTTACACAGGAAAGAAAAAGAATATGGAAATATAACACCGACTGATCGAGAGCAAGCAAAGCGAGTGGTGTACTCTGTGATCTATGGAATAGGTAAAAGGATTATTGCAAAAACGTGTAAAAAACCTGAAACATAAAAACATAAAATCACATCACATTTGTGTACTGCCCACAGTCGCCCCCACACAGGTGCTCCTCCCCTGGTTCTATTTACATATGTATGATTTCCATTAACAATATGTATAGCGGTTGGGGAACAAGGCTTTCCCTGACCACTATCATAGTGGTCTGGGGCCCCAGCCATTTCCAGCTGGCCGCAGGCCCCATACTCCCCCGGTCACACCCCCTGCAACCACAATCGTTATGCCTTTGATCACAGCTTAAAAACCCCGCTAGCCAGTTCACAGTGACCTCAATATACAGGGTTGTGACAGCAGCAACCTCCATTGCAACACTGCGCCCACAGGGAGAGAGCGACCCAGAAGTCCAGCAACACTGATGCGTGTTTTTTTTCTTTAAAATGTTGTTGCATAGTAATTCCCAATTTTCTTCTGTTTTGCCATGGTACCAGCACTCCTCTCATTTGGCCCTGGCAGGATACAGCATAAGGGAACCTCCTACTGGTTCTCAGTCCTCTGACTGATGCCATACGGTAAGATGACCTTTTTGAGACCTGCTCACATGGTGCAGAGCTGCATGGTATCCGCCATTGCTGTGGTGCTGTTCCTGTGAGGAGGGGGCTTCAGATCCTGGAAACTTATCTTGGAAGCAGGGGTGTTGCTCTGCTGTGGTGATGGTATTTGCAGTGCAGTTCCACACCCAGTATACAGAGGTGGCCATAAACTGGCTAGTGGGCTTATACAAGGGATCAATATGTATACTAAAACTCTTAGGATATGTGATCCATGATTTTTTCTCTAAAATGTTTATTCCATATATATCTTATACAGCTATCAATTTACATTTATTTGTACTTGTGTTGCAGGAAAGGAACGTCTTGCTGAATGTCTGGGTACAACGCCAGCTGAAGCTAATACATTTATGGAGCGCTTTCTTCACAAGTACAGGGTGTCTGATTATACCCAGAAAGTTATACAGGAGTGTCACAGTAAAGGTACTTCCCATTCTTTCTTGGCATTTTCAATGTTGATGGCTTGTTGTATATGTTACAGAGGAACCTTTAGGCTGAGGCCCCACGTTCTGGAGATGCTGCATTTTTATTTTTAGCCAAAGCCAAGAATGGCTACAGGAGGAATGAGAAATATATAGGAGCTTCTTATACTTCTACATTCTCCTCAATCCACAACTGGCTTTGGTTAAAAAAAAATCACAGCAAAATCTGCAACAAAAAAAAGCTGTGTTTCCGCAACGTGGGGCCTACCAAACGACTTTTACCCATACACCCCCTATAACTATCCCTTTGTTTAGGATATTAGGCAGATATTTCACATCTCCTTTGTAAAGCATGTGTAAGTAATAAGTAAAACGTGTTAGTAAGAAACTGGGACATTTACATCATGTCCCAGGAACAGCCAGTTGTCTGGGATTATCCATTTTTGGGCAGGATTTGCATACCTCCCCATCCCCTTTTGGGCCAGGATAAGACAAATTTGCAGGGATTGTTACTAAAATTTCAGAACTGTTGGCAACTGTGACTACTAAATCCCATTAGAAGGCGTTCACTGGAATGTGCAAGCCTGTCTTCCCTGATGTAATTAGGAAGACAGAATCTCAGTGATATGGCCCAATAAAGGCTGCTCCCTTTAACATCATACTCGACCTTCCAAGAGGCCTTTGTTTTGCAATGATGCTGGGATTTTACCAGGTATAGTCTCTCAACCGAGGACGGCCGTTTTGATGTTATTGCATCTCGTCAGCCCGGTGTAGAGAAGACTAACCTGGTAGAGGTGAGAGGCTTAGACAGGGTTAAGGGAATATCGTCACTCCTTAGGGAGAGACCACCATGTAGGTGTGTGGAGGGAGCAGCCTTTATTGGGCCATATCACTGAGATTCTGTCTTCCTAATTACATCAGGGAAGACAGGCTTGCACATTCCAGTGAGCGCCCTCTATTGGTTTGCAACACTGAGGCACCTGACTTCCTTATTACATAATGGAAGACAGATTTGCATATTCTTCCTATGGTCCCTTGCAAAGTGGAGTGCTAAAGAATTAATAAGTCTCCACACACCTATATGGTGGTCTCTCCCTAAGGAGTGACGATATCCCCTTACTCCATCCCATTACATTGAAAAGCCTGTGCCCTCAGACAGTATGGCCATGTATGTGTCAAGGCTCTCAGGTAAGCTTGAGCAATTATATAATTCTTATTAGAT
This sequence comes from Leptodactylus fuscus, assembly GCF_031893055.1. Classification (NCBI taxonomy): domain Eukaryota; kingdom Metazoa; phylum Chordata; class Amphibia; order Anura; family Leptodactylidae; genus Leptodactylus; species Leptodactylus fuscus. The sequence continues at coordinate 332,170,768 of NC_134265.1, forward strand.
TTACAGCACTTGAAAAGAATGACAGGCAGCTTTGTAAAATAGAATAATTGGTTGTCATTCTAGTAAATCCCTGTAAAATATTAAATGAGTTCTAATCCAAATAAATTCACAGTCAGGGTAATCTCCAATTAAAACAAGTATAAATCCTGTACCTTAAAAGATCTATTGTATTACTTGTGGCTACATACATGCGTCATAGAGAGAACTAAGAAGCAGAACCACACTGAGGGAAAGTATACAGACTATATATATATATATATATATATATATATATATATATATATATATATATATATATTTGTTACCATGTAGTCTGATTATTGTGCTATGACTTTAACGTGCTTTGCCCTGTGTGTCTATCATATAAACCATGGATTATAAATCACATGACCATGGACTGTAGGTCACATGACCATGGACTGATTTCTATTCACTGGAAGTAAGCAGAATGATAAACAACAATCAGAGATCTAGAAAACTGAGAGGAATTGATGCAGAAAGTATATTGGAAAATTGTACAACTTTTCATTATACAAAACAATAATATTTGTCTCTCGATATTGAACTGAAAGTGAACAACCCCTTTAAGTTTTATATTTGACTACCATTTGGACTACAATTTGTTTATAAATATATAAACAACAAAACTATAGCCTCCTATAACTCCTGCTGGGCAGAGCAGTAAGTAACACAAGTTTTCCCCAGCTGTATGAGTGCTATACAAGCAACCACTCCGATCAATATGCAAGAAACAAGTTCTCATCCAAATACCAAAAACAGCCAGCAGCGGCAGCAGGCCTCAGTCACACTGTCATAGACATGTTCTTCCCCTGAAGTGTACAGCCTACACAGCTTTATAGCCTAGGATTGAGCTGGTATACATGAGAAACCTGTACTGTATAGACAGGGCATAACATGCCAGGCAGTACCAACCTGTCTGTCATTCCTCTCAAATCCATACCGGGAAATGGAGCTCACCAAATATCCTCAGCACAACTAAGCTTTGCTAAGCATACTTGTGTCTCACTCAGCTTTCCCTGGATGGGATCTAATATCTATATGAGAGGAATCTTAGGGAAATGTACTGATCTTCCACTACTTTCCTTGTCACGCACAATATAAATAATATTCAATGTAAATTCATAGGAATAACTTGGAGCTTTGTGTGCAACATACATTGACTATGGAATAAATGTCCTACCTATCGAGGGCCTGACCACTGAAAATTTTATCACTTAGGCCATGCTGACAACTGTGCCAAAGTCTCCTGAAAATCGGTGAAAGAGAAAATCCTACTTGGAGGATTTTTTACTCCGTCAGGTTTAGTTTTAAAACAGACCCCATTAGAGTCAATGCGGTCAGTTGGACTCCGTGTGTTCTCCGAGTATCTTCTCGTTGTTCTGGTTCTCTGATGGATTAGAACAAGGTAGAGGCAAGGCTAATGTGAACCTAGCGTTATATGTATCTTTGTAGGATATATGCAACTGTAGTTGATCCATGAACCCGTAAGGATATACTGAATTATCACAGACATAACTAAACAAAAATGGTGATGTGAGTTGGACAGTTCCTTTAAGACATAAGTAGTTTGAGATTGCTTCCTGAGAGCCCATACATGCTTTAGTGTTCTTCTAGCAGCAATGCTGTTTCACAGGAGGTATGGTATAAGCACCGTATACCTTTCGCCATAGGATGTCCTGGTTATTATCTTTTCATTGCCCGGAACCACTATGGATTTGTATCAGATTTCCTTGGTGTAATTGAATCCTATGCTATGTAATGGCAGTAATGTAATACAATCTATAAATTGTGCTGTAGCTATGTAGCTTACATGTGGAGTCCTTGGTACATGACACCGTCAGTATGAGGCTATCATAATAAAACCTAATTTCTAATGAAAACAAATCAGAAAGCAAACGAGTTTATTGGAAAATAGAAGCCTACGCCGTGAAAGCACACAGTTATTTCCAGGAAAAGCTTGGCGGCGTACGGAATGGGTTTCTGTGAAAGCCACAGGGGTAAGTAAAACAGGGAGTAAATGAAAAGCGGGAGGCAATAACAGGAACTCCGCAGATATTTGTTTATTTTAATAACCCAGAGGTTATGTTAGTATGTTCTTAGATGGCCGGTGTATAAAATATTCATTTACTACTAAGTAATAAAGTGATCAACACATAAAAAATACTACAGCTCAGTTATTAAAAGTGATATGATGATCGGGAAGCTTTGAGATTGTTAATTCACCATTTTCCCCAAATTGGCTATGCAGTCCTACCTTACAAAAGTAACTGGGACTAAGGTTGAGCAATTGGGATCGGGAAAGATCGGAACCCAATCGGCGATCAAGCAAATTTCACGATCGCAATTGGCTGGAAAATGATCGGAAATCGAATTCTAAAAACGATCTTGAAATCTCAAGATCGGCTCAACCCCAACTGGCACTTAAGCGTTATGTACCCGCCCATGCTGTTTTTCACAGACCTACCGTATATACTCGAGTATAAGCCAACCCGAATATAAGCCGAGGCCCCTAATTTTACCACAAAAAAACTGGGAAAACTTATTGACTCGAGTATAAGCCTAGGGGGGAAAATGCAGCAGTTACTGGAAAATTTCAAAAATTAAAATGGTCGGAGTTTTTTGGTGCAGTAGTTGCTGGGTGCTGGGAAAGGGGGAGGGGTGTTTTGGTTGTCTGTCTACCCTCTCCCTTGAGGACTGAGTTTTTTTCCCCCACTTGGAATTCAGCCTGGCTGAATATAGGGTATCTGCAATCAGGGCCGGCTCCAGGTTTTTATGGGCCCTTGGGCGATAGAGCCTCAGTGGGCCCCCTTGTGGAAGAGTTGGGAGTTGGGACACTGCACGTCGCAGATGAAGTGAGTGACACCACGCAGGAGTGTGGCGTCACCAACGCCATACCTCCCAACTTTTGAAGTTTCATGCCGTTCTCCCCCCTTCATCTGCCCACAGTTTTGTGTCCCCCCGTCTCTGCCCCAGTGTCATGCCGTTCCCCCCCTTCATCTGCCCCAGTGTCATGTCATTCTCCCCTCCCTTCCTCTGCCCCAGTGTCATGCCATCCCCCCCCTCATCTGCCCCAGTGTCATGCCATTCCCCCCCTTCATCTGCCCCAGTGTCATGTCGTTCTCCCCCCCCTCATCTGCCCCAGTGTCATACCGTCCCCCCCTTCATTGCCCCAGTGTCATGCCGTCCCCCCCCTCCCCTTCATTTGCCCCCCAGTTTCATGGGCCCCCTTCATTATGTTCCACCTTAATGTTTAACACAGAAAACAAACACTTACACTCACCTTCCATTGCTCCCCCGCTGCTCCTCTCTCTGCTTTCACGCCATTCACATAGTTGTAGGCGCGATGTGACGTCATCACGTCGCGCCTACACACGTCGCAGCGTTAAGGCAGGAGCTGAGCTGTCACAGCTCCTGCTTTAATCGCCTATGTATGCGTCCGACAGACACCGATGAGCTGCAGTCAGGACAGGCAAGTGCTGGGGCAGGCAAGCGCCGGGGGGCACCCAGAGGTTCTGTGGGCCCCGGCACATGCCCGACTACACCGTGCACTGACGCCGGCCCTGTCTGCAATGCAAATGGCCCTTATTTACATGGCCATGTGACGTCACACACAATGTCACATGGGCATTATAGAACCCGTGATTTTCTATGGGTCTGTCTATGGGTTTTCACAGACAAATATTTTTTTTGACGGATGTAAAGAAAAGGACATGTGAATACACGAAGAATTCAAGTGTGACTAAACCCTAAGAGTAACATTAAAGTATACCTCCAATTATACAACCATTTTTCATAGATAGCACAGGTGAATATAAGAAACTTTATTATATATCATATCAAAAAATCTGTTTTCTTCTCCACTTATTAAGCTGCTCTTCTCCTCCTAATCTTCACTCAGGTTGTTTATTTATATAGACTCTGTCTCTGTATTGAAATCACACATAGAAGTCTATGGAGAGGGTAGGGAGGTAGGAAAGGCTGTTAATTGATTTATCACCTCATTTTGCGCAGTAGTAGTATTTTATCTTGAAACATGGCGGTATTAAAAGATATCCCAGACCCATGGGGTAGCAGGGTTTAACAGCTCCAGTTATTTGGGTGTCTTCTTCATGAGCTCCCCCACCTCTGCACCTTTCATCATAGACTAATAGGTAAAAAGTAACTCAGTCTGATAAGTGGAGAAGGAAACAGATTTCTATAAAAAGATATATTATAAAGTTTCTTTATGAAAAATTGTTCATAATTAGAAGTACACTTTAACCCATTCAAAACATCCGCCATAATTGAACGCCTGATGTAGGATCTGAGCACTGATCATAGGCATTAAGTCCCCCTGCCATTTTGGGATCACCGACACCCAGAGCAAGATCCGGAGCCAGCGCCCCATTGCCATGACAGTCTATTGAAGGCTCCCAGACTTGTCTGCCTTTCATTTGTATGGCAGGCTGATTTATGTTTTGTTAACTTTTTACATATTCCACAAGGGGACCTGAACCTCAGAGCTCAGATTCCTAGTGCAATGTACTGTAATACATAGGTTTGTAGAACACCGCACATAGGTTCACTATGAGAACTGTTCATAGGCAGTCAGGAGGCCATTGCCCATACTCCTGGCTCCCATGGCAATCCCTCGAATCTCGTGATCTTATCCACGCATCTGCATTTCACATATATATACCATCCATATTTTTAATTCTATGGTATGCGTAGGGGACCAAAACACATTATATATGGTTCCGTATGGGATAAATAACATCATTTTTGGATAGTTTGAAGTTTTGATACCTGTCGATAACTAATATATTTGCTCTTCTTAGTGTTACACTTTAGCACTCTGAACCAATCAGATGTCTCCTCACTTCTGCTCCACCCCCCACCCCCCTTTCACAGACAGAGAGAGAGAAGCTGCAGCTGCACTTCCTCCTCCCTGCCCATTATTTTCAGTCTATTCAGAATTACTTTACATTGGGGATTACGGAGATTTGTAGAGAAATTGCAACTACATCTGATCCATGATTCTAAAGTGTGAAGAACCCAGAACTAGCCTATATACATCAGCTGATAATAGCATCCCTATCTATAAGCGTGACTAATAGTAGAGACTGACTTTGCTTTTCTGTTTTGTAGGGTTTGTGGTTTCGCTTATGGGACGCAGACGGCCTCTCCCTCATATCAATTCAAAGAGCTATGGCCTGAGGGCCCAGGCAGAAAGGCAGGCTGTCAATTTTGTCATCCAAGGTAAATAACAGGGCTCACTTACTACAGACAAGAGGCAAGGACTGACACTAGCAACAAGATGTTTTCAAAATGGTATATATTGGTTTATTAGGAAGTTATGGGTTTGCAGAACTTTATATATTACGTGTAATCTGAAACTAAAAAAACTTCTGTACGGACTTTATTTTCTTTGAGTAGATGATCAAACCGCACCTCTGAAATATCACATGATGATGTGCAGTTTATTAACTTTAAAGTATGCACAAAGCTAATGAAATCAAGAAATGCTGGCCTTATACTATCACTGACCATACAACTAATCCTAATGAACTCCCCATATACATGCACACTCAGTTCAGCAGGTGTTTCCATTGCAGAAAGAGGGGAGAAAGCCTCTGCCAGACACCTCTAGTGGTGACTTATCTCTCTTGAGTACAAAGGATTGGGCATATTAAAGTTCATCTTGCCCAATAAACCCTATTATAGGCTACGTGACGCATCTGGCTCCTTTAGGCTCCATTCCCACGGAGTAACGCGCTGCGCATTCAGACACGTATACACGTGACAGAGTGTGAGCGCTCAAAACAGGTCCCATTCACTTCAATGTGTGCTGACTTATGGGCACTACACATTGAAATCAATGGGAGGCTTTTTAACCCATTAATTTCAATGTTTAGCGCGCGTGAGCTGGCACCCATTGAAGTGAATGGGATCTGTTTTGAGCACTCAAACTCTGCCTCAGCTACGAATAAGGAAATAATTTCCGAAAAGCGTCAGCTGCTCTTCTGTCCATCGAAGGAGTGTCACCTAGATGTCACCTAGATCATGCGATTTTAATGGAATTATGTCAATAAAATGAAAAATTTTTAAGGAAGTGGCTGGTTGCTGGATTTACTTCTCAAGGATTGTGTATACGTGTCTGAATGCGCGGCGTGTTACTCCGTTGGAACGGAGCCTTAGAATCCACCATGACAGGGATCCAGGATTTCTGTTATTCTTGTTCTGCTTCTATAAGGGAGTACAACAATGGAAATAACCAACACAGAGTAGATGTGAACAAAGCCTTAGATGGTTCACTGATCCTGTGGAGAGTCTTATGGTTTACTTGAGTCTTATGGCTGATGATATGGTCATTTTTAGACTAGGGGAACGGACCCTGACCTTTCTTGCACTACAAACCAGTTTCCCACAGTCCCGGAGGGGGGTTACTCATGGGAAAATTGACTTGTTTGGAATTACCATTTGTATTAGCAAAGTGCAGGGGCAGGATGACTGGGGAAATGGTCTCAGTCTAAGTTGTGAGTATAATGACCTGAGTGTGTAGGGAGTGGCCTCACTTCAATGGATCACCAGAGATACTTGAGTGCCATTGATGTGAATGGGAGCGCTGACCGTCCCCAGTCCCACCCAGTCAGGGTTAATGTGGAACGCAAGAAAGGCCCTGTTTACTTTATATGCTTTTGTAATAGCATTGCCTACTGCCTGCTTGTATTGACTGTCCTGGGCCCCAGTGCAAAACCTTGTGGCGCTTAGAATAGAGGTATATTTTATGTGGCAAAGAAACCTTTGGGCCTCCTTAAGCTCCAGAGCCTAGTAGTGATTGCTACCCCTGCACCCCTATAACTACACCCCCACCTAAAGGCAAGGTTTTATGTGTAATTGTATTGTAAACGAGGCTTTGTCACTAGCTCTTTCCAAATGGTAAGCCTCTGAATGCAAACAACAACGTTTCCATTCACTGACAGCAAGCAGGTATGATGTAAACGATGACGAATTGAAAAACAAAGTAGCTTATATGATAGTTATATAACTATTCAGTATACAATAAGTACGTAGGAAGTGGTAGCCTGGAGGCAGCGGATTATGTGGTGTAATGACATAAATGCATTTCTTTGTATAATAATGCCACATTCGGTTTCTGTGTTCTCTTCTGATTCGTGTTCAATGCGACTTTATGTTCCAGGTTCTGCTGCTGACTTGTGCAAACTGGCGATGATTAAAATTTCTGCGGCAGTCACATCATCTTCCCACTTAACCGCGAGGTTAGTAGACAGTAATATAAATGCAAATCAGGTTCTTGTATTTTACCTACTGTTTTATTATTTCCGGTTAGCTATTGAAATCCGTACATGTAACTAGTGCGAGTCATTTACACAGCAGAGAGATCAGATTTAGGAGAACATGACTAGTTTAGGAGTGATAAATACAAAGAACGCGCCATCATTTATTTATATGGAGGCAGAAATACGTTCCCTACATCCGAAATTCTAGTGTTTAATGTTCATTTATTGCAAATATAAAAAATACCAGTAAGTTTACATCATATGTCATCAAGTCTGCTCAGCTAGTTCTCTGTTTATATCTGATACTATGAAAGTTGAGTGACCTCTAATATAAGTAGCCACTTAAAGGGATTTTATCACAAATACTTGTACCCTATCCACAGGAAGGTTACAAGTGTCTTATTGCTGGGGGTCCCAATGGAGCACCCCCTTTAATTATACAATAAGGGCTCAACCACCACTCCATTCACTCCTATAGTACTGATGGCAAGTTATACTTGGCTACCTTCGTCAGTCCTATAGAACTGAATAGAGCAGTGTTCACACATGGGCCCCATTGCTCCATTCTGAAAGGAAACTACGATTGGTGTGAGCCCTTAATGATCAGACACTGTCCCCTATCCCATGAATGCTATGAATGCTGTTTATGAAACAAACCCGGACGGATGATAGGTTCACACTTGCGTTGGGTTTCCATTCTTCAGATCCGCTTTGGGACAAAAAATGGAAACCCAATCCACATAAAAAGCGGTTACCAGCGGACCCCATAGACTATACTGGATTTCCACCTGATAAGGACTTTTCTCTCTTCATTTTTCAAGCGGAATTAGTGAGGGGATCCCTGAACAGTCATCGACTGCAGATGTGAACCTAGCCTGAGCTTATTTTGGCATAAACGACTGCAGATATTTTTTTTATTTTTGTGCTGTATTAAAAGCCATAACTTTTGTAAGTTTCTGTCAGCCTAAAAGTATGAGGGCTTGTTTATTCCAGGATGAGTTGTATTTTTCAAAGGTGCCATTTTGGGGTTACATACAGCTTCACTTTTTGAGGATGTAATGGTAAAAAACCCCATAAATTCTACCATTGTTTTTTGTATGCGGCATTAGTAATGTGCCTTTATTATGTACCCTTATTCTATGGGTTAGGACAATTTAGATAATACCAGATATGCATAAGTAATATTAGGTAGTCCTAATAAAAATATAGCCATGGCAAGACTGAGGGACTGTTATGTCCCCAGCTGTTCTTTCAGGCCATCGGCCCCCTTGTTGTGTCCACAGGATATAACATGGGGTTTGCCAATAGAAAAGGGTTAACACAGAGGTAACTTTTGCACTTTGGGGGGTGGGAGCAAATGCCCTTCTTCTACATAAGAAGACACCTGTATTATAAATGTCATATAGCAGGTTATAGATTCTGCATTTGGACCCAGAAGCTTAAAATTATGCCTCTATGTAGGTAGATTCAGGCAACTATAAACTGTATCTGAGGAAGAAGGTAGAAGACTTGAATGACCCTTGAAGTGAAGTATGAGTGCCTCCCATGTATTACATGACCTCAGTACACATGCTTTTCAGGATGAGTGGTGGTTTTATCATAGATACTTGAAGACTGTAGCTATACGGGAATCCTTTCATCCCTGATTTCTACCGCTATCTCCAGGAGTGTTCTACTTTATAGATTAAATGAAAGAATTTACATGGAGTTTTTTTATGTTTTGCAATTTTTAACCCCTTCTCCCTGCAACTATCGTTTGGTTTTGTATTTTAGTTTTTTACTCCCCATCTTTCAAAAGCCATAACTTTTTTATTTGTCCATTCACAAAGCCAAACAAGGGCTTATTCTTTTTGTGCAATTTTACGTTTGTGTCCATTTAATATTCTATACAGTGTACCAGGAGGCTGTAAAAGAATTCAAAATCAGGTGGAATCACAAAAAACTGCACCATTTTCTTATGGGTTTTGTTTTACAATGTTTACTGTGATGCCAAAATGGCACATTACCTATATTCTATATGATCACAGTGATACTAAAAGTATATATATTTACCAGCTCTCCCCTACATTTTTGAGAGGTGTCTGCTCCTGGACTCCTGAAAGAGCAGACAAACCTCCCACGCCCGTGTTTTAATGTTACTTGGGGACTTTATGTGCTGATCACACCTCACCATAGCATTTTGTGGCCATGACCCCCATAGGGTCAGTACTTTTCTATATATGGCATGCATGGAGTTGGGACTGTTTCTGAGTGAGAGGGATACAGTTATAAAGCAGATTATCCTGTACTTACTGTGAGCAGTGTATAGCAGCTAGTCTCCACCCTCCAGCTCAGGAAGAACTGCAGACTACAGAAGGAGCCTGAACAGGGGACAACTGCTTTCCATGAAAAGTCAAATGCAACTGCAAGCATGCTTTAAGTTTACAGGTTTATTTGCTTTAAACATATTTTCCTAATACTCTATTAAGGTAAGGCAATACACGCTGCTCATGATGTGGTCCCTATGCAGCCACCAACCCCATGGTCGCACCTGCTGCTGCTGTGCTTTTCTATTAGATTGTTAATAATTAGAGATGAGCGAATACCGTTCTATCGAGTAGGTGTTCAATCGAATATTACGGTATTTGACATATTCAATTTCGATCGAATACCACATGGTAAACGCAATAAAAATTTGTATGCCCTCTCACCTTCCCTGGCGCTATTTTTGCACCAATAACTGTGACAGGAAGCAGGAAAACGTAGGCATCCAAAAAAATAGGAAAAAGTCATTGGCTGGCTAAATCGGGTGACCTCGGATTTATAAGAATAGTGTCAGCCATGTTCGTGTCATTTGCAGCTTGGTGTTAGATAGGGAGAGACAATGCTGTGGGCTAGAAAGGGATTAGCTTCTGCTAGGCAGGCAGGGTACACTGCTTGATAAGTGTATATACACCACTAGTATATACACTCATCCTGCAGCGAATTTCAACTAAAAGTCCTTTTTAGGATTCCAATTCTCTACCACTGGTATACACTACATATATGTCCCATAGGGGTGAGAAGCTAGCAGTTGTCCTTGCATCCGCTAGATACAGTAGTAGATAAACGCCATTTCTATCTACCCTCCGTGTATACTTCAAACAAACTGATGTATACAAGTGTTTTTGTTCATTCACATTGTACCTGTGCCATTAGGTGAGAAGAAAGCTGTATACTGTCATCCGGTATATACGCTCAATATATCTACCCTCTGTGTATAGTTCAATCAAAAACACTTGTATACATCAGTTTGTGAACTCACTCATTCTAACTGTCCCACTGGAGACTGAGGGAGCTGACTTTGAGGACTTTGAGAAACCCTTGAGTTTTGTAGATTGTTCCAGTGTGTGGTGACATCGCACAACAGACGGTGTTCAGGCAGAAGTAGGCATTGCTGGAGGGTTTTTAGGCTAGCAGCGGCAAATGTAGACTTACGCAAATGGGCGCACAAGCGATGCTCTTTTACCAGTAGCTCAGGCACATTGGGGTAGGTTTTTAAAAACCTTTGCACCACCAACTTGAAAACTTGAGCCAGCCATGGAAAATGTTTTGAGTCCGGTAAGCTCCAGAGCCGCTACCAGGTTCCGGCCATTATCACGCACGACCATGTCTGGGCCCAGGTGCATCGTTGAAAACCACATTGCCGTCTCCTCTAGGATGGCATCACTCACCTCGGGGGCAGTGTGTTTTCTATTCAGCACGACCTGCTGACGTCTCCCCACGCCAGTGCTGCAGTGTTTCCAGCTTGCAGCTGGGGGTCGATGTTACGGCAGAGGAGGAGGCTTTCTGAGAACCCATGCCAGGAATCTTGGGCGGGGAGAGGAGATAGGCCGCCCCAGTTTGCGACCCGGTCGCAGCCTCCACTACATTCACCCAGCCTGTTGTTAAAGAGATGCAGCATCCCTGTCCTCGTGCGCTTGTCCAGGCGTCGGTGGTCAAGTGGACCTTAGAGCAATTTGTGGAACTCAGGGCCTGCCTGATGTTATGGGACACGTGCTGGTGCAAGGTGTGGACGGCACACCAAGAGAAGTAGTGATGGCTAGGGGCAGCATAGCGAGGTGCCGCAGCTGCCATCAGGCTTGAGTCTCCACAAGCAGAAACATCAACATCTCCAGGGCCAGCAGTTTTGAGATGAGGTCGTTGAAGGCTTGTGCATGTGGGTGGGATGCGCTTTACTTATGCCTGCGATCAAACACCTGGGAGATGGTGATTTGCTGGGAAGAGGCACATGATGGTGCAGGCAAAAGGAGCAGAGGCAGGAAAGGGGGAGGATGAGGGTGAAGTCCCCAAAGTATCAGAGGCAGATGTGGAGGTGTCCAGGTTGGTGGTCTGGACTGCAGTGCCAGCTCTGGAAACAGTGGAAGAGTCAGTGTTGGCAACGCCGGCCGATGATTGTCCTGCGTTTGCTCTCTCCCACTGAGCCCAGTGCTTGCCTTCCAAATGAAGGAGCATGGCTGAGGTGGTCAGATTGCTTTTCTCAGAGCCCCTATTCAGTTTTGAGTAGCACAGTGTGCAAATTGCACTCAGTTTGTCCTCCGCACATACTTTGAAAAATCTACACACCATCGAGGGATGTGGCCTCGATGGGTGACTTTTGGGCAAGTGGCTAGAACAGTGAACATCTTGGGACTTGCTGGCTCTGGCCTTGCTTCTGTGAAGCAGCTGTCCTCTTCCTCTGGACATTCCTCTGCCTCTAGCCACCTGTTTTGGTGCTGCACTTGCCTCCACATCTACACTGCTTTCCACACTACACATCACCCCTGTCCAGGTTGAGTCAGTGGCCTCGTCGTCTACCACCTCCTCTTCCAATTACTCACTTTCCTCTTACTGCAAACTGCACATAACCACAGCTTGCCCTGATGGCAACTGTGTCTCATCATCACTGAGGCCAAGAAACACTTGTTGCGGGTCCACAACCACAAAATCGGCAGGAGATTGCGGATGCTCCAGTGCATCAGGACAGAGAAATTTGTCTATTAGCTCCTTGGATTAGTGAAGTGGTTGAGCAGAGTTGAAGAGTGGAAAAGGACCCAAAAACAGCTCCTAGGAGGGGGCAAGGGTGGGATGACTCTGCTGCGAAGATTGGGCATGTTGGGAGGAAGGAGGGGCAGACTCTTGGGTATGAACACGACTGCAGGTAGTGGCTGAATGGCTAGTGGAAAAGCAGCTGGAAGCATTATCTGCTAGCCCTTGTAACACCTGTTCCTGGTGCTCGGGCCTGGTCTGCATTGTACCCTGCACCCTGCTTAACGCAGCTATCAAGTCAGGGATTGTGATGAGCGCATGCTAATGTTTCTTTAGGTTTAAATTTGTGTTTCTGTCCATACTAATTTAGAGGAAAGAAGGTTTCCAGGTATTTTTCCACTTTCCTTATTGACTTTGGAGTATCTAGTTGATAGGCTGTGATAGTGGGGTAATCCTGGGACTTGGGCATGTTACATGCTCCCAGGCATGCTTCCACTGCTGTCCCAGTTGCATTCCAGAGGTGTTGGCATCATTTCCTGGGGTTTTATTGTGGACTTGGTGACTTTCCTTAGTCGAATTTCGGTTTCCCCTGAAACAAGCCTTTTTTCCCCATAGACTATAATGGGATTCGATATCCGGTCGAATAGTCGAATATTGAGTGGCTACTCGAAACGAATAACGAATATTTCACTACTTGCTCATCTCTATTACTAATGTATTGTTATTCACTTCTTCACTGAGTGAAGGAAAACCTAGCTACACCAAACAATCTTATCAGACTTCTTATCAGACTTCTTATATTCTTACCAGACTTATCAGACTTCTTATCAATTTCTCCCAGACTTATTGCACAGATTCATGATGAATTGTTGTTTGAAGTTAAGGACTGTCAGCTACAAGAATTTGCAGGTAAGAACAAAAGTGTACCGGCATGTACAATGATAGAAATATGTTACCTTCCAATACTCACAAAAATATGTGAGTACAATACAGTAGACATAGGATAGTTCTGAAGCTCATAGTATCATAACTCAGATGACCATGGACGATGATTTTGTCCATGTCGGTTGTTTCGGTTGGGTTGTAACAGTTTCAGCTTCTACCTGCAGTTTCATGCAGATTGAAAATGTCCGAACTGGAACTGCTATTATTATACTATGGGGTGTCTTCAGACTCCAGAGAATAATTAAAGGGGACCCATGATTTACCTTGCGTGGCCTCTTCCAGGCTACTGAATAACATCACGTACTGCTAAGGATTGCCATTGAGTCTCAGCGATCACTTATGTCACAAGCCCAGGAGAGGTGAGTAACATTGTTTTTTATGTTTGCTCACCCCCCTGGTCCTCTGCTAATCATATTCTTGGGTCTGAAGAGACCTTAGAGTATTATAATAGTCAGTTTATATATTATAATGGTCAGTTTGTTTGGTCAGAATGAATACTGACAGCTAAATATTTTGAGTCAAATCTCAGGAGGCTCGCCCAACACATTTCCTGAACACAAAACCTTTGGGCTTCATCACCCATGAAACTACATAATACTGTGGGATTTCCTAAGACCCCAGAGTATAATAAGTGGAGGCCTAGGAGAGGTGACGGAAAATAACAAACACTTATACACCTTGCCTCACCTCTCCTGAGCGTCCACCGGTCTCTCAGTGTCCTCTTTAGGCCTCTTCCGTCCTCCAGCTGATGTCATGCGCCCCAGTGAAATCACCGAGGCCCAATCACAGGCCTTAGGGGTGACCCCAAGGTATATGACATTAGTCAGAGCCCAGAAGAGTGATGAGGCAAGTTGAGAATTAATGTTTGATATTTTTCCTCACCTACCTCACCCCAGAGTATAATAGTACTTACGGTTCTACCCAAACAAGTTAGGACTGAAACGCGCAAATATTTGTTGAAACATGAGGGTCACCCATTTTTAGCTCTTACCATTTATATGCACTGATGTCACATGCTGTGCCCATGAAAAACTAAGGAGGATCATTCCTTTAATGGGTGGGTCCAGTCACTGCGCCTCCAGCTGACTACTAAATGGCAACAAAGAACATGGCATGCCATTTTGTCTCCTGTCAGCGTTGCCATGTTCTGTGGCTGCATGGTCCGTTATTGACCACTATATAATTCATAAGGCCACTGGGAAACATCCTAACAAAGTCAGCAGGCGATGAAGTGGCACAGGACTTTCCTAGTACCTTGGGTGGGCCCCCAGTCACTCATAGGAAACCTGTTACATTAATATTTATTGCACAGTACATTTAATAAACTCCTATTTCCATATATTTCTAGAACTTGTAAAAAGCATAATGGAGTCCTTACAACATGCTGATGGTGTTCAATTAAAGGTAAAAGTCCTACTGCAATGAAGAGCCCTAAAGATGACATTTTTAAATACAGAACCTAAGGCTGCAAAGGATGAAAAAGTAATATAAAACATCTACATAATTAATAAAAGCTAAGGTCTCCCACGCCCTGCAGTTCTCTGCAGATTACATTCAGAATGTTATGGGAAAACCTGCCCCATAATCAGAGGCATAGATTTAACAAACTTTAACTTTACATCTATGGTGTTACTGGCCATGATTCAACAATCTTTAACTTGACAGTTAAATTATTCTGCTTTGTCTGCCTAGCAACAGTGAGGTAGTAATGGAGGAGGAGCTGAGCTTAGGGGGAGGAGTTGTTATACAGGGAGCCATGATGGAGCATGGAATAAAGTGTTCTGATCTACAAGAGTAACCATCTCATAGTGGACTTATTCCAGAAGACCTGCATCCTCACTACAACACTACAGTATCCATGTCTAGTGCCTGTATCCATGTCTAGTACCAGTTCCCATGTCTAGTGCCTGTACCCATGTCTACTCCCTGCATCCATGTTTAGTATCAGTACCCATTTCTAGTGCCTGTATCCATGTCTACTCCCTGTATCCATGTTTAGTACCAGTACCCATGTCTAGTTCCTTTTACCCATGTCTAGTGCCTGTACCCATGTCTACTCCCTGCATCCATGTTTAGTATCAGTACCCATTTCTAGTGCCTGTACCCATGTCTACTCCCTGTATCCATGTTGAGTACCAGTACCCATGTCTAGTGCCTGTACCCATGTCTAGTACCTGTACCCATGTCTAGTCCCTGTATCCATGTCTAGTGCCTGTACCCATGTATAGTGCCTGTACCCATGTCTAGTACCTGTACCCATGTCTAGTGCCTGTACCCATGTCTAATATCAGTCGCCATAGGAAGCTGATTATGTAAGAGGCAGAGAAGGAGCAGAGAGGTATGATGACAGAAGAGGTTGAGCAGAAGAATAGGTGACAGGACTCTGAGGAATCTGTGGTCACATAGAAGTTTTCAATAGTATCTTCAGGCAGCGCCCCATGATAGAAAAAAAACATGTGATCATGTGACTTAATGAAGAAGGTGAAGGCAGGATAAGGAAAGACACTATGAGTAGATAACTAATACTACTGAGGGGGGTCTTTCAGACAATATAATAAGTAATAAAAAAATAACAGAGAGTTCGCTTTAAGTGTTTATTTTAAAGTGTACTACATCATGGTATGTGAGGCAATAAATGTCAGCTTAACGTTTGTAGTAGGGTCAGACTTTACTAGTATTTTTTGGAAGTTGAAGTGGTTCCCACCCAAGCACCACAGCTGCTTCACACAGCTGATCAGCAGGGCCGCAGGAAAAAACCACGGAGGCAACATATCACGTTTTTTCCTGCAACGTTTTTCACAGAAAGTCCTAAGAGGTTTTCTCTGCGGACTTTCTGCTTCCATTACACCTAAGGGGAAGCTGCTGCCATTTCTGTAGGTAGTGTTGGAAATCACAACGTTTTCACTGCATGCATTTTTCTACAATGTGCGAATTCTATCCAATTTTAAGTAATCGTGATATGTACATGTGTGGTTCTAAATCAGACATTCATGTCTTCCTGTCTTCCTAGGTCCCTCTGAAAGTATTGCTAACCTCTGGAAAATCCTGGGGATGCATGACTGAGCTCCAAGTGAAGTAGAACAAGGGCGGTTATCTGGTAACCTTACACTTACCCGGCCTGCGCCGACTCTATTGTGAATCACTAAGCAACTGCTCGGCTGGATCTTTCATCAGCATCTAATAGTTGGCATGCAAATTTGTCTTACATCATTCTGTCTGTAGCCACGGGCAACAGTAGCGGGACAAAAGCCGGTTCATGCCAGTTTATTGTATTGCTTTTAGTTATGGTACTCAGCCGGGAGCTGCAGGTTTTATTTCTAAATTGCAGTGGTTATTGAACAAAAGCTAAATTTAAGTGTGGCCTGCATAACATCCATCTACATCGCTGTCTCCAAGGGAATATATTACCGCCATCCTTCCCTGGTGTGATTACAGATACGTTACTGCGCACTAATAAGCCACCAATAAAGGTGTCTGTTAGATGTTTGCATTAAATATCCATTTAACTTACAACTGTGAATTTCTTCAATAATTTTGTTGCTATGCAGAATCACCTCTGAACCCCCTGATATGCATTAAAATCACCCGTCGTACCTATTGTAGGAAATGTGATAGTGGAGTACTGCTTGCAAACCACAAAGGTTGTCCCGCTCATGCTGCCAGTCTCCTATAGCATTGGCCTCAGCGGTCAGATTCTGTACTTTCACCATGCTGAGGCTAGTGTTTGGTTGCAGTAGTCATGTGAATGAGGCAGTGGCTTGCAAAAGTATTCATACCCCTTGAAGTGTAAGCAGGGGGAGGTGAGAGCAGGAAATGCAGCCTTCCCTGCTCTCACCTCCCCCTGCTTACACCGATCACACAGTGCTCAGTGAACATCACAGACACTTCCTCCGGGGGCATATAATAAGCATATCAATAAAAGCGGGCTAATTCAAAAACGAATGGGAGAATTACTGAATAAAAGGTATGTCTGGAATAACCTTTCTAAAGGCTATGCAAATATATGCTTAGTTAAAAATCACTGTAGCCACTGATAGAAGCCATTGATAACCAACACAAAGTATCAGATAATTGTGAAGTGGAAAAAAAAATGATACATGGTTTTCAAAATTTTAATCAAATTAAAATCAGAAAAGTGTGATGTGCAAAAGTAAAATCTACTGGAGTCTGTCTCTACCAACTTTGTGCATCTAGAGACCACTGTACTCTGATAATCTTCAATAAAATCCAGTGCACACAATTACCTTCAGAAGTAACTTAATTAGTTAATAGAGTCCAGCTGTGTGTAATTTAGTCTCATTGGTGACATCCCAGACGTCATGTGACCCATGGCGGCGTCATTATATGTCACGATGCCAGCCTGGCTCATGTGACACCTGTTGCAACATTGAAGAGGGACAATAGCAGCATGGAGTGCGCCGGAGACCAGGAGAGGTAAGGAACAGTGGTTTTTGTTTGTCACCTTTCCCCCTCCCCTTGTGGTGAGCTGGATCACAGAGTGAAGGCAAAAGGGCCAACAAGTGCTAAGCATCTCTGGGAACTCCTTCAAGACTGATGGACGACCATTTCCGGTGACTACCTCTTGAAGCTCATCAAGAGAATGCCAAGAGTGTGCAAAGCAGGAATCAAAGCAAAAGGTGGCTACTTTGAAGAACCGAGAATATAAGACAGATTGTCAGTTGTGTCACACTTTTTTAAGTACCGTATTTTTCGGACTATAAGACGCACCCAGGTTTTAGAGGAGAAAAATAGGGAAAAAAAAATTTCTGGCAAAAAATGGTAAAATATTTAATATATGGGAGTTGTAGTTTTGGAACAGCTGCAAGGCCACATTGACAGGTGACCCTGCAGCTGTACGGGGATGTATAGGGCATTTTTTTTGTGGGGCCAGGTGTACTTTTTAGATATACCATTTTGGGAAATGTTTATTGCTTAGATCACCTTTTATTTAATTCAGAGGCAAAACAGAGAGAAAAACCCGGCAGTTTAGCACTTTTGATTTTGACGTTCACTGTACATAAAAATATTAGTAGCCAGGGCATTTTCAGACACAGGGATACCTAATCAGTAACAGTAATGTTATACTTTTATATGTATTCTAGGGAAAGGAGGTGAACTTTTATTTATTTTATTTTTTATTATATTTTTTTTAAGTGTTTTTTTTTTTTTATATATCCCCCGCCTAGGGGGCTTGAACCTGCAATCATTTGATTGCAAGTCCCATAGACGGCAATACAAGTGTATTGCCGTCTATGGGAGATTCTATACATTACTATCGCGGAGGGTCATAGACCAGCCGCGATAGTAATATATATCTATGACAAGCCTCGGAGCCTTCATTAGGCTCCCGGCTGTCATCAGAACAGGTCGGCTCCTGCGGCCTCGCCGTGCAGGAGCCGGCCTGCATCACTAAAGGTATGGGGCCGGTGGGGGGGGGCTAACTGACTGCCGGGACCTGCGGAGGAGAAGCGGATTTGCAGCATGGCCGCGCTACTGCCACCGCTGGTTTTCTTCAGCGGCAGTAGCGCGGCAATCTGCAGGCCCCGGCAGCTAAGACAGTCCCCGGCATCTGCTGTAATAGACCGGCGGATGCCGGGGAGTGTCTTAGCTGCCGGGGCCTGCAGTATTGTCACACTCCTGCCGCTGAAGAAAACCAGCGGTGGCAGTAGCGCAGCAATCTGCAGGCCCCGGCTGCTAAGACACTCCCCGGCATCCGCCGGTCTATTACAGCAGATGCCGGGGAGTGTCTTAGCTGCCGGGGCCTGCAAATTGCCGCGCTACTGCCGCTGAAGAAAACCAGCGGTGGCAGTAGCGCGGCCATGCTGCAAACCCACTCCTCCACCCACATTCAGACTATAAGATGCACCCTCATTTTCCTCCGAAATTTGTGCGTCTTATAGTCCGAAAAATACGGTATATAATTCCACATGTGTTAATTCCTAGTTTTGATGCCTTCAGTGTGAATCTACAATCTTCATAGTCATGAAAATACAGAAAACTCTTTGAATGAGAAGGTGTGTCCAAACTTTTGGTCTGTACTGAATATATGTTAAAATCTGGGAATAGCATTAGCAGATCTTTTCTTGTGGTTGTAATTTTTTTTTTCTCAAACCGTGATCCAATTCATCTATATTGTTATAGTTTTCATTGATAACATACTGGCTATCTGCAGTCACTACTAGGGGCTGATGAGGAGTTTCTGCAAACTTTTCTACTTTCATTTTGAGCCCAAAGTTATAGATTTTTTTTCCATACTGCTAAAACGAATAAATAAAACCCATAAGACAACTTTAGATTTGATGATTTATTGAAACATTATTTACATCAGCAGAACACGTCATTTGTAACGTTTGATGGATATAGAAAATAAAACAATGAAAATTATGCAGCAAAAAAAAAAGAAAAACTTTGCAGCTAGTTGTATATTCACAGTAACATCGGCCATCAGGGTCACACATTACCCCTACGCAGCCAGAGATGATGAAAGGGTTAAGTGCCTGGGGATCAATTCTTCTCACCTGATAAAGGCAATCTATGGGTTATCAATTAACAAAATCAGATACAATTTATACATAGATTATGACCGAGAACATAAAGCAGGGGGCATATAGGCAAGAATCCCAATGACGGTTCACAGGGGAGCGCTGCGGCAGTAATGCTATAAAATGGAGCAGGCACTATGAATTCTTTTGGCATTGGTTGTAAACTGTTCACATTTTCTAGGTGTGGGCTGAATTATCATTCAGGACATGCCACGATATCTTCACTGAGGCATGACACTATTACTGGTTTACTAGAAATATTCAGAGACCTTGGGCTCATCTGAATACCACCATAAAAATGGCTGCCCCTGCAGAGCACAGTTGATAAGTGCTCTGTATACAGCGAGGCCTGCTGGAGTTATGGAAAAGAAACTTTCAGGCTAGGACTATGCAGTGACTGGCTTTGACTGTGTCACCCTGTGACTCCTTCACTAATGTAAGTAAAAGGAGTCTCATTGCGACCCCTCCGAGTCGCAATGTGACTCAATTCACTTACATTAGTGAAGGAATCCCAAGGTAACATGGTGATCTTTGGTCGTGGTCAAAATAGTCAAGTAGCCCTGGCGTAATAGCACAAGTCACATTTACTGTAAGGTTTTTGCTACTAGCTGCTTTTACAATGAATACATATTGTACAGATGTAGCTGACGCCAACAGAACAGTCTGCATGCTACTTTAGATAAGTATTACGCCACAGAGCACTAAACTTTTTGCATAGTGCACCATTGTAGCAGTAAATGTATTAGAACGGCATGCTACTGTAATAGCACAACAATGTGGCGCTATACTCACAAGTAGTAGTGCGACAACTGTGTTGTAGGCGTATGTAGAAGCTGATGTACTATTGTGACAGACAAAAACAGTTCGGTGACTGATTTCCCAAAGACATAATACTGCCGTCCTATGTTATGATGTTAAAAAGAGCGCCCCCTGACTTTAATAGATACTGGGTATGTTGCAAAAAAAACTTAACTAGAGCTGACCATATGCAAAATTTCGGTAAGTGAGACAGCTGCCTGTTCACACTGTACCCGTTTCCCCTTAAGGATTCTTAGATGGGTTTTCCCACCATATTAAGTGAATGTATATTGCTGAATGGTGGGGGGCCAAATACTATTCAGAATGCAGGGGCCCCTTCATAGCAATGTTCTAGGTCACCTGCTGTAGGGAACCTTAACACCTCCATGCACTTCAATGGAGACGTGTTGCAGTTCCTTTGCTCTCGATCTTGGCAGGGATCCCACCAGTCATAATGTTATGCCACATCCAATATACAAGGGAAGGATGTAAAGATCGCATAGAAATTATGCTACAATATGATATTTCGTTTTTTAGGTGGTCATCTATCATGTACATAGCTCAATCATGGAATTGGGCTATGCTTAGCAGCATTAAAGGGTACGTCTAGTCATAAAACCAGTCATCTACCTCAAATATTGAGAATCTTTGGAAATACAGCGAAACATTTCCAAATGAACACCTCCCTGAGATGACCATCTACTTATATAGCCCAAATTTCATACGACATCATATATCTTATATTATCTCACTTTTGGTCATGCCAGCGGTTTCACTCTACTGTGCTTTAGTTGTCTTGCTCTTATTTCCAGTTATGTCGTGCTCTTTTCTCCATTCAGATCCTAATAATTACAATTCTACTGGCTGCCCTTGGAAACAGACAACAATATATCCACACTTTGTTGTCAGGTGTGATATCACTGCCCCCTGAGCCCATTTGTTGTAAATAGGCCCCCACTTCTGTATTCCCCACATTGTTTCTGATCTAAATACATTATAAAAGGCCTCTTTATTTGAAGGGGGGGGGGCATTTATTTCCCCCAGGCACCAGGTCATGAATACACCTGCATGGTAGGCACCCGCTATACCAACTACCTACTAAAACTAACCCCTCCTGAAATGCACAGCACTTTTGTAATAGGAAACCAGGATAATCCTAAATTCAGCCAAAGTAGGGACGAAACAAGAAACCTAAAACCAATACAAAAAATCCTCAAGGCTACTCTATTATATATAGAGATTAATACTGCCAAATGTTGCTGAAATGCCCATAGTGGAGTGTTCCTTTATGGAATATTTCTTGAATGTTTTAATACAAATGAATAGAATATTTCTTATCATATAAAGCTATAAAAATGAAAGGGACTGTATCTATGGACATCATAGAGTCCCCTCCTCTATGAGCGACAGCAGAGGGTCACTGCAAAGAGTGTCTCCCTCAATGAATGACTAGGCCCGGCCATGTATTACATGGTCATCCATTCAATAATTGTGCGCCATGTAATACTATAGTACACCAGTAGTGGCCACTGTAGGGGATGTGTGGCAGCAGATTGCCAGGGCTACCTGGATGGGACAACCCCTTAAATGGACAGTCCCTGCTGGATTATTGCTTGCCTATTTTTGATATGTTGGTGACAGTGAGGTATAATTCTCAAAAATTGGAATCTTAAAAATTGGAATAATATCTGGGCCAGATGGTTACTACTAGCCAAGCGATGCATAACGCAGTACATGCAGGTATTAGTGCAGCAGTTGCTTACTTATGACCGGGTCACCCTTGTGGTCATATACCCTATAGGAGTGCAGGCCTGGCCTATTAACTTAGGTATTCGCTAAGGAATAAATAATCAGAAAGCGACCACTCATACCATCGCCCTGACTGCAGCACATTCATGACAACCTCCCATGAATAGGGTCCTTATTGCTCTGTACACAAGCACATTCATGGGCTTCCAAAAAAGACTGCACTGAGCACCAAAGGCTAAAAAAAAACAATTGGAGTTATACTGATCCACGGCCATTTTTAGTCCATCCTACGCAGGTACAGTGAAGACAAGCAGCCAAAAAAAACACAACATGCAAACATGAACCTATATAGAAAAGTACACATATTCCCAGTGCAAGTTCCCGGCTGCAAAATATATCCCTATCAAGCATTACTCAGGATTTGTTCAGAAATAGAATTTGCTATTCTTTCTTCCCCCATACCTATTTAGCAAAAATATTCTGTAAAAATATATAGGTAGCTTCCATCCTGTATATTGCCATAGACTAAATTATGTGGTAATCCCTTTTTAATTTTTTTTTTTTTTTTTTACAAGGGTCCCCCAATGATAAAATGCTCACAAGTGATCACAGCAATAAAATTGTAATCTGTGGGGAAATCTGACAGCGTGTTCAATTCCTCTGCAGCGCCTCCGCAGGGAAAATGAGGAATTACAGAGTTGACATTGAAATCGATAGACTATGTGTGTAATGCATGGATATGTCGAGTCCTCCAAAATGAAATATATTCTTTATAGCCTCTGCTCTGGGGAATAGATGGGGGTCCCCAGTTGAAGACCCTGCTCTTTTAATTCCCTAGGGTAGTGGTAACATACAGTTGAGTGAAAGGACATAGATCAGATTATTTTTGGTCGATCATGCCAATTTCAGAAAGGTCTTTTGGTGGCAAATGTCAGGGAATGAAAGACCCGAGTCCTGGATTATCACATGGGAGAAAAGGTGGCACAAGAGGTGTCCACAAGCCACTTACGGTGACATGTGCTTTACATTTGGCTCTGTATAACTAAATCTCTCCGCTAAGAAGGACCTAAAACAGGTCTGTGCCACATGGAGAGGCAGTCTGTTATATAGCACATAGACCACTAGCTACATGTACACTACCAGCTGTCACCCAGACAGGTGGTTGCTAGTTAACCTAGTAAATCTTAGATAGCACAACCTGCAGAATACAATAATGGCAGGGGCGTAGCTATAGGGGTGCAGAGGTAACAATCAATTCCAGGCCCTGGAGCCTCAGGGGCCCTAAAGGCCTCTCTATGTCATAAGTAGTATTATAGCTCGCACATGGTAGGTGGGGTCCCTGTTACATATTGGAGCCTCTTCATAAAGGTGATCCACACATTGAATTGTTAAAAATATGTAATGTTGTCACATCATGTCTACTCTTCTCCCGCAGTGAAGTTGCTACTTTTAGGCTTGGGTTTACATTTCATTGGACTAAGGCAAACTTATGAATTAAAGGAGCCAAGATGGGGGACCAAGCAGACCACACGGGAATTGATACGGTACATAAACTATTCTTTTTTCATTGGAATTCCCAGAAAATCCCGCAGCCTGTAGACCCTATATTACTTTGCCTTGCTCACAGGCATAGCTGTGCGTTTCTTCTATACCATCTATTTCCTCACATAAAGGGGATGCACTGTACGTTGCATGTATCTCCACGTAACATGCAGATGATTTAAAATTGTTATCTCTGCATTACGATGCCTGACCCTTAAATATGCCCGTCTGAAGTAGGCATGGAGCCCTACAAAATAATGAGCAATATATGGGACGTGCTTCTTCCTGTGCACATCCTGTTAACGAGGAATATTTCACGCCTCTCAATTACAAATGTATCCTGAAATTTAGAGATCATTTCCATCTGCCGTATTTGATAATGGCAGTACATATATTTTGTACATGTTACTACCAGCAGCTACCTGCTGCAGATAGGCAGCACCAAAGACACGTGATACAGTATATGCAATACAGGCTTGCCCAGAATTAGATATAGTGTCTTTATTTATGCAGAAATAGCACCACTTTTGTCCATAGGCTTTGCTTGATATTGCAGGGAATTCGTATTCAAGTGAATATGGATCAGTTGCAGTACCAGACAAAGCCTATGTACTAGTGGTGCTATAATCCTAGTCAATCTTTTAACTGGTACCTCCAATGGCCAGTCTAAACGCATTGTGTGCTTCCCCAGTACTCTACCCCTTTAAGGCATACATTCATAAAAATTATTGGATACTTTACATACGGATTGTATTCAGCAATAGACTTACTGAGGTCACATTTCATAATGGCAAAAAACAGGTTAATGCATACAGCTTTATTACCACCAAAATAAAACAAAAATTACCAAAATGCATAGTATGACTCTGGGAGGCAGGGCTACGGTGCCCGTCCACTATGACAGGAGAACTACAGATATATAAAACACATGTAGCATCCATATTGTTTTTTTTCTTTCAGTAAACCATCGCCTTTTAAGACTTCTTGGTTTTAGGAGGCATAAATTCCAAATTTCTTATAATACTTTTATAGCCTTTAAAAAAAAAAATTGGTTACAGAGCTCCAAATCTCCTGTTTAGAGTTAAATAACAGAATTATACCTTCCTGCAGCCACCATTAGATGGAGCTAAAGAGCTAATTGCATACAGTTTATACATTGAGCTCTATATTAAACCTGTATGTAGAAAGCTCCCTCTAGTGGTGGCTTCAGATTAGAATTTTTGGGATTTTCAGGCTTATCAATTGATAACATTTGTATAGTGGCTGTGCTTAGTATTGCAGCTGAGCCCATTTACATGAATGGGACTAGGCTGTGAACAGGTCATGTGCCCTATGAACATGATATGGAAGCAGAGCACAAGGAGTACCACTGTCCCTTCATAACAGCTGGTCCCAGTTGTCACCCCCCATATTCCCCCACAAATCTTTAATTGATCACCTAAGTTAAGGATAGGTCATCACATAAAGCCTAGAAACTCTAAAGCAGAAGATCTGGACTTCAGTATCCAAAAAATATAGCTCTGATCACTATAAATATACATTAAGAGATGAATTAGCACAGAACGCTGGACCTAAAGACACGTGATGTTAAAAAGTTGCAACTCTTAAGCATAAAGGTGGAGTTTTACTTTACACCGGGCACTTTTTTAGTGTTGATTTGGATAATGCTGAATTCTTGCACCATGCACTGCCACATTTTGTAGTGGCTGACAACATGGTGACTTCTTCTCTTCCTTTCTACTTTCATATTTACACAGGTTTTGGTTTAGAAATTAAGAGGTAGAAATGAGTGAAGAGAAATGGTAAGAGGGTAAGACACGGATGAGATGGTACTACAGTCATGTCATAGGTCCTTCTGCTTGTATTGTGCTTTACAGTCCTATAGACAGCAACTTGTGTTGGTTGAGGCTTATGCTGTGTTCTTATATGTACAAGTCATATACCATATAAAACTATTCTCCTACAGGTTACTAAGAAACTGACAACTTCTCTTTATATAGCATACGTTCACACTACTGTAATCATGTCCATTGTCCTCATCTGTCCTAGGAGGAGAGCAATGGACATTCACAGCCATAGAATGGAAGAAAGCTCCGTCATGTTTTGTATATTACAATGAACAGGAACGGACGCTCTATCTTCATCGGTCACTCTATTGCTGTGAATGTCCATTGGTCACAGAGTAATGTGAATGTTCCCTCACTTGGTACAACCCTGATGTTTTTGTTTGTAAAAAGTCCCGGGAGACCAACGCAGTCAGCCATAACTCCTATGACCCCAGGCACACGACTGACGCTAGGTTCACACCTGCGTTTGGGTTTCCGTTCTTCGGGTCCACTTGGGGACCTGATAGTTACCAGCAGAGACCCTCAGAACCCATAGACCTGAAAAATGTGGAGAGAGAAGTCCTGCATTTTTCAAGTGGCTTTGGAGACGGAATCCATTCTGGGACCTGCTCTAAGCCTCAGCTTCCTCACTTGTGTGCATTAGGCCTAAGGCATGCAGAATTCCCCCAAATGCAAACCTGGAACTGCCCCTTTACATTGTTAAGATCTCCTGACATCTATGTAATGTATACAGACCACTTGAATTAAAGCTAGCTGCAATACCAGACACGCCCCAGAGACTAGAGCGGCGCTGTTTCTAGAAAATACGCAGATCAATTCTAAACATGGCTGTCCTCTACGACTTTGTGATAGATTTGCCTGGTCTTGGCCACGTCGGGTTGACAAGTGGGCAGAAACATGTCTGGTAAGATGTCACCTGACCTGCTGTAAGATCCTTCTGCCTGGGATCTCTGCTCATAAACTTACTGGAATATCCTCCTCCTCATCATCGTATGGGATTGTAAATTTTGGCTTTGCATGACCAACATAAGTTCCATACATTTTGGGAGACTTGGTACAAGTTCCAGTCGCCTCATTTCCCTTTTTCTTCTTTTCCTTTAACATTCTAGAAACGTCTATACCTTCAAACGTTTTATTAAAGAGGTTCTCTACCCAAAATCTAATGGATAATGCATCCTAAGATAGGGACTAACTAAAGTGCTTTCACCCTTCTTTCCTGGCCTGGTCAATTTAGCCTGGACAGACTGGTTATTAGGGATACACTGCATAGTAACCGCAGCCAATGGCCGTTTCTAAATATTCTGTCAAGGCAATGTGAGTTGCCATTACCCACCACCCTGACAACATACCATTAGCCCCTATGACTAGGCCAATAGGCAATGTGGTTGTGGCAGTACTTCCCTAGCAAACAGTCTGTTTCACAGATCTTGAGATCAATCCAAAATTACCACTGAACTTAAGTTTCGTGTTCACATTCTCCATCTCTTATGGCTTAGGTGAGGAACCACTTCAAGACGTTTGTACTATTAAAAGTCGGATTTACAAGGCACAAAGATGAAATTCATTATTCATAATGCACAGTAAGGCAACATCATCATGTGACCACCGCCATTTTGCATCTCGCCGCTGTCACATGTCAAATAAAGTTGCGAGTATCAGCGCGCTTTGCATACATTACATGATTGCACCGCATAAGTAAACTACAATACTGAAAAGGAAACCATGTTGCTGTCTGTGGCAGCGCTCAGGGAAGGTACCACTGGGGGTCATGTATCAATGGTGCCCACCATGCATCCTATTCTTTGCACGCGGTGCATCGTTTCCCTAATAAATTGATATAACTAGTAGAAATGATATAACGTCGTAGTATGGTTTTACATTCGCAATACTTTTGGGAATTGTAATCTATACGGAACAGGTCCTTAGCGCCATTAGTCATTGCATTAGGCAGATTGATACATGAACCCCCATAGGTTTTATACTAAGTAAGACTCCCATATAATCCACAGTAGAATCCAAGGCCCTACCAATGGTTCAGTGCATGGAGCCACAGGGGCGGACTATTGCTAATTCTGTATATATGCAGAAGTAGAGTTACATATATTTCTGTTTATAAGATTTAAGATGGCCCAGATATGTCCATGGATCATGGAAGCCTTACTTAGAAATACTGCAATAACCCCAGAGCTCACACTTTGTACAAAATTTAATGGGGAATGAAAGATCTATACTGGAGCCCCTTTAGAGTCTTGCTTGCGTGCCATATAGGAATAGCTTCTGTGCCTGTGTCCCCATGACAATTCTTTCCCAGTATTACCCATACTCAAAAACATTTGGAGGTAGAGGGAACATTTTCGGTGTTGGCCATGTCCCCTTTTTTGTAACACAGACACGAAAATGTGCTGGTCATGCCCATTATTGTGATATGAGCGGCTCATGACACGTATTGTATTACACAGAGTCCAATGGTTACCGGTATGTTCCACTGGGGCCGGAGACTTGCCAGCTCTTCGGGGAGACCAGTAGATTAACCTTCATTTCAGGAATACCATAGATGTTCCAGAAGAGTTGCCAAAAAGGGTGTTATCAGATATCTATCTGATAGGGTGATGCAGGGTCCTATAACTGTATGTGTCTCACTGAACTGCATGACAGTAAAGGTCCCTATACACCTTCAATAGCTGCTGGCCAAATGCTCATCCAGACAACAGCTATTGCTTCCGATCCTGCATACCTATGCCGCTGGGGTTGGCTGAGTGTGCATGCGTTTTCAATGTGGAGAAGGGAATATGCAATATTATAATCCTTCTTTGATCTGGCTTTATCTTTCGGCACACTCTGATGGATATACAGATGTGTCCACTCTTATCTTAGCTCAAATTTGGTTCAGAACCCCAATTTCTCATGAAGCTAATTCAATATTGCAGCAGCCCTTAACAGGCTGCAATTCACAACCCAACCACTAGGTGGCCGCAAGCAGAGACACATAGCATAGGCATCACGTGACAGAGTATCACTAAATTAAGTTGTTTAGAAAAGCTGATCATCTCATGACATATCTTGACATGTCCAGCTAAAAGGAAGGAATAGGCCCCGCATAGACAACTGTAATTGTGTGAGGAAAACAGAACGGACAGCACATGGATAGCATTCGTATGCAGTTCATGTGTTCACAGAGCGATCGATAGAATAGAGGAGACTGAGTAACAAAAACATATTTTTTGACTTGGTCAGATGGCCCCACATGGATCTGTTAAACAAATACAGTTATGTATATGGGGCCTTAGAAATGAATGAGTCCATAAAGATAGGTCACTAATATCAGATCAGTTGGTGTCTAACACCAGCCATCCCCATTATTCTCAGCAGCTGATACATACAGATTGAAGCAGGAAGCGGACAGCTCCGTTCTCTGTGTAGTGGCAGAACTAAGTTACTGCAGCTTAGGTCCCATTCACTACACAATGACCAGAGCGCTTCCTGTTTCAGTCTCTATGGTCAGACGATAGACCACCACGGATTTGTAATAATTAGCCTGGAAAACCCCTTTAAGATTTGTCATGGGGACGCAGAAGGATTCTTTTGTATAACTGTTAAACACACTAAAGGGGCTTTCATGTAGATTCTTTTGGAAGTTCTCCTTTAAGAAGATTTTCCATTGACAGTACAGTGTTTTTTATCCTACTAACAATCTGGACATACTGTAGAATTGCATCTTAACAAAACATATCAATATTGTACAAACAGCCCACATATCCCCGCTAGAAATGAACATAAATATGGGACAGATGTAAGGGCTTATGGTAGACGATATGTTACCAGTAACAACATACACTGGCAGTGATCAAATGGAGCGCTACGAGGAGAGGAAAAAGAACAGAAAGGCACAAACTGATCTCCCCCGGCTTACAATTCCCACCTGCCTATTTATTATACTCGTCTGTGGCTAAAAGCAACAAGAAAATACTTTCCCCAAATTTCTATACACTGTACAAATTCCTTTACATTACAGGACCCTCTGTACATTGTTATATTGTCATCAGGCGAAAATGTACATCATCTGCAATAGCATATACAATAATAGGATATATACAGAGTTAGTAAATATTACTGCACCCGCTGGCACATTTCAGCATGCAAGATTATTCCCTTAATGTAATACAGTGATCTACTGCTGGCCGCACCACTTGAGTATCAAGTAAATGTAAAAACACGAGAGTGGGCGCCTTAGCGCTCACTCAATGCATATTTTGCAGTGTGTGTATACAGTATACATATCTATAGTGTGTCATTATATATAGATTTATTGTGTCAGTACACACTGGACTAGAAGAATATGAACCAGCAGAAGTTGTGTTGCAAAGCTTGTACAATACTGTCGCTTATTCTGTACATGTGTAAGTCATAGAAATTGTATATATACAGGAAAAAAAATAAGAATCCAATATCTAAATTTATAATCTAATGTATTATCAGAGAATGCATGCTATGCTGAGCACTGGACAGGTAGGGTATATGGCAGGGCATCTTGTGGACTAGAAGTCTCAGCATGCCAGACTGTCATAGAATGCTGAAACTGGTAGTCACAGGTTGTAGACCACTGTCATACGGAGTGGTAATGGAGGAGGGTCTGAGCCTATTTAAGAGCACTTCCACCCCGTATAGAAAATCTGCATTGTTGGTGCCCCTAGGGTGACTGTGGGAGCTATTTGAGGGTTCCAAGGGGGCTGTAATAACCCTTTCCAACAGTGGTGGAGCCTTTGTCAAACTGTGGTTCCTTGGGCCTAGGCTGGGCCAATCCGAAAGTTTGTTAGATGACATGGACCAGGATTTGAACCCCACTGAGATGCAGACAATTTTTGGTAAATTTTTTAAATCACCCCTTAGGTCTTATGTACATGACCCATTTGGATATGGGCCATGATGAGTTTTTTTTTTTCGCTAATATGCTCCATCAGATAATGCTGAGCCAAGTTTTCCACCAGTTCTGTGACACCCTGGCTGATATACACACAGTCTAAGAAGCGGATTAGATCCTTTTGTGGTTATGTCTTAAGGGGAAATGCTCTTTAATGGGCCATATTGTATGATGACATGTAGAGATTGGTACACAGAAATGCACTTGAGGTTTAGGTGAGATGTACCAAGTAATAAATATATATCATATATTGGTTTCCCATTTTCTCCTTGTTTTTATGTGCATCAATTTACCACTCCCTCCCTAGAAAAGTTGAATATCCCAAATGAATCACATTTTTTTTCACTACTTGCATGAAGCCAAACTGCAGGACCAGACACAGCCTATGGACAAGAGTGGCACTGTTTCCATAACTATTGATTTAAATACTAGAGTTACTGTCTGTATGCAGCCATGGGGAATGTATAGATCAAACAGGTGTATGGCAATTCTGTACCATGTTCTTTAAGACATGCATTTTTTTCTTGCTCTCGGTGTGACATGCCACATACAGCTGCTACTGCTGGATAATGTAGTATACATGGCAACACGAAGGGTTAGAGTAGCAGCATACCCAATCAGGATGTCCCTATGCCCTGCTAAGGTATAGGGGCATTGGTTGCCATCATGAGGCTCTCAATGTGATTTCATACTTTCAGTGCATGTCTTAAAGCTAGTGAGAGCATTTATGAAAGAAGGGTCAAGAAGGATATGGTACCTGAGAATCCCATAAACAGGCGTAGCTGGGCTGGGGCAAAGATCCAAGTGATTTCCCTAGCTTTGTATCTAAATAACCTAACTAAAGCTAAGAGGCTTGTTCTTACCCACCCCAGCGGAGTCTCATCCCAAGCTCCGCCCCTGAGGAACTCTCAAACAACAACGGATGCCTCCTGGTGGCTGCTGTTCCCTTCCCTGTCTATCTCCATGTATCCTTATTACCTAAAGTAAAAAACAAAATACAACATCTAGAATTCTATCCTCTAGAAATGCATTCTCTAAAAAGTAACTAAAACTAAATCTCTACGTACATATCAAATGCATCTTAAATATAGATTTATTTTTTTTTGCAAATTTTCTTCATTTTTTTTTTTTTAAAT
The DNA here is from genome assembly GCF_031893055.1 of Leptodactylus fuscus. Taxonomy (NCBI): domain Eukaryota; kingdom Metazoa; phylum Chordata; class Amphibia; order Anura; family Leptodactylidae; genus Leptodactylus; species Leptodactylus fuscus. The sequence continues at coordinate 332,202,532 of NC_134265.1, forward strand.
TAGACTCTACCCGCTTGACCCTCTATACATACTACATGCAAATCTAGATTTCCCAAACATTTTACAAAAATTTATACATTTCAAGACAGAAGAAGCTGCTGACTTGGATTCAGTGTTTTGGCAGGCACTGTACAGACGCATGCCAAATCTGCTTTGCATTGCTATTTGCATTTACAAGTCAGGATTCTTACAGGGTAGATAAAGCGGGTCACATTTACAGGGGAATCTGCTATGTAGCTCCTATGTACATTAGATGAATAAGGAGTTGATTGGTGTCTATACATTCCTTCCTTTTAGGAAGTCATCGTCGCACGTCTCAAGGGTATGCAAAGAATGTGCAAACGCATCGCCAAGGTAATGATAGCTTCTCTTGTGCTTCAATGACATCTTCTATGAGCCAGAGAATGACAGAGAGGACCGCTGGAACCCTTCCATGCCCACATGGGCACTTGGCCCCCAGTAAGTCCTATAATGACCATATGAGAGATACCGAAGAGTTAATTATCTACAGAATATTTTACAAAGGGGCTCAGTTTGGATGTAACAGGCTGTCTGCTGGCTTAAAGGTGTATGACATCTAGGAAAGGTCACATAATCTGGATGCGCTAAAATCCATTCAGGTTTGGCAGAATTATTGGGCACATCCCCAAAAAAGTGCAACCTCGGTGCCTCGTTGGCAGTGCTGTGTGTGTGTGAACGTGCAGACGCTTCCTTTTCATGCATTGTATGTACCAAGCATCAGTATTCACATTGTCTCGAAAATAGGTTAACTATTGATAGCGCCCTCTATCGGTGTAATGCATTGCATTCAGGTTGATTTCACATCCCCTATACCTAAAAAGGTAATTCACGAATTGACAATTTTAAAAATAGTACAATATTTCCACCAGGTCGCCGTTTCGGTTCCTGTGCTTATATAGACACCTAGGTAAGTTCTACCTAACCGATAGGAGACCGGTCCTTAAACGTGAGGAAGACGATGGCACAGCTTCCGTTTCACAGCATGCTAGGGAGAGCCTGTCGTACATTCGAGAATGAGAAGAAAAATTGATGATATGAACGGGGAGGGGATAAACCAGCAAATAAAAAAAATATCTGCTCTTGCTGCAGGAATGGGTTAATAGAAAATGAACGCAGGAAGGGAGGACGGGCAGAGTTCCTTTATTCTTCACGTAGCTGGAGACAGTAGCGATGGTAGCGAAGCTGAAAGAACATTCTTTCCAGTAATGAATGTGTCATCCCCGGGACGGTGTGATGCTCCACGACACCCACGTGCTTGAACCCTAAGGACTCGTACAACTTGTGAGCCGCTATTTTCACAGCTGTCGTTCCAAGCACAATGGAAGAGTAGTGGTTTAACATGGCAAACTCCAGGACTTTACGGCCCAAGGCTTTGGCGACACCCTTCCCGCGGTAATTGGAATCTACTGACATCCGGCGTAGCTCGACCACATTGTCTTCTTCATTCCCTCTAGCCGCCACTATTCCAACCACTTTTCCTTCTAGGATGGCCACCCAGAAACATGATCCTGTAAAACACAAGCACAAGGGTGAGCAATAGGGAACAGTCTGTCTGTAGAGGGATTGAAATCAGGCCAACTGGAGGTGTTGAAGGGAT